>NC_064637.1:58071517-58700267 GCF_023864275.1 Schistocerca cancellata | reverse complement strand
AACGCGCCATTTCGTCGGCCATGTCTCAAGGGCATCACAAGCTTCTCCGAGACGAAGGTCTAGTGCAACACACCACCAGCTTTTCCTTAGCAGTGCCGTATCGTCCGCATAGACGGCTCTTAGTGATCCCCGGGTTCTTGAGCAGGTCAGACGTGTACAGGGAATAAAGTACTGGACGCAGCACTGAACCCTGCAGAACGCCAGCTCACACATCACGGACTGTGGACATTGCTTCATCGGTGTGGTCAATGGATGTGCGTCGCTGAAGGTCTACGGGCAGTAGCGCAATGTAGGACCAGAAGTGCAGCTCAAAGAACGTCCTGCCAGACGCGGTCGAACCCAGGAGCGACGTCTAACAAGACTGCAGCGTGGGACTCGTCGTTGGTCGCCTCTTCCACTACACGAAGGAGCTATTGTAGAATGGCCCTTACGCGAGCCGAACTGCTCTCGCGGCAACATGTTATCTTCAGAGATCTTTAGGCTCAGCCTCTGCTCAGAGTTTCCAGAAGGCTGATTGGCCTGTAACTCCTCGGGTCATCTCCATTCTTCCCATGCCTTTGACACCAAGCTGAAATACCGAAATGTGGTTATTGTATAAAGCAGAACGAGGATAATGGAATGCAGTCGGAAAAAAATGGTTCAAATGGCTCTGAGCACTATGGGACTTGACTGCTAAGGTAATCAGTCCCCTAGAACTTAGAACTACTTAAACCTAACTAACCTAAGGACATCACACACATCCATGCCCGAGGCAGGATTCGAACCTGCCATCGTAGCAGTCGCGCGGTTCCTGAGCGGTTCCAGTCTATAGCGACTAGAACCGCTCGGCCGCACTAGGCCGGCATGTAGTCGAATTAAGTCGGGTGATGCTGAGGGAATTAGATTAGGAAATGAGACACTTAAAGTAGTAAAGGAGTTTTGCTATTTGGGGAGCAAAACAACTGATGATGGTCGAAGTAGAGAGGATATAAAATGTAGACTGGCAATGGCAAGGAAAGCGTTTCTGAAGAAGAGAAATTTGTTAACATCGAGTGTAGATTTAAGTGTCAGGAAGTCGTTTCTGAAAGTATTTGTATGGAGTGTAGCCATGTATGGATGTGAAACGTGGACAATAAATAGTTCAGACAAGAAGAGAATAGAAGCTTTCGAAATGTGGTGCTACAGAAGAAGGTGCCACCACACGACAGGTCTAGAGAGACGTACTAGCACTCGCCCCAGTTGTACGACGACTTTGCTAGCGACTACACTGACGAAGCCTTTCTCTCATTAGCCGAGAGATAGTTAGAATAGCCTTCAGCTAAGTCCATGGCTACGACCTAGCAAGGCGCCATTAACCATTTCTAGAGAGAGTCTCACTTGTATCATACAGAATGCTGTATACAAATGATGGATTAAAGTTAAGTATTCCAGCAGCTACGTACTTTTCTTTAGAGCATTCATTACGTATCCTGTTTCAGACCTAACGCCAGCCGGCGTGTGTAAACGCGTGCCTTTCGGTTACCCGTCACTGTGGACTGGCTGTCTTGTCAGTCCACAACAGTAGCTATGTATGGAAGTGAAACATGGACGATAAATAGTTTGGACAAGAAGACAATAGAAGCTTTCGAAATGTGGTGCTACAGAAGAATGCTGAAGATTAGATGGGTAGATCACAAAAATAATGAGGAGGTATTGAATAGAATTGGGGAGAAGAGGAGTTTGTGGCACAACTTGACTAAAAGAAGGGATCGGCTGGTAGGACATTTCTGAGGCATCAAGGGATCACCAATTTAGTACTGGGGGGCAGCGTGGAGGGTAAAAATCGTATAGGGAGACCAAGAGATGAATACACCAAGCAGATTCAGAAGGATGTAGGTTGCAGTAGGTACTGGGAGATGAAGAAGCTTGCACAGGATAGAGTAGCATGGAGAGCTGCATCAAACCAGTCTCAGGACTGAAGACCACAACAACAACCTACTGTTGTCATGTTCTGCATTGATGGTACTTATAGACCTGTGTCCGCAGCGTATGAAACAATTCTTACAACATATTCAAACGAACATTTGATTGTTAATTTAGATATGTAATCATCAATATGGATCGAATTGGGAGTATCCCATATGTGTACCGACGGCATTTTGTCCTTTCTCCTTGTGTTACCCGCAGGCGTTTTATAGCATCCTGCCTAGGTGTATCCTGTGTTAGAGTTTCGCCTTATTCCGTGTTTCAGCATACTGTGAGTGTAAAATTTGCTTTATGTCGGAATCGATCCTTTGTAGAGCTAGAGCCTATGTAACTTCATACTAGGATACAACTTGCTCTAATGTGTGCTCTGCATTTTCAAAACAAACTGTAGAATCGTTCAAATGGTTCAAATGGCTCTGAGCACTGTGGGACTTAACTTCTGAGGTCATCAGTACCCTAGAACTTAGAACTACTTAAACCTAACTAACCTAAGGTCATCACAAACATCCCTGCCCGAGGCAGGATTAGAACCTGCGACCGTAGTGGTCCCGCGGTTCCAGACTGTAGCACCTAGAACCGCTCGGCCACTCTGGCCGGCTGTGTGCTCTGCATTTTCAAAACAAATTGTAGAATCGTTCAAATGGTTCAAATGGTTCAGAGCACTGTGGGACTTATCTTCTAAGGTAATCAGTCCCCTAGAACTTAGAACTACTTAAACCTAACTAACCTAAGGACATCACACACATCCATGCCCGAGGCAGGATTCGAACCTGCGACCGTAGTGTCCGCGCGGTTCCAGACTGTAGCGCCTAGAACCGCTCGGCCACTCCGGCCGGCGATTACCATTATAATGTGTGCAGAACCGACTACAGGGATAGTTATTGTACTGCTGATTCACAATATACATAAATGACCTGGTGGATGACATCGGAAGTTCACTGAGGCTTTTTGCAGGTGATGCTGTGGTGTATCGAGAGGTTGTAACAATGGAAAATTGTACTGAAATGCAGGAGGATCTGCAGCGAATTGACGCATGGTGCAGGGAATGGCAACTGAATCTCAATGTAGACAAGTGTAATGTGCTACGAATACAAAGAAAGATAGATCCTTTATCATTTAGCTACAAAATAGCAGGTCAGCAACTGGAAGCAGTTAATACCATAAATTATCTGGGAGTACGCATTAGGAGTGATTTAAAATGGAATGATCATATAATGTTGATTGTCGGTAAAGCAGATGCCAGACTGAGATTCATTGGAAGAATCCTAAGGAAATGCAATCCGAAAACAAAGGAAGTAGGTTACAGTACGCTTGTTCGCCCACTACTTGAATACTGCTCAGCAGTGTGGGATCCGTACCAGATAGGGTTGATACAAGACATAGAGAAGATCCAACGGAGAGCAGCGCGCTTCGTTACAGGATCATTTAGTAATCGCGAAAGCGTTACGGAGATGATAGATAAACTCCAGTGGAAGACTCTGCAGGAGAGACGCTCAGTAGCTCGGTACGGGCTTTTGTCAAAGTTTCGAGAACATACCTTCACCGAAGAGTCAAGCAGTATATTGCTCCCTCCTACGTATATCTCGCGAAGAGACCATGAGGATAAAATCAGAGAGGTTAGAGCCCACACAGAGGCATACCGACAATCCTTCTTTCCACGAACAATACGAGACTGGAATAGAAGGGAGAACCGATAGAGGTACTGAAGGTACCCTCCGCCACACACCGTCAGGTGGCTTGCGGAGTATGGATGTAGATGTAGATGTAGATGTAGATGTTACTGACTGCTGACATAGACCACTCATGTTGATTAATAATGTAATACTCGTAACTCCGGCCTTGGCGAGACAGTATATTTCGCTCGCCGCGCTCTGCCGTACAGAAATCTGCAGTCCAGTACAGGTTAACGTGATTGCGGGCAGTTAGACGATTCGCTAACGGGCCGGAAACTCGCGAACTTAAACAGAAATTACGACACCGCGGCTGCTGGTTTATGCAGACACAGGCTAATGGCTTCTTTTCCGCAGTCACGCAAGGAACAGGGGGCAAATGGAATTCCGAAATATACCTGTCTGTCCGCTCTCCGTACGATCCAGTAGTGTCTGTTTAAAAATATATGTGCCCAGGATCAACGAGGACTCCACCGTCAAACTTCCGGAGGTCGCAGTATATCCGAAACAAGAAAACACGTGAGTTCTAGAGTGCATATCATAAGACCTATGAACCCTTGATCATCGTCACTATTGTGACACACATTTCTTCTACTGAATAAGTTCTAATATACTACTGGCCATTAAAATTGCTACACCACGAAGATGACGTGCTACAGACGCTAAATTGAACCGACAGGAAGAAGATGCTGTGATATGCAAATGATTAGCTTTTCAGAGCATTCATACAAGGTTGGCGCCGGTGGCGACACCTATAACGTGCTGACATGAGGAAAGTTTCCAACCGATTTCTCACACACAAACAGCAGTTGACCGGCGTTGCCTGGTGATGCCTCGTGTAAGGAGGACAAATGCGTACCATCACGTTTCCGACTTTGATAAGGTCGGATTGTAGCCTATCGTGGTCGCATTTATCGTATCGCGACATTGCTGCTCCCGTTGGTCGAAATCCAACGACTTTTAGCAGAATATGAAATCGGTGGGTTCAGGAGAGTAATACGGAACGCCGTGCTGGGTCCCAACGGCCTCGTATCACTAGCAGTCGAGATGACAGGCATCTTATCCGCATGGCTGTAACGGATCGTGCAGCCACATCTCGATCCCTGAGTCAGCAGACGGTGACGTTTGCAAGACAACAACCATCTGCACGAACAGTTCGACGACGTTTGCAGCAGCATGGACTATCAGCTCGGAGACCGTGGCTGCGGTTACCCTTGACGATGCATCACAGACAGGAGCGCCTGCGATGGTGTACTCGACGACGAACCTGGGTGCACGAATGGCAAAACGTCATTTTTTCGCATGAATCCAGGTTCTGTTTACAGCATAACGATGACCGCATCCGTGTTCGGCGACATCGCGGTGAACGCACATTGGAAGCGTGTATTCGTCAGCGCCATACTGGCGTAACACCCGGCGTGATGGTATGGGGTGCCATTGGTTACACGTCTCGGTCACTTCTTGTTCGCATTGTCGGCACTTTGAACAGTGGACGTTACATTTCAGATGTGTTACGACCCGTGGCTCTACCCTTCATTTGCTCCCTGCGAAACCCTACATTTCAGCAGGATAATGCACGACTCCATGTCGCAGGTCCTATACGTGCCTTTCTCGATACAGAAAATGTTCGACTGCTGCCCTGGCCAGCACATTTTCCAGATTTCTCACCATTTGAAAACGTCTGGTCAGTGGTGGCCGAGCAACTGGCTCGTCACAGTACACCAGTCACTACTCTTGATGGACTGTGGTATCGTGTTGAAGCTGCATGAGCAGCTATACCTGTACACGCCATCCAAGCTCTGTTTCACTCAATGCCCAGGCGTATCAAAGCCGTATTACGGCCAGAGGTGGTTGTTCTGGATACTGATTTCTCAGGATCTATGCACCCAAATTGCGTGAAAATGTAATCACATGTCAGTTCTAGTATAATATATTTGTCCAATGAATACCCGATTATTATCTGCATTTCTTCTTAGTGTAGCAATTTTAATGGCCAGCTGTGTAATAGATGACAAGGTACACTTTTTACAGCTCAAGAGTCCTCGACATTTTTTTTCTTCTTTTGGTGCATACAACCTTTCCCCAAAACATGGAAAGCAAAGCGCTTGCCGTGGACGAGATGTGTTTCACAGTAGCATAGACGAACAGGTGCAAATAGCTGTTGTGGTCCATATTTTAGAGTCCATACTTTCTAGACATGTTTTGAGGCATCAAGGGATCACAAATTTAGCATTGGAGGGCAGTGTGGAGGGTAAAAATCGTAGAGGGAGACCAAGAGATGAATACACTAAGCAGATTCAGAAGGATGTAGGTTGCAGTAGATACTGGGAGATGAAGAAGCTTGCACAGGATAGAGTAGCATGGAGAGCTGCATCAAACCAGTCTCAGGACTGAAGACCACAACAACAACAACAACAACTTTCTACACGTTATACCACCTCTGAGACTTTCACGATAGAGTTCTGGTCCACCATGAATGAATGGTTCAGAGGTGGTAGTGCGCCCCTTTTAAACTTTCACGATGGAGTTCTGGTTCGCCATGACTGGGGAAGCGAAACGCCAAATTGAGTAATTTGAATTTGTAACTCCGCCCACACGATATTGCTGTCTCATTGCTCCCTCCCATTTTTAACATTGCCGTCCTTACCGTATCGTTCTTATAACCGGCCAATCCGATCAGGTGCACTTGTCTGTTATCTTATGGCTACTTCGCTTGCAGCTGCTAGACTAGAGGTTTAGAGACTTAGCCGTGGCTGGCTCGTGCTATGCGCTGGATTAAACCTTCGTTGCGATTCTGTGTTTAAAAATGGCTCTGAGCACTATGGGACTAAACATCTATGGTCATCAGTCCCCTGCAACTTAGAACTACTTAAACCTAACTAACCTAAGGACATCACACAACACCCAGTCATCACGAGGCAGCGAAAATCCCTGACTCCGCCGCGAATCGAACCCGGGAACCCGGGCGCTGGAGGCGAGATTCTGTGTTTAGTCTCCCGCGGTTATCACGATTATGCTCTTCTTCTGTGGGGGGCAGCAGCAGTGTGTATCGATACTCGCAACTTGGACTATCTTTGACCTGGCGCTTATAGTTCCTAGCTGGGCGGTGTACGGCCAGTCGGTCGGTTGGCGTGAAGCAGCAAGGAATTCTCTGCGGGACGCGGTTTGGCCGGGCCCGCTGGCGGTCTCTATGCAGTGTCGGAGTGTGTGGCGCTGTTCCCATTGCTGCGAGGTCCGTGGTTCATCGACCCTGGACACGAAAGTTGAGTTTTGATTTAATCTGCCAGTAAGTCAAGACCGTTCACATTGTGTCATTCGAACTTCGTTGTCGGCTGTTGGGATATTCCCATGAGCAACAACACGGTTCTAGCCACCCTCTGGTGGAGTTTCACTGTATTTGGTTGTTTCAACTGAAGTGCACCAGCGGAATCTTCTGCCTTGTGGCCGTTGACGTAAGTTCAGGCAGCGTAGTTTCCTCACAATCGTGATAACCGTGGGAGACTAAACAGGAGTCGATTTAGAAGAGATACGGGATCCAGTATTAGAATCGGAATTTAAAAGAGCTTTGGAGACTTATGGTCAAATAAGGCAGAAGGGATAGATAACATTCCATCAGAATTTCTAAAATCATTGGGGGAAGTGGCAACAAAACGGCTATTGACGTTGGTGTGTAGAATATATGAGTCTGGCGACATACCATCTGACTTTCGGAAAAGCATCATCCACACAATTCCGAAGACGGCAAGAGCTGACAAGTGCGAGAATTATCGCACAATCAGCTTAACAGCTCATGCATCGAAGCTGCTTACAAGAATAATATACAAAAGAACGGAAAAGAAAATTGAGAATGCGCTAGGTGACGATCAGTTTGGGTTTAGGAAATGTAAAGGGACGAGAGAGGCAATTCTGACGTTACGGATACTAATGGAAGCAAGGCTAAAGAAAAATCAAGACACTTTCATAGGATTTGTCGACCTGGAAAAAGCGTTCGACAATATAAAATGGTGCAAGCTGTTCGAGATTCTGAAAAAAGTAGGGGTAAGCTATAGGGAGAGACGGGTCATATACAATATGTACAACAACCGAGAGGGAATAATATGAGTGGACGATCAAGAACGAAGTGCTCGTGTTAAGAAGGGTGTAAGACAAGGCTGTAGCCTTTCGCCCCTACTCTTCAATCTGTACATCGAGGAAGCAATGATGGAAATAAAAGAAAGGTTCGGGAGTGGAATTAAAATACAAGGTGAAAGGATATCAATGATACGATTCGCTGATGACATTGCTATCCTGAGTGAAAGTGAAGAAGAATTAAATAATCTGCTGAACGGAATGAACAGTCTAATGAGTACACAGTACGGTTCGAGAGTAAATCGGAGAAAGACGAAGGTAATGAGAAGTAGTAGAAATGAGAACAGCGAGAAACTTATCATCAGGATTGATGGTCACGAAGTCAATGAAGTTAAGGAATTCTGCTACCTAGGCAGTAAAATAACCAATGACGGACGGAGCAAGGAGGACATCAAAAGCAGACTAGCTATGGCAAAAAAGGCATTCCTGGCCAAGAGAAGTCTACTAATATAAAATACCGGCCTTAATTTGAGGAAGAAATTTCTGAGGATGCACGTCTGGAGTACAGCATTGTATGGTAGTGAAACATGGAGTGTGGGAAAACCGGAACAGAAGAGAATCGAAACATTTGAGATGTGGTGCTATAGACGAATGTTGAAAATTAGGTGGACTGATAAGGTAAGGAATGAGGAGGTTCTACACAGAATCGGAGAGGAAAGGAATATGTGGAAAACACTGATAAGGAGAAGGGACAGGATGATAGGACATCTGCTAAGACATGAGGGAATGACTTCCATGGTACTAGAGGGAGCTGTAGAGGGCAAAAACTGTAGAGGAAGACAGAGATTGGAATACGTCAAGCAAATAATTGAGGACGTAGGTTGCAAGTGCTACTCTGAGATGAAGAGGTTAGCACAGGAAAGGAATTCGTGGCGGGCCGCATCAAACCAGTCAGTAGACTGATGACCAAAAAAAAAAAAAAAGTTTCCTCATCGTGTTGTTGCTGTCCAGCACGGTGTGTAGTTTGACAGCTCTACGTATGATTGGTTCTGGGCGCCAGTAGCTTCTACGTCGTTCCTGTTGTGCCCTGGTTGTCGGGTGAAGTGGAAGTTATCTTGTCGGTGGGTCCGCTGACTGTCGGCAGTTGGGTTGTCGTCTGGTCGTGAATGGTTGGCCCGACTGACTGCCTGTCTCACCGAAGCGAGCGTTAGTGTTTGAATTACAGGCCGGCCCTCGAACGTCTGAGCGGCCTTGGGTGTTCTGCCCTTTCTGTTATTTGTTCTTGTTGTCTGTACTTGTGTGGCTTCTAGCCGATTTTTTTTTTAAATTAAGGTTATTTTGCCCTTAAGGCGTAATATTCTGTAGGTGTTCAGCTTAATTTAAAGAACTGTTTCACTTAAGACCTTTGGCATTTTTAAAGATTTTAATGTTGTTGGACCTTCAGCCGATTTTGAGTTTGAGTTGTTTTGCTCTTAAGGCCTTCAACCTTGTTCAACAACTCTTTCACGCAAGGCCTTTGGTATTAAAAAAAAATTAATGTTATGGAGTTTTAAGTGTTAGGCCTTCAGCCGATTTGAATTTAACTTGTTTGCTCTTGAAGTGTCAGATTCTTTGGGCCTGCAGCCTAACTAAAGAACTGTTTTAAGATAAGGCTTTGCCTTTTAAATTTATCTTTTGGTTGAGTTTTGCCTAATTAAGAACTGTTTTACGTAAGGCCTTGCTTGTTTTTTAAAAAAAATAATGTTGTTTAGCCTTAAGTGTTGGGCTTTCAGCCGATTTTGAATTCAAATTGTTGCTCCAAAAATCTCAGATTCTTTGGGCCTTCATCTTAAATAAACAACTCTTGTAAGATAAGGCTTGCCTTTTAAAATTCTGATTATGCTTGCGTTTTTGGCCTTCAGCTGTTTTTAAATTAGAGTGCGTTTCAGCCGATAATTAAGTCCCATAGATTAAAGCTGTGTGTTTAAAAAAAATGTTTTTGGGCTCTTGTAATGTTTGATCAAATAATAAAGTTATACGTTCGAGCGTAACTGACAGCCCCTCATTTTGGCCCCTTTCCACAATTTAAACTACCTGTCCTGTCCTGCGAGTTAAGCTGGGCGTCTCAGAGACGTATAAGGAAATTAATTCTGTGTTATTTCTGTACATTTGTCATAAAGAACCATTTCCACCGTAGCTCTGATCACTGTAATTCGTTAGATGCTATAATTCTTCAAGAGGATTGCAATTACTGCCAATGTTTCTTATCTAACAGTTCCGTAATTCTGTTTTAATAGCTTTAACTTTATATCACATTCATTATTAAAAATAACAACAACATGTCAACGTCAACATCTCTATAATGGGGGTTCACGAAGTCTTATTACACTGAAGAGCCAAAGAAACCTGCCTAACATCGTGTAGGGCCCCTGCGAGCACGCAGAAGTGGCGCAACACGACGTGGCATGGACTCGACTAATGTCTGAAGTAGAGCTACAGCGAAGTGACACCATGAATCCTGCAGCGCTAGCCATAAATCCGTAAGAGTACGAGGGCGTGGAGATCTCTTCTGAACAGTAAGTTGCAAGGCATCCCATATATGCTCAATAATGTTCATGTCTGGAAAGTTTGGTGGCCAGTAGAAGCGTTTAGACTCAGAAAAGTGATCCTGGAGCCACTATGTAGCAATTCTGGACGTGTGGCGTGTCGCATTGTCCTGCTGGAATTGTCCTAGTCCGTCGGAATGCACAATGGGCATGAATGGATGCTGCTACGGTCGCAGGTTCGAATCCAGCCTCGGGCATGGATGTGTGTGATGTCCTTAGGTTAGTTAGGTTTAAGTAGTTCTTAGGAGACTGATGACCACAGATGTTAAGTCCCATAGTGCTCAGAGCCAGCCATGGATGGATGCAGGTGGTCAGACTGGTTGCCTATGTATATGTCACCTGCGAGAGTCGTATCTAGACGTATCAAGGGTCCCATGTCGCCCCAACTGCACACGCCCCACACCATTACAGAGCCTGCACCAGCTTGAACAGTCCCCCACTGATATGCAGGGTCCTTGGATTCATGAGGTTGTCTCCATACCAGTACACGTTCATCCACTCGATACAATTTGAAACGAGACCAGGCAACATGTTTCCATTCATGAACAGTCCAATGTCGTTGTTGACCGATCCAGGCGAGGCGTAAAGCTCTGTGTCATGCAGTCATCAAGGGTACACGAGTGGGCCTTCAGCTCCGAAAGCTCATATCACTGATGTTTTGTTGAAGGGTTCGCACGCTGACACTTCCGATTTCTCAGCACTGAAATGTGCAGCAATTTGCGGAAGGGTTGCACTTCTGTCACGTTTAACGATTCTCTTCAGTCGTCGTCGGTCCCATTATTGCAGGATCTTTCTCCGGTCGCAGCGATGTCGGAGATTTTCTGTTTTATCGGATTCCTGATATTCACAGTACACTCGTGAAATGGTCTTCCGGGATATTCCCACTTCATCGCTACCTCGGAAATGCTGTGTCCCATCGCTCGTGTGCCGACTGTAACACCACGTTCAGATTCCCTTAAATCTTGATAACCTACCGTTGTAGCAGCAGTAACCGATCCAACAACTGCGCCAGACCCTTCTTTTATATAGACGTTGCTGACCGCAGCGCCGTATTCTGCCTGTTTATATATTTCTTTATTTGAATACGTGTGCTCAGACCAGTTTCTTTGGCGCTTCAGTGTACTTTCGTGAGCAATTTCTGCCGTATCAGATGATCCGTACAAGGAGTTGAGCTTTAATTCAGTTCAGCTTCTTCATTCGACAGCCCATGAACTAGCTTCTTACAAAACAACAGTCAATGCACTGCAAACATGCTGATTCTCCTCAAAGACTTTGGCGGGAAAGGTGTTCTGGGATGCGAAGGGGATTCTGTTTGTCGATTATCTCCCCACTGGACAAACAGTTACTAGAGAATACTGTGCTAACCTCCTGGACAAACTGCAACAAAATATACGCGAAAAAAGGCGAGGTTTAGCCAGGAAGAAAGTCATCTTCTATCAAGACAATGCACGCCCACACACACGTGTTTCGCCGTGGCAAAATTACTCGAACTAAGGTACGAATTGTCGCCACACTCGCCTTATTCACCTGATATGGGTCCGGTAGACTTCCATCTCTTCCCAAAAATCAAAAATTTTGTTGTTGGACGAAGATGCACTTCGAACGAAGAATTGATAGCCGGTATTGACAACTATTTTGCAGGCCTGGAACATCGTTGGACCAAGTGCATTAATCTACAAGGAGACTACATTGAAAAATAAAAATAGGGTCAGTGATGTAATTAATTTTTTTTCCTATTTCGTTCGCCGGCCGCTGTGGCCGAGTGCTTCTAGGCGCTTCAGTCTGGAACCACGCGACCGCTACGGTCGCAGGTTCGAATCCTTCCTCGGGCATGGATGTGTGTGATGTCCTTAGGTTAGTTGGATTTAAGTAGTTCTAAGTTCTAGGGGACTGGTGACCTCAGATGTTAAGTCCCTTAGTGCTTAGACCCATTTTTTTTTTCTATTTCGTTCCGAGAACTTTTCAAACCGCCCTCGTAGGTTAATAAGTCAGTTGTCTGGTAATCTCTTAGCTCGCTCGTTCCCTATCCGAATCCGAGAAATGCACTTCAGTACTGGAAGTGTCATTTGCGCCGTTGATAACGAGTGCATCAACAACAGTATCCACGAAGCCGGGCAAACGCAGTATTTTGTCACGTTTTATGACGTGCCGTTCTCGTGGTGAACAAAGTACAGGGTTATTACAAATGATTGAAGCGATTTCACAGCTCTACAATAACTTTATTATTTGAGATATTTTCTGAATGCTTTGCACACACATACAAAAACTCAAAAAGTTTTTTTAGGCATTCACAAATGTTCCTTATGTGCCCCTTTAGTGATCTGGCAGACATCAAGCCCATAATCAAGTTCCTCCCACACTCGGCGCAGCATGTCCCCATCAATGAGTTCGAAAGCATCGTTGATGCGAGCTCGCAGTTCTGGCACGTTTCTTTGTAGAGGAGGTTTAAACGCTGAATCTTTCACATAACCCCACAGAAAGAAATCGCATGGGGTTAAGTCGGGAGAGCGTGAAGGCCATGACACGAATTGCTGATCATGATCTCCACCACGTGCGATCCATCGGTTTTCCAATCTCCTGTTTAAGAAATGCCGAACATCGTGATGGAAGTGCGGTGGACCACCATCCTGTTGGAAGATGAAGTCGGCGCTGTCGGTCTCCAGTTGTGGCATGAGCCAATTTTCCAGCATGTCCAGATACGCGTGTCCTGTAACGTTCTTCTCGCATAAGAAAAAGGGTCCGTAAACTTTAAACCGTGAGATTGCACAAAACACGTTAACTTTTGGTGAATTGCGAATTTGCTGCACGAATGCGTGAGGATTCTCTACCGCCCAGATTCGCACATTGTGTCTGTTCACTTCACCATTAAGAAAAAATGTTGCTTCATACTGAAAACAAGTTTCGCACTGAACGCATCCTCTTCCACGAGCTGTTGCAACCGCGCCGAAAATTCAAAGCGTTTGACTTTGTCATCGGGTGTCAGGGCTTGTAGCAATTGTAAACGGTAAGGCTCCTGCTTTAGCCTTTTCCGTAAGATTTTCCAAACCGTCGGCTGTGGTACGTTTAGCTCCCTGCTTGCTTTATTCGTCGACTTCCGCGGGCTACGCGTGAAACTTGCCCGCACGCGTTCAACCGTTTGTTCGCTCACTGCAGGCCGACCCGTTGATTTCCCCTTACAGAGGCATCCAGAAGCTTTAAACTGCGCATACCATCGCCGAATGGAGTTAGCAGTTGGTGGATCTTTGCTGAACTTCGTCCTGAAGTGTCGTTGCACTGTTATGACTGACTGATGTGAGTGCATTTCAAGCACGACATACGCTTTCTCGGCTCCTGTCGCCATTTTGTCTGAGTGGCCTCTCGAGCGCTCTGGCGGCAGAAACCTGAAGTGCGGCTTCAGCCGAACAAAACTTTATGGGTTTTTTTACGTATCTGTAGTGTGTCGTGACCATATGTCAATGAATGGAGCTACAGTGAATTTATGAAATCGCTTCAATCATTTGTAATAGCCCTGTACACACTGGATGTTGATCGAACCGTCGCGCGGGTTTGCGATGCGGCTGAGCGTTTTGTGCGTGCGGCGAATTGCAAGGAGCGAGAGAGCGGGTGGGTGGGTGGGTATTTACGACGGCGCTGACGGGCCTAAGTCAAGACGGGGCCGGGTCGCCGACTCCCGCCAGAATAGCTGCCGCCCCCTGGCAGGCGAAATTAGAACACCACCTCGTTTCGCTCTCTCCTTGCCGCGTCCTCCGACCTCTGCCGTGCTGGGTGACTCAGCGTCTTCGGGACAGCTAAACAAAACATTGGGGCGTCCTCACACTCGTAAACGCCCCACAACAATAAATTAAGTGTGACTGGGGAGATGCCCTTGAGAATTAGGCGCCGAATGTTATCGGACAAATTCTACATTCAAGGCCTGGCCATTATGGACAGTTCCGTCTATCAAAGTAGAGACTGCATTTATCGACTGTGGTTTGCATCCCACAGAAGGAATAAAGTGCCAGCCGTTTGTGCCAGCTGTGACACTTGGTCACCTGTCATACATTCTATACGGCGTTCAGCGCATCTACCTGTTTTTGAATGTGATCTTCAAACGCTCTGCTCCCAGATTCCAGTCCATTATTTAAGTACGACCTGGCTGGACAGTACTAATGTCGACGTTGGCTTCAATCGTCTCGTTCAAGCTCAATGGCCGGGTTTTCTCTGTGTATATACCGATGGCTCCAAAATTACGCAAGAAGAGTGTACAGGATGCGCTTTTTTTCTGGCCTCAGATCCAGATCCGCAAAACCTTCAAACTGCCTACGAGCGCTTCTGTTTTTACGGCGGAGACGGTGGCAGTTTTGGAAGCACTTAAGTTTGTCTCTAGCACTTCCTTCCCCAAGATATTGATAGTATGTGACTCGCAAAGCGTTCTTAAAAACATTCAGTACAGTCGATGGAACAAAACAACCAACAGTTATATCTTGGATGTGATATCTGAATATATTCGCAGCACACGCACGGCCCGGACGATCCATTTGCTGTGGGTACCTTCCCACTCTGGTATCCTCTATAATGATGAAGTTGATGCATTAGCCAAACAAGCGGCAACCTTAGGCACCGTCCTGGATCTGCACCTTCCTTATACAGACTACTTACGTGCAGTCAAGGATCACGCTAGACAACAATGGCAGTAAATGTGGAACGTTTCTCAACAGACAAAAGGCGGTTATTACGCAGCGCTACAACCTCGGATTCCTTCACAGCCGTGGTTCATGAGGACACGTCTGGACCGATCCACGATTTCTACCATCATAAGACTCCGCTTCAATCATGCCTCTTTCCCACAACATCTACATCGGATCAACGTTTACAGTTCACCAGCATGAGGGTGTGATCCTGAGTCGGAAGCTGATGTCAACCACATCTTATTTATGTGCCACAAATTTGACCGTGAACGACTGGTCTTTCTGAAGACATTGCTGAGTATGGGCTACCATCTTCCTCAATCAGCTTCTTCTCTTTTGTGTACTAAAGACGTACGTCTATATAAAGTGATAGTTAACTTCATCAAGAGTACTGGTTACAATCTGTAGGTTTTAATGGTGTACGTAAATTATAAATATCTCTTGCTGATGAAGATCAGAATTGGTGTGAATTGTAAGCCAAGACACTTTTAATTATTTTCCAATTCAATTCAATTCAATTTTTAAAACATTATGTACAAAACTGTAACAGTTAAGCTTTTTATTCTTGTAAATATTCAGTTCTGTATTTGTTTATTCAATTATGTGTACATTGTCACTATGTGTTGCCGATGGGTAAATTGAGTACACACTCAAAGGCCAAATAAACAAACAAACAAAAAAAGTGTGACTGGTAGGATCCATGTGGTTCCCAAGTTGTGCACCGACCGTAAACCATAAGATAACCAAATAAGCAGCAACCAGTCGCAAAATCATGTTTCATTTGTTCAATTTTGCAAATCGATTTCAACTGATTATAAACCATCATCGGTGCTTTCAACAGATACGTGCCCTGAGTAGTAATTCCAAATAAGCAGCAACCAGTCGCAAAAATCATGTTTTATTTATTCACTTTTGCAAATCGATTTCGTCTGATTAACAGCCATCATCGGTGCTTTCAACGAATATGTGCCATGAGTAGTATAATCAGTTGAAATCGATTTGCAAAAGTGAGTAAATAAAACGTGATTTTGCGACTGGCTGCTGCTTATTTGGTAATTTTAATTAAGTGAAGTGTGTCAGGTTCCTGCAATTGTAAATAATTCACCGTTACTGTACTGCAGTAGTTTCCCAACCTAGGGTAATTACCCCCTGAGGGGTAAAATGAAATTTCCTCAGTGGTAAAAAAAAAGGGTTAAGTATAGTCTGGGTCTCGAAACTGAACTATTTTCAAAATATCATTGTTATTATCATCACTGTTCCGTAAAACGCTAATACTGATTAATAGAGATCAGATTATATGCATCATAAAAACATTAAAATATGCATGAAAAATGGTTAAAAATGCATGAAAAGTGTCGAAATATGCAAGATCAAATAATAAAAAGAAATGGTAGTTGGTAGGGTTCCTGCACTTAACTTAGGATCCACTTAGCAACTAATAAATACACGAAACCCTCCGTTGCCAAATTTACCTTTACTATAACTTTAATTAACGTGAAAGCCATAAAAACGCCAAACATGGAGGCAAAATGTACGCATCTAAAGGCTAATTGAAAAAGGAATAAAATCACTTAAATCTGTTTCCACAAGAGCAGAATACAAGGTCCCAATTCGGACCTCGCTAACACTTACGTTTTACTGACATTAAATATAAAAAGATAAATAATCATACATGTGACGAGAACAAATGAATAACACTATCAATCTTTACAGATGAGAATACGACTATATTCACGGAGGTTCACGCTGCTTCGTTACTGTTTATGTATCTTCCTATTTGACACATGAGGATTTCGTTGTTTCTGTTTTGTTGTTCGCTGTCTTTGTCTGTCTGAAATACTGGCATTTCAGTGTCCTTGTTCACATACTTACATATTTGACGGATTTCACTGAACTGCAGTATTCGATGTTCATGTGTGCTTGGAACACTACACACTGATTACCTATTTCCAGACCGTCGTTGCCTCCTATTCGTAATTTTGCAGTGAAGCCACCGTTTTTGGGTGATCGTCTTCTGTATTTGGGATAACCATCAACACCGGTATGTGTGTCGTCCAAGTATGGTCTTCGGTGTTTTTTGTACATTTTCCATCATTCATACATGGCGGATTGGGGTCTACTGGCCCGCGTGGTCCGTGAATCATGTTTTTCACTACTATGACGTGCAGTTCAAAACTCAAATGGCTCTGAGCACTATGGGACTTATCAAATGGTGCAAATGGCTCTGAGCACTATGGGACTTAACTGCTGTGGTCATCAGTCCCCTAGAACTTAGAACTACTTAAACCTAACTAACCTAAGGACATCACACAACAAATTTGGAATGTAACGCCCATAAGTGTCTGTAGTTTCTCCAGCTGAAATCCAGATAATGCTGTCCTTGAGTTCATTGCGTATTTCTTATGGAACAATTACGTAAATTGCCGGTGTGTAATTTTTATACAGTGTTGATTCAGCTGGTATATTTTGATTTAAGCAGTGTTTCAAATGGTTTAAAATGGCTCTAAGCACTATGGGACTACTTAAACCTAACTAACCTAATGACATCACACACATCCATGCCCAAGTGAGGTTTCGAACCTGCGACCGTAGCAGTCGCGTGGTCCCGGACCTAAGCGCCTAGAACCGCAAAGCAGTCTTTGCGCAGGAAGCTCAAAAATGGTTCAAATGGCTCTGAGCACTATGGGACTTAACATCTGAGGTCATCAGTCCCGTAGACTTAGAAATACTTGAACCTAACTAACTTAAGGACATCACACACATCCATGCCCGAGGGAGGATTCGAACCTGCGACCATAGCAGCAGCACGGTTCCGGACTGAACCGCAGGAAGCCTTTGAGGATAGGGTTTGTAAGTTTGTGAAGAGGAATATTGCTTGCAATGAATGCTTCACATAGATCCCTGCTAAACCGACTTTTGTGGTTACCTTTGGACAAATCCCTGCTACTGCAACTTGCTGTTGTCAGAAGTTGTTGTCCTGGTCCTTTCTTCCGTATTCCTGCGATATGAAGACTTGTCTTGACATGCTGGTCTGTTTGAAACTTTATTTTGCACGAAACGTTTTACTCGCAAACTCGACAATGTAAAACAATTCTGCCATATATAAATGTTCCAGGATGGTCAGCTATCCACGAAACGACGTTCCTTTTTTAGGCCGGCATGGCGCACAACACGTTACACACTACACGTCGTAAAAGCCTTCAACTGTGTACAAGTAAATAGAAAGCTAAACTGAAGCAAAGGACGTGGGACTAAAAGCTTGCGCAGTTTAACTGTTGCCGACGCGTAAGGTATGACCGCGGAGGGGATTAACCGGGGGCGCGCCCGTAGGAGCATTGACTCTGGCTGTTCCTGTTCCCTGTAATGATGTCGCAGTAGCCTCTCGGTTAGCGATTACACGCAGTTCTAGGTCGCGGTTAATCCGTGAGACATCAAAACTAGTTCGAGCTAGACAGCCTGTCTAAGTTGAAACGTCCCCTTAGAAAAATTATACATGACTGTGCTTAAACTGACACGCAGTATTTTTAGCGCAACGCAATCTGACTTTCAAAAATCCCTACAAAATAATGGCCCTGACTAACATTAACCTATACCTTTCACAAATCACTTACCTCACCAAAAATCTTCGTTACTCAAGCTACTGCAATACAGCGAGCGCCACTACTGCCAGCTAAATAAAAGATTCAAACTACTGAAGGCACTAACTACTGATAGGCATAGTTAGCAAGTGAAAGATTTTGATAGAGAACAAACAATGTATTTACCTTAATAGTCATAATATATATAGCAGTTCATGACATCCATTCGTACAAATGCACTGTTTCTGATGGACACACCTCCAGATTATCCATTCTCAAAAATCCGCCATCTCACTTCCCCACATCCACCACTGCTGGTGGCCCGCCTCCGACTGCGCAACGCTACGCGCTGTTCACATCCAGCTGCCGCTGCCCAACACTACAATGGCAGACAACACTGCAAACTAGCCACAGACTGCACACAGCACAGCCAGTGATTTTCATACAGAGCGCTACGTAACGTTGCCAATAAGAAAACATAAACAGCCTACTTACAAAGTTTTTAAAATATCGTAAACATCGAGCGGAAATATGCATCGTCACTAGTTGAAATATGGAATAACCGGTGAAAAGGAGCCAAATATGCCAGTTCATACAATTAGAATTATATTAATAACTTCAGCAGCTAACGGGCGTTGAAATATATCAACGGGGTGAAAATGTGTGCCCCGACCGAGACCCGAACCCGGGATCTCCTGCTTACACGGCAGACGCTCTATCCATCTGAGCCACCGAGGGCACAGAGAACAGTGCGACAGCAGGGAGTATGTCGCGCACGCCTCCCGCGAGACCCACATTCTCGCCTTGTATGTCCACACACTACATTCGTACTGTCCCACCCCAACACACTCATTACTCGTGGAAGACATTCTTACCAAGTCCCGTAAGAGTTCGGGGAATATGTGTGCATCCGCACAGAAGAAGAAGGTCGTGGCCGGTATTGCCAGAACTATAGACTTATATGGACATGTCCGAAATAACAGACACCATATCCATATAAATTCATATAATCCGGTCTCTACTGATTACATAACTTACCAAAAATTACATTTTTTTTTTATTTCGAATACTAGCATTAACTCGTGAGGCTGTAGGAGGATACAAGATGACTTGGACAGGATTTGTGACTGGTGCAAAGAATGGCAGCTAGCTTTAAATATAGATAAATGTAAATAAATGCAGATGAATAGGAAAAAGAATCCTGTAATGTTTGAATACTCCATTAGTAGTGTAGCGCTTGACACAGTCACGTCGATTAAATATTTGGGCGTAACATTGCAGAGCGATATGAAGTGGGACAAGCATGTAATGGCAGTTGTGGGGAAGGCGGATAGTCGTCTTCGGTTCATTGATAGAATTTTGGGAAGATGTGGTTCATCTGTAAAGGAGACCGCTTGTAAAACACTCATGCGACCTATTCTTGAGTACAGTTCGAGCGTTTGGGATCCCTATCAGGTCGGATTGACGGAGGACACAGAAGCAATTCAGAGGCGGGCTGCTAGATTTGTTACTGGTAGGTTTGATCATCACGCGAGTGTTACGGAAATGCTTCAGGAACTCGGGTGGGGGTCTCTCGAGGAAAGGAGGCTACTGAGGAAATTTAGAGAACCAGCATTTGAGGCTGACTGCAGTAAAATTTTACTGCCGCCAACTTAGCGGAAAGATAACAAAGATAAGGTAAGAGAGATTAGGGCTCGTACAGAGGCATATAGGCAGTCATTTTTTCCTCGTTCTGTTTGGGAGTGGAACAGGGAGAGAAGATGCTAGTTGTCGTACGAGGTACCCTCCGCCACGCACGGTATGGTGGATTGTGGAGTATGTATGTAGATGTAGATGATGGAGATTACAGTTTGTGAAACTAATGTGTGAACATCATATTCCTTGTTCCTCGCATAATCCATCTACTGCAGACATACTTTGTATAATTCATCTCCGACAGTAAAATTGATACATTTATGCTTAAATATCTCATGAAGATGCTTTCTCTGAATTGTATGCAGTGGCCAAAATGGCCCAGAAACTGCTTCCTTATTCACTTCGCAGCAATGAACGATCTAATTGAGATCACAACACCGCAGTAATTATTTAATGACTAGTACATTGCTGAGCAGTAGTGGTAAGATGCAAAGCATTGGCGGCCAAAGATCTTCCAATTTCTACCATTTCAGAGATAAGAAGTTCAGGAATGGTACAGAAGCAGTACGTATAGTCTACAGCCTTTGTCGTGGATGATTTTAAAATTATTAGGGAGAGAAGTGGTTTCACCATCTGCGACATAGTCGCTTATATACTGTCAAATGTTTTTTATTCCAGTCTCCGATCGCAGTATGAATTCTTTTGACGATGATCAGTTTCAGTCTGTAATGACCATCCTCAGAGCCGGCCGTGGTGGCCGTGCGGTTCTAGGCGTTACAGTCTGGAACCTCACGACCGCTACCGTCGCAGGTTCGAATCCTGCCTCGAGCATGGATGTGTGTGATGTCCTTAGGTTAGTTAGGTTTAAGTAGTTCTACGTTCTAGGGGATTGATGACCTCAGAAGTTAAGTCCCATAGTGCTCAGAGCCATTTGAACCATGTTTTGAACCATCCTCAGATCTTTTGTACACTATGTCCTAAAGTGATAAGGCCCTTACGGCATCGTCAAAACATGTAATTATATGAGAATATTTTCACTCTGCAGCGAAGTGTGCGCTGATATGAAACTTCCTGGCAGATTAAAACTGTGTGCCCGACCGAGACTCGAACTCGGGACCTTTGCCTTTCGCGGGCAAGTGCTCTACCATCTGAGCTACCGAAGCACGACTCACGCCCGGTCCTCAAAGCTTTACTTCTGCCAGGATCTCGTCTCCTAACTTCCAAACTTTACAGAAGCTCTCCTGCGAACCTTGCAGAACTAGAACTCCTGAAAGAAAGGAGTCCAGTCTCGGTCGGGCACACAGTTTTAATCTGCCAGGAAGTTTCATATAATTATATGTTTTGACGATGCCATTATGGCCTTATCACTTTAGGACATAGTGTACAAAAGATCTAAGGATGGTCATTACGGACTGAAACTGGTCATCGTCAAAAGCGCTGATATTGCGATCAAAGACTGGAATAAAAAACATTTGAGGGAAGTGGTTTTGTAACAAGTATGTACCCTCAATGTGGGTAATTAGCTTCCTTTTCTGAGGAGCAGCTGTAGGTAACACTCACAGTGCACTGAAAATCACTTTATATTCCTACAAATATAAATAAAATGTTGTTAGAATAATTCTCTCAAATTGCCCCATTGACTCATTATTTCGTGCTGTAATAAGACACCTCTTTATTCCTCTGGCGGAGGTGTAAGAACGGTTTTGCTCTTGTAACTGTAGCGGGACTTCGAATTTCGCCGCGCTACACTTGTTCCCTCAGATATAAATTATACCGTCGCAGCTGTATGACCGCTCGACGGCAGAGAAAATATTTGTAAGAAAATGAAGGTACAAAAATTGAAACTCTTTTTGTTTTCTACCCACTATTGTCTCTTGTGAGCGAAAGCTTAATTTAACTTATTCTCTAGTCTTGGTATGATTCAGACGTAAAAAAACTTATTGACGTGCAGACATATAGTATTGTCGAAGCTTGTATGAAATTTGGAGGATGGAAGCAGCCGTAAAATACATTGCATTCAAGATCAATATGGTTTTAATTTGTAGACATTAGTAATTCTTGGACGATGAAATTTACTGCAAGATTTCGGAGCAGCTACGACTTTTTCATGCAGAAATGAAGCAGGAGATCGTTGGAGAGCAAGACCTGAACACCGCACGAGAGAAGACATATTAACTTGGTTATGAATGTACTCTTATATACGCCATTTCCCCCTGTTAAACACATTTTGTTATTCTCTGTTCTCTTTCAAACAATTTTTGTAGTGGAAATTGGTTTGACTTTTGCTCAAAAGCGCCACAAGGACCACCCCAACAATAGCTTTTCCGAATCACGAAGTCCGATAGCTTTTCGGTAATACGAAGTCCGATTTGCATTTCATTCTTTCCCTTTTTCACGGTCATTAACGATCTTAAAACCCCTTTTTATTCACCATTTATTCCCACATTTTCAACCTTTTCTTTTCTTCTCTTTTAACCACTACATAACTTTCAACTCGTTCGTTGCCTGTATAGCATCCCTCACCTCAAAATCATTCATTCTCCATCATCCCTGAAAGTTTGTAACATCATCACGGAATCACCCACTGTAACCAAAGCACGAAAAATTAGTTTTTTTTTTTTCATCAGTCTGCTGACTGGTTTGATGCGGCCCGCCACGAATTCCTTTCCTCTGCTAACCTCTTCATCTCAGAGTAGCACTTGCAACCTACGTCCTCAATTATTTGCTTGCCGTATTCAAATCTCTGTCTTCCTCTACAGTTTTTGCCCTCTACAGCTCCCTCTAGTACCATGGAAGTAATTCCCTCATGTCTTAGCAGATGTCCTATCATCCTGTCCCTTCTCCTTATCAGTGTTTTCCACATACTCCTTTCCTCTCCGATTTTTGCGTAGAACCTCCTCATTCCTTACCTTATCAGTCCACCTAATTTTCAACATTCGTCTATAGCACCACATCTCAAATGCTTCGATTCTCTTCTGTTCCGGTTTTCCCACAGTCCATGTTTCACTACCATACAATGCTGTACTCCAGACGTGCATCCTCAGAAATTTCTTCCTCAAATTAAGGCCGGTATTTGATATTAGTAGACTTCTCTTGGCCAGAAATGCCTTTTTTGCCATAGCGAGTCTGCTTTTGATGTCCTCCTTGCTCCGTCCGTCATTGGTTATTTTACTGCCTAGGTAGCAGAATTCCTTAACTTCACTGACATCGTGACCATCAATCCTGATGTTAAGTTTCTCGCTGTTCTCATTTCTACTACTTCTCATTACCTTCGTCTTTCTCCGATTTACTCTCAAACCATACTGTGTACTCATTAGACTGTTCATTCCGTTCAGCAGATCATTTAATTCTTCTTCACTTTCACTCAGGATAGCAATGTCATCAGCGAATCGTATCATTGATATCCTTTCACCACGTATTTTAATTCCACTCCTGAACCTTTCTTTTATTTCCATCATTGCTTCCTCGATGTACAGATTGAAGAGTAGGGGCGAAAGGCTACAGCCTTGTCTTACACCCTTCTTAATACGAGCACTTCGTTCTTGATCGTCCACTCTTATTATTCCCTCTTGGTTGTTGTTCATATTGTATATGACCCGTCTCTCCCTATAGCTTACCCCTACTTTTTTCAGAATCTCGAACAGCTTGCACCATTTTATATTGTCGAACGGTTTTTCCAGGTCGACAAATCCTATGAAAGTGTCTCGATTTTTCTTTAGCCTTGCTTCCATTATTAGCCGTAACGTCAGAATTGCCTCTCTCTTCCCTTTACTTTTCCTAAAGCCAAACTGATCGTCACTTAGCGCATCCTCAATTTTCTTTTCCATTCTTCTGTATATTATTCTTGTAAGCAGCTTCGAAGCATTAGCTGTTAAGCTGATTGTGCGATAATTCTCGCACTTGTCAGCTCTTGCCGTCTTCGGAATTGTGTGGTGAAAAATTCGTAGCAGTGCTGTTAAACCAACACTGCCCGGTACCATGGGTCCTTATACGGACGTCTCGCCATGCTATTGGCAACAGCTGCGGAGCGTCCTTCAGCGTCCTCTCCCCTCTATCCCCTCCACTCCCCCCCTCTTCACGCCCCACGACACTCACTGATCAGCACCTCTCAAGCAGACGAGCGCCACGTTCCACATTCTACGCCGGGTCTTCCGCCGATAAGCACGCCTTCACGCGTCTATGTTTACATCATCTGCTTTCTCTCTCTCTCTCTCTCTCCCTCCCTCCCTCTCCCCCCCCCCTCTCTCTCTGTCTCTCTTCCCTCTCTCTCTTTCTCTCTCTCTCTCTCTCTCCCTCCCTCCCTCTCCCCCCCTCTCTCTCTCTGTCTCTCTTCCCTCTCTCTCTCTCTCTCTCTCTCTCTCTCTCTCATGAGGCAGTTTCATCAGCTGAAGCTGTGACGCGTTCCGGACGACATGTACGAACCCTTGTGACGCGAAACTGTCCAGCGGGGGAAAGTATTATCGCCACATCTAGTTTAGGGTGACTGCTGCTTAATTCTCGCATGGTATCATCATCATCATCATTTAAGACTGATTATGCCTTTCAGCCTTCAGTCTAGAGCATAGTGCCCCTTATAAAATTCCTCCATGATCCCCTATTCAGTGCTAACATTGGTGTCTCTTCTGATGTTAAGCCGGTTACTTCAAAATCATTCTTAACCGAATCCAGGTACCTTCTCCTTGGTCTACCCCGACTCCTCCTACCCTCTGCTGCTGAACCCATGAGTCTCTTGGGTAACCTTGCTTCTCCCATGCGTGTAACATGACCCCACCATCTAAGCCTGTTCGCCCTGACTGCTACATCGATAGAGTTCATTCCCAGTTTGATTTCCTCATTGTGGACACCCTCCTGCCATTGTTCCCATCTGGCCGGCCAGGGTGGCCGAGCGGTTCTAGGCGCTACAGTCTGGAACCGCGCGACCGCTACGGTCGCAGGTTCGACTCCTGCCTCGGGCATGGATGTATGTGATGTCTTTAGGTTAGTCAGGTTTAAGTACTAAGTCTAGGGGACTGATGACCTCAGATGTTAAGTCCCATAGTGCTTAGAGCCATATCACACGAATCTCCCTTTGGTTCAAATGGCTCTGAGCACTATGGGACTTAACTTCTAAGGTCATCAGTCCCCTAGAACTCGAAACTACTTAAAAGTAACTAACCTAATGACATCACACACATCCATGCCCGAGGCAGGATTCGAACCTGCGACCGCAGTGGTCGCGTGGCTCCAGACTGTAGCGCCTAGAACCGCTCGGCCACACCGGGCGCCAACTCCCCATTTCACTGGCCCGATAAACAGAAGTCTAATAGTCTCTGTATGTTCATCTTTTCGGAGGTGCTTTCGGGACTCAGCTGTTCGATACAGGATGTCAAACACCTTTATGAAACATTATGTGAATCTGTAACCTACCCAGTGTACACATAACATTAGGACATGAGGCCGTCCAGTTAGGTGAGGAAAGAGAAGACATTACTGAAATAGTACAACAGAGTTTCCAAACTTACTTTATTTCGATACCAGTATCGGTGTCTTACTACACCATTTTCAGGTTCCTGACTGAAGAATCCACCTCGGTTTTGATCAAAACAGGGACCAGCAATACTGGTGTTGGTATATTTCTGTGTGCTATAGCGATACCTTCAACGCTCTAATAGGGTTAGATCA
Source organism: Schistocerca cancellata (assembly GCF_023864275.1). NCBI lineage: Eukaryota > Metazoa > Arthropoda > Insecta > Orthoptera > Acrididae > Schistocerca > Schistocerca cancellata. The sequence goes on along the minus strand of NC_064637.1, from coordinate 58,674,459 downwards.
GCTGATCTGGCAGCCAAATTAGGGGATCCACCATTCAGGAAATGTGTTATCCAGGTACTGGGATACTTGTCTGGTACAGAGAAATGGTGATCCATCGTCTTGCAGGTACATTTACCGTCGTTGCTCTGATGTCATGTCTTCCAAAAGTCTTCAGTCAGCATATGCTGGGACTGTCATGCGATTTGGCAGCAACACAGGCCCTGTCATCAGGTCATCAATCATACCACACCAGACGTTTACTGAGATCCTAACTTCGAATCTTGTTTCCCTAGTGTCATGTGGGTTCTTCATGACCTGTGTATAACAACTGTGGGATTTCATGATACCATTGCGTGTAAATGCAGCCTGAGCTGCTGTCCACTTGTCAATACCTGCTTTCATCAATCATACCACACCAAACATTCACTGAGAATCCAACTTTGAAACTTGTTTCCCTTATGTGGGTTCTCCATCACCTATGTGTGAGAACTGTGGGATTTCATGATGCCATTGCGTGTAATTGCAGCATCAGCTGTTGTCCACCTGGCAACATCTGCTTTCTTTGGGATTTGAATTATTACATTCTTCTTGACGTCTGATGGTATTTCGCCTGTCTCGTACATCTTGGTCACCAGATGGTAGAGTTTCTTCAGGACTGTCTCTCCCAAGGCTATCAGTAGTTCTAATGGAGTGTTGACTACTCCAGTCGCCTTGTTCCGACTTAGGTCTTTGAGTGCTCTGTCAAGTTCTGTACGCAGTACCTTATGCATCATTTCATCTTCATCTACGTCCTTTTCCATCTCCATAATATTGCCCTGAAGTACATCGCCCTTGTATAGAGCCTCCTTAACGTATGCATTTTAGACCTTACTAGACTTTGTTGTCATACCTCAGAGTATTGGCTATTCCTCCTGGGGACTTATAGGTGGACCTATACAATTATACTACCAGTCCAATTGTTTGATTCGATTGAAGAGTTTGATGAACAAAGTAAGAGCATATGGACTATCAGGCCAATTGAGTGATTGGATTGAAGAGTTCCTAGATAACAGAACGCAGCACGTCATTCTCAATGGAGAGAAGTCTTCCGAGGTAAGAGTGATTTCAGGTGTGCCGCAGGAGACTGTCGTAGGACCGTTGCTATTCACAATATATACACTCCTCGAAAGTGAAATAAGAACACCGTGAATTCATTGTCCCAGGAAGGGGAAACTTTATTGACACATTCCTGGGGTCAGATACGTCACATGATCACACTGACAGAACCACAGGCACATAGACACAGGCAACAGAGCATGCACAATGTCGGCACTAGTACAGTGTATATCCACCTTTCGCAGCAATGCAGGCTGCTATTCTCCCATGGAGACGATCGTAGAGATGCTGGATGTAGTCCTGTGGAACGGCTTGCCATGCCATTTCCACCTCGCGCCTCAGTTGGACCAGCGTTCGTGCTGGACGTGCAGACCGCGTGAGACGACGCTTCATCCAGTCCCAAACATGCTCGATGGGGGACAGATCCGCAGATCTTGCTGGCCAGGGTAGTTGACTTACACCTTCTAGAGCACGTTGGGTGGCACGGGATACATGCGGACGTGCATTGTCCTGTTGGAACAGCAAGTTCCCTTGCCGGTCTAGGAATGGTAGAACGATGGGTTCGATGACGGTTTGGATGTACCGTGCACTATTCAGTGTCCCCTCGACGATCACCAGTGGTGTACGGCCAGTGTAGGAGATCGCTCCCCACACCATGATGCCGGGTGTTGGCCCTGTGTGCCTCGGTCGTATGCAGTCCTGATTGTGGCGCTCACCTGCACGGCGCCAAACACGCACACGACCATCATTGGCACCAAGGCAGAAGCGACTCTCATCGCTGAAGACGACACGTCTCCATTCGTCCCTCCATTCACGCCTGTCGCGACACCACTGGAGGCGGGCTGCACGATGTTGGGGCGTGAGCGGAAGACGGCCTAACGGTGTGCGGGACCGTAGCCCAGCTTCATGGAGACGGTTGCGAATGGTCCTCGCCGATACCCCAGGAGCAACAGTGTCCCTAATTTGCTGGGAAGTGGCGGTGCGGTCCCCTACGGCACTGCGTAGGATCCTACGGTCTTGGCGTGCATCCGTGCGTCGCTGCGGTCCGGTCCCAGGTCGACGGGCACGTGCACCTTCCGCCGACCACTGGCGACAACATCGATGTACTGTGGAGACCTCACGCCCCACGTGTTGAGGAATTCGGCGGTACGTCCACCCGGCCTCCCGCATGCCCACTATACGCCCTCGCTCAAAGTCCGTCAACTGCACATACGGTTCACGTCCACGCTGTCGCGGCATGCTACCAGTGTTAAAGACTGCGGTGGAGCTCCGTATGCCACGGCAAACTGGCTGACACTGACGGCGGCGGTGCACAAATGCTGCGCAGCTAGCGCCATTCGACGGCCAACACCGCGGTTCCTGGTGTGTCCGCTGTGCCGTGCGTGTGATCATTGCTTGTACAGCCCTCTCGCAGTGTCCGGAGCAAGTATGGTGGGCCTGACACACCGGTGTCAATGTGTTCTTTTTTCCATTTCCAGGAGTGTATATAACTGAGCTTGTGGATAACATCGGAAGTTCACTGAGGCTTTTTGCAGATGATGCTGTGGTGTATCGAGAGGCTGTAACAATGGAAGATTGTACTGAAATGCAGGAGGATCTGCAGCGAATTGACGCATGGAGCAGGGAATGGCAATTGAATCTCAATGTACACAAGTGTAATGTGCTGCGAATACATAGAAAGAAAGATCCCTTATCATTTAGCTACAATATAGCAGGTCAGCAACTGAAAGCAGTTAATTCCATAAATGATCTGGGAGTAGGCATTAGAAGCGATTTAAAATGGAATGACCATATAAAGTTGATCGTCAGAAAAGCAGATGGCAGACTGAGATTGATTGGAAGAATCCTAAGGAAATGTAGTCCGAAAACAAAGGAAGTAGGTTACAGTACACTTGTTCGCCGACTGCTTGAATACTGCTCACCGGTGTGGGATCCGTACCAGATAGGGTTGATAAAGAGATAGAGAAGATCCAACGGAGAGCGGCGCGCTTCGTTACAGGATAGATAAACTCCAGTCGAAGACTCTGCAGGAGAGACTCTCAGTAGCACGGTACGGGCTTTTGTTGAAGTTTCGAGAACGTACCTTCACCGAGGAGTCGAGCAGCATATTGCTCCCTCCTACGTATATCTCGCGAAGAGACCATGAGGATAAAATCAGAGAGATTAGAGCCCACGCAGAGGCATACCGACAATCTTTCTTTCCACGAACGAGACTTGAATAGAAGGGAGAACCGATAGAGGTACTTAAGGTACCCTCCGCCACACACGTGGTTTGCACGGATCTGATGTAGATGTAGATGTAGATCAAAACAGCCTTTAATTGGAATTATTAATAACTCTCTAATTGGCTGGCCAGTATAAGCGTAGATTGCCTGCGCCTCGCTCTGTGACGAACCGCCGTCCGACTTTTCGGCAAAAGGTCAGCCGCTCCCTGCGCAGTCGTCGACATTCCTGCCTTTTAATGTCAGCCGGTGCTGACCGCCGCTCTCCCACTGTGTGAAAGCCCCAAACTGTCAAGGATGCGCCGCGCTAAAACCACCCACTGGGCAACACACACTGTGCACGACGAGGTGCACATTACATCTACATCTACATTTATACTCCGCCAGCCACCCAACGGTGTGTGGCGGAGGGCACTTTACGTGCCACTGTCATTACCTCCCTTTCCTGTTCCAGTCATTCGGGAGGACGACGGTTCAATCCCGCGTCCGGCCATCCTGATTTAGGTTTTCCGTGATTTCCCTAAATCACTCCAGGCAAATGCCGGGATGGTTCCTTTGAAAGGGCACGGCCGACTTCCTTCACCGTCCTTCCCTAATCCGATGAGACCGATGACCTCGCTGTTTGGTCTCTTCCCCCAAACAACCCAACAACCCTGTTCCAGTCACCTATGATTCGCTGGAAGAACGAGTGCCAGAAAGCCTCCGTGCGCGCTCGAATCTCTCTAATTTTACATTCGTGGTCTCCTCGGGAGATATAAGCTGGGGGAAGCAATATATTCGATACCTCGCCCAGAAACGCACCCTCTCGAAACCTGGACAGCAAGCTACACCGCGATGCAGAGCGCCTCTCCTGCAGAGTCTTCCACTTGAGTTTGTTAAACATCTCCGTAACGCCCTCACGCTTACCAAATAACCCTGTGACGAAACGCGCCGCTCTTCTTTGGGTCTTCTGTATCTCCTCTGTCAACCCGACCTGGTACGGATCCCACACTGATGAGCAATACTCAAGTATAGGTCGAACGAGTGTTTTTTGTAAGCCACCTCCTTTGCTGATGGACTACATTTTCTAATGACTCTCCCAATGAATCTCAACCTGGCACCCGCCTTACCAACAACTAATTTTATATGATCATTCCACTTCAAATCGTTCCGCACGGATACTCCGAGTTCTGTGGAACAAGTACGATCTATTATTATGAGCATCGTAAGTATAAGTTTAAACCATACTGCACAGTCAGTCAACGTCAAATTTTTTACCAGTCGTGATAACTTTGTACGGTACCACTCACTGTTTTTCGTTTCATGTGCTAGCATTAGCAGTTTTGAAACTTCCTAGCAGATTAAGACTGTGTGCCGGACCGAGACTCGAACTCGGGACCTGGCAGAATAAAGCTGTGAGGACGGGGCGTGAGTCGTACTTGGGAAGTTCAGACATTGCCGACACGGTAGCTCAGCGTGTTCGGTCATAGGCCTGGCGTGTCTCTGTAATTAAAAATACTGAGGGGAAAAGATCAACAACGAACTTCAGTGGATGTCATGTGACGTCCGCTTCGACCAAATACGATGAACAAAATGCAAAAAAAAGAGAAAAAAAAGACAGTGGAGCACTTGCCGCGAAAGGCAAAGATCCCGAGTTCGAGTCTCGGTCCGGCACACAGTTTTAATGTGCCAGGAAGTTTCAAAACTGCCAATGTTAGCACATAAAACGAAAAACAGTGAGTGGTACCGTACAAAGTTATCGCGACTGGTAAAATGTTTGACGTGACTGACTGTGCAGTATGGTTTAAACTTATATTTACGATGCTCACAATAATAGATTGTACTTTGTTCCATAGAATATAATGAAACATAATTCAGTAAGCAAATACCGAACTTACGGCCTTTCATTCAGTAACCATTAACGTTACAGCCAGGAAGTTTCATATCAGCGCACACTCCGCTGCAGAGTGAAAAATCTCATTCTAGTGGCAGTTTTATCTGTAAGATTTCTATTTTGTAATTAAATTACCATTAAACCATCCTATTAGCTCTTGGACTTTTTTTTTGCTGTTCGAGCGGAATGGAAACTAAGTAACAGAAATGTACTGAGGAGAGGAAGACAAACGGCCAGAAATGAATGAAATTAACTGAATGTTTCCTGTAACCTTTCCCACTGTGACCAATATTCTGCTCGTCGTCGCATCTCTCCCTTCGGCAGGAATTCTGTACAGTTTTCCTCCCTTTTCGCCTCGAAACGAACAGCCTAAAGCAGAGCACTGAGGCATTATTCTACTTAAAAATTAGGAGATACAGAACACTTCCTATGCTTCACCCGTAACACTTGGGCCCACAATGGCTGCTGGTGTCACGTGACGCGGTTTCAGCCAATCCTGAACTGCGACGGCGGCAAACGCAGGGGAAAAGAATGAGAGTTTCACTCTGCATCGGAGTGTGCGCTGATATGAAACTCCCTGGCAGATTAAAACTATGTGCCGGGCCGAGACGCGAACTCGGGACCTTTGCCTTTCGCCGGCAAGTGCTCTACCAACTGAGCTACCCAAGCACGACTCGCGCCCCTTCCTCACAGCTGTAATTGCGCCAGTACCTCGTCTCCTACCACCCAAACTTCGCAGAAGCAGCGCACACTCAGCTGCAGAGTGAAAATCTCATTCTGGAAACATCCCCCAGGCTGTGGCTAAGCCATGTCTCCGCAATATCCTTTCTTCGAGGAGTGCTAGTCCTGCAAGGTATGCTGCAGATCTTCTGCGAAGTTTGGGAGGTAGGAGAAGAGATACTGGCGGAATTAGAGCTGTGAGGACGGGGCGTGAGTCGTGCTTGGGTAGCTCAGTTGGTAGAGCACTTGCCCGCGAAAGGCAAAGGGCCCGAGTTCGAGTCTCGGCGCGGCACACAGTTTTAATCTGCCTGGAAGTTTCGTAGGGGAAAAGGATTGCCATACTTTCCTTTATACAGAGCTGTAGGCGTACGGTTTGGGCGCATCGTGTAATAGGGGCTTCATTGAACGCTTCCCTCGTGCTTCCCATACTGCGTCACGTACCGGCGACGCTAGCAGATGCTGGGGCCCGTGGTCGTAATGGTATGGCTGATCAGTGTAGGTCGGGATGAACAAAGAGATTCCAATGCGAAGCAAGCTGTTAGAGGTGGACCAAATGCTTGGTTGAGGAAAGGAATGGATGATCCAACAACACCGTGTGACAACGCTAGGTCGCTGGGGGGGGGGGGGGGGGCGTTAGGGGGAGGGGGGCGTTACACGTCTAGCGATAAGATGAGACGCCCCAGGCCTGCCAACAACACAGAGAGCAGGCGCCCCCGCCGTTTAGCGCGCGAGGCAGCTGCGGCGCTGTTTTCGCCGGCGCTGCGGGGTCCCTGACCCCGTGCGAGATAACGCCCACGCAATCGCTGAGGCGGCCTGTTGCCTGCGGGCGCACACTGCCTGTGGAAGGCACCTGGCCCCTGTGTCTACCTGCCAGGTACCTAGGTAGAGGCTCCACACTAGTCTTCTGTAGGCCACAGTACGTCGTCTGCTAGGCTTGATCACAATTTAAAGTGGATTCGCACAGTTTATAAAGTGACCAGCACATGTAAACACTAACTTTAGAGTATGTAAACAGTTGCGCTGTTCTGTATCGTCTTTGTATGATGTAAGCCGGCCGGAGTGGCCGAGCGGTTCTAGGCGCTACAGTCTGGAACCGCGCGTGACCGCTACGGTCTCAGGTTCGAATCCCGCCTCGGGCATGGATGTGTGTGATGTCCTTAGGTTAGTTAGGTTTAAGTAGTTCTAAGTTCTAGGGAACTGATGACCTCAGATGTTAAGTCCCATAGTGCTCAGAGCCATTTGAACCATTTTTGTATGATGTAACAAGCAAATGCGAGCAGTACGTTCACTAAAGAGCCAAAGAAACTGTGACACTTGTCTTATATAGTGTAGGGTCCCCGCGAGCACGCAGACGTACTGCAACACGACATGGCGCGGACTCACCTAATGTCTGAAGCAGTGCTGGAGGGAACTGACACCATGAATCCTGCATGGCTGTCCATAAATACGTAAGAATACGAGGGAGTGGAGATCTCTTCTGAACAGCACGTTGCAAGGCGACCCAGATATGCTCAGTAATGTACATGTGTGGGGAGTTTGGTGGCCAGCGGATGTGTTTTACCCAGAAGAGTGTTCCTGGAGCCAGTCTGTAGCAATTCTGGACGTGTGGGGTGTCGCATTCTCCTCTTGGAATTACCCAAGTCCGTCGGAACGCACAATGGGCAAGAATGTATGCAAGTGATCAGACAGGATGTTTAGGTATGTGTCACCTGTCAGAGTCGTATCTAGATGTATCAGGATTCCCGTATCACTCCAACTGCATACGCCCCACACCATAACAGAGCCAACACCAGCTTGAAGAGTCCCGTGCTGACATGCAGGGTCCGTGGATTCATGAGGTTGTCTCTATACCCTTACACGTCCATCCGCTCGATGCAATCTGGAACGGGAATCGTCCGACCTACCAACATGTTTTCAGTCATCAACTGTCCAATGATTCCTGTTGTCGGTCGCTGCCGAGGCGTAAAGCTTTGTGTAGTGCAGTCATCAAGGCTGCACGAGAGGGCCTTCGGCTCCGAAATCCCATGTCCATGACGTTTCGTAGAATGGTTGGCACGCTGACACTTGATGGCCCAGCATTGAAATCTGCAGCAATTTTCGGAAGGTTTGCACTTCTGTCGCATTGAACGATTCTCTTCATTTGTCATTGGTCCCATTCTCGCAGATGCTGTGTCCCATCGCTCGTGCGCACGTTCAAACATCTAAAATGGTTCCAATGGCTCTGAGCACAATGGGACTTAACATGTGAGGTCATCAGTCCCCTAGAACTTAGAACTACTTAAAACTAACTAACCTAAGGACATCACACACATCCATGCCCGAGGCAGAATTCGAAGCGGCGACCGTGGCAGTCGCGCGGTTCCGGACTGAAGCGCGTAGAACCGCTCGGCCACCACGGGCACAACAACAACAACAGCAACAACGGCAACATGAGTAACAATCGAGTATTTAACAATGAAACACCTCAACAAAATAATCGATACTGGCAGACTCGTGCCATACGTTTCTTGATGTGAATTCTCCAGTGCTTCCTTCGAAGACCTAACTGCAAATTAGTCTTCGATGCAAACACTTGAGAATTCACGACATTCAGAAAGATATGGCCCCAGTATGCCAATATGATTATTTTTGAGAGGTGCATATGAGGCCTGAAAATCGCATAATGAACTGCCGAAACTGGAAGTGAAAATAAAATAAAATAACATCTCAATTGCACGGCAGTTCGGTGAGTTTCATTGTTAAATATTTTACCAGCCGCTGTCCCACGTCCACACTGGATCAGCAGAGACAAAACAAGTGAGTGGTTTTCAACAGATCACGACCCGAAAGGTTGACCCTCCCACGCCATCACACGTGAAATGTTGCAGCGCACGCGACTGGAAATTTAATACAGTCCGAACTATTTTAAGCGCAGCAACAGAAATTCACTTTAAACTGCTGCACTCGCTCTTGTGAAACAAACTTTTTTGACTCGCGTGAGTTTTCTGAGTTTGCGTGCGCATATCTTTGTTACCCCGGATTCCGACAAGCGACAAACCTACGGTATTCAAAAGGTTCAAATGGCTCTGAGCACTATGGGATTTAACATGTGAGGTCATGAGTCCCCTAGAACATAGAACTACTTAAACCTAACTAACCTAAAGACATCACACACATCCATGCCCGAGGCAGAATTCGAAGCGCCGACCGTAGCAGTCGCGCGGTTCCAGACTGATGCGCCTAGAACCGCCGGCTTCAAACATTTAAATCTTGATAACCTGCCATTCATTGTAGCAGCAGTAACCGATCTGACAACTGCGCCAGACACTTGCTGTCTCATATAGGCGTCTCCAACCTCAGCGCCGTATTCTGCCTGCTTACATATCTCTGTATTTGAATACGCATGCCTGTAGGAGTTTCTTCGGCGCTTGAGTGTATGCTGTCGCGGGGTTTTGCACAAGGCCCTTTATGTTTTTAAATATTTTAGCGGTGACAAACGTTTTATAATGTGCTATTTTTATTCAATTGACATCTCTAGCGTGAGGTCAGTGTAAAATCAACATGTTTTACAACAAAAAGATTTGGAAGACCTGAAGATGACAACATAGTCAGTTGAAACCGATTCTCTCAAAAGAAAAGGCTATTTCATGCGATCTTGGCTGTTCAATGGTTTTTAACAATGAGTCTAATTATCATCTTTGAACAAAAGCGTCATTTTCGTTCGCCTCATTGCTTATTTCTTTCAGTTACAGTCCGTGCCAAACTATGGCAGCTCTTTCTATGTGTGGTCCAGGATTCATCGAGCTATGTTACTTGACAGTGATACATTAAGCGAAAGTTAATTTCGTCTTTAAGTTTTGCACACAACTGTATATTCACCTTTCACCAATCGTAACTTAGGTATACCAGTTTTCTTTCCTGCTTGTTTTGAAGTGACTGATTTCAGATTTTTTTTTTTTTCTGTTGCAGGTTAGTCCCAGACACAATCCACTGGGGGAAGTAACCAGGGTCTCCGTAGCAGGCGTAAAATCGTTTGGACTGTATTAAATTTCCAGTCGCTTGCGCTCCAACATTTCACGTGTGATGGTGTGGAAGGGTCAACCTTTCGGGTCGTGATCTGTTGAAATCCACTCACTTGTTTTCTCTGTTGATCGAGTGTGGACGTGGGACAGCGGCTGGTAAAATATTGTACAATTAAATTCGCCGAACTGCCGTGAAACGTGGATGTTATTGTACACTCCTGGAAATGGAAAAAAGAACACATTGACACCGGTGTGTCAGACCCACCATACTTGCTCCGGACACAGCGAGAGGGCTGTACAAGCAATGATCACACGCACGGCACAGCGGACACACCAGGAACCGCGGTGTTGGCCGTCGAATGGCGCTAGCTGCGCAGCATTTGTGCACCGCCGCCGTCAGTGTCAGCCAGTTTGCCGTGGCATACGGAGCTCCATCGCAGTCTTTAACACTGGTAGCATGCCGCGACAGCGTGGACGTGAACCGTATGTGCAGTTGACGGACTTTGAGCGAGGGCGTATAGTGGGCATGCGGGAGGCCGGGTGGACGTACCGCCGAATTGCTCAACACGTGGGGCGTGTGGTCTCCACAGTACATCGAAGTTGTCGCCAGTGGTCGGCGGAAGGTGCACGTGCCTGTCGACCTGGGACCGGACCGCAGCGACGCACGGATGCACGCCAAGACCGTAGGATCCTACGCAGTGCCGTAGGGGACCGCACCGCCACTTCCCAGCAAATTAGGGACACTGTTGCTCCTGGGGTATCGGCGAGGACCATTCGCAACCGTCTCCATGAAGCTGGGCTACGGTCCCGCACACCGTTAGGCCGTCTTCCGCTCACGCCCCAACATCGTGCAGCCCGCCTCCAGTGGTGTCGCGACAGGCGTGAATGGAGGGACGAATGGAGACGTGTCGTCTTCAGCGATGAGAGTCGCTTCTGCCTTGGTGCCAATGATGGTCGTATGCGTGTTTGGCGCCGTGCAGGTGAGTGCCACAATCAGGACTGCATACGACCGAGGCACACAGGGCCAACACCCGGCATCATGGTGTGGGGAGCGATCTCCTACACTGGCCGTACACCACTGGTGATCGTCGAGGGGACACTGAATAGTGCACGGTACATCCAAACCGTCATCGAACCCATCGTTCTACCATTCCTAGACCGGCAAGGGAACTTGCTGTTCCAACAGGACAATGCACGTCCGCATGTATCCCGTGCCACCCAACGTGCTCTAGAAGGTGTAAGTCAACTACCCTGGCCAGCAAGATCTCCGGATCTGTCCCCCATTGAGCATGTTTGGGACTGGATGAAGCGTCGTCTCACGCGGTCTGCACGTCCAGCACGAACGCTGGTCCAACTGAGGCGCCAGGTGGAAATGGCATGGCAAGCCGTTCCACAGGACTACATCCAGCATCTCTACGATCGTCTCCATGGGAGAATAGCAGCCTGCATTGCCGCGAAAGGTGGATATACGCTGTACTAGTGCCGACATTGTGTATGCTCTGTGTCCTGTGTCTATGTGCCTGTGGTTCTGTCAGTGTGATCATGTGATGTATCTGACCCCAGGAATGTGTCAATAAAGTTTCCCCTTCCTGGGACAATGAATTCACGGTGTTCTTATTTCAATTTCCAGGAGTGTATTTTCGCTTCCAGTTTCGGCAGTTGATTATGGCATCTTCAGGCCCCATACGCACCTCTTAAAAAAATAATCGATATCGGCATGCTGGGGCCATATGTTTCTGAACGTCGTGAATTCTCAAGTGCTTCCATCGAAATTAATTTGCAATCAGGTTTTCGAAGGAAGCACTTGAGAATTGACGACATCAAGAAACGTATGGCACCTGTCTGGCAGTATCGATTGTTTTTTAAAGGTGTTTCATTGTTAAATACTCCCTTGATACTCTTGTTGTTGTTGTCGTTGTTCTCGTGCTCGTAGTCATCCGTCCGAGGACATGTCCCATGCTGGTGCCCATCTTACGCAATTCTTTTCTTACCTGCGTGCGCCGGCCGCTGTGGCCGAGCGGTTCTAGACGCTTCAGTCCGGAACCGCCCTGCTGCTACGGTCGCAGGTTCGAATCCTGCCTCGTGCATGGATGCGTGTCATGTCCTTAGGTTAGTTAGGTTTAAGTAGTTCTAAGTTCTAGGGGACTGACGACCTCAGATGTTAAGTCCCATAGTGCTCAGAGCCATTTGAACCAATATTTATTTAGAAACAGAAATCTAGCTTGGGCGCTGCCTGCTTGCTGTTTGCTGTTGTGCTTTCGAGAAATCTGCAACAATGTTGTCAACACGCGAGATGAGTCGAAATTTTGATTATCGCCAGATAATTGTTGTACTTCAGTTGTGCATTTAGTATAAAGAGAAGTAGTATTCAGGCCAGTTAGAGTGCAGTTCAAATTAGATTTCGGTGTAGTCAAAGATTAGCATACGAGTTTAAGGTGAATAACAGTGTTTGGGGACGTAACTTTGGTAATACGTAGACTTTTTAGTGAGAGGAAGGTAAAGTTGGGCCAAATTACATATAGAAACATATAGTGGGGAGGTTACAATTGTGTTCGATAATGGCATTAAAGCCGATCCATATAGTACAGAAAATAAATACAGAAATATACCATCAAATGGCGATTTATCCTTTCAAAAAATACTGCATGACTGTAGCTTAGCACCATCGGAAACTCTATACTGCGTTCTGCTACTAGCCACTGACATACACTCCTGGAAATGGAAAAAAGAACACATTGACACCTGTGTGTCAGACCAACCATACTTGCTCCGGACACTGCGAGAGGGCTGTACAAGCAATGATCACACGCACGGCACAGCGGACACACCAGGAACCGCGGTGTTGGCCGTCGAATGGCGCTAGCTGCGCAGCATTTGTGCACCGCCGCCGTCAGTGTCAGCCAGTTTGCCGTGGCATACGGAGCTCCATCGCAGTCTTTAACACTGGTAGCATGCCGCGACAGCGTGGACATGAACCGTATGTGCAGTTGACGGACTTTGAGCGAGGGCGTATAGTGGGCATGCGGGAGGCCGGGTGGACGTACCGCCGAATTGCTCAACACGTGGGGCGTGAGGTCTCCACAGTACATCGATGTTGTCGCCAGTGGTCGGCGGAAGGTGCACGTGCCCGTCGACCTGGGACCGGACCGCAGCGACGCACGGATGCACGCCAAGACCGTAGGATCCTACGCAGTGCCGTAGGGGACCGCACCGCCACTTCCCAGCAAATTAGGGACACTGTTGCTCCTGGGGTATCGGCGAGGACCATTCGCAACCGTCTCCATGAAGCTGGGCTACGGTCCCGCACACCGTTAGGCCGTCTTCCGCTCACGCCCCAACATCGTGCAGCCCGCCTCCAGTGGTGTCGCGACAGGCGTGAATGGAGGGACGAATGGAGACGTGTCGTCTTCAGCGATGAGAGTCGCTTCTGCCTTGGTGCCAATGATGGTCGTATGCGTGTTTGGCGCCGTGCAGGTGAGCGCCACAATCAGGACTGCATACGACCGAGGCACACAGGGCCAACACCCGGCATCATGGTGTGGGGAGCGATCTCCTACACTGGCCGTACACCACTGGTGATCGTCGAGGGGACACTGAATAGTGCACGGTACATCCAAACCGTCATCGAACCCATCGTTCTACCATTCCTAGACCGGCAAGGGAACTTGCTGTTCCAACAGGACAATGCACGTCCGCATGTATCCCGTGCCACCCAACGTGCTCTAGAAGGTGTAAGTCAACTACCCTGGCCAGCAAGATCTCCGGATCTGTCCCCCATTGAGCATGTTTGGGACTGGATGAAGCGTCGTCTCACGCGGTCTACACGTCCAGCACGAACGCTGGTCCAACTGAGGCGCCAGGTGGAAATGGCATGGCAAGCTGTTCCACAGGACTACATCCAGCATCTCTACGATCGTCTCCATGGGAGAATAGCAGCCTGCATTGCTGCAAAAGGTAGATATACACTGTAATAGTGCCGACATTGTGCATGCTCTGTTGCCTGTGTCTATGTGCCTGTGGTTCTGTCAGTGTGATCATGTGATGTATCTGACCCCAGGAATGTGTCAATAAAGTTTCCCCTTCCTGGGACAATGAATTCACGGTGTTCTTATTTCAATTTCCAGGAGTGTACTTGGGATCCTATGGGATCCTATTCCTTATCCTCGTAGCTTCGTTGTTAATAGCCTGTAGTGGGTCGCCGTATCAAATGCTTTCCCGAAGTAAGGGAATATGGGATGTGCCTATTGCCCTTTATCCATAGTTCGCAATATATCATGTGAGAAAAGGGCAAGGTGAGTTTCGCACGAGCGATGCTTTTGTGGACATAAGCATCTCAGTCTCAACGGACAAAGAATGTGTTCAAGAATTCAGCAGCTAAGCGACGTCAAAGTTGTTGGTCTGTAATTTTAGGGGCTCATTTTCTTGCCGTTCTTATATACTTGAGTCAACTGCGCTTTTTTCCAGTCGCTTGGCTCTTTGCGCTGAGCGAGAGATTCGCGATAAATTAAAGACAGGTAAGGAGACAATGCCATATAGTACTCTTTGTGAAACCGAATCGGGATTCCAACCGGGCCTGGCGGCTTATCTGTTTTGAACTCTTTCACCTTCCTCCCTACGCCAGGGACACTAACGCACTAATTACTGTGTCGTCCAAACGACAATCTATGGGACGGTCGCGCGACGGTATGTTTGTACGAAGCTCCTGCGTGAATTGTAACACCCCACCCGTCACTTATCTGGTTTTGGCGTGTGTTCACCCCAGCTAATTGACTAACAGATCAACAGAGAGCGCAAAACTGCTGCAACATCGGATAACGCAAAAAAAGTAATAAGGACCTGTGACTCCTGATTGAACTGCGGTGGCAGTGTTGACATTAATTGAGTCATAATTGAGCACTTTTAATTAAAAAGGGGTGCACATTGATGTTATATTCAGCTATCGAACACCAGATGCAAATGTTGAACATAAAATTAATTAAGAAAATGACTTGGGATTTCAGCTACTTGATTGAAAACAGATGCAGTCGATTAGCACAAATTTATTTTAACTCACAACCTTCAATCATTACATTACAAGACTCTCCTATCAGGCAGTGGTAATAAATTGCGCGGAGTAAAGTGCGATACTCAAAAGTAATTTCTATCGACTGACCCAGGCGTAATGCGAAGTGCGAGAAGAGTTCTACAATACACGGCCCATGAAACCCTCGTGTAAACTTTGCCGACGTGATCCAACATATTAATCAGTGGCCTTACTCAAGCTGGAGCGGATGCAATATCACCGAATTCAGCGTGACGGGGCGGCGTCATTGTGCAGACGTCGGCCGACCTCGTGGTGCTGCAAGGCTGCGCTCGTCTATTCACTCCTAGCTATCTTGCTCAGTACGTAGCTGAACCAAACCTTTCTATCTCCAAGCTCAATCGTTCCGTTGCTAAGTTCTAAACTGCAGAGATGCTCACTCTTTCTCAGGCAAGCCGAGTAAAGAACGCCACGTCCGCACTCTAGGCAAGCTGAGAACGGAACACCTCTATGGAGACTTCTGCCAGTCCGTCCTTCGCCTCTGTTTCCCCTCCAGCAAAATCACTCACGCCAATTGCTGGGAAGTGAACAAATTCCCACAAAACTTCCCGTCCTCTCAACTTCTGCTATTTAGCTCCTCCCAGGCATTAGCGTCTGCACGAAACACCAAGTTTCCGGAATTCTGACTCCCAGGAGGCCGGCATATTTCATTCTGTCGCTCTTCACCTGATTTACTTCAGACTCTGCAGACCGTGAATTCAGCATGAAGTTGCTATAGTCACGAACATGCATATTTCGGCCACTGTAGCTTTGCGTGGCTTTCTCACGTGTTTCACTGAAAGCGGGACAATGGACATTTATCAACACGTGTATAAGTTCTCTGTCTGCTTCCCGGTACACCAGCATGGGGCCAACCCCCCCCCCCCCCTCACTGTCACTCATCTTAAGGCAGCTGGGGGCCGTGCCCCGTTACCGCTTTCTCAGAGCTTGAGCCGCCCTCAGCTGCCTATTGTCACTTCCCTTCGCCACTCCCCAGCTCGGCCGCGGTCAACTCTGAATACTTCCCTGGGATAAACTAGCCTCCAGTAATTCGACGCGCTTCGACAAAGTTTTTATTTCGCGAGAATTACTTTAAAACCATCACCCAACATTAATTATTCCAATACGTCCATACTATACCCTCTACAAGATGCATTGTGCCTCGTCAGTCATTTTTGTTCAGCCCTACTGTTCGCTCAACGTGAGTTCGGTGATCTTTAATGACTTCATGTAAGGGGCATAGTTCTTGCCATCTTACAGAATGATCTCCTAAAAGAAAAAATTTAAAGCTGCTGGCTTCTATTGCCACTGCAGACTGGTCAATCAAAATTTTCTGGGGTTTTCAGCAAGACTTTTCCCTAAGATTTAAACGTGCTACTTGTATTCTTCGTGAATCGATTTCTTAAGTGCAAGAAAGTCTGCTGACTTTTACCTATCGTCATTTGCGCGTTCTCTTTTGAACCGAGAGCGCAATAATGTCTGCTTCCACAGTATTTTTCGAATTTCCACCCATAATATTGATATCACAACATGCGCCCTATTAACCAGACCCTTCTCTTAGACAAGTTTTGCCATACCGTCCATAAGGTCCTCCACTGTTGGAAAAAATTTGGCGAATTGAAGGGTGAATAAGTAGAGAAGGACCAATACCATCACCCAAATTTTCATGGCCGCAGCCAGCATTTTTCTTTTTTTTTTTTTTTTGACGTGATAATTGCAACTCCCCCCCCCCCCCCCATGAACCATGGACCTTGCCGTTGGTGGGGAGGCTTGCGTGCCTCAGCGATACAGATGGCCATACCGTAGGTACAACCACAACGGAGGGGTATCTGTTGAGAGGCCAGACAAACGTGTGGTTCCTGAAGAGGGGCAGCAGCCTTTTCATTAGTTGCAGGGGCAACAGTCTGGATGATTGACTGATCTGGCCTTATAACACTAACCAAAATAGCCTTGCTGTGCTGGTACTGCGAACGGCTGAAAGCAAGGGGAAACTACGGCCGTAATTTTTCCCGAGGGCATGCAGCTTTACTGCATGATTAAATGATGATGGCGTCCTCTTGGGTAAAATATTCCGGAGGTAAAATAGTCCCCCATTCGGATCTCCGGGCGGGGACTACTCAAGAGGATGTCGTTATCAGGAGAAAGAAAACTGGCGTCCTACGGATCAGAGCGTGGAATGTCAGATCCCTTAATCGGGCAGGTAGGTTAGAAAATTTAAAAAGGGAAATGGATAGGTTAAAGTTAGATATAGTGGGAATTAGTGAAGTTCGGTGGCAGGAGAAACAAGATTCTGGTCAGGTGACTACAGGGTTATAAACATAAAGTCAAATAGGGGCAATGCAGGAGTAGGTTTAATAATGAATAGGAAAATAGGAAAGCGGGTAAGCTACTACAAACAGCATAGTGAACGCATTATTGTGGCCAAGATAGACACGAAGCCCACGCCTACTACAGTAGTACAAGTTTATATGCCAACTAGCTCTGCAGATGACGAAGAAATTGAAGAAATGTATGATGATATAAAAGAAATTATTCAGATAGTGAAGGGAGACGAAAATTTAATAGTCATGGGTGACTGGAATTCGAGTGTAGGAAAAGGGAGAGAAGGAAACGTAGTAGGTGAATATGGATTGGGGCTAAGAAATGAAAGAGGAAGCCGCCTGGTAGAATTTTGCCCAGAGCACAATTTAATTATAGCTAACACTTGGTTTAAGAATCATGATAGAAGGTTGTATACATGGAAGAACCCTGGAGATACTAAAAGGTATCAGATAGATTATATAATGGTAAGACAGAGATTTAGGAACCAGGTTTTAAATTGTAAGACATTTCCTGGGGCAGATGTGGACTCTGACCACAATCTATTGGTTATGACCTGTAGATTAAAACTGAAGAAACTGCAAAAAGGTGGGAATTTAAGGAGATGGGACCTGGATAAACTGAAAGAACCAGAGGTTGTAGAGAGTTTTAGGGAGAGCATAAGGGAACAATTGACAGGAATGGGGGAAAGAAATACAGTAGAAGAAGAATGGGTAGCTTTGAGAGATGAAGTAGTGAAGGGAGCAGAGGACCAAGTAGGTAAAAAGACCAGGACTCTTAGAAATCCTTGGGTGACAGAAGAAATATTGAATTTAATTGATGAAAGGAGAAAATATAAAAATGCAGTTAATGAAGCAGGCAAAAAGGAATACAAACGTCTCAAAAATGAGATCGACAGGAAGTGCAAAATGGCTAAGCAGGGATGGCTAGAGGACAAATGTAAGGATGTAGAGGCTTATTTCACTAGGGGTAAGATAGATACTGCCTACAGGAAAATTAAAGAGACCTTTGGAGATAAGAGAACCACTTGTATGAACATCAAGAGCTCAGATGGAAACCCACTTCTAAGCAAAGAAGGGAAAGCAGAAAGGTGGAAGGAGTATGTAGAAGGTCTATACAAGGGCGATGTACTTGAGGACAATATTATGGAAATGGAAGAGAATGTAGATGAAGATGAAATGGGAGATACGATACTGCGTGAAGAGTTTGACAGAGCACTGAAAGACCTGAGTCGAAACAAGGCCCCCGGAGTAGACAACATTCCATTGGAACTACTGACGGCCTTGGGAGAGCCAGTCCTGACAAAACTCTACCATCTGGTGAGCAAGATGTATGAAACAGGCGAAATACCCTCAGACTTCAAGAACAATATAATAATTCCAATCCCAAAGAAAGCAGGTGTTGACAGATGTGAAAATTACCGAACAATCAGTTTAATAAGTCACAGCTGCAAAATACTAACACGAATTCTTTACAGACGAATGGAAAAACTAGTAGAAGCCGACCTCGGGGAAGATCAGTTTGGATTCCGTAGAAATACTGGAACACGTGAGGCAATACTGACCTTACGACTTATCTTAGAACAAAGATTAAGGAAAGGCAAACCTACATTTCTAGCATTTGTAGACTTAGAGAAAGCTTTTGACAATGTTGACTGGAATACGCTCTTTCAAATTCTAAAGGTGGCAGGGGTAAAATACAGGGAGCGAAAGGCTATTTACAATTTGTACAGAAACCAGATGGCAGTTATAAGAGTCGAGGGAAATGAAAGGGAAGCAGTGGTTGGGAAGGGAGTAAGACAGGGTTGTAGCCTCCCCCCGATGTTATTCAATCTGTATATCGAGCAAGCAGTAAAGGAAACATAAGATAAATTCGGAGTAGGTATTAAAATCCATGGAGAAGAAATAAAAACTTTGAGGTTCGCCGATGACACGGTAATTCTGTCAGAGACAGCAAAGGACTTGGAAGAGCAGTTGAATGGAATGGATAGCGTCTTGAAAGGAGGATATAAGATGAACATCAACAAAAGCAAAACGAGGATAATGGAATGTAGTCGAATTAAGTCGGTGATGCTGAGGGAATTAGATTAGGAAATGAGACACTTAAAGTAGTAAACGAGTTTTGCTATTTGAGGAGCAAAATAACTGATGATGGTCGAAGTAGAGAGGATATAAAATGTAGACTGGCAATGGCAAGGAAAGCATTTCTGAAGAAGGGAAATTTGTTAACATCGAGTATAGATTTAAGTGTCAGGAAGTCATTTCTGAAAGTATTTATATGGAGTGTAGCCATGTATGGAAGTGAAACATGGACGATAAATAGTTTGGACAAGAAGAGAAGAGAAGCTTTTGTAATGTGGTGCTACAGAAGAATGCTGAAGATAAGGTGGGTAGATCACGTAACTAATGAGGAGGTATTGAATAGAATTGCGGCGGAGTTTGTGGCACAACTTGACCAGAAGAAGGGATCGGTTGGCAGGACATGTTCTGAGGCATCAAGGGATCACCAATTTAGTTTTGGAGGGCAGCGTGGAGGGTAAAAATCATAGGGGGAGACCAAGAGATGAATACATTAAGCAGATTCAGAAGGTTGTAGGTTGCAGTAGGTACTGGGAGATGAAGAAGCTTGCACAGGATAGAGTAGCATGGAGAGCTGCATCAAACCAGTCTCAGGACTGAAGACCACAACAACAACAACAATTGCAACTTGCAGAATAATGGAAAAATTGGTAGAGGCCAGTTTGGATTCCGGAGAAATTTAAGAACACACAAGGCAAAACTGACACGACGATTTATGTTAGAAGATAGGTTAAAGAAAGGCAAAAATATGGTCATAGCTTTTGTATGTTTGGCCAAACCTTTTGACAATGTCAGCTGCAATATAGTGTTTGAAATTCTGAAGAAGATTTCAGGGGAAAAAGAGAGGGAACCAAAGATTATGTACAACTTTTACAGAAACCAGACGACAGTAATAAGAGTCGAGGCCTATCAAAGGGAAGCAGTTGTTGAGAAGGGAATGAGACAGGGTTGTAGCCTGTCGCCGATGTTATTAAATCTGTACCCTGAGCAAGCAGTAAAGCAAACGAAAGAAAAATGCGGAGTAGGAATTAAAGTTGAGGGAGAAGAAATGAAAACCTTGACGGTTGCCGATAACATTAAAATTCTGCCGGAGACAACAGAGCACTTGGAAGAGCAGTTGAACAGAATGGGCAGTGTCTTGAAACGAGGATATAAGATGATCATTAAACAAAGCAGAATGAAGATAATGGAATGTAGACGAATTAAATCAGGTGAAGGTGAGGGAATTGCATTAGGAAATGAGACACTTAAAGTAGTATATGAGATTTGCTATTTGGGGACAATAATAACTGATGAAATAGAGAGAGTGTAAAATGTAGACTGACAATGGCAAGAAAAGCGTTTCTGGCGAAGAGAAAATTGTTCGAATGTAGATTTAAGTGTTATGAAGTCTTTTCTGAAGCTATTTGTCTGCAGTGTAGCCATGCATTGTAGTGAAACATGGTCAATAAACAGTTTAGACAAGAAAGGAATAAAAGCTTTTGAAATGTGGTGCTACAGAAGACTGCTGAAGATGAGGTGAACAGATCACGTAAGTGATGAGGAGCTACTGAATGGAATTGGGCAGAAGAAGGATTTGAGGCATAACCTGAATAGAAGAAGGGACCGGTTGATAGGACACGTTTTGAGGCATCAAGGGATCATCAGTTTAGTACTGGAGGGAATCTCGGAGGGTAAAAATCGTAGAGGGAGACCGAGAGATGAATACATTAAACAGATTCAGAAAGATGTAGGTTGCAGTAGTTATTTGGAGATGAAGAGGCTTGCACAGGATAAAGTAGCATGGAGAGCTGCGTCAAACCAGTCTCTGCACTGAAGACCACCACAACACCACTTACAACATTACAACAAAGTCTTGTATATTGCTAATGGCTACACATATACCTCTCTTTGCACCACTGAGCACTATGCAACGAGTTCTGGTAGATACAAGGCCCGGGGCAATATTCCGTAAGCGCACAATGTTATGTTTGCAAATGGGGAGCAAAGAACTACACTGAGGGCTAAGTGGAAATCAAGAAGCGTGACGTCATGTGGGTCTATGAGGTACGACAATAAAGTAATGAGACTGATTTTTTTTGCAAGATGTGGCAACCCTGCAGGCTTGTGTAGCCACAATATCTTTGACCTTGGCCTATAAGCTGCTTCTTGTCCAAGTGGCACATCGATGCAGCTGCTCAGTCTTGAGTTGCACTATAATAAGTTAACATGCGTTTGTGTCTCTCATCACGGAAATGAAACCCCATAATATTGCGCAACGGTATGCCATTTCTTTTTGCGTTACATCGGATGAAAACACGATGACAACTTACGGTAAGCTTCAGAAGGTTTTTGAAGAGGAAGTTATGTCAGGAGCTCAAGTTTTTCGTTGGCATAAAATGTTTAGTGAAGGCAGAACGAAATGTTGAAGATGAAGACCACAGTGGACGACCATCAGCCTCACGGACAGATGTGTATGTGGCCAGGGTGCGTGAACTCCTATGATCTGATCGAAGATTATCCGTGAAAATTATTGCAGAGTAACTGAACATCAATTGAGAACACAGATCGTAGAAAAATAACTGAGTATGAGAAAGATTTGTGCAATAATGGTCCCCAAAAATCTCACACCACATCAGCGAAAAAAACGGAAAAATATGGCAGCCGATCTGTTAGAGCAAACGGAAATCAATCCAGAATTGTTGAGACATGTTACCACTGGTGATGAAAGTTGGTTTTTTCAGTACCATCCAGAGACAAAACGCCAAAGTTCTCAATGGTCTTCAAATGTTTTTGTTGTTGTGGTCTTCAGTCGTTGGACTGGTTTGATGCAGCTCTCCATGCTACTCTATCCTGTGCAAGCTTCTTCATCTCCCAGTACCTACTGCAGTCTACATCCTTCTGAATCTGCTTAGTGTATTCATCTCTTGGTCTCCCTCTACGATTTTAACCCTCCACGCTGCCCTCCAGTACTAAATTGGTGATCCCTTGATGCCTCAGTACATGTCCTGCCAACCGATCCCTTCTTCTAGTCAAGTTGTGCCACAAACTCCGCCGCAATTCTATTCAATACCTCCTCATTAGTTATGTGATCTACACATCTAATCTTCAGCATTCTTCTGTAGCACCATTTTTCGAATGCTTCTACTCTCTTCTTGTCTAAACTATTTATCGTCCATGTTTCACATCCATACAGGGCTACACTCCATACAAATACTTTCTGAAACAACTTCCTGACACTTAAATCTATACTCGGTGTTAACAAATTTCTCTTGTTCAGAAACGCTTTCCTTGCCATTGACAGTCTACATTTTATATCCTCTCTACTTCGACCATCATCAGTTATTTTGCTCCACAAATAGCAAAACTCTTTTACTACTTTAAGTGTCTCATTTCCTAATCTAATTCCCTCACCATCGCCCGATTTAATTCGACTAAATTCCATTATCCTCGTTTTGCTTTTCTTGATGTACATCTTATACTCTCCTTTCAAGACACTATCCATTTCGTTGAACTGCTCTTCCAAGTCCTTTGCTGTCTCTGACAGAATTACAATGTTATCTGAGAACCTCAAAGTTTTTATTTCTTTTCCATGCATTTTAATACCTACTCCGAACTTTTCTTTTGTTTCCTTTACTGCTTGCTCAATATACAGATTGAATAGCTTCGGGGAGAGGCTACAACCCTGTCTCACTCCCTTCGCAACCATTGCTTCCCTTTCATGTCCATCGACTCTTATAACTGCCATCTGGTTTCTGTACAAATTGTAAATAGCCTTTTGCTCCCTGTATTTTACCCCTGCCACCTTTAGAATTTGAAAGAGAGTGTTCCAGTCAACATTGTCAAAAGCTTTCTCTAAGTCTACAAATGCTAGAAACGTAGGTTTGACTTTCCTTAATCTTTCTTCTAAGATAAGTCGTAGGGTCAGTATTGCCTCACGTGTTTCAACATTTCTACGAAATCCAAACTGATCTTCCCTGTGGTCAGCTTCTACTAGTTTTTCCATTCGTCTGGTGCCCAAAGGGATCACCGAAACCAAAATTAGCTCGCATGTCAAAGTCAAAGCATGCTTGTGTGCTTCTTTGATTCCAAGGGAATTTTGTATAAAGAGTGGATGCGTCCTGGCCAAACAGTTAACCAATATTATTACAAAGAAATTTTAGAAAGACTTCGTAAAAGAGCTCTTCGTGTCCGTCCCAACATTGCTCATAATTGGGATAATTGGATTCTGCATCACGATAATGCTCCATCCCATACTGCTCTGTCAGTACAGCAATTTTTAGCCTCAAAACAAATTTCAGTACTACCACGGCCACCTTACTCACCAGATATCGCTCCGTGCGACTTTATTCTAGTTCCAAGAGTCAAGACGGCGGTAGAGGGACACCATTTTCAAACAACTCAAGATGTCCAAAAAGCAGTGACGAGGGTCTTGGAGGATATTACTGAAGATGAGTTCCAGAAATGTTACTATCACTGGCAGAAGCGCTGGAAAAAGGGTGTGCAATCAGAAGGGAACTACTTTGAAGGAGGCAACACTAAACTTGAGTAAAACGGTAAGCGCCTTTTTTTTCACTTCAGTCTCACTACTTTATTGTCGCACCTCGTATGACGGCCATTCCGTTCAACTGCTCTTCCAAGTCCTCTTTTGCCCCCGCAGAATTACAGTGTCATTGGCAACTGTCAAGGTTTTTATTTCTTCTCCCTCAACTTTAATTCCTACTCCGAATTTTTCTTTCATTTGCTTTACTGCTTGCTCAGTGTACATATTGAATAACATCGGGGAGAGGCTACAACCCTGTCTCATTCCCTTCTCAACAACTGCTTCCCTTTGATAGGCCCTCGAGTCTTATAACTGTCGTCTGGTTTCTGTAAAAGTTGTAAATAAACTTTCGTTCCCTGTCTTTTTCCCCTGAAATCTTCTTCAGAATTTCAAACACTATATTGCAGCTGACATTGTCAAAAGGTTTGTCCAAACATACAAAAGCTATGACCATATTTTTGCCTTTCTTTAACCTATCTTCTAACATAAATCGTAGTGTCAGTTTTGCCTTGTGTGTTCTTAAATTTCTCCGGAATCCAAACTGGCCTCTACCAATTTTTCCATTATTCTGCAAATTGCAATTAACACCTCAAAAAAAAAAAAAAAAAATCCAAGCTGCGGCCATGAAAATTTGGGTGATGGTATTGGTTTTTCTCTACTTATTCACCCTTCAATTCGCCAAATTTCAAACACTGTACTGGAGCTGGCGAACGAAAAGAGGCGGTCGAGCTTCACGCTGCCGTAGCCTAGGCAGCTCGTGTCCTAACACCCACGCCATCCGTTTAGTTCGCCGTTGTTTTACGTAAACGGGACAGGATGGTTAGACCACACCCACCGCCGGCAGCGGGTGACAACACCCAGCTGACGACCATTCAGACGTGACGTCATGAGCACGAGGTCGTGAACCGGCAGGCAGCTCACGACTTGTCTGGTTAGACATTCTTGCGTCACACTTCTGAGAATACGCCTCGACCCACACGCAGTCCCGAGAGAAACTGAATGGTTTCCTCCTGACGTAAGTGTGAGGCTGTGGGCAGCACCACAGTAGCAAAGTTAACCGTGCTAGTCTCCATTTCGTGTAGAGGATCTGGTCTAATTACTTATTAACCCTCCGTTACTCGCGCTGTAATTCCTGACACGGTTATTCACACGGATGGCTTATGTCATGCCAACATAAATGGTAGGAGAGCTTCTGCAAAGTTTGGAAGGTAGGAGACGAGGTACTGGCAGAAGTAAAGCTGTGAGGACGGTGCGTGAGTCGTGCTTGGGCAGCTCAGTTGGTAGAGCACTTGCCCGCGAAAGGCAAAGGTCCCGAGTTCGAGTCTCGGTACGGCACACAGTTTTCATCTGCCAGGAAGTTTAATATCAGCGCACACTCCGCTGCAGAGTGAAAATCTCATTCTGGAAACATAAATGCTGTATTTGGACACTTTGAACAACTTCAGAACTGTTTATTTAAATATGATTTATTTAATACATGCATACTGTAAGGTATACACTAGATGATAAAGATTTCCTGTACCTCTTTCGGGCCTGCTTGTCATTCTTTCCGTGAACATCTCTGTCCAGGATACTATCAAACCTGAGACATCTCAAGTGCAACTTGAATCGGTTTTTACTCGCGCACAAGTAGCATGATTCAAGTCTGTTGCTCTTTGAGTCATCCTACAGCCTTTATAAGCTCTTTCTAGAATATTTTAGATATCCACACATACATTGCCAACCAAGTTCTGATGTCTGTAACGTTAGTTTACTTAGCATTCCTTTCCCCAGATTAGCTACCACGAATTTCATTGATGTAGATATTAGCACATGTCGCAATAATCGATATCACATTTTCAATCAAGAATATCTCCATAATAACTATTTATGTCTTTTTAGTATGAGCTTGATCTTTCGGTTCAGGTAAATGCATAATAACATAACAAGTGCTATTCTAACACTGGTAGGATATTTACTTTTCCTCCTTTTAGCTACTCCATCTTTTCATGAACGAAAAAGAAACTTCTTTCTGTGATTCATATTTATCATTTTCTGACACTTCTTGTTCTGTTGCTGGCTCATGACGACTTTCATGTACACAGTCATCGTTATCTGACTGGTTTGGCTCTGAGCACTATGGGACGTAACATCTGTGGTCATCAGTCCCCTAGAACTTAGAACTACTTAAACCTAACTAACCTAAGGAAATCACACACATCCATCCCGAGGCAGGATTCGAGCCTGCGACCGTAGCAGCGGCGCAGTTCCGGACTAAAGCGCCCAGAACCGCTCGGCCACAGCGGCCGCCCCTCGTTATCTGAGTCAGCAGCGTCACTGTAAGAAGCTTCTTCGTTCAACTCTTAGAAAACATTCCAGCCAAGCATCAGGATGTCTGCCAAACTCTGTCCAAGGTTTCCTTTACCTTTGACATTTATTCCACAAACTAAAACTATAGAGAATATTTACTTCTCGTAGGTAAGTAGATAACCAAATTAACTGTAATTCGTTTAGATACGGCTAAAATTACGCACTTGGAAGTTGATATCAATCTATGTTTGTTGTTGTGGTCTTCAGTCCTGAGACTAGTTTGATGCAGCTCTCCATGCTACTCTATCCTGTGCAAGCTTCTTCATCTCCCAGTACCTACTGCAACCTACATCCTTCTGAATCTGCTTAGTGTATTCATCTCTTGGTCTCCCTCTACGGTTTTTACCCTCCACGCTGCCCTCCAAATCTAAATTGGTGATCCCTTGATGCCTCAGAACATGTCCTACCAACCGATCCCTTCTTCTGGTCAAGTTGTGCCACAAACTTCTCCCCAATCCTATTCCATACTTCCTCGTTAGTTATGTGATCTACCCATCTAATCTTCAGCATTCTTCTGTAGCACCACATTACAAAAGCTTCTCTTCTCTTCTTGTCCAAACTATTTATCGTCCATGTTTCACTTCCATACATGGCTACACTCCATACAAATACTTTCAGAAATGACTTCCTGACACTTAAATCTATACTCGATGTTAACAAATTTCTCTTCTTCAGAAACGCTTTCCTTGCCATTGCCAGTCTACATTTTATATCCTGTCTACTTCGACCATCATCAGTTATTTTGCTCCCCAAATAGCAAAACTCCTTTACTACTTTAAGTGTCTCATTTCCTAATCTAATTCCCTCAGCATCACCGACTTAATTCGACTACATTCCATTATCCTCGTTTTGCTTTTGTTGATGTTCATCTTATATCCTCCTTTCAAGACGCTATCCATTCCATTCAACTGCTCTTCCAAGTCCTTTGCTGTCTCTGACAGAATTACAGTGTCATCGGCGAACCTCAAAGTTTTTATTTCTTCTCCATGGATTTTAAGACCTATTCCGAATTTTTCTTTTGTTTCCTTTACTGCTTGCTCAATATACGGATTGAATAACATCGGGGAGAGGCTACAACCCCGTTTCACTGCCTTCTCAAACACTAATTCCCTTTGCCCCTCGACTCTTATAACTACCGTCTCGGTTGGGTTGTTTGGGGGAGATCATCGGTCTCACCGGATTAGGGAAGGATGGGGAAGGAAGTCGGCCGTGCCCTTTCAAAGGAACCATCCCGGTATTGGCCTGGGCGACTTAGGGAAATCACGGAAAACGAAAATCAGGGTGGCCGGACGCGGGATTGAACCGTCGTCCTCCCGAATGCGAGTCCAGTGTGCTAACCTCTGCGCCACCTCACTCAGGTAACTACCGTCTGAGTTCTGTACAAATTGTAAATAGCCTTTCGCTCCCTGTAGTCAACACTTGCCACATTCAGAATTTGAAAGGAGTATTCCAGTCAATATTGTGGAAAGCTTTCTCTAAGATAGAAATGCTAGAAACGTATGTTTGCCTTTCCTTAATCCATCCTCTAAGATAAGTCATAGGGTCACTATTGCCTCACGTGTTTCAATATTTCTATGGAATCCAAACTGATCTTCTTTACCAGTTTTTTCATTCTTCTGTAAAGCGTTCGTGTTGGTATTTTGCAGCCGTGACTTATTAAACTGATAGTTCGGTAATTTTCACACCAGTCAACACCTGCTTTCTTTGGGATTAGACATTATATTCTTCTTGAAGTCTGAGAGTTTTTCGCGTGTGTCATAATCTTGCTCATCATATAGTAGACTTTTGTCATGGTTGGGTCACCCAACGCTATCAGTAGTTCTAATGGAATATTGTTTACTCCCGGGGCTTCTTGAATGAATATAACTCATCCACGAAATAAATGGCTTGTAAAGCGCTTGTTTGACCGATTCTTGAGTATTGTTGATCTATCTGGGATTCCTATCAGGAAGGGCTGATAGAGGAGATAGAGAAGATCCAAAGAAGAGCGGCGCGTTTCGTCACGGGATCGTTTAGCTGGCGAGAGAGCGTTACGGAGATGCTGAAGAAACTCCACTGGCAGACGTTACAAGAGAGGCGTTGTGCAGCACGGAGAGATTTACTATTGGAATTTCGGGACAGCACTTTTCAGGAGGAGTCGGACAACAAATTACTTCCCCCCACATACGTCTCGCGTATTGACCACGATAATAAAATTCGAGAAACTGGAGCCGATATAGAGGTTTACCGACAATCATTTTTCCCACGCACTATTCGCGAGTGGAACAGGATTGGAGGGTATCGAAAGCACGGTCTGCCACAGACCTTTAGGTGGCTTGCGGTGTATAATATACACTACTGGCCATTAAAATTGTTACACCAAGAAGAAATGCAGATGATCAACGGGTATTCATTGGGCAAATATACTAGAACTGACATGTGATTACATTTTCACGCAATTTGGGTGCATAGATCCTGAGAAATCAGTACCCAGAACAACCACCTCTGGCCGTAATAACGGTCTTAATACGCCTGGGCATTGAGTCAAACAGAGCTTGGATGGCGTGTACAGGTACAGCTGCCCATGTAGCTCCAACACGATACCACAGTTAACCAAGAATAGTGACTGGCGTATTGTGACGAACCAGTTGTTCGGCCACTATTGACCAGACCTTTTCAATTGGTGAGAGATCTGGAGAATGTGCTGGCCAGGGCAGCAGTCGAACATTTTCTGTATCCAGAAAGGTCCGTACAGGACCTGCAGATTGCGGTCGTGCTGAAATGTAGGGTTTCGCAGGGATCGAATGAAGGGTAGAGCCACGGGTCGTAACACATTTGAAATGTAACGTCTACTGTTCAAAGTGCCGTCAGTGCGAACAAGAGGTGACCGAGACGTGTAACCAATGGCACCCCATACCGTCACGCCGGGTGATACGGCAGTATGGCGATGACGAATACACGCTTCCGATGTGCGTTCACCGCGATGTCGCCAAACACGGATGTGACCATCATGACGCTGTAAACACAACCTGGATTCATCCGAAAAATTACGTTTTGCCATTCTTGCACTCAGGTTCGTCGTTGAGTACACCATCGCAGGCGCTCCTGTCTGTGATTCAGCGTCAAGGGTAACCGCAGCCACGGTCTCCGAGCTGATAGTCCATGCTGATGGAAACGTCGTCGAACTGTTCGTGCAGATGGTTGTTGTCTTGCAAACGTCCCCACCTGTTGGCTCAGGGATCGAGACGTGGCTGCACTATCCGTTACAGCAAAGCGGATAAGATGCCTTTCATCTCGACTGCTAGTGATACGAGGCCGTTGGGATCCTGCACGGCGTTCCGTATTACCCTCCTGAACCCACCGATTTCATAGTATGCGAGCAGCAATGTCGCGATAACATAAACCGCAATCGCGATAGGCTACAATCCGACCTTTATGAAAGTCGATTCAAATGGTTCAAATGGCTCTGAGCACTATGGGTCGCAGGTTCGAATCCTGCCTCGGGCATGGATGTGTGTGTTGTCCTTAGGTTAGTTACGTGTAAGTAGTTCTACGTTCTAGGGGATTGATGACCTCAGATGTTAAGTTCCATAGTACTTAGAGGCATTTGAACCATTCAGATAACGAAGACTGTGTACATGAAAGTCGTCATGAGCCAGCAACAAAGCAAGAAGTGTCAGAAAAGGACAAATATAAATCGCAGAAAGAAGTTTTCTTTCAGTTTATGAAAAGATGGAGCAGCTAAAAGGAGGAAAAGTAAATATCCTACCGATGTTAGAATAGGAGCTTTGCAATGTTATTACGCATTTACCTGAACCGAAAGATCAATCTCATACAAAAAAGACAAAAATAGACATTATGGAGTTATTCTTGAATGAAAATGCTGAGATCATCAGTCCCCTAGAACGTAGAACTAGTTAAACCTAACTAAACTAAGGACATCACACACATCCATGCCCGAGGCAGCATTCGAACCTGCGACCGTAGCCGTCGATCTGTCCGAGACTGTAGCTCCTAGAACCGCTCGGCCACTCAAGGCCGGCTATCAAAGTCGGAAACGTGACGGTACGCATTTGTCCTCCTTACACGAGGCATCACAACAACGTTTCACTAGGCAACGCTGGTCAACTGCTGTTTGTGTATGAGAAATCGGTAGGAAACTTTCCTCATGTTAGCACGTTGTAGGTGTCGCCACCGGCGCCAGCCTTGTGTGAATGTTCTGAAATGCAAATCATTTGCATATCACAGCATCTTCTTCCTGTCGGTTAAATTTCGTGTCTGTAGTACGTCATCTTCGTGGGCAGTTTTAATAGGCAGTAGCGTATTAAAAAACTGTTTCTTACAGGTATATTGCTTCTCCCTATGTATAGGGTGATTTGCCTAAAACTAGCACTGCAGATAGCCCGCATCTCGTGGTCGTGCGGTAGCGTTCTCGCTTCCCACGCCCGGGTTCCCGTGTTCGATTCCCGGCGGGGCAGGGATTTTCTCTGCCTCGTGATGGCTGGGTGTTGTGTGCTGTCCTTAGGTTAGTTAGGTTTAAGTAGTTCTAAGTTCTAGGGGACTCATGACCGTAGCCGTTAAGTCCCATAGTGCTCAGAGCCATTTGAACCATTTTTGCTCTGCAGATATGTCGAGAATGGAATGTAGTCTTGTGGGCATCACTCATCGCCACTCTGGTGGTCTTAGTTTTGCGAATGCCAAACTGCTTGTCGTCTTAACACACCGACGGTTCTCTTTTCGTAATCTTCCGTACAGTACGCTGCTCGTACAGCTGGGGGGGGGTTGTAGTATTTTTGGTCGCTGGGACACCGTGTCGCGTGTCGCGGTTCATCGACACTTGGCGACGATTGGGGACGCTTGTGGCCGGCGTAACCGTCGAGAGCGCGCGCTAAAGAGGAAGCGTGACGTCACTGGGGCCACGCCGCCGCCGGGTCGCTTCGCTAAAGCTGACCAGCTGGCCGCTCACCGCTGACCACTGACCGCTGAGTCCGCTTCGTGCGCCGAGACCCCAGTGCGAATACCAGGGCGACCGTCCGGACGCGGTGTGTTCCGCATGCACGAGAACGGCTGAACGGCTCGCGACATCAACTGCCTTCCGAGAGGCCAGAACACCCATAGAGTACGAGGTGCATTCACGTTCTAAAGCCTCCGATTTTTTTTCCTCCGGACTGGAAAGAGATAGAAACATGCGCATTGTTTTAAAATGAGGCCGCGTTCATTGTCAATACGTCCCAGAGATGGCAGCACCGTACGGCAGATGGAATTTTACCGCCAGCGGCGAGAATGAGAACCGTTTTAAATACTTAAAATGGCGACGTTTTCCTTACTTGAACAGCGTGCAATCATTCGTTTCCTGAATTTGCGTGGTGTGAAACCAATTGAAATTCATCGACAGT
The DNA here is from genome assembly GCF_023864275.1 of Schistocerca cancellata. Classification (NCBI taxonomy): domain Eukaryota; kingdom Metazoa; phylum Arthropoda; class Insecta; order Orthoptera; family Acrididae; genus Schistocerca; species Schistocerca cancellata. The sequence goes on along the minus strand of NC_064637.1, from coordinate 58,642,867 downwards.
TGAAGGAGACATGTGGTGATGGAGTTATGGATGAGTCGAAAGTGCATTCGTCGGTGCGACAGTTTAATGAAGGCAGAACATCGTGTGACAACAAACCGAAACAGCCTCGGGCTCGCACAAGCCGGTCTGACGACACGATCGAGAAAGTGGAGAGAATTGTTTTGGGAGATCACCGAATGACTGTTGAACAGATCGCCTCCAGAGTTGGCATTTCTGTGGGTTCTGTGCAAAAGTGTCATCGAGGTGGGTGCCACGAATGCTGACGGACGACCACACGGCTGCCCGTGTGGCATGTTGCCGAGCAATGTTGACGCGCAACGACAGCACGAATGGGACTTTCTTTTCGTCGGTTGTGACAATGGATGAGACGTGGATGCCATTTTTCAATCCAGAAACAAAGCGCCAGTCATCTCAATTGAAGCACACAGATTCACCGCCACCAAAAGAATTTCGGGTAACCGCCAGTGCTGAAAAAATGATGGTGTCCATGTTCTGGAACAGCGAGGGCATAATCCTTACCCATTGCGTTCCAAAGGGCACTACGGTAAAAGGTGCGTCCTACGAAAATGTTTTGAAGAACAAATTCCTTCCTGCACTGCAACAAAAACGTCCTGGAAGGGCTGCGCGTGTGCTGTTTCACCGAGACAACGCACCCGCACATCGAGCTAACGTTACGCAACAGTTTCTTCGTGATAACAACTTTGAAGTGAATCCTCATGCTCCCTACTCACCTGACCTGGCTTCTACTGACATTTGGCTGTTTCCAACAATGAAAGACACTCTCTGTCCTACACAATTACACTGCCCTCCATACGTTTGAAATACACAATTACACTGCCTTCCATACGTTTGGAAACACCATGCCGCGTATTACAACGGAGCAAGTGGAAATGACCTATGTGGGTTATTGGTTAGAATACGGAATAACAAGCTCAAATATCGGTTAATAATGACACGTACAGTATTGTTCACTTAATTATTGTACATATACATACATAATGAGATTTTCACTCTGCAGCGGAGTGTTCGCTGATATGAAACTTCCTGGCAGATTAAAACTGTTTGCCGGATCGAGACTGGAACTCGGGACCTTTGCCTTTCGCGAACAAGTCCTCTGCCATCTGAGCTACCCAAGCACGACTCACGCCCCGTCCTCACAGCTTCAATCCTGGCAGTACCTCGTCTCCTACCTCCCAAACTTCACAAGAGTTCTTCTGCGAACCTTGCAGAACAAGCACTCCTGAAAGAAAGGATATTGCGGAGACATGGCTTAGCCACAGTCTGGGGGATTTTTCCAGAATGCGATTTTCACTCTGCAGCGGAATGTGCGCTGATACGAAACTTCCTGGTAGAGCGAAAATCTCATTCTGGAAACATCCCCCAGGCTGTGGCTAAGCCATGTCTCCGCAGTATCCTTTCTTTCAGGAGTACTAGTTCTGCAAGGTTCGCAGGAGAGCCTCTGTAAAGTTTGGAAGGTAGGAGACGAGGTACTGGCAGAAGTAAAGCTGTGAGGACGGGGCGTGAGTCGTACTTGGGTAGCTCAGTTGGTATTCAGATCATACGCAAATGTATAGTCGGAACGTCCTCTCGAATCAAAATTAATGTTCAGCTAAGTTCACCAGTCCCGATCAAGCAATCAGTGAGACAAGGCTGCCCCCTTTCTATGGCACTATACGCAATCGCCGTAGAACCGTTACTGTTAACCCTGCATCACAGGTTAAAAGGTCTACAGGTGTTGGGTACAAAAACCGTGTGTCACGCTTATGCTGATGACATCAGTGTAGTAGTTAACACGCACTCAGAAATTGAAGTAGTTCAACAAATAATCCATGCTTACGCCACTTCTTCCGGAGCCAAACTCAGTGAACACAAATCCAAAATTTTACCTGTCGGAACCCATATGGAGAACCTTCAAAGAATATGGCTACAAAGGACAGAGAAGACGAACCACTTAGGTATGATTTTAATGTCCAACCCACGAGAGATGACAGTAGCCAACTGGGACCATAAGCTAAATATATTCAGGGCTACACTCCGTGAACGCAAAACTAGAACGCTCAATCGGTTACAGAGAGCTCTCTTGATTAACAGCTATGCGTTAAGCAAAATATATCACATCGCAGCAGTGTTACCAGTACCCAAGGATACAGCGCAAAAGCTTTTAGCTGCAGCGTATTAGTTCTTATGGAGCGGAAACATCTTTAAAGGCATACCATAGTGTTAACCCGACCCGCTGGTAGTTTTGGCGTCAAAGACATCAAGAACCAATGCACAGCCATATATATGGACGGTATCCGCAAAATACTGCAGACACCCCATCCGACAATTACGAAAACGTTATTCAACAGGTTAGCCCCAACGAGCAAAAAGGCACCAGTCGATGTTGGTCGCATCAGCGCTCAACTCGACCATGTCTGGACCCACTACCTGGAAATGAACTGTATTCAAGATACTCCACAGCTGCTTAACACCAGAAGAGCCTATTACCACGAGACACTATAGGCAAAACCCTATGGAAGCGAAATATTAGGCGGTCAACTGGAGTAATGTCTGGAAAAATATTAATAAGTCCATCCTGCAAAGTAGTGTCCACATGGTATGACATTGTAAACGAGAAGGTCCCCACAGGTGGAAAACTGCACAATATCAAAATGAAGCAGAGTCCGAATTGCGATTGTTGCTATCCTGTAGATACCTTGGCACACATTCTCATCTGCCGAGACAAATACCGCGTATGGAACTGGACTGGAAAAAAAAAACTCGCAATAATTACTAGAACTACTGACTCTGCTATAACACTTACAGATGTACTTCAACCAGACTGGCATTTCTTTCCTGCAACAAATCACAACAGCTACACTTGGATTATCGGCCAGTTTGCATATTTTGCAGTTACGAATACACATGCGAGTATAGACGAGTACTTACAGTATATAATGGAAGAGCACCACAACCTTAAAACGAGTCGTAAATACAAAGCTTTGTTTCAAAATTTCTTACTTCACTCTTTGCCATAACGAAGCGGTAATTTTTGGTTAAGTTTGATTCATTATACTTAAGTTGGCATTTTTTATTTATTTATTAATTTATTTTTTATAGTACGGCAAGTCAAAGTGCCTCAGGAAAACTAATTTTTTCCAGAAGCTGTAACATTAAAAAAATCAGAAGGGTTTGTTTGATTTTGTGTTCTTCTGTTTTACGGGTATTGGACAGTTTGTCACGGAAAGAAGATTTATTGAGTTTATTTATATATTATAAAAACAAAAACAATAAAACAAAAGATTAGCAGGAAGTGGCGGTGGCCGAAGGTTTGTTTTTATTTTTATGTTAGATAGTATTTTGGGGCTGGTACGGGCGATAGGGGCCAACGCCTGAAGTGGAAGAGGTCTAAGGAAAATAAAAAATAAAAAAAAAACAAAAAGACGTGGGGACGTGTTGACCTGTAAAAAGCGTCTGTTATGGTTTTAATAAAAAGTTCGTAGAGCACTTGCCCGCGAAAGTCAAAGGTCCCGAGTTCGAGTCTCGGTCCGGCACACATTTTTAATGTGCCAGCAAGTTTCATATACATACATATTGGAACATACCAGTATTGCTTCGTTTTATGTAAACCGACGTTACCTGTCCAAACAGTTCTACTAAACACGCCAGGTGGGGCGAGTAGACCGCATGGTTATGTAGAGGTATGATGTTTACATATCTGTTCACTTGTAGACGCGTTTGCATAAAGGTATATCACGCCGCGAAAGTAATTGAAAATGGCCCCAACATGAGAGATTCCTCACGAATCACGTGTGATGATAATGACTTTGCGCCAAGAAGGCAACAGTGTCCGAAACTGATGATTTCCATCAGCGGAGTTGTCAAAACCATACACCGGCATCGAGAAACAGGCTCCTATGGAGATCGTCCACGCTCAGGAGCACCCGGGAAAATTTCAGAATGCCAGGAAAAGTATTTGGTTGTGACCAGTGAACTGTCCGTGAGATGACTGCTGAACTAAACGCAACGAGGGATACACCGGTGAGTGAGAACAGTGACACGACGCCTGGCAGACAACAACCTCCGAGCTTATGTAGCAACAAGGAGACACTGTTGCACCGTGTTAACAAGAAGAAAAGGCTTCAGTGGGATAAGACACACCAACATTGGACAGCGGGGGATTGGGAAAGAGTCTTATTCACTGATGAATTCAACTTCGGAATATTTGGAAGTAAACGCCGTCAATTTGTGCGCCGTTTACCCCATGAACGCTTGGATCCTCAGTGCGTAATTCCAACTGTAAAGCGTGGACGGGGTTCTGTGATGGTATGGGGATCCTGCGGAGGGAATAAAGTCGGAGATTTGGTGAAAATAGATGGAAAAATGAACCAAAAGGATTATCATGCAGTTCTCCAGCGACATGCTAAGACATCTGGTTTGCGTCTGATTGGGAAAGGGTTTGTCTTGCAGCGAGACAACGAGCACCCGAAACATACGTCTCGCTTGTGACAGAACTATGTGGAGGTTCGTAAAATATTGAAAAACATGGATTTGCCGCCCCAATGCCCTGATTGTAACCCAGTCGAGCTGGTATGGAATGAATTGGACAGGCGACGAGCGGTCATGGACTGTGCGGCTGGTCCCGGCGGAGGTTCGAGTCCTCTCTCGGGCATGGGTGTGTATGTGTTTGTCCTCAGGATAATTTAGGTTGAGTAGTGTGTAATCTTAGGGACTATTGACCTTAGCAGTTAAGTCCCATAAGATTTCACACACATTTGAAGATTTCAATTTTTATTTATTTATTTATTTATTTTTTAATTGGACAGGCGGATCCGATAACGGGAAATCACGAGTGGGTCACAACTGTGGGAGGTCCTGCAGCAAGAATGGAGATTAATTCCGACTGAAACCTTGGCAAAACTGATGCAGCGCTTGCCGAGAGTGTGCAAGGCCGTGATTAGAGCAAAAGGGGGGCTATTTTGGGGAATCGAAAATTTCATTGTTGCATCTTCCTGTGTGTTATTTGAGCTTAATAAACATTTGGAAAACAATAAAATGCATTTCATACTGTATCTCCTTTCCATTATGTATAGTTACTAGGTGTTTCCAAACTTATGGAGGGTAGCGTATGGAGCCGCCACCAGTTTGCACAGTGCCTTGTTGAGAACTTGGGTCCGTAGCTTCGTGGAGTCTGCGCCACACTCAAATCCTACCATCAGCTCATATCAACTGAAATCGGAACTCGTCTGACCAAACAACTGTTTCCCAATCTTCTTGGGTCCGACCGATATGGTCACGATCGCAAGAGAGGCGCTGCAGCTGCTAGCAAAGACCTACCACAGGCTGTTATCGCCATATTTGACCGAACTGTCCAAACGGATACGTTCGTCGTTCGCGCCACATTGGTTTTTACAGCTGTTTCTCTCAGTGTTGCTTGTCTGTTAGCACTGACAACGTTGCACAAACGGCGCTGCGCTCGGTCGTTAAGCGAAGGCCGTCGGCCTCTGCGTTGTCTGTGATCAGAGGTAATGCCTGAAATGTAGTATCCTAGGCACACTGTTGCCACAGTGGATCTCGAAGTATTGAATTCCCCAACAATTTCCGGAACTGGATGTCCTGTGCATCTAGCTCCAACTAACATTCCGGGTTCCAAGCCTATTAATTCCTGGTGTGTGGACTTAACTACGTCGGAAACTTTTACACGTGAATGACCTGAGAAGAAATGACAGTCCCGGCAGGTTAATGCCCTTTTATACCTCGGGTGCCCGGGACTACCGCCATCCATATTGCTATCTGGTTGGCTCTGAGCACTATGGCACTTAACATCTTAGGTCATCAGTCCCCTAGAACTTAGAACTACTTAAACCTAACTAACCTAAGGACATCACACACATCCATGCCCGAGGCAGGATTCGAACCTGCGACCGTAGCGGTCGCGCGGTTCCAGACTGTAGCGCCTAGAACCGCTCGGCCACACCGGCCGGCTTGCTATCTGGTGGCGTCCGTCGTGTCAGTATAGTACACATTCTTTGATTTTGATTAGCTTTCCTCTTCAAACACCTTGTACTCAGTTATTTTACGTACCTAACCCCCTATGTAGGTGTAGAGAACATGTCTTTTCTCTCCCCTGATTCGTGAATTCGGCAGTCTGTGACTTTGAAATGTTAGTGTGAAATAACCTCTTCCGTGCACTGTTGAGTGGCGTCGGTGATATATACATTGAACAAAGAATCTGGTACAGGCATGCGTATTCAAATACAGACATACGTAAACAGGCGGAAAACGGCGCTGCGTTCGGCAACGCCTATGTGAGACAACAAGTGTCTGCCGCTGTTGTTAGATCGGTTGCTCCTGCTACAATGGCACGTTATTAAGATTTAAGTGAGTTTGAACGTGGTGTTATAGTTGGCGCACGACCGATGGGACACAGCATCTCCGAGGTAGCAATGAAGTGGGGATTTTCCCATACGACCATTTCACGAGTGTACTGTGAATACCAGGAATTACGTAAAATATTCAAATCTCCGACATCGGTGCGGCCGGGAAAAGATAATGCAAGAACGGGACCAACAACGACTGAAAAGAATCGCTCAAAGTGACAGAGGTGCGACCCTTCCGCAAATTTCTGCAGATCTGAATGCTGGGCCATCAACAAGTGTCAGCGTGCGAACCCTTCAACGAAACATCATCGATATGGGGCTTCGGAGCCGAGAGCCTGCTCACGTACCCTTGATGACTCCATCACACAAAGCTTTATGCATCGCCTGGGCCCATCAACATCGACGTTCGACTGTTGATGACTGGAAACATGTTGACTGGTCGGACAAGTCTCGTTTCAAATTGCATCGAGCGGATGGACGTGTACGGACATGGAGGCAGCGTCATGAATCGGTGGACCCTGCATGTCAGCATGGAAGTGTTCACGCTGTTGGAGGCTCTGTAATGGTGTGGGGCGTGTGCAGTTGGAGTGGTATGAAACCTCTGATACGTCTAGATTCGACTCTGACAGGTGACATCCTGTCTAATTACCTGCTTCCATTCACGTCCATTGTGCATTGCGACGGAATTGGGCAATTCCAGCAGCACAATGCGACACCCCACACGACCAGCATTGTTGCAGGGTTCCTCTAGGAACAGTGCTGATTTTAAACCTCAGATGTTAAGTCCCATAGTGCTCAGAATCATTGGAACCATTTGAATTTTTGAATCCGGTAAAACATCAAATCTCCGACATCGCTGCAGCCAGAAAAGATCCTGCAAGGAAGGAACCAACTACGGCTCAAGAGAATCATTGCAGGAAGTGCGACCCTTCCGCATGCAGTTTCGGAGCCGAAGGCCAGCTCGTGTACCCTTGACAACTGCACAAGACAAAGCTGTACATCTCGCCTGGGCCCGTCAACTCCGACATTGGACTGTTGATGACTGGAAACATGTTGACTGGTCGGACAAGTCTCGTTTCAGATTGTATCGAGAGGATGGACGTGTACAGGTATGGAGACAACCTCATGAATCTGTGAACCTTGCATGTAAGCAGGCGACTGTTCAAGATAGTTGAGGTTCTATAATGGTGTGGGGAATGTGCAGTTGAAGTGATATGGAACCCCTGATACGTCTAGATACGATTCTCACAGGTGACACGTACATAAGGATCCTGTCTGATCACCTGCATCCATTCATGTCCACTGTGGATTCCGACGGACTTGGGCAATTCCAGTCGGACAATGCCACACCCGGCACGTCCAGAATTGCTAGGGAGCGGCTCCATGAACACTCTTCTGGGTTTAAGTACTTCCGCTGGCCATCAAACTCTCCAAGCATGAACATTAAGGAGCATATCTGGGGTGCCTTGCAAGGTGCTGTTCAGAAGAGGTGTGCACCCCTAGTATTCTTGGGGATTTATGAACAGCCCTGAGGGAATCATGGTGTCATTGCCTTCCTGCACTACTTCAGACATTAGTCGATCCATACCACGTCGCGTTGCGGCACTTCTGCGTGCTCGCCGGGGCCCTACACGATATTAGACAGGTGTACCAGTTTCTCTGACTCTTCAGCGTGTAAACGAGGGGCGGTTCAAAAACCCGTGCACAGCGCGAGAGATGGCACCACCGGCGCGTCTCGAGGTCATGTTTAGTCAGTAGCATCTTTGGAAAGAACGCACACCAAGTTTCAGCCATACTGGTCTATTTCTTTATGTTTGGCATTGGTGTGAATCAAGGAAATCGAGTGATTGTCAAAAAATGGACGAAGAAGAATTTCGTGTGGTGAGTAAACGTACTTTATGAAAGGGAAAACGCCTCAGGAGACTAAAGAGAAGCTTGATAAACATTACAGTGACTCTGCACCTTCGATTAGAACAGTTTATAAGTGGTTTCAAGTTTTTCGGAGTGTAGTGGCCATATGGGCATAAGTGACGCTGAACGTTCTGGACGCTCTATGGAGGTTGCGACTTCAGAAATCATTGATAAAATCCATGATATGGTGATGGATGACAGAAGAGTTAATGTGCGCCAGATTGCTAGTGCTGTGGCCATCTCGAATGAGATATTTTGCATAAACATATGGACATGAGAAAGATATCCGCAAGATAGGTTCCGCGAGTGCTCACGCTTGATCAAAAACGGATAGTTTGCTACTGTTTAGGAAGAATCCGCAGGTCTTTAAGCGTCGTTTCTTCACTGTGGATGAAACATGGATACAATACTATACTCCTGAGACCAAACAACAATTTAAACAATGGGTTACAAGGGAGAATCTGTACCAAAAAAGGCGAAGACCAGTCCTTCGGCCGGAAAGGTTAGGGCGACTGTCTTTTGTGATTCGCAAGGGATAATCCTCATTATTTGGAAAAGGGTAAAACCATTACAGTTGCATGTTATTCATCGTTATTGGACCGTTTGAAAACCGAGCTGCAAGAAAAACACCGGCGATTGGACCGCAAAAAAGTCCTTTTCCATCACGACAATGCATCAGCACACACCTCAGCAGTTGTGCTCGCAAAATTATTGGAAATTGGATTCCAGCTCGTTTCAGATATCCCGTATTCTCCAGAAATGGCTCCCACGGTATACTATTTGTTTCCCAATTTTAAGAAATGGCTGGTGGGACGAAGATTTTATTCAAACGAGGAGGTGATTGCAGCAACTTACAGCTATTTTGTAGACTTGCACAATTCCTATTATTCGGAAGGGATCAAAAAATTCGAAGAGCATTGGACGAAGTGTATAAGTCTAAAAAGGAGACTACGTTTACCGCAAACACGTAAGCAGTTTTTATTTTTGCACGGACTTTTGAAACGCCCCCCGTATTGCGGTGTGGACGTGGGAGGGGCGTCACGCACGGCTCCTGCCGTGATACGGCTGCTGCCGTGGTTGGCAGCGCAGGGCGGGCCGGGAGCGCTGCGGAGTCCCCCGGGGCTCCGTGCCGGGACCGCTGCTACTTTGCCACTCGGCGCGGCCGTCAGCGACACTCTGCCCGCGGCTTAAAGGGGACGTGCCCGCCGGCCGTGGCCGCTGCCACAGCACCCGCACAGCGGCCAACCTGTACATTCGTGTTTCTCACGCTGGCACACAGCCAGATTGGAACCACATCGTTGCTGGATGCCATGTTGCAGAGATACCGAACCGTGTCGTGTGAGAAAGTGAAAACATCAGGGTGTATCAAAAAGAGCCATCCGATTTCGCACGCTATATTTCTGAAACTAGTAAACATATACAATGAATTTTGTTTAGCCGAGATGATAAAGTGGGGAGGCAACAAAGCAATAGACAAGATGACCAACATAATTCACCAGATCTGGAGAACAAAGAAGTTGCCAGAAGGATGGAAGAATGCAATTGTAGTACCAATACACAAGAAGGGGGACAAGAGAGATGCAAACAACTGCAGAGGAATATCGCTGCTAGAGGTCGGATACAAGGTGCTGTCAAAACTATTGCTCAAGAGAGTAGAAGAACAGGTAGAAAGTACAATTGGCGACTACCAAGCGGGATTCAGGAAGAGGTTGTGTAGAACAGATATTTATCCTGAAGCAACTGAAAGAACATAGGGCCTTAAAAAACAAAAATACAGTAATAACCTTCGTGGACTTCACAAAGGCATATGACTCCATCGACAGACAGACTCTTGTAAGGATTCTGAAGAACAGAGGACTTGATGGAACTACACAAGAACTCATAAAAGAAATTCTGACAGACACAAAAGCGAGGGTGAGATTCAGAGGAGCACTGTCAGAAGAATTTGAGATCAAGACTGGTGTTAAACAGGGAGATGGATTCTCGCCATTGTTGTTCAATATAGCACTGGACGATCAGGTAGTGGAGAGCAATAAACGAGGAAATGGGAATACCAAAGACCCATGTGGGGGACAAAAAGGACAACAGGGCTCAAGTGGACTGCCTAGCCTTTGCAGATGACATAGCAATAGTAAGTGAGACGGAAGAAGACGCAAAGACACAACTCGACAAGATAGCCAGAAAGGTGGGACTGAGGATCGCCTAACAAAACAAAGACATTAAACACCACTGCAGACTGGGAAACACTGGAAGGCACCGTGCAAATGGGGGACAAATTTAAATACCTGGGACAATTTATAAGAGGAAGGAACAGGAGCACGGGGGGAATAACAGAAAGGATAAAGAAGATGGGGTCAGCCTTCTGCATGACGAGAGAGATATACAATAAAAAGAATATATCCACAGAGGCAAAGATAAGCCACTACAAGGCAACAATGAGGAATGCAGTATTATGTGCTGCTGAGACGATGACACTAGGAAGAAATGGGGCAGAGCAACTAGAGAAAGAAGAGAGGAAAACACTGAGAAAAATACTAGGTCCCAAAAGGGGTGGAGAGAGGTGGATGCGAAAACCTAGGGAAGAATTATACCCGAACATGAGAACAATATCCGGGGAAATCAGACTCAAAAGGGCAAGGTTTTCTGTTCATGTAGTTAGGATGAGTATGGTCACAATGACGAAGAGAGTGTGGGAAACGACAGAGAGGACAAGGGGAAAGACAGGAACCACGTGGGTTGTTGAACTTCGGAAGGACTGATTGGAATTGGGGATCAAGGTCGAAGGAAAGGAAAATTGGAGGAACGAATATACACCGACCAATACGCCGGAGATCAGTGACAGTGAAGAATACAGGAAAAGATTGGAATGTCACCAGTAGAGCCGCAGGAAGAAACGGAAACTGAAGATCTCGGAAGAAGAGCTGGAGAGGAGAAGAGAAAGAATGAAGAGGTTCTTGGAGAAGAAGAGGAAAATGCAATCCACGAAGGGGCTACCCGTGGTCCTACAGAGGCCGTAACGCAAGAAGAAGAAGAATGAATTTTGTTTTTGATGAACAGGAAACTCAAAGCTTTCTTCATACCTTTTCGTAGGTGCTCAATACGGTAGGGATACACGGCATATGTCAGTGCGCTATTCAGATTGTTCCCACACTGCAGCTAGCATGTCTTGAGTTACAGCTTCCATAGCTGCTGTTATGCGATGTCTCAGTTCAATCATTGTTGTCGTTAATGGAGGTACATAGAGTTTTTTATAAACCTCGACAAGAAATAATCACGTACAGCTCCGGTGACCTTGGATGCCAGTAGTTGTAAGTAGGCTGTTTAGGTTTTTATATCGGTAACGCCACGTAGCGCTCTGTATGAAAATCACTGGCTGTGCTGCGTGAAGTCTGTGGCTGGTTGGCGTTGTTGGAATAGTCGCTATTGTAGTGTTGGGCAGTTGGATGTGAACAGCGCGTAGAGTTGCGCAGTTGTAGGTGAGCCGCCAGCAGTGGTGGATGTGGGGAGAGAGATGGCGGAGTTTTGAGAGCGGATGATCTGCACGTGTGTCCATCAGAGACAGTAAATTTGTAAGACTGGATGTCATGAACTGATATACACTCCTGGAAATGGAAAAAAGAACACATTGACACCGGTGTGTCAGACCCACCATATTTGCTCCGGACACTGCGAGAGGGCTGTACAAGCAATGATCACACGCACGGCACAGCGGACACACCAGGAACCGCGGTGTTGGCCGTCGAATGGCGCTAGCTGCGCAGCATTTGTGCACCGCCGCCGTCAGTGTCAGCCAGTTTGCCGTGGCATATGGAGCTCCATCGCAGTCTTTAACACTGGTAGCATGCCGCGACAGCGTGGACGTGAACCGTATGTGCAGTTGACGGACTTTGAGCGAGGGCGTATAGTGGGCATGCAGGAGGCCGGGTGGACGTACCGCCGAATTGCTCAACACGTGGGGCGTGAGGTCTCCACAGTACATCGATGTTGTCGCCAGTGGTCGGCGGAAGGTGCACGTGCCCGTCGACCTGGGACCGGACCGCAGCGACGCACGGATGCACGCCAAGACCGTAGGATCCTACGCAGTGCCGTAGGGGACCGCACCGCCACTTCCCAGCAAATTAGGGACACTGTTGCTCCTGGGGTATCGGCGAGGACCATTCGCAACCGTCTCCATGAAGCTGGGCTACGGTCCCGCACACCGTTAGGCCGTCTTCCGCTCACGCCCCAACATCGTGCAGCCCGCCTCCTGTGGTGTCGCGACAGGCGTGAATGGAGGGACGAATGGAGACGTGTTGTCTTCAGCGATGAGAGTCGCTTCTGCCTTGGTGCCAATGATGGTCGTATGCGTGTTTGGCGCCGTGCAGGTGAGCGTCACAATCAGGACTGCATACGACCGAGGCACACAGGGCCAACACCCGGCATCATGGTGTGGGGAGCGATCTCCTACACTGGCCGTACACCACTGGTGATCGTCGAGGGGACACTGAATAGTGCACGGTACATCCAAAATGTCATCGAACCCATCGTTCTACCATTCCTAGACCGGCAAGGGAACTTGCTGTTCCAACAGGACAATGCACGTCCGCATCTATCCCGTGCCACCCAACGTGCTCTAGAAGGTGTAAGTCAACTACCCTGGCCAGCAAGATCTCCGGATCTGTCCCCCATTGAGCATGTTTGGGACTGGATGAAGCGTCGTCTCACGCGGTCTGCACGTCCAGCACGAACGCTGGTCCAACTGAGGCGCCAGGTGGAAATGGCATGGCAAGCCGTTCCACAGGACTACATCCAGCATCTCTACGATCGTCTCCATGGGAGAATAGCAGCCTGCATTGCTGCGAAAGGTGGATATACACTGTACTAGTGCCGACATTGTGCATGCTCTGTTGCCTGTGTCTATGTGCCTGTGGTTCTGTCAGTGTGATCATGTGATGTATCTGACCCCAGGAATGTGTCAATAAAGTTTCCCCTTCCTGGGACAATGAATTCACTGTGTTCTTATTTCAATTTCCAGGAGTGTATATATATATAATGAGTTTTGAACACTATTAAGGTAAATACATTCTCTGTTCTCTATCAAAATCTTTCATTTGCTAAGTATGCCTATCAGTAGTTAGTGCCTTCAGTAGTTAGAATCTCTTATTTAGCTGGCAGTATTGGCGCTCGCTGTATTGCAGCAGTTCGAGTAACGAAGATTTTTGTGACGTAAGTGATTCATGAAAGGTATAGGTTATTGTTAGTCAGGGCCATTCTTTTGTAGGGATTTTTGAAAGTGAGATTGCGTTGCGCTAAAAATATGTGTCAGTTTAGTGTTGATCAGAATAAGTAAAGAGAGAAATGTCTGAGTACGTTCAGTTCTGCTCAGCTGTTTGAAAATCAAATAACGTAAGAGGTTTGTCAGCACAGTAATTCATTAATTTTTCGGAGGGGAGGTTTCATAGTGTAAGGCTGAATCATTTGGTCCAGTGTTGCCGGTTCCTTGTCCGGTAATCCTTTGATTTAAAATTTTTGAAAATATTATCAGCGATCTTTTAAATTAAAATTTAAAGATCAAAAACAGTCTTGATCGCAACTTTTTATTTTTATTGGAGTGACCGGTCCGGATTCTGTTTAAGAACCATCTTCAGACTCGAATAACTGCCAGTGTCGAGCATCAGCGCAACTTGCTTTACGGAGTCGACCCAACGTTCTGGAGCCTGAAGTTGGTTGTTAAATAGAATCGAAACCGGTCACTCCAATACAAAAAAGTTGCGATCAAAACTGTTTTTAATCTTTAAACATTGATTTAAAAATTCTCGCACTTCCAGATGCCAGGGTGGCGGTGTCCCACCCTGTTGGTAAATGAAGTCGTTCGAATCAGTCTCCAACTGTGGGAAAAGAAATTTCTCAAGCACATCGAGATATATCTTCGTATAACAGTGTTCTTGGCAAACGAAAATGCACTCTACACCCTTTCCCGTGAAAATGCACAAAACACATTAAATTTTGGAAAGTCCCTCTCATGTTGTACAAGTTCATGCGGTTGTTCCGTACCCCATATTCTCACATTATGATGGTTCACCTTTCCATTTTAATCGAATGTTGCCTCGTCACTAAACAGTAAGCGTAGGAGAAAACTGTCGTCCTCCATGTTGCCAAGAACGAAATTGCAGAACTCCACACGTTGTTCTTTGTCAGCTTCACGAAGAGCTTGCAGTAGCCGAATTTTGTACGGCTTCACGTGTAAACGTCGACGCAACACACGCCAGACTGACGTCGGGGACATATCGAGCTGTCGAGCTGCACGGCGAACGGATTTCTGCGGACTCCTCGTGAAACTGTGGCGGGTGCGTTCGACGCCTGTGTCAGACACTCGGGGACGGCCCGGCGATTCGCCTCTACACAAACAACCTGTTTCTCGGAATTGTTCCCGCCATCGTCTAATGTTCTGTGCTGTAGGAAGATCCACACCATACCTAGTACGAAAGTCACGCTGAACAGTTATTACTGACCCACACGCGCGAGACGGAGAACACAAAACGGTTTCTGTTGTCCCGACGGGCGGCCCATGTGGCAGAGCGGTTCTAGGCGCTTCAGTCCGGAACCACGGGGCTGCTATGGTCGCAGGTTCGAATCCTGCCTCGGGCATAGATATGTCTACTGTCCTTAGGTTAGTTACGTTTAAGTAGTTCTAAGTGTATGGGACTTATAACACTACCGTCTGCTGCTGATATACCATAACCTTAAAGTTGAAGGCAGGTAGTGAAATAAAACTATCTTGTAAAAGCAATTATGGTATAAAGCAACAGAGCAGTGTTACCCTCTGAAAGGAGTTTAGTTGTGTTGACCGTGTTGTACCTAACGGAGGTGGCTTATCGGAAATGAAAGTCAGAATTACGTAAATATTTTAACAGTAACAAACAATATTTTTGACTAGCTACACTGTTTAAAGAATAAGGACAACGGTCTCCAGCCTAGTTAGGCAAGAGGAAGATAAACGTTCTCTTTTAAGAAAGTGGGTATGAGTAACTTTAACGGACAAACACAATCTAGATTTGGCCACACGCTATTAGCATACAACAATAAAGGTCCTACAGTTTGGAGTCGCTTCCATTCAGTATATGTTGTGGTGCTGAAAATGAGTATGTCTGACATGAATTTGTGTTTCATTTGCGAAAAAACTGTGGCGAGTGGTGGATGCAATGTGGAAAAGAAAGGACTCAGCACAGTTATCTATTGTAGTGCTAAACGCAGGGAGTCTGCTCACACCCGTTTTTTGAAAACGCTCAGTGAAGTGATGGTGCATGAAGCATGCTAGCTAATAGCTAGAGCAGCACAAACTATTTGCATAGATATAACGAATAACGAAACACACTATTACTTTCAGTGCCTATTCAAACTGAATGGTCTTTATAACGTTATTATTATTATTCACTGCAGAATCATTAACTGGACATAAGTTCACTATTACTGTTCAAATATTTTCCTAGCTGACATAAAATTGTGAACTGGTCACAGGTTAAATATCTCTCAACTAAATACTATTCTATTTAGAATGAAAGTTAAATGGAATTCTCTAACAGGTTACTTCGCACTGTCTTTTGAATAAAGAGATTATGGTTTTCATAAATAGTGGTCTTCCCGTTACTTGTTACCTAGCATTAGCACAATAGACAAACTGTGGAGCCTGTTATACTATTAATATGCACTTCCAATACACAAGAGAGACAAACAGTTAGCAATCATCAATATATAATTTTCTACTATTGCAGTTTTCCACTTTTACTACAGTGAAACACAATGTTGACAAAATTGCAAGAAATTGACTCACCTTTTAAAATTTACTACAGGTAGCACTATGATCATGAACTAAGCACAACGTTATAAGCCTCAATTTTAAGAACTTTAATTTATAAAAGAAATAGCAAATTGTCTTTATTACCAAAGTCTTCCACTTTCAAGTAAATGATTAAATAGGTGACTTTCAAAGTTCACAAAACTACATTTACTGCCTCCCACAATTTCACTAAATCCACAGTAAATCTGAATATTCCCTTCTCATCAAAGATCAAACAACGTTATGTAATGAACTGTCTAACTTTGAGGCTTTCATTTTTTCCACAAAATAGGACACTCGGTAATCATAGTTCAAGTGGAGAGGAACCTGAGAGGTGTTGTGATAGGGAAAAAATCAAGGTAGGTACATGAATTCAGTTATAAGTTACCTTATATTTGAGCACATTAAAACATCCAATAAGCTGTACTCCTTTACAGTGATTGCGCAATGTGGTGGCAACTGCATGTTGGTAGGTGGATTTGCAGACAGAATTGCTGGACTCTGTTCCTTCTTGGTGGCGATGATGGATACCACTTCCAGAATCGTTCCAACTATTTATCCATCTATCCGAGGCATTGAAAAGTGGCAGAAAAAGCCTCTCTCGGAACCAGCACAATATGCAACATTTACATGGCAGTGCGCAGTTTGGTAGCTCGTCCCCGACTGACTCTTATTCCACTTTTTCTACCTAGGCCAACCGCAATTTGCGCGTGCTACACGGTTCCGTTCCCGAGGATAACCACTGTAACTTTAACATACAAACTAACTAAGAACCCTAAGTGAAGGTCAGCAGTTTACATAACAGCAAACAATCATTTTAAACAAAACATATCATTTCCACATATAGGTAGTTCTAAACAAAATTATTTAAACAAATTCCAAATATATACAGTAAGTTTTGTATCCCTCCAATTGAGAAAAAGAATTTAAATGACAGATATACTACATTGCATAGAATCAAACTATGACATCAAAGTTTTACAAAGAAAGGAGTATACAATTTTGTGTTATCGATTCAAGCACATTTACAGAAGCTCAACGTTGTAACATTAAATAAAACAAAAGCAAAATAAATCAGTAGAGTATTAGAGCTATGGTGTTACAGACTGATGACCTCAGATGTTAAGTCCCATAGTGCTTAGAGCCATTATTTGAATGTGTTGTCCCGACATCATTTTTACTAGAACTGAAATGGCCACACACTGCTGCTACCTAGCGGGAGCAGTGTAAAACTCTGTTCACGCACAAGGGAAGGTTGTAACACGTCTTATCAAACATTCCAAGCCTTTCTTTGACGCTTCTACATAGCAGAAGAATACAGAGGTTGTTGTTAAACTATCGATACATCGACATCTTTCTTAAAAATATCGATATGTAGCGCCTTCTTCTATCACAGGCACATCGATAAATAATTCTCGAAATGATAATATCGAGTACCGACAATTTTAATTCATATTTATTTTTTTCGCAATTTTCGACAAACATTTGAAATTGTTGTTTTGAAAGTTGTAGTAGAACATAATTTTACTTTCACTGTCTGATGGCGTCTTACTACTTTTTGAGCTTGCATCACGTCCGGTCTTTCTCTTTGACTATGTCTAGCAAATGCGTGTGGCACAAAAGAAGTTCGATTGCACTGGCAGGTGGCTGTTTGAGAGGAATAACAAGATATCCGATGTGAAGAAATAGCCCACCAGCTGCATTTAAAACCATTTATACGCAACTAGTGTGTTATTTCTTCACGTTCTTCGGCGTTCTTCAAAAACAGTTGCTGAAAATGATGAAGAAAAAGGTAAATGTGAACAATGGTCTTCATGGTGAGGGGAAATCCTGACGTAATCGGCGCACAGTGCTACCAACAGGAACTGCAAATTTAGCTTAACCACTCAATTTTGACATAAAAATTGCTAGGTGGCTGGCGTTCACGGAAATGAAAAAAACGGAAGTCAACATGAAGTGTTCCGGACAAATCCGATATCTGACGAAACCGTGTCACTTACATGTAGTTACCATTGTTAACAAAGTGGTTATCTCCAAGCGTGAATGTGCATTGTTTTCATCCGAATTTTTGCTCTAGGCGGGATAAGCTGGCTGTTAGCTTGTTAAGGTACAGAATATCAAATAATAAATCACTACTTAAATATTTAACTCCAAAACTGATGGTAAATTTGCAATTTACGGCCTGTACTTGTCTCTTTTTTTTTTTTTTTTTTGGCGCTACGTAGGCTTTTTTCACTCTGTATATCCATATATCAATATTTTTTAGTAGACAGAAGGCTCAAGGCTTTACCTTTAAACAAGATTTTAATCAAGCTGAAAGCCCAAACAATCTCTCACTTGACAAGTAAGGAAATTTAACTTTAAAGCGGCTGAGGGCCTATGACTTAAAACACAACTAAAAACAATTCAGCCTTAAGTCAAAACATCGGCTATGAGCCATACAAATACACACAACAGAAAATAAGAAAAGGCAGTACAGCTAACGCTGCTCAGAAGTTTCGGGAGGTGGGGGGGAGGGGAGGGGGGGGGCGGCCAGCACTTCAAATACTAATAGTCACGTAGGTGAGACAGGCAGTCGGCCCAACCATGCTCGATCCGACGGGAACCCAACCACCCAACCAAGAGACAGTCAACAGACCAATGCTCCGCACTTGCGCCAAAATTCCACCGATGCTTACAGTAGAGACTGTGCAACCAAACAAGAACGGATCCCATACAACCCATAAGGGGTGGACGAACCGAAAACCCACGTCATGTAATCAAACGACCGACTAACTCAGAGGCAAAATAAATGATTTGAAACCCTCAGCTGCCGACAGGTGTTGTTGATGTGCCTCGATGGGGACAGCTGAAAATGTGTGCCCCGACCGGGACTCGAACCCGGGATCTCCTGCTTACATGGCATGCCCGAACTCTTACGGGAATCGTCACTTTAGTGTGCGCGAGTAATGAGCGTATGGGCAGATATCTACTAGGAACATTAAGTATGTAGATTGTGGACAGTTGGGAATATGGGTCTCACGGGAAGCGTGCAAGGGAAAAGTCCCTGCAGTCGCGCTATTCATCTGTGTCCTCGGTGGCTCAGATGGATAGAGCGTCTGTCGTGTAAGCAGGAGATCCCGGGTTTGAGTCCGGGTCGGGGACACATTTTCATCTGTCACCGTCGAGGTATATCAACAACACCTGTCGGCATCTGAGGGAGTCGATTTATTATCATACACTACTGGCCAATAAAATTGCTACACCAAGAAGAAATTCAGATGATAAACGGGTATTCATTGGACAAGTATATTATACTAGAACGGACATGTGATTACATTTTCACGCAATTTGGCTGCATAGATCCTGAGAAATCAGTACCTAGAACAACCAACTCTGGCCGTAATAACGGCCTTGATACGCCTGGGCATTGACTCAAACAGAGCTTGGATGGCGTGTACAGCTACAGCTGTCCATGCAGCTTCAATACGATACCACAGTTCATCAAGAGTAGTGACTGGCATATTGTGACGAGCCATTTCCTCAGCCACCATTGATCAGACGTTTTCAGTTGGTGAGAGATCTGGAGAATGTGCTGGGCAGGGCAGCAGTCGAACATTTTCTGTATCCAGAAAGGCCCGTACAGGACTTGCAACATGCGGTCGTGCATTATCCTGCTGAAATATAGGGTTCCCCAGAGATCGAACGAAGGGTAGAGCCACGGGTCGTAACACATCTGGAATGTAACGTACACTGTTCAAAGTGCCGACAAAGCGAACAAGAGGTGACCGAGACGTGTGACTAATGACACCCCATACAATCTCGCCGGGTGATACGCCAGTATGGCGATGACGAATACACGCTTCCAATGTGCGTTCACCACGATGTCGACAAGCACGGATGCGCCCATCGTGATGCTGTAAACAGAACCAAGAAAATGACGTTTTGCCATTCGTGCACCCAGGTTCGTCGTCGAGTACACCATCGCAGGCGCTCCTGTCTGTGATGCAGCGTCAAGGGTAACCGCAGCCACGGTCTCTGAGCTGATAGTCCATGCTGCTGCAAACGTCGTCGAACTGTTCGTGCAGATGGTTGTTCTCTTGCAAACGTCCCCTTCCGTTGACGTGGCTGCACGATCCGTTACAACCATGCGGATAAGATGCCTGTCATCTGGACTGCTAGTGATACGAGGCCGTTGGGATCCAGCACGGCGTTCCGTATTACCCTCCTGAACCCACCGATTCCATATTCCGCTAACAGATCTCGACCAACGCGAGCATCAATGTCGCGATACGGTAAACCGCGATAGGCTACAATCCGACCTTAATCAGAGTCGGAAACGTGATGGTACGCATTTGTCCTCCTTAGATGAGGCATGACAACAACGTTTCACTAGGCAACGCCGGTCAACTGCTGTTTGTGTATGAGAAATCGGTCGGAAACTTTCCTCACGTCACCACGTTGTAGGTGTCGCCACTGGCGCCAACCTTGTGTGAATGCTCTGAAAAGCTAGTCATTTGCATATCACAACATCACCTTCCTGTCGGTTAAATTTCGCGTCTGTAGCACATCTTCGTGGTGTAGCAATTTTAATGATCAGTAGTGTATAGAAGCTGCACGGTCATCAATAGTATCTTTCGAGAACAGTTACTATCTTCGTGTGTAACACTGAGGTAGTACGCCGGGAACACTTGAGTAAACCTGTCAGTGAAAGTCACATAAAATACACACAGCCCCAAGAACATCTGCACGAGGGCTAGACTATGCTCACGGCAGTGACTGTCCAATAACGGGGACGAACCTCGAGTCGGCGCACACAGCCAACCCATAAGCAATCGCCGGCCAAATACACGTCGTCTAAGAAGACGACCGGTCGGTGGTCAACCAAAGTCTTCCTCACGCAAAACATGTGTGTCGGCAATCGTCGGGCAAGTGATGGCTATGCGCGCCTCCCTGACGCTGCATGCCCCACTGGTGCGACTGCGCCAACTGACCAACTGCTACGCATCAGCACGGAGACAGCACGAAAATAACTGGGCAGTTGACATCACAAGCTACACACAATATCACAGACACTTGGACGTAGAACGCGACCAGTGGTAAAAGCAGTAACTATCCAGTGTCGAGAATGAACGACGAGTTGAGACACACACATCGCCAACCCGTAAACAATCGGCGAGCAATCAAGTCGTCCGGTACGACGACCAACCGATGATCAGAGAAGGTCGTCCCTATTGTAACCATGTGTACCGGCAACGGTCGGGCGAGGCAAGGCTATCCGAACC
The DNA here is from genome assembly GCF_023864275.1 of Schistocerca cancellata. NCBI lineage: Eukaryota > Metazoa > Arthropoda > Insecta > Orthoptera > Acrididae > Schistocerca > Schistocerca cancellata. Next base: position 58,621,517 of record NC_064637.1, on the reverse strand, counting down.
TCACTGCCGCTCCAACCTGCTGCGTCCGACTGCAAGTTCGAACTCCACTCCTGGGGTGTTACAACTCACTGCCAGACACGAACTCCCCTCCCAACACGCGACAACCGAGAAGTAATAGCATTCCAGCAAAGGGGTGTACAGGGTGTTCCATTGATACTGTCGGGCCAAATATCTCACGAAATAAGCATCGTGTGGTGTCACCGCCAGACACCACACTTGCTAGGTGGTAGCCTTTAAATCGGCCGCGGTCCGTTAGTATACGTCGGACCCGCGTGTCGCTACTATCAGTGATTGCAGACCGAGCGCCGCCACACGGCAGGTCTAGAGAGACTTCCTAGCACCCGCCCCAGTTGTACAGCCGACTTTGTTAGCGATGGTTCACCGACAAATTACGCTCTCATTTGCCGAGACGATAGTTAGCATAGCCTTCAGCTACGTCATTTGCTTCGACCTAGGAAGGCGCCATTACCAGTTACTATTGATGCTGTAAAACATGTACCGTCAAGAGCGATGTTCACCAATTATGGATTAAAGTTAAGTATTCCAGCAGCTACGTACTTTTTTTTGCTAGTATAAATTCCTTGTCCTGTTCCAGACCTCACGCCAGCCTGCATGAGCTTAAACGCGTGCCTTTCGGCTTCCTCATAGTGGGTTGGCTGTCTTACCAAATCCACAACACATCAAACGAAAAAACTACAAAGACAGAAACTCGTCTAGCTTGATGCGGGAAACCAGATGGCGCTATGGTTGGCCCGCTAGATGCCGCTGCCATAGGTCAAACGGATATCAACTGCGTTTTTTTTAAATAGGGAGCCCGATTTTTTTATTACATATTCGTTTAGTCCGTAAAGAAATATGAATGTTTTAGTTGAACCACTTTTTTCGCTTTGTGATAGATGGTGCTGTAATAGTCAAAAACTGTGTAAGTACGTGGTATCACGTAACATTCCGCCAGTGGGGACAGTATTTGTTTCGTGATACATTATACGTGTTAAAATGGACCGTTTACCAATTGCGGATAAGGTCGATATCGTGTTGATGTATGGCTACTGTATGCTGCTCGGTATTCTGGACGACATCATACAAGTGTCCGGACCGTTCGCCGGATAGTTGCGATATTTAACGAAACAGGAGGTGTTCAGCCACACGTGAAACGTCAGCCACGATCTGCAACAAATGATGATGCCCAAGTAGGTGTTTTACCTGCTGTCGCGACTAATCCGCACATCAGTAGCAGACAAATTGCGCGAGCATCGAGAATCTCAAAAACGTCGGTGCTGAGAATGCTACAACATCGATTGCAACCGTACCATATTTCTGTGCGCCAGGAATTGCATGGCGACGACTTTGAACGTCGTGTACAGTTCTCCCACTGGGCACAAGAGAAATTACGAGACGATGACGGATTTTTTACACGCGTTCTATTTAGCGACGAAGCGTCATTCACCGACAGCGGTAGCGTAAACCGGCATAATATGCACTATTGGGCAGTGGAAAATCCACGATGGCTGCGACAAGTGGAACATGAGCGACCTTGGCGGGTTAATGTATGGTGCGACATTATGGGAGGAAGGATAATTGGCCCCCATTTTATCGATGGGAATCTAAATGGTGCAATGCATGCTGATTTTGTACGTAATGTTACTACAACATCTTTCACTGCATGACAGAATGGCGATCTACTTCCGACGTGATGGATGTCCGGCACATAGCTGCGTGCGGTTGAAGCGGTATTGAATAGCATATTTCATGACAGGTGGATTGGTCGTCGAAGCACCACACCGTGGCCCGCACGTTCACCGGATCTGACGTCCCCGGATTTCTTTCTGTGGGGAAAGTTGAAGGATATTTCCCATCGTGATCCACCGACGACGCCTGACAACATGCGTCAGCGCATTGTCAATCCATGTGCGGAGATTACGGAAGGCGAACTACTCGCTGTTGAGAGGAATGTCGTTACACGTATTGCCAAATGCACTGAGGTTGAAGGACATCATTTTGAGCATTTATTGCACTAATGTGGTATTTACAGGTAATAACGCTGAAACAGCATGCGTTCTGAGGAATGATAGGTTCACAAATGTACATGTATGACATTGGAACAACCGAAATAAAATGTTCAAACGTACGTTCGTTCTGTATTGTAATTTAAAAAACCTACATGTTACCAACTGCTCGTCTAAAATTGCGAGCCATATGTTTGTAACTATTACAGCGCCATCTACCACAAAGCGAAAAAAGTGGTCTAACTAAAACATTCATATTTCTTTACTACATGAATATGTTATAAAAAGCCGGCCGCGGTGGTCGTGCGGTTCTAGGCGCTCCAGTTCGGCGCCGCGCTGCTGCTACGGTCGCAGGTTCAAATCCTGCCTCGGGCATGGGTGTGTGTGATGTCCTTAGGTTAGTTAGGTTTAAGTAGTTCTAAGTTCTAGGCGACTGATAACCACGGGAGTTGAGTCCCATAGTGCTCAGAGCCATATTGAACCATTTGTTATAAAGAAATGGGAGTTCCTATTTTAAAAAACGCAGTTGATAATCGTTTGACCTATGGCAGCGCCATCTAGCGGGCCAACCATAGCGCCATCCGGTTTCCCCCTTCAAACTAGAAAAGTTTCGTTCTTTGTAGTTTTTTTCGTTTGACGGTTATTTCGTGAGATATTTGGCCCGATCGATGGACCATCCTGTATATCGATAAGCGCTGCTGCTGTCGCTCACGGGCAGGCAAGGCAGGAACTCAGTGACACCAGTAATTGAATTAACAAAACGAGCTGGCAGTACAGTGAATGTTCAAATGTGTGTGAAATCGTATGGGACTTAACTGCGAAGGTTATCAGTCCCTAAGCTTACACACTACTTAACCTAAATTATCCTAAGGACAAACACACACACCCATGCCCGAGGGAGGACTCGGACATCCGCCGGACCAACCGCACAGTCCATGACTGCAGCGCCTTAGACCGCTCTGCTAATCCCGCTCGGCAATGACCATAATGAAATGATGCTCACATCATAATGAACCTGGCATATAAAGTTAGAAGTAACACAAAATGATTTTTTTTTTTTACTAAATAGTTTCCGTAGAATTTTCGGGAAAGACCGCAGGGCGTGCGACTCGATTCTGCCATTGCCAGCCGGCCAGAAGACGGCCAACACTTTTCGGTCTCCCCATCTCAACAAACGAATGGACTCCCCCATCCCTTTTGGACGAAAATTGGTCACTGCACATTCGCCAGGGTATCCTGCGTGATCTATAGAACCATGCAACTACAGGTACTTGGGATTTACGTGGTGGTTTCTGTGCAGGATCTCGCTGCAGAACGAAGTTTCACAGTGAGTATCTCCTTCACTGACGAAGCTGCGTTTGCACACGGGGGTGTGATGAACGTTTACACCTAGCATACGTGCGAGGATGTGAACCTACAAGGTCCACAAACGCATGACTGACTACACAAATTTATCCTCAACGTGTGTGCTGACATCGCCGGAGGATATTTCATTGGCCGGTACAATCTGCCAGACCGATTCTCGCATTCCTGCGAGCAGTTCTGCCAGGCATGCTGAATGATTACTTCCTAGCAGATTAAAACTGTGTCCCGGACAGAGACTCGAACTCGGCACCTCTACCTTTCGCGGGCAAGTGCTCTACCATCTGAGCTACCAAAGCACGACGCACGCCCCGTCCTCATAATTTTACTTCCGTCAGTACCTCGTCTCCTATCTTCCTACCTGTGAATACGGGGCGTGAGTCGTGCTTGGGGAAGCTCAGATGGTTGAGCACTTTGCAAGAGGTCCATGAATAAGGAATTTATTGCTAGCGCGTTCGAACAGATGTATCTTCGATGGATTGCGCATGCGCTGCCTGCGATATGTAAGCTACAATAGAATCGTAGACTAGAGAGCACTGTCGGCAGCAGTAGGAGCAGTGTCGGCACTAGTAGTTGTAGTAGTAGTAGTGGTAGTAGCAACTCTCAGTCGGGCGGTTGGGCCGGTCGTGGAGAGCGATGGCGGTGCCTGAGCGATGTAGTATAAGGTAAAATCAAGAATTACTATTCATAGCCGCGCGCATATGTAATTTGTAACAACTGATTTTGTACTATTGTTATATCAAGTCCCACGTAAATGTATTTAAAAAAACCTTTTAATAATAATCTTTCTTATAAGGATAACTTTTGACGATCATTCATCTCAATTTAAAGATTTTACTAATTTCTTCTATCCATGGTCATCTCGATTTTCGTAAAGAAAAATCAGTTGTTTCTTTTTATACATGACAAAATCTAGTGGCAAGCATTGCACTGGTCTGTGCCAGAAAAATTTCTTGTAGGAGCAGACATACGAGGTGCATTCAAGTTCTAAGGCCACCGATTTTTTTTTCTCCGGACTGGAAAGAGATAGAAACATGCGCATTGTTTTAAAATGAGGTCGCGTTCATCCTCAATATGTCCCAGAGATGGCAGCACCGTACAGCAGGTGGAATTTTACCGCTAGCGGCGAGAATGAGAACTGTTTTAAATACTTAAAATGGCGACGTTTTCCTTACTTGAACAGCGTGCAATCATTCGTTTTCTGAATTTGCGTGGTTTGAAACCAATTTAAATTCACCGACAGTTGAAGGAAACATGTGCTGATGGAGTTATGGATGTGACGAAAGTGCGTTCGTGGGTGCGACAGTTTAATGAAGGCAGAACATCGTGTGACAACAAACCGAAACAACCTCGGGCTCACACAAGCCAGTCTGACGACACGATCGAGAAAGTGGAGAGAATTGTTTTGGGGGATCGCCGAATTACTGTTGAACACATCGCCTCCAGAGTTGGCATTTCTGTGGGTTCTGTGCACACAATCCTGCATGACGACCTGAAAATGCGAAAAGTGTCATCCAGGTGGGTGCCACGAATGCTGACGGACGACCACACGGCTGCCCGTGTGGCATGTTGCCGAGCAATGTTGGCGCGCAACGACAGCACGAATGGGACTTTCTTTTCGTCGCTTGTGACAATGGATGAGACGTGGATGCCAGTTTTCAATCCAGAAACAAAGCGCCAGTCAGCTCAATGGAAGCACACAGATTCAGCGCCACCAAAAAAATTTTGGGTAACCGCCAGTGCTGAAAAAATGATGGTGTCCATGTTCTGGGACAGTGAGGGCGTAATCCTTACCCATTGCGTTCCAAAGGGCACTACGGTAACAGGTGCATCCTACTAAAATGTTTTGAAGAACAAATTCCTTCCTGCACTGCAACAAAAACGTCCGGGAAGGGCTGCGCGTCTGCTGTTTCACCGAGACAACGCACCCGCACATCGAGCTAACGTTACGCAACAGTTTCTTCGTGATAACAACTTTGAAGTGATTCCTCATGCTCCCTACTCACCTTACCTGGCTCCTAGTGACTTTTGGCTTTTTCCAACAATGAAAGACACTCTCCGTGGCCGCACATTCACCAGCCGTGCTGATATTGCCTCAGCGATTTTCCAGTGGTCAAAACAGACTCCTAAAGAAGCCTTCGCCGCTGCCATGGAATCATGGCGTCAGCGTTGTGAAAAATGTGTACGTCTGCAGGGCGATTACGTCGAGAAGTAACGCCAGTTTCATCGATTTCGGGTGAGTAGTTAATTAGAAAAAAAATCGGAGGCCTTAGAACTTGAATGCACCTCGTATACGCGTTATCTGGCGACTTAATTCATTTAAGAATTTTCAGTTTATTCAGAGTGATCTTTCAGGGCATTGACGCAGCACTGCTGAGGTCCAAAATTTACCAAATCAAATGGTTCAAATGGCTCTGAGCACTATGGGGCTTACCTTCCGAGGCCATCAGTCTTCTAGAACTACTTAAACCTACTTAACCTAAGGACATCACACACATCCATACCCGAGGCAGATTCGAACCTGCGACCGTTGCAGCCGCCTGGTTCCTTACTGAAGCGGCTAGAACCACACGGCCACAGCGTCCGGCCAAAATTTACCAGTTTAAATTCACAGTCAGTCAATTATTGAAAGGTTATATATATGAGTCACATTTTAGTGAGAGGATAGTCGCACATTATTATTGCGACGTTAGGGAAGTGACTGTGAATTTAAACTGGTAAATTTTGGACGTCAGCAGTGCTGCATCGTGGCCCTGAAAGATCATACTGAATAACCTGAAAATTCTTACCTGAATTAAGTCGCCAGATAACGCGGATATATCTGCTCCTACAAGAAATGTTTCTGGCACAGCCGAGTGCAATGCTGGCCACTAGATTTTGTCATGTATAAAAAGAAACAACTGATTTTTCTGTACGATAATTGGGATGACCATGGATAGGAGAAATTAGTAAAATCTTTAAATTGAGATGAATGATTGTCAAAAGTTATCTTTATAAGAAATATTATTATTAAAAGATTTTTTTAAAAACATGTACAGAGGACATGATATAACATTGTACAAAATCAGTTGTTACAAATTACATATGCGCGCTGCTATGAATAGCAATTCTTGATTTTACCTTATAGTACATCGGTCAGGCACCGCCATCGCTCTCCATGACCGGCCCAACTGCCCGACTGAGAGCTGCTACTACTACTGCTGCTGCCGACTCTGCTCTCTGGTCTGCAATTCTATTGTAGCTTACATATCGCAGGTAGCGCATGAGCAATCCCTCGAAGTTACATCTGCTGCATTGCGCTAGCAATAACTTCTATATTCATGGTCCTCTTACAACTTGCCCGCGAAAGGCAAAGATCCTGAGTTCGAGTCTCGGTCCGGCACACAGTTTTAATCTGACAGGAAGTTTCATACCAGCGCACACTCCGATGCAGAGTGAAAATTTCATTATCAGCAGACAGATGAGGGCACATCTGCAGGCGACATTTCTCTACCACTATCACTCGATCTGCCCCCAATTGATCTTTTAACTTGTGAGGTATCTGAACAGCCCATGTACTGCCGGCACGGTAACTCAGCGTGTGCGGTCAGAAGGTTAGCTGTCCCCTGTAATAAAAAACTGAGTTAATGGATCAACGACGAACTGAAATTGGTGTCTTGCGACGTCCGCCGCGAGCAGATACGAGGGCTATCCACAAAGTACATTACGTTTTGGAATTAAAAATAAATAAAGTATTGGAAATTTTTTTTATTATATACAGATGAAAGCCACACCTAAATACTACTTTTCTACACTTGATCGAAGCCATGGACGGGCTTGGAAATTCCTTCGTCGTAATATTCGGCCGCCTGCACCTCTTCTTGAAGCTGTGCGTCGTCATCAAAACGCTGCGTAGCCAACCACTTCTTCATTGCTGGGAATAAGTGGAAGTCGCTCGGTGCCAGGTCGGGACTGTACGACGGATGAGGAAACAACTCCCACTTAAAAGATTCGAGAACTTCACGAGTGGCATTTGCCGTGTGGGCCCGGGCGTTGTGAATCAGCAAGATCTTTGAGCCCAACTTTCCCCTGAGCTTGTTTTGTATTGCTCTTCTGAGGTTGTGCAGAGTTTGGCAATACCTTTGAGAGTTTATTGTAGTGCCTATTTCCAGGAAATCCACAAAAATCACTTTTCTGTCCCAAAAGACAGTCGCCACGTGGTTGAAGGCGCAGGCGGCCGAATTTTACGACGAAGGAATTTCCAAGCTCTTCCATCGCTACGATAAGTGCCTTAATTTAAATGGCAACTATGTAGAAAAGTAGTATTTAAGTGTGGCTTCCATCTGTATATAATAAAAAAATTTCCAATACTTTATTTATTTTTAATTCCAAAACGTAATGTACTTTGTGGATAGCCCTCGTACAACGAACAAAATGAGATTAATAAAAAAATGTATAGAACACCTGTTCTTGCTGCAGCAAGCTGTCTTCTTCCTTCAGCAGGATGTCTCCGAGACAAAACCAGGTGTCTCTGAGAGGATGCAACGTTGATATCAGGCGTGCCGCGATACATCTGGACAATTCATGTGTACAATTGAACATCTCTTGTACCGGACGTCCACTTGTACCCGGTTCCCAGAGTGATTACTGATCCTTGTATGCCCGATATGCCATGCGTAAGGGATCAACCACTCCTTACGTATTGAGAACAATATATCTTTCCCTCACGCAGGTCGCAACAGGTACTATCGATAGTCGAGGGCCCAGTGCTCAGAGAGCTGTCAGTGTGAAGACTTCAATCAAGTGAGCTGGTTCGCTGCTAAGAGAGTGGGGCGGATTTCGGCAAGACAATTGTCTAACGGCAGTGTGTGTCACCCAACGCCATGGGTCTGACCTCCAGCAAACACATAAATGGCGTTAATTGAGTGATTTGTTTCATGTGTTTAAGTGCTCATTTTGAGCACCGTGATTACGCGACAACCTCGCCGGACACCCAGGATTTGGAATACAGTGAGGATTGGGCATTCCGCGCCACATTAAGAATTCTGGCGTGTGACGACATTAATAGGCGACCTGTGATGAGTTAACCGTTACTACTTTGTCAGACGCAGGGAGTAACTGCCTCATTCGTGCTGTTTAGACAAAAGATATAGAACATTAACAACGAAGTATGTACCGAATATTTGCTACCTGACATCCTGCTCCCAGGCAGTTCAAGGTATCCATGTCTCCCACCTGGCCAAATAAAACAGGCTTACGACAGGGAGGCGTTCTTTGATGTTTCCTCTTAACCCTTGCATTAGAGAAAGTGGTTCGGGAGAGTAATTTACATCTATACAATGGTTTCCAATTCGATCACAGTGAAGTAAAACTCCTGGCTTATGCAAATGATATAGTGTTGCTGAGTGAAACTGAAGAAGAACTGAAAGACATGTACAGATCTCTCAGGCACAGTGCCAGCAAAATCGGAATTTTGATTAACCAAGAGAAAACCGAATATATGGAAATAGGTCGAATAATAAACCCTATTCCTTACTTTGAAATTGACCAGCAACCTATATTCAGAAAAGTTCTCCAGTTTAAATACCTTAGATCACGTTTCAACTGTAAAAATATCATAACAATGGATATAAATGAAAGAATACCCTCAGGGTCAAGATGTCTGTTCACACTAAGCAACCCACTCAAATATATTTGTCAGTCACCACAAAGATGAAGATATACGACACTATTATCTGCCCCATAGTACTGTACGCTTCAGAAAGCTGGATGCTTACAAAGAATGAAAGGGAAAAGCTGAATGTTTTCGAAAGAAAACTAATGAGAAAAATCTGGGGAGCTGTGTTGGACAATGTCGTATGGAGAATTCGAAAGAACAACGAAATTTATCAGTTCATGAAGCAACCCAGTATCATCCAGAAATTAAAAAGTGCAAGACTGCAATGGGCTGGACATGTGGCCAGAATGGAAAACAACAGAATCACCTAGAAAGCATTTGAAGCAACTCTCCAGGCAACAAGACCATCGGGCCGACCTCGTACAAGGTGGAAAGATGACATATAGAAGGACATCACAGCATTAGGAATTTCCGCAGGACGGAGAGATTCAAATGGCTCTGAGCACTATGGGACTCAACATCTTAGGTCATAAGTCCCCTAGAACTTAGAACTACTTAAACCTAACTAACCTAAGGACATCACACACACACCCATGCCCGAGGCAGGATTCGAACCTGCGACCGTAGCAGACCTGCGGTTCCGGACTGCAGCGCCAGAACCGCACGGCCACCGCGGCCGGCCAGGACGGAGAGAGGCTGCGAGAGAAGGCAGTGGAAGCAGATAGTTGATGCAGCGCGTGGTCTACAGGACCTGTGAGCGCTGAGAAGAGAGACATACGAGTTAGCTTTGTTGGATTTCATACGAAACATCCCCCATACGAATATTAACCGATCAGTCTATATCAGTTGCAGACGGTCAAGCTATTTTAAACTGTTAGGCTACAATCCAGTAGTCAGCACAGTGAGTATCATAGGGAGTGTTTCAAATGTTAGTTTGTAAACGTCTTTTTGAATCGCCCTGTGCAATAGGAGGCCTCCCACAGTGGGGATTTATGCATCCTAAATTTCATTGATTCACTGCATGTTGGACGGCATGATACCATGTGTCAGATTATAAGACACCACATTATCGGGCATATTACTTTACTTGGAACGTTTCGTTGTATTACATGACATTGGTACTAACATTAGCACGTAACAAACATGTCAGTATGAAACTTCCTGGCAGATTAAAGCAGTGTGCCCGACCGAGTCTCGAACTCGGGACCTTTGCCTTTCGCGGGCAAGTGCTCTACCATCTGAGCTACCGAAGCACGACTCACGCCCGGTCTCGCAGGAGAGCTTCTGTAAAGTTTGGAATGTAGGAGACGAGGTGCTGGCAGAAGTAAAGCTGTGAGACCGGGTGTGAGTCGTGCTTCGGTAGCTCAGATGGTAGAGCACTTGCCCGCGAAAGGCAAAGGTCCCGAGTTCGAGTCTCGGTCGGGCACACAGCTTTAATCTGCCAGGAAGTTTCATATCAGCGCACACTCCGCTGCAGAGTGAAAATCTCATTCTGGATGTCAGTATATTTTGATTTAAGCTGCCAAAATAAACAGAAAAGCTAATTCCCTTCTTTTACATCGCTAACTGCGCCAAGAACATATTCGCCTTTTTTTGTGCTACGGTAGGAGCAGTTTTCATTCTTCAGATACCTGGCCGTGGTAACGATCCGCCTGTGTTGTTGTTGGAAAGCGAGCCACACTGATCAGGATATACACTGCGCGCCGGAGCACTCAGCGTCCATTAGCGTCTGCTAACTTCGTCTGGCGCAAACTCTGTTACCGTCATTTCGTTACCGGGCCGGGCCGTATATTTCAAACCGTGCAACACGGACAGAGGTCGCAGGCACCAGCGATTTCCAGGGTGGGTCGGCCACTGGATGCTGGAAAATTCCGATGCCTTCTGATTGGCGATAGTCAGTTCAGAAATACCGGGTAATCAAAAAGACAGTATAAATTTGAAAACTGAATAAATCACGCAAAAATGTAGATAGACAGATACAAATTGACACACGTGCTTGGAATGACATGGGGTTTTATTAGAACCAAAAAAAATACAAAAGTTCAAAAAATGTCCGACAAATGGCGCTTCATCTGATCACAATAGCAATAATTAGCATAACAAAGTAAGACAAAGCAAGGATGATGTTCTTTACAGGAAATGCTCAATATGTCCACCATCATTCCTCAACAATAGCTGTAGTCGAATAATGTTGTGAACAGCACTGCAAAGCATGTCCGGAGTTACGAGGTGCATTCAAGTACTAAGGCCTCCAATTCTTTTTTCTCTGGACTGGAAAGAGATAGAAACATGCGCATTGTTTTAAAATGAGGCCGCGTTCATTGTCAATACGTCCCAGAGATGGCAGCACGGTACGGCAGATGGAATTTTACCGCCAGCGGCGAGAATCAGAACTGTTTTAAATACTTAAAATGGCGACGTTGTCCTTACTTGAACAGCGTGCAATCATTCGTTTTCTGAATTTGCATGGTGTGAAACCAATTGAAATTCATCGACAGTTGAAGGAGACATGTGGTGATGGAGTTACGGATGTGTCGAAAGTGCGTTCGTGGGTGCGACAGTTTAATGAAGGCGGAACATCGTGTGACAACAAACCGAAACAACCTCGAGCTCTATTCGGGAGAACGACGGTTCAATCCCGCGTCCGGCCATCCTGATTTAGGTTTTCTGTGATTTCCCTAAATCGCTCCAGGCAAATGCCGGGATGGTTGCTTTCAAAGGGCATGGCCGACTTCCTTCCTCGTCCTTCCCTAATCCGATGAGACCGATGACCTCGCTGTCTGGTCTCCTTCCCCGAAAGAACCAACCAACCAACCTCGGGCTCGCACAAGCCGGTCTGACGACATGATCGGGAAAGTGGAGAGAATTGTTTTGGGGGATCGCCGAATGACTGTTGAACAGATCGCCTCCAGAGTTGGCATTTCTGTGGGTTCTGTGCACACAATACTGCATGACGACCTGAAAATGCGAAAAGTGTCATCCAGGTGGGTGCCACGAATGCTGAATACGACCACACGGCTGCCCGCGTGGCATGTTGCCGAGCAATGTTGACGCGCAACGACAGCATGAATGGGACTTTATTTTCGTCGGTAGTGACAATGGATGAGACGTGGATGCCATTTTTCAATCCAGAAACAAAGCGTCAGTCAGCTCAATGGAAGCACACAGTTTCACCGCCACCAAAAAAATTTCGGGTAACCGCCAGTGCTGAAAAAGTGATGGTGTCCATGTTCTGGGACAGCGAGAGCGTAATCCTTACCCATTGCGTTCCAAAGGGCACTACGGTAACAGGTGCATCCTACGAAAATGTTTTGAAGAACAAATTCCTTCCTGCACTGCAACAAAAACGTCCGGGAAGGGCTGCGCGTGTGCTGTTTCACCAAGACAACGAGCCTGCACATCGAGCTAACGTTACACAACAGTTTCTTCGTGATAACAACTTTGAAGTGATTCCTCATGCTCTCTACTCACCTGACTTGGCTCCTAGTGACTTTTGGCTTTTTCCAACAATGAAAGACACTCTCCGTGGCCGCACGTTCACCAGCCGTGCTGCTATTGCCTCAGCGATTTTCCAGTGGTCAAAACAGACTCCTAAAGAAGCCTTCGTAGCTGCCATGGAATCATGGCGCCAGCGTTGTGAAAAATGTGTACGTCTGCAGGGCGGTTACGTCGAGAAGTAACGCCAGTTTCATCGATTTCGGGTGAGTAGTTAATTAGAAAAAAAATCGGAGGCCTTAGAACTTGAATGCACCTCGTATGGTGAGGCATTGGCGTCGGATGTTGTCTTTCAGCGTCGGTCGATCACGATACACTTGCGTCTTCAGGTAACCCCAAAGCCAATAATTGCTTCTAAAATTTGGAATAGTGAGAGCCTGTCTGTGTATTATTATTATTATTATTATTATTATTGAACCGTGGTAAAAATTGCTGTTTTGAAGAGCGCTCCGCAGCGCGTTGTGTGAAGCAGTCGCCCTCCGTTTCTGGCGGTGGCGCCGCTGTGGCAGTCGCAGCTTTGGTGTCTCCCTCTCGTGGGAAAGGGGAAAAGTAACCTGTTCATGTGCATTTAAGGGGCACTATGAGCTCACCAGTCAGTCAGTCTGAGTCAGTCTCTCGTCCTCAGCTTGCTAGTCTGTCTCTCGTCCGAATTTGTGACGCAGTGAGAGAACTCAACGAATGGTCGCCCGGTCGGGGCTTAATTCCTGCATCTGAGTCTGCGCGTTAGGCTCGAGTTGCTCAAGCAATGGTCACTGGCGGTTGGATCGATCGGTTGGTCGGTCGCGCACTGAGACACGAGATGACTTGTCCGTCTTGAGCGTCGGCGCATGTGAGGTCGTCACGTGAGTCCAGTGGGCCGCGCCGTATAGCGAGGGGTAGTGGCTTCACGGCCGACACGAGAGCAACAGGAGTCAACCCACGACGTCGGTCTGGCCGGTGCGAGCTGCGACGCTGTGAGACGGGAGATCGGCGCGCCTTCCTGCGTCCGTTGAAGCGGCTGGCAGCGACGGTACGGGAGAGCGTTTTGGGGGTGCTGCGCCAGGTTTTCGCCAGAAATCGCAGTTTATTAGAAGTTAAGTGATTGGGGATATGTTGTTTCATTTACTTGTTTTCTTGGTGAGGTCACCAGCCGCTTTGTTTCGGGGTCGTCCCACCATTCTTCTCCGGTTGCCCACCCGCGGGAAGGTGGAATGAATTGGGTAGTCCGTTTTTCCCTTGTGGATAATGGTGGATTAGAGCAACCTGTGGTTCGAGCTGTTCGGTAATCTCCCTATCAATCTGCCGTAAGTTAATAGCTGCCTCTGTCATGTTTGTCGGATTCGGTGTGATAGCGAATTTATTGCTTGACGTGTAACGGCCTAATTCCTCAAATATGTTTTTATCTTGCCTATCATCTTGAGAGGCGGTATATGTGTACTGTAGAGCATGTTTGGCCAACCTTGTATAATTTTATGTAAGATTGCATTTCATTGGCTTTTTTTTAAATGGTCATTTTAGTATATAAAGTTGCCACCCTTCCACTGTAAGACTTTTCTTAGAAGTTAAAATCAAGTTGCACCTTCGGTGGCAAGTTAATCTTTTAATTTTAGTGTTTTGTACTACACTCCTGGAAATTGAAATAATAACACCGTGAATTCATTGTCCCAGGAAGGGGAAACTTTATTGACACATTCCTGGGGTCAGATACATCACATGATCACACTGACAGAACCACAGGCACATAGACACAGGCAACAGAGCATGCACAATGTCGGCACTAGTACAGTGTATATCCACCTTTCGCAGCAATGCAGGCTGCTATTCTCCCATGGAGACGATCGTAGAGATGCTGGATGTAGTCCTGTGGAACGGCTTGCCATGCCATTTCCACCTGGCGCCTCAGTTGGACCAGCGTTCGTGCTGGACGTGCAGACCGCGTGAGACGACGCTTCATCCAGTCCCAAACATGCTGAATGGGGGACAGATCCGGAGATCTTGCTGGCCAGGGTAGTTGACTTACACCTTCTAGAGCACGTTGGGTGGCACGGGATACATGCGGACGTGCATTGTCCTGTTGGAACAGCAAGTTCCCTTGCCGGTCTAGGAATGGTAGAACGATGGGTTCGATGACGGTCTGGATGTACCGTGCACTATTCAGTGTCCCCTCGACGATCACCAGTGGTGTACGGCCAGTGTAGGAGATCGCTCCCCACACCATGAGGCCGGGTGTTGGCCCTGTGTGCCTCGGTCGTATGCAGTCCTGATTGTGGCGCTCACCTGCACGGCGCCAAACACGCATACGACCATCATTGGCACCGAGGCAGAAGCGACTCTCATCGCTGAAGACGACACGTCTCCATTCGTCCCTCCATTCACGCCTGTCGCGACACCACTGGAGGCGGGCTGCACGATGTTGGGGCGTGAGCGGAAGACGGCCTAACGGTGTGCGGGACCGTAGCCCAGCTTCATGGAGACGGTTGCGAATGGTCCTCGCCGATACCCCAGGAGCAACAGTGTCCCTAATTTGCTGGGAAGTGACGGTGCGGTCCCGTACGGCACTGCGTAGGATCCTACGGTCTTGGCGTGCATCCGTGCGTCGCTGCGGTCCGGTCCCAGGTCGACGGGCACGTGCACCTTCCGCCGACCACTGGCGACAACATCGATGTACTGTGGAGACCTCACGCCCCACGTGTTGAGCAATTCGGCGGTACGTCCACCCGGCCTCCCGCATGCCCACTATACGCCCTCGCTCAAAGTCCGTCAACTGCACATACGGTTCACGTCCACGCTGTCGCGGCATGCTACCAGTGTTCAAGACTGCGATGGAGCTCCGTATGCCACAGCAAACTGGCTGACACTGACGGCGGCGGTGCTCAAATGCTGCGCAGCTAGCGCCATTCGACGGCCAACACCGCGGTTCCTGGTGTGTCCGCTGTGCCGTGCGTGTGATCATTGCTTGTACAGCCCTCTCGCAGTGTCCGGAGCAAGTATGGTGGATCTGACACACCGGTGTCAATGTGTTCTTTTTTCCATTTCCAGGAGTGTATTTCCATCCCTCCTATGGAGTGCATAGTTTGTGTCCTTGTGTGAATTGTTAAAACTTTTACTCTAAGGTAATCTGGTGTGTTGCAGATTTGCACCTGCGTAGTCTTTCAGAGGTTGTTCTAAGTGGTCGTGACTATGGCCGTGTCAAAAGGGAACGGCAAGGTTCTCAGCCCGAAAGCTCATACACTCAAAAATTTGTTTCTTTCTGCCTCTGAATAAATTGTAACTTGATATTTAGTGGGTACTTTCTGCTTATAATTTAAATCTGTTTCTTTAAAAAGAATAAAATTCCCATTTATTAAAAGCAATTTTATTTTTATTTCATCTGTTACTCCCTGGCAATTACATCCACGCTCACATAGTGTGATTAAATGTGTTAATGTTCTTGATGAATCGCTAGTAAATAAAGTAAATTCTTAAGAAAATATTTTGAAAGTAAAACCACAGTTCAATTATTATTGTTGTTGTTACTACTATTACTCTCGCACGTATGATGCAATTGCTTCTTTATTTTTCTGTTTTGATTGTACGAGGGCTGTTCAACAAAGAATGATCATAATTTTCTTTTTTGACAACATACCTTTATTCATCGACAACGTACCTTTACTGATCCTCATAATTTTGATGGTCCTCAAAGAAGTCTTCCATGAATGCGACGCACTTGTCCCAGCGTTTCTTCCAGTCTCCAAATACATGCTGGAAACCATGTTTTGAGAGGTCCTTCAAAATCGCCTCTGCAGCCTTCACCATTGCTTCTGATGGTCGATAATGTCTCCCACGAAGGCGCTTCTTCTTCTTAGGAAATAGAAAAAAGTCACATGGGGCTAAATCGGGACATCAGGGCGGTCGAGGAGTGCACTTCACGTTGATTTTTGCAAGATATTCAGCAACAACATTGGCAATATGCCGAGCGTTATCGTTGTGAAGCATCCAGCCTGCTTCACGGAAATGCGGTCTTTTGCGCCTGATATGGACTTGCAATGTTTTCAGGACATTCCTGTACTATTGTCCAGTTACTAATGTGTGTGCGTAGGTACAACATGCTGATAAACCACTCCATGAATATCAAAGAATGAGATGACCATAACTTCCCCAGTAGAAGCAACCACGTTTGCTTTTTTGGCGGTTGGTGATGAAGGAGATTTCCACACTGAGCTTTGCTGGTTGCACTCAGGATCAAAATGATGTAGCCAAGTTTCATCAGCAGTGATTACATTCGAAAGAAACTCTGGATCTTCCTCTAACATCAACTTTAACTGCATGCAGACCTGCACGCAAATGTCCTTTAGTACGGGAATCAACAATCTTGGAACCCATCGCTCGGTATCACGTGTCGTATGTAATTTTTCTGTCACCGACGGTGGGCGGCACCCAATGAAATGTTCAGAATTTCAGAAAGTGATCTTAAGGTAATTCGTCGATCCTCTCTCACAATTACGGCACCAGTGTTGATGTTTTCTTCCGTAAGAGCACTAACTGGAGCACCGGGTCCAACCTTTCTTTGAAATTGATTGTCTCCCTCCTTTAAGCATTTTAAACCATCTTCGAGCTGTGCTGTAGGGAAGAAGAGACTCTCCATAGGCCTCCTGTAACATTGCATAGGCCTCAGCTGAAGATCTGTTGAGACGAAAGCAGAATTTCATATTGTTCCTCGCGTGTTACCTGCATTTTCAGCGGCAGGCGATACTGAACAATGCCCGACCTTGCCTGCCTCTCACAGGCGGGAACCAGGAGTCCCAACAATGAAACTAGTGCGGCGTGTTTGTTGCACATTAAGCTAACAGAATATCATAAGATTAAATTTTAACGCGAGAAATTATGATCATAAAAAATTATGGTCACTCTTTATTGAACATCCCTCGTATGTTCTGTGAAGCTACAAACGTACCCTACAGGTTTACTGCTTCCTAAGAAACGAAGCGAAAGCAGACTGACAATAGAACATTGCTTTAAACTCCAAACAGCCCTTTTACATATCAACGCATGAACCGAGATCCCCTGGTGTGACGACCTAACGCTTCAAGCACTTCCCCACGTAACCTACATGTATCGTGTGCTCACAGTTATTCCTTTCTTGTTCTCCACAGTTCTGCTGCGGAAATTGACAATCGACCCTAAATAGGGAAAAGTGTGAGGTCATCCACGTGAGTGCTAAAAAGACTCCGTCAAATTTCGGTTACACGATAAATCTGTCAAATCGAAACGCCATAAATTGAACTAAATACCTGGAAATTACAATTACGAACAACTTAAATTGGGAGGAACACATGGAAAATGTGAAGAATGCTAGCCAAAGACTGCGTTCGATTGGCAGGACCCTTAGAAATTGTAACAGATCTACTAAGGAGACAGCCTACACTATGCTTGTCCGTCCTCTTTTAGAGTACTGCTGCGCGGTGTGGGATCCTTGCCAGATAGAATCGACAGAGTACATCGAGAAAGTTCAAAGAAGGGCAGCACGTTTTGTGTTCTCGCGAAATAGGGGAGAGAGTGTCGCTGAAATGATGCAGGATTTGGGGTGGACATCATTAAGACAAAGGCGTTTTTCGTTGCGGCGGAATCTTCTCACGAAACAACTTTCACCTCGGAATGCAAAAATATTGTGTTGACACCGGTGTATATAGGGAGAAACGATCACCATGATAAAATAAGGGAAATCAGAGCTCATACGGAAAGATATAAATGTTCGTTCATTCTGCGTGCTATACGAGATTGGCATAATAGAGAATTGTAGAGATGATTGGATGAACCCTCTGCCAGGCACTTAAATGCGATATGGAGAGTGTTCGTGTAGATGTAGAAAGCCCGTTCTTTTGGACGACAGCACGCAGTACGAATTAAATCGGAGTTTTGGTTGATACTCTATCGGCTTGCAACGTTTGGTACCGATCTGAGTGTCTGGAGGTTTGGGTGTGAAAGGTATGGACACAGTGGCAGTGGGAAAGAGACGGAGAAGTAATAGATACTGGAAGATGGTAGACAGTGCTTGTGGTACAGAAAGAGCGAGGGAGAGAATGGCAGTGCGAAAGATACAGATGGCAGAAGACCACAGTTGATAGTGACGGAACAGGACTAAGAGAGGAGTGAAGGAGACAGTGCCAGGGAGGGGGGGAAAGAGTAAACAGGAAGAGAAAGTGTACGTGAGTGAGAGCCAATGATAATGAAACAGAGTATATGACAACGAAAACGAGGAAAAGAGAGAGAGACACAGTGAGAAAATACAGCAGCAGTGCGAAGGAATGAATGAAATAGTAGCAGTAAGAGAGAGCAAGAGGGAGTAGTAGTAGGACGGAACGAAGGAGACAGGCTGTGAGACAGGAGACAGAGTTGGAGAGATATAAAGAGATAATGACGATCAGTTGGGCTTAATGACCGGATGAGAATGGGCAAGTTGCAGTGGATTGATATGAGCGACTTACAGTAATGATGGACCAGTGGGTGTGAGCGAGTTGCAATTAGGGTAGCTTGTGGGAGTTAGAGATGAGTTACATGTTGAAAAGAGTGCTAAAATGTTCGGATGCCAAAAATTTTGGAATTTTTTTAAAAGAAGATGAGGAAAGTAGAATCAGGCAGGAAATATCCCACATTTCACGCACATTCTTTTAAACAGGAGCATATTCGCCTTCTTTGTGCTGCGATAGGAGCATTTTTCCGCTAGCCTTTGTTTTTTTCTCCTGTAGCGGCGTGCTACAGTACTTACGCGTGTTTTTTCCGCTAGCCTTTGTTTTTTCTCCTGTAGCGACGTGCTACAGTACTTACGTGTGTTTTTTCTGCTAGCCTTTGTTTTTTCTCCTGTAGCGGCGTGCTACAGTACTTACGTGTGTTTTTTCTGCTAGCCTTTGTTTTTTCTCCTGTAGCGGCGTGCTACAGTACTTACGTGTGTTTTTTCTGCTAGCCTTTGTTTTTTCTCCTGTAGCAGCGTGCTACAGTACTTACGTGTGTTTTTTCTGCTAGCCTTTGTTTTTTCTCCTGTAGCGGCGTACTACAGTACTTACGTGTGTTTTTATGCTAGCCTTTGTTTTTTCTCCTGTAGCGGCGTGCTACAGTACTTACGTGTGTTTTTTCTGCTAGCCTTTGTTTTTTCTCCTGTAGCGGCGTGCTACAGTACTTATGTGTGTTTTTCTGCTAGCCTTTGTTATTTCTCCTGTAGCGGCATGCTACAGTACTTACGTGTGTTTTTTCCGCTAGCCTTTGTTTTTTCTCCTGTAGCGGCGTGCTACAGTACTTACGTGTGTTTTTTCTGCTAGCCTTTGTTTTTTCTCCTGTAGCGGCGTGCTACGGCACTTACGTGTGTTTTTTCTGCTAGCCTTTGTTTTTTCTCCTGTAGCGGCGTGCTACAGTACTTACGTGTGTTTTTTCTGCTAGCCTTTGTTTTTTCTCCTGTAGCGGCGTGCTACAGTACTTACTTGTGTTTTTTCTGCTAGCCTTTGTTTTTTCTCCTGTAGCGGCGTGCTACAGTACTTACGTGTGTTTTTCTGCTAGCCTTTGTTTTTTCTCCTGTAGCGGCGTGCTACAGTACTTACATGTGTTTTTTCTGCTAGCCTTTGTTTTTTCTCCTGTAGCAGCGTGCTACAGTACTTACGTGTGTTTTTTCTGCTAGCCTTTGTTTTTTCTCCTGTAGCGGCGTGCTACAGTACTTACGTGTGTTTTTTCTGCCAGCCTTTGTTTTTTCTCCTGTAGTGGCGTGCTACAGTACTTCCGTGTGTTTTTTCTGCTAGCCTTTGTTTTTTCTCCTGTAGCGGCGTGCTACAGTACTTACGTGTGTTTTTTCCGCTAGCGTTTGTTTTTTCTTCTGTAGCGGCGTGCTACAGTACTTACGTGTGTTTTTTCCGCTAGCCTTTGTTTTTTCTCTTGTAGCGGCGTGCTACAGTACTTACGTGTGTAACACGTCTAGAGACATGTATCGTAAGACAGTAAAAAATTGTTTATGTAGCTTTACTGTTTCGAGGTGATAATTAAAACTTTATGACCGGCCATCATATCAATATACAGCGAGACAGTTGTCACATGAAAGACAGTTCGGCCAGTCTTGCCGGGCAATTGACTATTCGCAGACTCCCGTCCACTCCCATAAAAAAGTAGGGTGGGCAGTAGGGGACAGGTGTGGACGGAGGAACGATGGTAGTGATATTGCACACGCACGAAGAGCGTGTTGACGACGTCGTGTTATCAAAAGGAATCATCCGATTTTAAAAAATCATAACTGTTATGTTATTTGAGATATGTGGGTGAACAATGTACTGTTGCAAAGAGTAAACTATAGAGTTTTACGTCCGCCGCTCGTGGTCTCGCGGTAGCGTTCTCGCTTCCCGAGCCCGGGGTCCCGGGTTCGATTCCCGGCGGGGTCAGGGATTTTCACCTGCATCGAGATGACTGGGTGTTTGTGCTGTCCTCATCATTTCATCATCATCCAGGAAAGTGGCGAAATTGGACTGAGCGAAGGTTGGGTAATTGTACGGGCGCTGATAACCACGCAGTTGAGCGCCCGACAAACCAAACATCATCTTCACTATAGAGTTTTACGAGGTTCCCGCTAGGTAGCAGCAGTGCGCGCCCACTTCAGTTCCAGTAAAAATGGTGTCGGGACAACAGAAAGCGTTTTGCGTTCTACGTTTTGCGCAGTGCGGGTTAGTAGTAACTGTTCAGCGTGACTTCCGTACTAGGTATGGTGTGGATCCTCCTACAGCACAGAGCATTACATGATGGCACGGACAATTCCGAGAAAGAGTTTGTCTGTGTAAAGGCAAATCGCTGGGCCGTCCCCGAGTGTCTGACATGGACGTCGAACGCATCCGCCATACTTTCACGAGGAGTCCGCAGAAATCCGTGCAGTTCGACAGCTCAACATGCCCCCGATGTCCGCCTGGTGTGTGTAGTTGCGTCGACGTTTACACATGAAACCGTACAAAATTCAGCTACTGCAAGCTCTTCCTTAAGGTGACAAACGACAACGTGTGTAATTCTGCAATTTTGTTCTTGGAAAGATGGAGGATGACAGTTTTCTTCCACACTTAGTTTTTAGTGACGAGGCAACATCCCACTTCAATGGAAAGGCGAACCGTCTTATGTGAGAATATCAGGGACGAAACAACCACATGAAGTTGTACAACATGAGAGGGACTTTCCAAAATTTAATGTGTTTTTGCGCAGTTTCAGGGGGAAATACACTCCTGGAAATGGAAAAAAGAACACATTGACACCGGTGTGTCAGACCCACCATACTTGCTCCGGACACTGCGAGAGGGCTGTACAAGCAATGATCACACGCACGGCACAGCGGACACACGAGGAACCGCGGTGTTGGCCGTCGAATGGCGCTAGCTGCGCAGCATTTGTGCACCGCCGCCGTCAGTGTCAGCCAGTTTGCCGTGGCATACGGAGCTCCATCGCAGTCTTTAACACTGGTAGCATGCCGCGACAGCGTGGACGTAAACCGTATGTGCGGTTGACGGACTTTGAGCGAGGGTGTATAGTGGGCATGCGGGAGGCCGGGTGGACATACCGCCGAATTGCTCAACACGTGGGGCGTGAGGTCTCCACAGTACATCGATGTTGTCGCCAGTGGTCGGCGGAAGGTTCACGTGCCCGTCGACCTGGGACCGGACTGCAGCGACGCACGGATGCACGCCAAGACCGTAGGATCCTACGCAGTGCCGTAGGGGACCGCACCGCCACTTCCCAGCAAATTAGGGACACTGTTGCTCCTGGGGTATCGGCGAGGACCATTCGCAACCGTCTCCATGAAGCTGGGCTACGGTCCCGCACACCGTCAGGCCGTCTTCCGCTCACGCCCCAACATCGTGCAGCCCGCCTCCAGTGGTGTCGCGACAGGCGTGAATGGAGGGACGAATGGAGACGTGTCGTCTTCAGCGATGAGAGTCGCTTCTGCCTTGGTGCCAATGATGGTCGTATGCGTGTTTGGCGCCGTGCAGGTGAGCGCCACAATCAGGACTGCCTACGACCGAGGCACACAGGGCCAACACCCGGCATCATGGTGTGGGGAGCGATCTCCTACGCTGGCCGTACACCACTGGTGATCGTCGAGGGGACACTGAATAGTGCACGGTACATCCAAACCGTCATCGAACCCATCGTTCTACCATTCCTAGACCGGCAAGGGAACTTGCTGTTCCAACAGGACAATGCACGTCCGCATGTATCCCGTGCCACCCAACGTGCTCTAGAAGGTGTAAGTCAACTACCCTGGCCAGCAAGATCTCCGGATCTGTCCCCCATTGAGCATGTTTGGGACTGGATGAAGCGTCGTCTCACGCGATCTGCACGTCCAGCACGAACGCTGGTCCAACTGAGGCGCCAGGTGGAAATGGCATGGCAAGCCGTTCCACAGGACTACATCCAGCATCTCTACGATCGTCTCCATGGGAGAATAGCAGCCTGCATTGCTGCGAAAGGTGGATATACACTGTACTAGTGTCGACATTGTGCATGCTCTGTTGCCTGTGTCTATGTGCCTGTGGTTCTGTCAGTGTGATCATGTGATGTATCTGACCCCAGGAATGTGTCAATAAAGTTTCCCCTTCCTGGGACAATGAATTCACGGTGTTCTTATTTCAATTTCGAGTAGTGTAAGTACGGTCCATTTTTCTTTGCCGAGAACATTGTTACAGGAAGCACATACATTGATATGCTTGAGAGCTTTACTTTCCAACAGTTGGAAACTGATTTGAAGGACTTCATTTAGCAATAGGATGGGGCACCCCCACACTGGCACCTGGAAGTGCGGTAATTTTTAAATCAGAGGATTACTGGACGATGGGTCGGTCGCACTGGAATAAATGATTCAGCCTCACATTTCTGGCCTCCAAGGTCACCGGACATGTGATTATTTCTTGTGAGAGTTTATTAAATACTTTGTCTATGTGCCTCCGTTACCAACAACAATGAATGAACTGAGACATCGCATAACAGCAGCTGTGGAAGCTGTGACTCAAAACGTGTTCGCTGCTGTGTGGGAACAGTTTGAATACTGCACTGAGATTTGCTTTGCATCCTAAGAGCGGCATATTGAACATCTATGAAAAGGTACGAATAAAAAATAGTTTCCAGTACATGATAAAACAAAATTCATTGTATATGTTTATTAGTTTCAGAAATATAGATTTGCCAAATCAGATGATTCTTTTTGACACACCCTGTATTTGCGGATTAGTTACGAGGGCCATTCAGTAATTACAGGCCGGCCGTGGTAGCCGAGCGGTTCTAGGCGCTACAGTCTGGAACCACCTGACCGCTACGGTCGCAGGTTTGAATCCTGCCTCGGGCATGATTGTGTGTGATGTCCTTAGGTTAGTTAGTTCTAGGGGACTGATGACCTTAGACGTTAAGTCCCATAGTGCTCAGAGCCATTTGAACCAAGTAATTAAAGAGACAACTTGGTCTGGAGAAAAATAGCGTTTATTTTTACAAAACAATACTTTTTCTACTTTTTAACGTAATTCCCTTGAACATTTATGCACTTGTTCCAACGGGCTACAAGCTTTTTTTATTTCAGCTGTAAAGAACTCTTAATCTTGATGTTTCAACCAATTTCCCACAAACTTTTTTACGTCCTCGTTGCCCTGCAGCCTCTACCCACGTAAGACCTCCTTCAGTGCACCAAACAAATGAAAATGACTAGGTGCTAAATCAGGATTGTAAGGGGATCAGGCAGTACTTCCCAGCCCATTTTGTCGATGTTTTACGGATTAGTTGAGCGACATGAGGACGTGCGTTGTCTCGCTGGAGAATCACGCCTCTCTGAGAACCCCGTCCTTTCTCTCACATGGGTGGCTTCACCTTGTTTAAAAGGATTGGCTGTTCATTGTGGTCTGCTCGTCGGGATAATCACAACAAACTTGACCTTCAGCATCCCAAAACACCGTCCACATGACTTTTCCTGCTGATGTTTGGGTTTTGAAGTTTTTCTTGACAGGTCAATTGGTGTGCTTCCACTCTATGCTTTGTCTTTTTGATTCTGTCTCACAATAGTGAACCAAAGTTTCATCATAAGTTGAAATTTCGTTCGTACGTTTCTTTAGCTCTGTATACACTGTCAACCTCGTTTCCTTGTGTAGCAGCGTCAACTCCTTTGGAACCCATCTTGCACATGTTTTGCGGTACTTCAGACAATGTTATGAACTGTACCATTACTAACTCAAACCTTATGAACTGTCATTTCCACAGTCACACGGCAACCTCCACGAATAATGTCATCAATTCGACTTTCCCAAGTAATGCAGTTAAAAACTGCAACTGGTCGGCCAGAACAGTGTTCGTCAGTCACTGAGTCACGACCATTTTTGAACTGCTCTACCCATTTGTAAAAATTTGCACGATTCATACAACCTTCACTATAAACGTTAGACATTCTACAGTACATATTCATCGGTTTATCTCCTTTTGCAAGCAAAAAGCGAATAACAGAACGTTGTTCAACTAATGAGGACGTTTCAAGCGGACACGCCATCTTGAAATGTATTTTTGAGGTTATAAACAAAACACTGTTGATCCATCAGCTGATCAAGGTTCATCCAGTGATGCCAACTTAAAGCCATAAAAGTACCAAACTTGTCTCACTAACAGTTCTTACCGTAGAACAGTTTGTATCTTTAATTATTGAATGACCCTCGTATTTTCCTTTGACGGCGTACATGCTAGGTATACGCTGCCACTTCCTTCCTTATTTAAACATTTAAAGGTTTGCAGGTTCGAGTCTCTCCCGACATCGAATGTTGTTGTTGTGGTCTTCAGTCCTGAGACTGGTTTGATGCAGCTCTCCATGCTACTCTATCCTGTGCAAGCTTCTTCATCTCCCAGTAACTACTGCAACCTACATCCTTCTGAATCTGCTTCGTGTATTCATCTCTTGGTCTCCCCCTACGATTTTTATCCTCCACGCTGCCCTCAAATACTAAATTGGTGATCCATTGATGCCTCAGAACATGTCCTACCAACCGATCCCTTCTTCTGGTCAAGTTGTGCCACAAACTTCTCTTCTCCCCAATCCTATTCAATACTTCCTCATCAGTTACATGATCTACCCATCTAATCTTCAGCATTCTTCTGTAGCACCACATTTCGAAAGCTTCTATTCTCTTCTTGTCCAAACTATTTACCGTCCATGTTTCACTTCCATACATGGCTACACTCCATACAAATACTTTCAGAAATGACTTCCTGACACTTAAATCTATACTCGATGTTAACAAATTTCTCTTCTTCAGAAAAGCTTTCCTTGCCATTGCCAGTCTACATTTTATATCCTCTCTACTTCGACCATCATCAGTTATTTTGCTCCCCAAATAGCAAAACTCCTTTACTACTTTAAGTTTCTCATTTTCTAAACTAATACCCTCAGCATCACCTGACTTAATTCGACTACATTCCATTATCCTAGTTTTTCTTTTGTTGATGTTCATCTTATATCCTCCCTTCAAGACACCATCCATTCCGTTCAACTGCTCTTCCAAGTCCTTTGCTGTCTCTGACAGAATTACAATGTCATCGGCGAACCTCAACGTTTTTATTTCTTCTCCATGGATTTTAATACCTACTCCGAATTTTTCTTTTGCTTCCTTTACTGCTTGCTCAATATACAGATTGAATAACATCGGGGAGAGGCTACAACCCTGTCTTACTCCCTTCCCAACCACTGCTTCCCTTTCATGTCCCTCGACTCTTATAACTGCCATCTGGTTTCTGTACAAATTGTAAATAGCCTTTCGCTCCCTGTATTTTACCCCTCCCACCTTTAGAATTTGAAATAGAGTATTCCAGTCAACATTGTCAAAAGCTTTCTCTAAGTCTACAAATACTAGAAACGTAGGTTTGCCTTTCCTTAATCTTTCTTCTAAGATAAGTCGTAAGGTCAGTATTGCCTCACGTGTTCCAGTATTTCTACGGAATCCAAACTGATCTTCCCCGAGGTCGGCTTCTACTAGTTTTTGCATTCGTCTGTAAAGAATTCGTGTTAGTATTTTGCAGCTGTGGCTTATTAAGCTGATTGTTCGGTAATTTTCACATCTGTCAACACCTGCTTTCTTTGGGATTGGAATTATTATACTCTTCTTGAAGTCTGAGGGTATTTCGCCTGTCTCATACATCTTGCGCACCAGATGGTAGAGTTTTGTCAGGACTGGCTCTCCCAAGGCTGTCAGTAGTTCTAATGGAATGTTGTCTACTCCGGGGGCCTTGTTTCGACTCAGGTCTTTCAGTGCTCTGACAAACTCTTCACGCAGTATCGTATCTCCCATTTCATCTTCATCTACATCCTCTTCCATTTCCATAATATTGTCCTCAAGTGCATCGCCCTTGTATAGACCCTCCATATACTCCTTCCACCTTTCTGCTTTCCCTTCTTTGCTTAGAACTGGGTTTCCATCTGAGCTCTTCATGTTCATACAAGTGGTTCTCTTATTTCCAAAGGTCTCTTTAATTTTCCTGTAAACAGTATCTATCTTACCCCTAGTGAGATAAGCCTCTACATCCTTACATTTGTCCTCTAGCCATCCCTGCTTAGCCATTTTGCACTTCCTGTCGATCTCATTTTTGAGACGTTTGTATTCTTTTTTGTCTGCTTCATTTACTGCATTTTTATATTTTCTACTTTCATCAATTAAATTCAATATTTCTTCTGTTACCCAAGGATTTCTACTAGCCCTCGTCTTTTTACCTACTTGATCCTCTGCTGCCTTCACTACTTCATCCCTCAAAGCTACTCATTCTTCTTCTACTGTATTTCTTTCCCCCATTCCTGTCAATTGTTCCCTTATGCTCTCCCTGACACTCTGTACAACCTCTGGTTCTTTCTGTTTATCCAGGTCCCATCTCCTTAAATTCCCACCTTTTTGCAGTTTCTTCAGTTTTAATCTACAGGTCATAACCAATAGATTGTGGTCAGAGTCCACATCTGCCCCTGGAAATGTCTTACAATTTAAAACCTGGTTCCTAAATCTCTGTCTTACCATTATATAATCTACCTGATACCTTTTAGTATCTCCACGGTTCTTCCATGTATACAACCGACATCGAATAAGGAGTAAAAATGTTAATACTGTCCTCGGTGTGGTCGCCGTTTCGTCACTGATGCCGTCTGACGAGGCAGCCATGTTGCCACTGCTGAAGCTCCGGGCGGCCATTAGCCCGTCACGGGAGAGTGCGCAGAAAAAAACGGACGCGTGTTTCTCTTTTCAACGCGCCAGTTAACTAAGAGCCCATATTAAATTTCGGCACTCCCAACTACACACTGTGTTGTGTAAATGGCGCCTCCGAGCATAAAGCGGTTTCGATGCCGTCCACCTTAGTTCAGCATCTCAAAGTACAGTACCATGAGATCTACAGTACTTCCAGCAACGCATACCTAAGTTCAGACAAGGTATCTGGAAGAGGTGAGGTTCCCTCAGAATATTAACGTACCTGTTGGCGTAGAAGCCATGACAAAACTGCCCAACCTGGCGTGCAAGATATAATTTTGAGACAGGCGAAATTTCCTCAGGTATTACGAGCTCGTCTTGCGGTAGCGTTCTCGCTTCTACATCTACATCTACATCTACATCTACATTTATACTCCGCAAGCCACCCAACGGTGTGTGGCGGAGGGCACTTTACGTGCCACTGTCATTACCTCCCTTTCCTGTTCCAGTCGTGTATGGTTCGCGGGAAGAACGACTGCCGGAAAGCCTCCGTACGCGCTAAACATCTCCGTAATGCTGTCATTACCAAATAACCCTGTGACGAAATGCGCCGCTCTTCTTTGGATCTTCTCTATCTCCTCCGTCAACCCGACCTGGTACGGATCCCACAATGACGAGCAATACTCAAGTATAGGTCGAACGAGTGTTTTATAAGCCACCTTCTTTGTTGATGGGCTACATTTTCTAAGGACTCTCCCAATGAATCTCAACCTGGCACCCGCCTTAGCAACAATTAATTTTATATGATCATTCCACTTCAAACCGTTCCATACGCATACTCCCAGATATATTACAGAAGTAACTGGTACCAGAGTTTGTTCCGCTATCATATAATCATACAATAAAGGTTCCTTCTTTCTATGTATTAGCAATACATTACATTTGTCTATGTTAAGGGTCAGTTGCCACTCCCTGCACCAAGTGCCTATCCGCTGCAGATCTTCCTGCATTTCGCTGCAATTTTCTATCTACTAGGTCATTTATATACAAGGTGTTACAAAAAGGTACGGTCAAACTTTCAGGAAACATTCCTCACACACAAAGAAAGAAAATATGTTATGTGGACATGTGTCCGGAAATGCTTACTTTCCATGTTAGAGCTCATTTTATTACTTCTCTTCAAATCACATTAATCATGGAATGGAAACACACAGCAACGGAACGTACCAGCGTAACTTCAAACACTTTGTTACAGGAAATGTTCAAAATGTCCTCCGTTAACGAGGATACATGCATCCACCCTCCATCACATGGAATCCCTGATGCGCTGATGCAGCCCTGGAGAATGGCGTACTGCATCACCGCCGTCCACAATACGAGCACGAAGAGTCTCTACATTTGGTACCGGGGTTGTGCAGACAAGAGCTTTCGAATGCCCCCATAAATAAAAGTCAAGAGGGTTGAGGTCAGGAGAGCGTGGAGGCCATGGAATTGGTCCGCCTCTACCAATCCATCGGTCACCAAATCTGTTGTTCAGAAGCGTACGAACACTTCGACTGAAATGTGCAGGAGCTGCATCGTGCATGAACCACATGTTGTGTCGTGCTTGTAAATGTACATGTTCTAGCAGCACAGGTAGAGTATCCAGTATGAAATCATGATAACGTGCTCCATTGAGCGTAGGTGGAAGAACATACTGACGAAACTAAAATGAGCTCTAACATGGAAATTAAGCGTTTCCGGACACATGTCCACATAACATCTTTTCTTTATTTGTGTGTGAGGAATGTTTCCTGAAAGTTTGGCCGTACCTTTTTGTAACACCCTGTATATTGTGAAAAGCAATGGTCCCATAACACTCCCCTGTGGCACGCCAGAGGTTACTTTAACGTCTGTAGACGTCTCTCCATTGAGAACAACATGCTGTGTTCTGTTTGCTAAAAACTCTTCAATCCAGCCACACAGCTGGTCTGATTTTCCGTAGGTTCTTACTTTGTTTATCAGGCGACAGTGCGGAACTGTGCGCTTCCCACGCACGGGGTCCCGGGTTCGATTCCCGGCGGGATCAGGGATTTTCCCTGCCTCAACATGAGTGGGTAGTGTTGTGTCGTCTTCATCATCATCATTCATCCCCATTGCGGTCGGAGGAAGGCAATGGCGAACCACCTCCGCTAGGACCTTGCCTAGTCGGTGCTGCGGGTCTCCCGCATCGTCCCCTTTGCTCTCCGGAATTTATTTCAGTTTCAAAGAAGGCCAGTGAAGCCCTCAGCAGTCACATTTTGTCTGAACGCGCAAATGAACAAAGTGTGGATGAATAAGAAGACATTTAGCTGGTAAAGGACAGACCTTCGAGAAGCGCACCATATGCAAGCAGATGGCAGTCATTACGCATGCTCTTCCACTATTCTTACCTTTTACAGCGTGTTCAGTACCGTAGAGGCGGAAGTGAAGGTAGACGATTGCAATTTTGCCGTTGGCTAACTGCAAATCGTCGAGTATTCCCATTCAGTGATGCCGGAAATACTATGACAATCTTAACTGACATCGGTGGTCCAGCGGAGACCCAGAAAATTTTTAGAGACACGTTTTTGACAACGTATCACCAAAAGACTGCCGTGTGCTCATGCTGGGCCTGTTGTGTTACCTTAAGGCTAGTACATATTAGGCAAACAAAGCCAGTGGATTCGGCCGAACGTTGGTCGCCAAGTCGTCATCTATATTTCTTCCTAAAAATATCAATTTACATCTCCGATACTTGTTTACCTATACGAGGTGTGTTCAGAAAGTAAGGTGACTTTATATTTTTACGAAAAAATATTTATTTCTTCATCAATATTCATGTTGTACCCTTCAAAGTAATCCCCCTCAGATGCAAAACGCCCGTGCCAAAGCTTCTTCCAATCCTCGAAGCATTTCCCATGCTTATGGGAAATGCTTTTTGGTACAGCCTTGAGTACTTCCAGCGATGAAGTTTTTACTTCCTCAGTAGTTGAAAATCTTTGTCCTTCCACGGGTGTCTTCAGTTTTGGGAACAAGGAAACGTCGCAGGGGCCCAAATCCGGTGGATATGGTGGCTGAGACATGATTGTCGTGTCGATTTTGCCCAAAAAACACTCAGAAGCAACGATGAATGAGTAGGTGCATTGTCGTGATGCAGAAGCCATGAACTGTTATTCACCAATTTCGGACTTTTTTGCGCATTGCTTCTCGCAAACGGCGCATAACGTCAAAGTAATACTCCATATTGACCGCACGACCTTGAGACAAAAATTAACGATGCACTATGCCACGGTAATAGAAAAATTCAGTGAGCAAAACTTTGACATTTGATCGAACTTGGGACGCTTTTTTGGGTTTTGTCTTTATGGGACGATTGGGCTTGGTTACAACGTCGTAACCGTAAACCCATGTTTTGTCACCAGTTATGAGCCTTTTGAGCAAATCAGGATCATGATTGACGTCCCACGCCCGGGTCCCCGGGTTCGATTCCCGGCGGGGTCAGGGATTTTCTCTGCCTCGTGATGACTGGGTGTTGTTTGATGTCCTTAGGTTAGTTAGGTTTAAGTAGTTGTAAGTTCTAGGGGACTGATGACCATAGATGTTAAGTCCCATAGAGCTCAGAGCCATTTGAACCATTTTTTGAACCATGATCGACGTCATTCAAGAGCTCCTGAGCGGTGCTCATGCGACGGTTCTTGTGACCAATATTGAGAAGTTTTGGAACAAACTTCGCTAACACACGTCTCGTGCCCAAAACATCCCAAAAAATTGCGTGACACGAGACGACCGATATCCCAACATCCTCAGAAACTTCTCTTACGGTAAGTCGACGGTTTTCCAAAACAATTTTCTTCACAGCTTCAACGTTATCACCTCTTGTTGATATGCTGGGGCGTCCAGAACGAAGTTCGTCATTGGCACCTTGTCAGTCATCTTGGGAGAGCTTGTACCACTTGTAAACACGACAACACATGAACCTGTGTTGCCGGCCGTGGTGGCCGAGCGGTTCTAGGCGCTTCAGTCCGGAACCGCGCGACTGCTACGGTCGCAGGTTCGGATCCTGCCTCGGGCATGGATGTGTGTGATGTCCTTAGATTAGTTAGGTTTAAGTAGTTCTAAGTTCTAGGGGACTGATGACCATAGATGTTAAGTCCCATAATGCTCAGAGCCATTTGAACTTTTTGAACCTTTAGAATCTGAAGATGGTCACTGTATGCGCCAAACCGGTTATGACTGTGTCATAAGAATGTGACTGCGTCTATAAATAAACAGAAAATTTTTACAAAATAATCAGTCACTCACTCCATGGACAAATTTTTTTTTTTACTTATAGCAGACTCACCGTACGCTGCTGTCAACATTTCTGGTGTTTTAGATCGCTTGATTGCATTTTCACAGAAAATCTTATGCAAATCTTTGCTCCCATTTCCTATAATAATCGAAAATCGCCGAGCACACTAAGTCACGTCTAACGTTTCTATCAGTCAAAAACAAACGAAGAGTGCTCTACACTTGAAACTGTGGCATGTGTACCAACATAACAAAAGAAAGATCGATATTCGTATGCACGTCACCATACTGTTTGAACACCGCTCATATATCGATACATCGATATCGAAATTACAATATTGGTTGCCGATCTTTTATATTACATTTTATTCGAAATTTTCGGTAAATATTTGAAATTGTTGTTATGCAATTGTAATAGAACATAATTTCACTTTCACTGTGTGCTGGAGTCTTAGTACCTTTTGAGCTTTCCTCGTGTCCAGTCTTTTTCTTTCACTGTGTGACGCAAATGTAGGTGACACAAGAAAGTACGATTGCACTGGGTGGGGACGGGGGAGAGGGGTAAGTGGAATAAGATGATTTCCCATGTGAAGACATAGCACACCAGCTGTGTTAAAAAAACAATTTTAAGGTAACTAGTGTGCTGTTTCTTCGGCATCGGCATTCTTCAACAACAGTTGCTGAAAATGATGAACAAAAATCTGAAGTGACAAGACTGGTCTTTGCAACGGGCGGAGACGTGTGGGTGGAAATGCTGACGTAATCGTCGCTACCAGCAGAAACAGCGACCTTTAGCTTCACCACGCAGTTTTGACACTGCACCAGCTAGGTCGCTGGCGCTGGCAGAAATGCAAAAAATAGGGAAGTCGACATGAAGTGTTCCGGACCAATACGATATGTGATGAAGTGGAATGACGAACCAATCGGAAATCTTATATTGTGCCACTTAGATGCAGTTACGATTGTTAGCAAAATGGTTATCGCCAAGCGTGAACGTGCATCGTTATCCTTCCTATTCTTGCTGTAAGAGGGTAGGCAAGCTGCTAGCTTTTTGAAGTACAGAATATCTCGGCCAACGATGATGCGGTTGATTGTCGCTCGTTGGTCTTCGTTGGCCAAGGGCAGTGGTTCCGAACTTTTTCTTTGACCATTGCCCCTGAGTGCAATCAGACAGTAGCCAGTATGACCCCCCTCCCCCTCCGTCTTAACCCCATGTCGACTGCCCTACCCTCCCCCCCCCCCCCCCGGCTCCTCCTGCACATAATCACCAACATCTGGCACATAACTAAAGCGTGGAATGAAAGACTTTCATTTTTAAGACGATGAAAGATGAACGATATTTAGTCTGCGTGTGTGTGTGTGTGTGTGTGTGTGTGTGTGTGTGTGTGTGTGTGTGTGTGGAGGGGGGGCGGCAAAATGCAAAGGGGGCGGGGTTACTAAGAATGAAAGAATGATGAATGAATCTGTTGTGCATCGAAAGTGCTACCCACGACTCCTTCTCAGATAAGAAAGCTAACTGTCCACAGTGAGGGTAGACACTTGTTACAAAACGTGCTTCCCCTGCATTACTCCTCTTCATTGCGACACTTGCTTGACCTGCACAATGCAACCCCATTTAAAACCAACCAAGTTAAAATGTGTGCTCTATACTCAGTGTTCGTAAATTACTTGACTGCTGCACTCCTTACTTCTGAACTGGCGGAAACTGGAAGACTTCAGGCTGTTAATGCTTTGTGTCTGACCACAGCCGCTAACAAATGGTTCAAATGGCTCTGAGCACTATGGGGCTTCACTGCTGAGGTCATCAGTCCCCTACAACTTACAACTACTTAAACCTAAGTAACCTAAGGACATCACACACATCCATGCCCGAGGCAGGATTCGAACCAGTGACCGTACCGGTCGCGCGGTTCCAGACTGTAGCGCCTAGAACCGCTCGGCCACGCCGGCCGGCACAGCCATTAACAGTAATAGCAACACTAATCTTATTTTGCTAGCGCCTTTGTCCTGCATTCTGTGCAGGATCGGCATAGTTAAGTCAGATTTGGCATCTTCAACTTTTGTAGTCCTGTCTTCCTCAGTTGCGTGTAATATTACGGTATATTGATAATTTTTACTTATGGAACGTCTGACAAAAACACAAATAAAAACACAAATAAAAAACAAACACAACATTTCCAGAATACAAAAGAACTCACAAGCTGAAAACTTACAAACACACTCAACAAACACAGACAATGACAACACCACACAGAAAAGAACCAGATGGTACACCATGACCCACACACATAAACATACAGAGTTGCAAACATCCTAAAGAGACAGGGCTTCAAAATAGCATATAAGCCTGGGCAAACCCTTCAATCGCACCTAAGGCAGCCATCTACCAAGAGGGACAAATTCCAACAATCAGGAATATATGAACTTGAATGTCAAAGTTGTGATGCAGTATACATAGGCATGACATGCAGGAATTTTGAAACAAGATACAAAGAACATATCAGATGTTGGAAGTATGAAACAAACCATTCCACATTTGCAGAGCATTTAAAACACTACAACCATCATCCTACAAACATGGAACAAGAAATGAAAATAAAGAATAAGCAACCATGACAAACATCTTATACAAACGCAAGAAAACTTCCACATCCAGAAAGCCATAGCAGAAAATAAACATGTGATAAATGAACAAACACACATCAGCACAGGCTCCCTACTACACTGAAGAAAGGAAATGATAACATAAAACAAAAAAAAACTCTTCCCCACACCATCTGGACACACACACACACACACACACACACACACACACACACACATACACACAGCCAAAAAAAAAAAGAAAATCGTACCACGCCAAAATACAGACACACACACACACACACACACACAGCACAAAAAATATATATCACACCAAAATACACACACACACACACACACACACACACACACACACACACACACATACACAAACGCACACGCAAATGCATACACGAACAGACCACAGATCACAGACCACAGATCCTAAGTTTGGCAATAACATTCGATCTTTGGCAAAAACATTTGACAGTCGACAACAGAAACCAAAACATTGCATTAAAACAAGCGTTCAATGCATAGTGCTGTGGAATGTCGAAAAAACCGCAAATTGGCGATCATAAGAAGAAGAACAACACCAAAAATGCAACAGGAGCGTAATATGTAAGAAATTGTCCATGCAACGTGTAAGTACAGTTCAAAACATAACTACTTAATAGGAAATACCAACCACCAGAACTGTTTATAACCTATAGGCACAGTGACTAAAATGTAAATAAAATAGCTAACATATGTACATATTCCAGGCCACTGATGATGCCTTGCAGAAAATAAAGGCGAAATGCGTATGGCACTAAAATTGTGTTTTATTCAGTTGCTGTCAGACGGTCCATAAGTAAAAATTATCAATATACTAGGTTTGGCATGGTTAATTTTATGGGGTGGACGGATGCCCTTCCTGCCGCCACCCCACACTCCCCGGGGTTTGTACCCCAGCTCTCTGCGCCTAGTGTAAGCCATGAAATAGTCCGAACATGTTACAAATGTCTGCGAGTCGGGTAGCTGAGGCGGGACGTGGGGACCAGCCCAGTATTCACCTAGTAGGATGTGGAAAACCCCCTAAAAACCACACCCAGGCTGGCCGGCACACTGGTTCTCGCCGTTAATCCGCTGGGCGGATTCTATCCGGGTCCGGCGCCCCTACCTGAGTCCAGGAAGCAGCGCGTTAGCGCGCTCGGCTAACCTGGCGGGTCAGTAATAGCGACAATAATAATACTTGCTAATTATTTTGAAAAATTACTGAAATTTCCAGAACCAGTAAATAAATTCCAATCACAGCAAACTAATAACGCCAAGCCTAACTCAAAAGAACCTGAGGAAATCGAAATAACTAAACAAATTAAGAGACTTCAAAACAATAAAGTATCCGGATAAGATTCAGAACTACCAAAAACCGTTGGCCCTAATAATGTAAATGGGATCATTCAACTAACAGGACATATCTGGCAAACTGACAAAATTCTGAGGACTGGAAAACTGCCCTAATTCATCCATTGCTTAAAAAAGAGGATAGAACTGATGTTAATAGTTACCAACGAATCCCTCTTTCCCCGGTCACATACAAAATTCTCTCGCAATATTTACTTATCGAGCCCAAGGAAAGTTAGAACCTAAAATTGGTGAATACCAAGCAGGCTTTAGACCAAGCAAAAACTGTCCGAAACAAATTCTTCATTTAAAACTAATCCTTAGGCACCAAAGGTTTTATAGCAGCAATATTGTATGTATGTTCATGGATTTTAAAAGACCCACGACCCAGCTGATCGTGAATCTCTTCTCCAAATTTTAATGCAACAAGGACTAGGTAGTAAAACTCTAACACTGATTAAGGAAACGTTAAGCGGCACTAGCCCTAAAGTTTAATTCATGGGAAAAATTTCTGAACCATTCGGCATAAAGACTGGTATTGCACAGGGAGGTGAACTGTCTCCATTACTGTTTAACTGTGTTTTGGAAAAGGTGATTACAGAATGGCGAGAGAAAAAGTAGAGTCAAAATATAAAGCAATGAATCAAGTTACGTAGAAGTAATATTAGAGTAGACTGCCTCGCCTTTGCAGATGGTGTGGCAATTTTAGCTAGGGATATTATTTGGTCAAAAACAAATTGAAATTCTTAAAGAAGATGCGGAAAAAGTAGGACTACAAATATCATCCGAGAAAACGGAAAATATGACATGCAACAAACAAGCACGCAAGTTTTCTACACGAAGTATGGAAAAATAAAAAGGGTCTCTCAGTTTAAATACTTGGAGGAAATCATAGAAGAAAAAGGCCTGGAAAAAGCTGCAAACGAAGTTCGCTGTCAAAAATGACAACTGCATTCAGATTAACATAAAATATTTCTAATAAAAAATCACTTTCTAAATTCAGTCAACTTACAACACTGTAATCGAACCTGTGTGTCTTTAATTTTTAATATAAGGAGGGATATTGAAGAGATTCAAAAGAAAGAAAGAAAGATTAATAGCAAAATATTAGGCCTCAAAATTACTCATGGAGAAACTTATAGGCCGAGAAGTAATAGGTAATACAAAAATGAACAGACATACGTGGTGACATGAGAAAACGAGGACTTAAATTCACCCTCTTTAGGTCTGCATAATTTCCTCTTCCCTTTATGTCGTCTATCATCTTGTATCTCCTTCTTCCTCTGTCTTCTTCCACAAACCAGCCGTTCCAAAGCATCTGCTAGCAAGCATTCCCTTCTCAATGAATGTCCCAACCAGTTCTTTTCCTTTCTCTTACAACCTTCAGCAGACATCTTCTCTCATAAACACTTTCCAATATTTCATTACTCACTCTTTCCATCCATCTTATCCCCTCCATTCTCTTCCACATCCACATCTCAAATGCTTCTAACCTGTTTTCATCCTCTCGTCTCAGCGTCCACGTTTCTGCCCCATATAGTGCCACACTCCAGACAAAACATTTGCCAGACCTTTTCCTTAGGTCGTTATCTAATTTGCCATATAACAGTCTCCTCTTTCTGTTGAATGCCTCCTTTGCTAAGGAAAATCGAGTTTTCGTCTCCTGTTGACATCTCGAGTCTTCAGTTATTGTGCTTCCACGGTATTTAAATGCACTTGCTTCGCTAATGGTAGATTGTCCTATTTTAATATTGGACACTCTTTGTCATGTACTGATGACCATACTCCTTGTTTTTGCTGTGTTTATTTGCATCCCATATTCCACACAAGCTGATTCAAATCATTCAGCATGTTATTCACTATCCGCCACTAATACCATGTCATCAGCAAATTTTATACATTCTATTCTCTTTCCACCAATACAATTTCCTCTTTTCCCATCTAAGCCTTTCGCAATAATCTCTTCAAGGTATGCTTTAAACAATAGTGGGCAAAGGCAACAACCTTGTCCAAAACCTCGTCCATTGCTGCTTCCTTATAACGTTTCATTTCCAATCCTTATCCTTATTTTCTGGTATAAATATAGATTCTGTATCAGTCGTCTCTCTTTCCAGTCTACTCCTTTCCTCTTCAAAATATCCATCAGCTTGTTCCACTGAACTCTGTCAAAAGCCTTTTCTAAATCTATAAAAACAGCAAAATAGATTTCTCTATCTTTATCCTTATATCTTTCCCCTATAGTTCTTAACAGGTCAATAGCATCTCTTGTTCCTTTTCCTCTTCTAAATCCGAACTGCTCGTCTGAAATCCGTCTATCCAGCTTGCCGTGTAGCCTTCTATTCAACACTCTGGGCAGAACTTTAGCTGCAAGAGAAATCAGACTGATGGTCTTATGCTCTTCACATTTTTTAGTGTTTCTCTTTTTCTCTATTGGCATCATAACTGTTGCAAGGAATAATAATAACAATAATAATAGTAACAATACTTTTGACAGCGCTGTAGTTGCCCTTATGCAGTTACTGCTGCGTAGTGCTGTGAATTCATTTATCTGTTTCGAAGCGAGTAATGAAGCAATTTCTGGATTGCTACAGGTGCCATCTTTAACTTGGAGAAGACTTTTCGTGAGATACTTGCATTTGTTACGTATATGTCTCACCTTTATCATCGTCGATGCACGAGACAAGGCTCAACGTATGTGTGTAATGGGTGGACTTGTGATGTGATGTGGTCATGCTCGGTCATCAGCGACTGTTCAAAGTCCTAATCTTTACACAGTCCAATCTAACCACTTTCATGAATGATGATGAAATGGTGAGTACAACAGAAACATCCAGACCCCGGGCAGAAAAATCCCCAATCCGTCCGGGAATCGAACCCGGGACCCTGTGATCCAGAGGCAGCAACGCTAGACCACGAGCTAGCAGAATACTGAAGCATTGTTCTATGTATGTTAGCCCAGTTCTCAGCCATATCTGTAACTTTTCCTTTAGGAGTGGTCGGTTTCCTGACCGATTAAAGTACTCGGTAGTGAAGCCACTTTATAAAAAGGGAGACATTGATAATGTTGACAATTTTAGACTCATTTCTATGCCATCGGTGTTTGCTAAAGTTATCGAGAAGGTTGTATATACATGGTTACTGGAGCATTTAAATTCACATAATTTGCTGTCAAATGTTCAGTTTGGTTTTCGAAATGGTTTAACAACTGAAAATACTATATTCTCTTTTCTCTGTGAGGTTTTGGACGGATTAAATAAAAGGTTGCGAACGCTAGGTGTTTTCTTTGATTTAACGAAGGCTTTTGACTGTGTTGACCACAAAATATTACTGCAGAAGTTGGACCATTATGGAGTAAGGGGAGTAGCTTACCATTGGTTCGCCTCTTACTTTAAGAACAGAAAGCAGAGGGTAATTCTCCGCAATATTGAGAGTGGTAGTGATGTTCAGTCCCAATGGGGCACTGTTAAGTGGGGCGTTCCCCAAGGGTCGGTGCTGGGGCCACTGCTGTTTCTTATTTATATAAATGATATGCCTTCTAGTATTACAGGTGATTCAAAAATATTTCTGTTTGCTGATGACACCAGCTTGATAGTGAAGGATCTTGTGTGTAATATTGAAACAGTAACAATTAATGTAGTTCATGAAATAAGTTCGTGGCTTTTGGAAAATAATTTGATGCTAAATCACAGTAAGACTCAGTTTTTACAGTTTCTAACTCACAATTCAACAACACCGATATTTTGATCAGACAGAATGGGCATATTATAAGCGAGACGGAACAGTTCAAATTCCTAGGCGTTCGGATAGATAGTAAGCTGTTGTGGATAGCCCATGTCCAGGATCTTGTTCAGAAGCTAAATGCTGCTTTATTTACCATTAGAACAGTATCTGAAATAAGTGACACTTCAACACGAAAAGTAGTCTACTTCGCATATTTCCATACGCTTATGTCGTATGGTATTATTTTTTGGGGTAATTCTTCTGATTCAAAAAGGGTATTTTTGGCTCAAAAACGGGCTGTTCGAGCTATATGTGGTGTAAGTTCGAGAACCTCTTGTCGACCCCTATTCAAAAATCTGGGAATTCTGACATTGCCCTCACAGTATATATTTTCTTTAATGTCGTTTGTTGTTAGCAATATTAGCCTATTCCCAAGAGTTAGCAGTTAATACTAGGCAGAAATCAAATCTGCATGTAGAATGCACTTCCTTGACTCTTGTGCAGAAAGGAGTGCAGTATTCTGCTGCATCCATTTTCAATAAGCTACCACAAGAACTCAAAAATCTTAGCAGTAGCCCAAACTCTTTTAAGTCTAAACTGAAGAGTTTCCTCATGGCTCACTCCCTCTATTCTGTCGAGGAGCTCCTGGAAGAGCTAAAAAATTAAGCAAATTCCAGTATTACATTGTTGATTGTCTTCATTTAAACCTACGACTTGTCACCTGAATATGTTTTTTTATATTTCATTTTATCTGTTTCTAATATCGTGTTATAATTTCATGTATTGACTCGTTCCATGACCATGGAGACTTCTCCTTAATTTTGTCCCACGGAACAATAAATAAATAAATAAAAAACGAGCTGTGGTCGGGTAGTCTATGTGAGGAACATGCAACCTCCACTGCATTAATGCTACTGATTGAGAAAATGTTCGTAACTTACGTAATCTTTTGAAAATAATTTACTTTCGTGAGTGTGACAGAATGGAATTGTTTAGTTTTTACCCTTCAGATAATTTTACCTCTCAGGTTGGGCTAGTGTATATTCGCCTTTACAGGGCGCTATTATCTACGCTACATTGAAAGCGACCTTGCAGCACTATTGTAAGCAACGACGGCTATGTTGTTCGAGCGTGATGGGTCGGTCTCCTGGGGACATTCTAGTCGTCAGGCGGCAACAGCGTGTAAAGCTGACAAGAGACGAATGGATCGTCCCGACTGTAAAAAGTGCTGCCCTCATATAAGATCGCCACAGCGAGATCATAACATCAGCACGCGATGTTGCCAAGGGAGTCAGAAACCACTTTAAAGTCGGAGATGCAATTTATGTAATTCGGCCTAGAACTTACTTGCCGCGGCTTAACGACCTTTGTCACTATTCGTGTTACACCCTAACAACTGTACCTTTGTAAGCAATAAAAATGTGACACATGTCGTATAGGTTGTTTTACTCGAATTAGTCTGTAGTACCATCTCGTAAGCTTATTCACTGTGAAGCAACACGTATAATCCACTCTCGGTTGAGGACTTCGCTCCCGTTTCAGCCGGTTTGCTATATCTACATCTTCATCTACACTACTGGCCATTAAAATTGGTACACCAAGAAGAAATGCAGATGATAAACGGGTATTCATTGGACAAATATATTATACTAGAACTGACATGTGATTGCATTTCCACGCAATTTGGGTGCATAGATCCTGAGAAAACATTACGCACCGTAATAACGGCCTTGACACGCCTGGGCATTGAGTCAAACAGAGCTTGAATGGCGTGTACAGGTACAGCTGCCCATGCAGCTTCAACACGATACCACAGTTCATCAAGAGTAGTGACTGGTGTATTGTGACGAACCAGTTGCTCGGCCACCATTGACCAGACGTTTGCAATTGGTGACAGATCTGGAGAATGTGCTGGCCAGGGCAGCAGTCGAACATTTTCTGTGTCCGGAAAGGGCCGTACATGCGGTCGTGCATTATCGTGCTGAAATGTGGAATTTGGCAGGGATCGAATGAAGGGTAGTGCCACGGGTCGTAACACATCTGAAATGTAACGTCCACTGTTCAAAGTGCCGTCAATGCGAACAAGATGTGACCGAGACGTGTAACCAATGGCACCCCATACCATCACGCCGAGTGATACGCCAGTATGGAGATGAAGAAGAATACACAGTTCCAATGTGCGTTCGCTGCGATGTCGCCAAACACGGATGCGACCATCATGATGCTGTAAACAGAACCTGGATTCATCTGAGAAAATGACGTTTTGCCATTCGTTCACTCAGGTCCGTCGTTGAGTACACCATCGTAGGCGCTCCTGTCTGTGATGCAGCGTCAAGGGTAACCGCAGCCACGGTCTCCTAGCTGATAGTCCGTGCTGCTGCAAATGTCGTCCAAGTGTTCGTGCAGATGGTTGTTGTCTTGCAAACGTCCCCATCTTTTGACTCAGGGATCGAGACGTGGCTGCACTATCCATTACAGCCATGCGGATAAGATGCCTGTCATCTCGACTGCTAGTGATACGAGGCCGTTGGGATCCAGCACGGCGTTCCGTATTGCCCTCCTGAATCCACCGATTCCATATTCTGCTAACAGTCATTTGATATCGACCAGCAAGAGCAGCAATGTCGCGATACGATAAACCGCAATCGCGATAGGCTACAATCCGACCTTTATCAAAATCGGAAACGTGATGGTACGCATTTCTCCTCCTTACACGAGGCATCACAAGAACATTTCACCAGGCAACGCTGGTAAACTGCTGTTTGTGTATGAGAAATCGGTTGGAAACTTTCCTCATGTCAGCACGATGTAGGTGTCGCCACCGGCACCAACCTTGTGTGAATGCTTTGAAAAGCTAATCATTTGCATATCACAGCATATTCTTCCTGTCGGTTAGATTTCGCGTTTCTAGCACGTCATCTTCGTGGTGTAGCAATTTTAATGGCCAGTAGTGTAGATGGATACTCTGCAAATCACGCTTAAGTGTCTGATGATAGAGGGTTCATCAAACGACTTTCACAATAATTCTGTATTCTGTATTATTCCACTCTCGAACAGCGCACGGAAAAACCGAACACCAACATCTTTTCGTCGGATCTCTGATTTCCCTTATTTTATTGTGCTAATGGCTTCTCCCTAAGTAGGCCAGCGCCAACAAAATATTTTCGCTTCCGAAGGAGAAAGTTTGGAATTTTGTGAGAAGATTCCTCCGCAACGAAAAACGTCGTTGTTTTAATGATGTCCACCCCAAATCTTTTTCCAGTGACACTCTTTCCTCTATTTCGCGATAATAGAAAACGTGGTCTCCTTCTTTGAACTTTTACGATGTACTCCGTCAATACTTTGTGGTAAGGATCCCACACCGCACAGCAGTATTTTGAAAGAGGACGGACAAGCGCAGTGTAGGCAGTCTCCTTAGTAGGTCTGTTATATAAGTGTTCCGTCAATAAAACGCAGTCTTTGGTTAGCCCTCCTCACAGCATTTGCTATGTGTTCCTTCCAATTGATGAAGTTGTTCGTAATTGTAATTCCTAGGTATTTATTTGAATTTACGGCCTTTAGATTTGACTGATTTATCGTGTAACGGAAGTTTAACGGATTCCTTTTAGCACTCATATGCATAACCTCACACTTTTCATTATTTACGGACAATTACCAATTTTCGCATCATTGCTATGTATTTTCTTATTTGTTTTGTAGTTTTGTCTTCTGATGATTTTACTAGATGATAAACCACAACATGACGTGCAAACAACCTAAGACGGCTACTCAGCTTGTCACCTAAAGCCTTTATACAGATAAGGAACAGTAGGGGGCCTGTAACATTGCCTTGGGGAAGGTTCAAAAATGGTTCAAAATGGCTCTGAGCACTATGGGACTCAACTGCTGAGGTCATTAGTCCCCTAGAACTTAGAACTAGTTAAACCTAACTAACCTAAGGACATCACACACATCCATGCCCGAGGCAGGATTTGAACCTGCGACCGTAGCGGCCTCGCGGCTCCAGACTGCAGCGCCTAGAACCTTACGGCCACTTCGGCCGGCCCTTGGGGAAGGCCAAAAATCACTTCTGTGCTTATAAGTGTGTAACGAAATGGTAGTGCGACCTCCAGACGAGATGTGGGGAAACGCAGATCAGCAAATCGTAAGTAATTGCTTTCTTACATTAAAAAATCGCGACGTGAACTGTTTGATCTAAAACTAACAAAACTGTATCATTATAGATCCCACTGATATTGCCTTACAACAAGAAAAAGGCGAAAACTAAATTAAGTGGCAACAGGAAAAGGTAGTTTTATTTACAAATCAAGTATTTACATCCTTGCTGCGGAGGATGACCACACAAAAAAACTTGTTACTCGATGACTTGCTATCAATTGCTACGAACTGTGACCTCTCTGACAGGAAATTACGAATTCAGTCACGTAACTGAGTCGATATCCCATGACCACGCAATTTCAGTACAAGCCGCTTGTGCGGTACAGTGTCAAAAGCCTTTTTGGAAATCTAGGAATACGGAATCACTACTTTGGCTATGTGCTCTTGTGATGATGCCTTCATATTCACAATGGCGTCACACTAGAGTTGTCGCCAGAAAGTAAGAGGTGCCACTGCCCAGCTGCTTTGTCAATAGAGACTAGTAGGGAGGGAGGGAGCGAGGTAGGAGTGCGTGATTCCCCGGAAGTCCTTTACCGAGTCGGGCTTCTCTCGATTATCGATTCTCCGCTAAGCGGCTACACAGTAGGAGAAGGGGGGGGGGACTGGAGGGGGGGAGGGCATTCCGACGTTGCGGTGCCTTGCCAATCCCAAACCCTTGTTCCAGCCGTTCATAGCTAAGAGAGAATCAGCCATGTACGCTCTATAGGTTGTACTAGTAATTGATGTCATCCGTTTTACTGACACCGGGACATCTCGACCATCCGAATTTTTGACAAGAATGATTTACAGAAGAACCGAAATGAAAACTAAGAGCCTGGTGGGAACTTCCTGGCAGATTAAATCTGTGTGCCCGACCGAGACTCGAACTCGGGACCTCTGCCTTTCGCGGGCAAGTGCTCTACCAAGTTTCATATCAGCGCACACTTCGCTGCAGAGTGAAAATCTCATTCTGGAAACATCCCCAAGGCTGTGGCTGAGCCATGTCTCCGCAATATCCTTTCTTTCAGCAGTGCTACTTCTGGAAGGT
This sequence comes from Schistocerca cancellata, assembly GCF_023864275.1. Classification (NCBI taxonomy): domain Eukaryota; kingdom Metazoa; phylum Arthropoda; class Insecta; order Orthoptera; family Acrididae; genus Schistocerca; species Schistocerca cancellata. The sequence goes on along the minus strand of NC_064637.1, from coordinate 58,576,739 downwards.
TCGCAGGAGGGCTTCTGTAATAGTTTGGGAGGTAGGAGACGAGGTACTGGCAGAAGTAAAGCTGTGAGGACGGGGCGTAAGTCGTGCTTGGGTAGCTCAGTTGGTAGAGCACTTGCCCGCAAAAGGCAAAGGTTTCGAGTTCGAGTCTCGGTCCGGCACACAGTTTTAACCAGCCAGAAAATTTCATATCAGCGCAGAGTGAAAATCTCGTTCTAAGAGCCTGGTGTATAAGGATCAGTCTGGCTTCAGGTAGAGGTAAAGACACCACAGAGGTGGTGCTGATGTTCGGCTTGACAATCGAAGCCATACTTCAGGAAAATCAAGATACGTTCATAGCATTTGCTGGCCTAGGAAAAGCGTTTGCCAGAGTAAAGTAGTGCGAAATGACACACGAAAGTGGTAAAATTTCGTGACATCTCAGTCCAAGGCCTTTCATGTTTACATGGTTCATTTGAAGGGCACCTATGAGGAGACAACTGCTACGCCGATGATGTCATCAGTGAAAATCAACATATCGTAGTAACGAAGTCTGTAAATAACGCACTATATTGGCGTCGTTATTTCGCGTACTTTTATGTAAGAGTAAGTTTGGGATTATTTTCTGCCATTACCAGAAAATTTGAAGTAAGTTCCTAATTTTTAATTTCTTCATTTTCAATAACTACGACTTCCGATTTCCCTTATCACGCCAAAACTACATTTGTTTTAGGGTATGCATAGAAGGAGAATGCTTACGGGTCAGAGTGAAAGACGCACAGCTGAAGAGTTACAATTATTGCTTAAAGAAAGTAATAGCAAAGTGGGCATTCATAATGATAATGTGTCTGTTTTAATTAACGGTCATAATATTAACACGTGAGCATCGAAAACTGTAGTACCGATTTTCAGATTAATTATTGAAGTAGGCCAATGAAAGTTATATAATTCGAAAGGAACTTTGCCGTAGGCACTAACAAAAGAAAAAAATATGTATATCCATAGCGATTAGGAGATTACACACACACACATGAGGAAAGTTTTCCTTTGTCTCTGATACCGGTACAAACTTTTATCACGCGTAACGAATGAGTGCTATAGTAGAAACGACATACGAAAGTAATAACATTTTGCGAAGTTGCATTTTAAGGAATACATACATAGCGGACAGCTACAATGCCGCAACTGGTACGCCGTTGATGTCCACAGTGGATGGAAAACGAAACGTAATAACGAAGCCGGCGGGGACAACGAATGTCGTTTCTTAGCGTCGTTCTTCTCACTTCCTTTGGTCTAAGATTAAACGGAACTAGCTCTTTGTTCGTTTGCCGCCATCACCACAAAATTTAGGGTGTTCCTAATTTTCAGTACCTTCATTTTGAGTATCTACGTTTGGTATTATAAAGAAACCGTATTTGTTTTAGGCTGAAAATTCAGCGGCAGAACTGATCCGTGGCAGTTCCTGTATTGTAGCTACGTCTATTCTTGAAATAATTCTTCGATTTCTCTTTAACTGTTCGGTCACTTGAAGGGAATCTTTCATACTCTGCTTTGAAAAATAAATTTTGTGTTAATGGCGGAAAATGTCAATGCCGTTGTATCGCGTTAAGTCACCTCAGACGCAAAATGATTTGGATTACAAAATCTGCACTGTAAATTCATCAAACCACAATTACAGTTCTCAAAATTATTTGTGATTATGTTTATTGCACATTTAAACGTATGTTTTAGAGCGAGAATAGTATTATCTTTATCAACGTCTGTATTATTCCTATCATTTTCTCTATACAAAAAATTTGTCTCTATAGCTCTTCGTCTTTCAGTCCGACCCATTAATGCTCTTCGAGGCATGATGATGATGAAGAAAGACGAAGAGCTATAGAGAGAAAATTTCTGCACTTTGTCCCGAAACTTTTGCGAAGGCAAACCCATGTTATTTGAAATAAATATGAAATTATTTGTATTTTCTGAATCATTAAATGAAGTAAAATGTCCAATTTATTGCTCGCTGAATATCATTCTGTCTGTTGGAATAACAAACATATACGTTTAATTTTTTATCTGTTATTTCTCAGCCGGCCGCGGTGGTCTCGCGGTTCTAGGCGCTCAGTCTGGAACCGCGAGACTGCTACGGTCGCAGGTTCGAAATCTCCCTCGGGCATGGGTGTGTGTGATGTCCTTAGGTTAGTTAGGTTTAAGTAGTTCTAAGTTCTATGGGACTGATGACCACAGATGTTAAGTCCCATAGTGCTCAGAGCCATTTGAACCATTTTTTATTTCTCAAAGTAAATACAAAACTATTCTGATTATCCCAAAACTTATGAAAGGCACTGTATAGGGCGAGGTTAATGGAACTTTTAGTGCTGTGCAGGACAAGAACTTCACGCTGCCAGGTCGACGAACTGGCTTACGATAATGGGAATAGTTTAATCAGACTTCCTCCGCATCATGCTCATTTAAATCTGATAGAGTATGTGGACGTAGGTGGAAAATAATGTGGCAGAAAATAACAAGTTTACGCTCACTGTGGCTGAAATGAGGACAAAAGAAGCTGTGGTGTCACCGCCAGACACCACACTTGCTAGGTGGTAGCCTTTAAATCGGCCGCGGTCCGTTAGTATACGTCGGACCCGCGTGTCGCCACTATCAATGATCGCACACCGAGCGCCGCCACACGGCAGGTCTAGAGAGACTTCCTACCACTCGCCCCAGTTGTACAGCAGACTTTGCTAGCGATGGTTCACTGACAAATTACGCTCTCATTTGCCGAGACGATAGTTAGCATAGCCTTCAGCTACGTCATTTGCTACGACCTAGCAAGGCGCCATTACCAGTTACTACTGATGCTGTAAAACATGTACCGTCAAGAACGATGTTCACCAATTATGGATTAAAGTTAAGTATTCCAGCAGCTACGTACGTTTTTTGCTAGTATAAATTCCTTGTCCTGTTCCAGACCTCACGCCAGCCTGCGTGAGCTTAAACGCGTGCCTTTCGGCTTCCTCATAGTGGGTTGGCCGTCTTGCCAATCCACAACAGAAGCCACTGCAAATGTTACACGACAGGAATGGTCTTGAGTTGTCAGCCATACCAAGCAGGAAGTTGAGCAGAGTTTTGAGGAACACGCAACTTCTCTTGTTGCCATGTTGAAATATGATTTTTTGTCCAAACACAGAAGGGTGTAGAAATATTTATCTTACTAACATTGCTCAAATTGCTCTGAGCACTATGGGACTCAACTTCTGAGGTCATCAGTCCCCTAGAACTTAGAACTACTTAAACCTAACTAACCTAAGGACATCACACACATCCATGCCCGAGGCAGGATTCGAACCTGCGACCGTAGCGGTCGCGCGGTTCCAGACTGTAGCGCGTAGAACCGCTCGGCCACACCGGCCGGCTCACTAACATTCTAATGTAGAACGTAGAATCCTGAAATAACAACTTAGTGCAAGTTAAGTTCGGTAGTTTATGAAACAGCCCATTTTCAGTATAAAAATGAACTTTTAACTTCTTCACTTATACAGTGTTACAAACACACAGCAGCAGCTATCGGTGGCCCTCATCAATTGCAGTATTTCATTGAAAGAATCTGTAGTCGCTTGAATGTCGCAGTACATATGGAAGCTTCGGTATTAAACATGTGGCAAAACACACTCGTCGCCGCCCGCTGTGGCCGAGCGGTTCTAAGCGCATCGTCCAGAACCGCGCGACTGCTACGGTCGCAGGTTCGAATCCTGCTTCGGGCATGGATGTGTGTGATGTCCTTAGGTTAGGTTTAAGTAGTTCTAAGTCTAGGGGACTGACGACCTCAGATGTTAAGTCGCATAGTGTACGGCAAGGAAAAAGGAATAAAAGTGAGATAGTGTTCATTGTTTCATCCTCCTTTACCTCCTCTGCATTACTGCAGATGACGTGTCACTGAGCAGATGTGTGCTGTGCATGCAGTACACGTGAGGTGCCTAGTTGTTTCCACTGCCCTGTGTGGAATACGTAAGTTCTTGTACGCTTCACTAACCTGCAGTCTTCATGATGATGATGTTCCCAGCGCAAAAAAACAGCACGCAGGTCGTGGATTCTTTTTCTTGAGGCTGAAATTAACTTCGTAAGGAACTGCTGCTACAAATAAACTATAACTCATTTGGGATGCCACTCGCGTTTTTATTGATATAGACACGAGAAGCTATTCTTGATCACAACGTACTTCCACAGTCATTATATCTGACTAAAATAACATGAAATACATCCTGCAACAGACAACATGTCTGTCTACTGGGACCGTCAGAACTGGAGAATAAAATTGCATGAAACAAATACTGCTGTAACAGACAACATGTCTGTCTACTGGAACGGTCAGAACCGGAGAGCCGGACTGCCCGAGACACTTTGCGCGCCAAGCCAGCAAGGCGCGACCCGAACGCCACCGAAGTGCATCGGCAGTAATGTCGTCAGTCTTTTGTTTTAGTAATACTTTGATTCTAATAATTTTAAAATGACTGATTGACAGCTGGCTGTTGAGAGATGTTTATTTTAAAAAATGAAGTAATTTGGATGACAGGTTTAAATAACAATAGCAACTAAACGTTTTGGCGCCCTACCACCGAACACAGCAGCCAATCACAGAGCAGCAGCAGCATCATGCAGGCGGTCTTTCTCACGGGAATGGTACCGAATCTAACTAACATCTGCCACCGGTAGCTCATCCCACATTGCGTCATCTCTATGCTTCTTGAATCTCCACTGCCCTGGGAATAGGTTCCTGGAGACTAATATGATGGCTGAATAACCCAGAAATACAGGGCTATTACAAATGATTGAAGCGATTTCATAAATTCACTGTAGCTCCATTCATTGACATATGGTCATGACACACTACACATACGTAGAAAAACTCAAAGTTTTATTTGGCTGAAGCCGCACTTCAGGTTTCTGCCGCCAGAGCGCTCCAGAGCGCAGTGAGACCAAATGGCGACAGGAGCCGAGAAAGCGTATGTCGTGCTTGGAATGCACTCACATCAGTCAGTCATAACAGTGCAACGACACTGCAGGACGAAGTTCAACAAAGATCCACCAACTGCTAACTCCATTCGGCGATGGTATGCGCAGTTTAAAGCTTCTGGATGCCTCTGTAAGGGGAAATCAACGGGTCGGCCTGCAGTGAGCGAAGAAACGGTTGTACGCGTGCGGGCAAGTTTCACGCGTAGCCCGCGGAAGTCGACGAATAAAGCAAGCAGGGAGCTAAACGTACCACAGCCGACGGTTTGGAAAATCTTACGGAAAAGGCTAAAGCAGAAGCCTTAACGTTTACAATTGCTACAAGCCCTGACACCCGATGACAAAGTCAAACGCTTTGAATTTTGGCGCGGTTGCAACAGCTCATGGAAGAGGATGCGTTCAGTGCGAAACTTGTTTTCAGTGATGAAGCAACATTTTTTCTTAATGGTGAAGTGAACAGACACAATGTCGAATCTGGGCGGTAGAGAATCCTCACGCATTCGTGCAGCAAATTGGCAATTTACCAAAAGTTAACGTGTTTTGTGTAATCTCACGGTTTAAAGTTTACGGCCCCTTTTTCTTCTGCGAAAAAACGTTACAGGACACGTGTATCTGGACATGCTGGAAAATTGGCTCATGCCACAACTGGAGACCGACAGCGCCGACTTCATCTTTCAACAGGATGGTGCTCCACCGCACTTCCATCACGATGTTCGGCATTTCTTAAACAGGAGATTGGAAAACCGATGGATCGGTCGTGGTGGAGATCACGATCAGCAATTCACGTCATGGCCTCCACGCTCTCCCGACTTAACCCCATGCGATTTCTTTCTGTGGGGTTATGTGAAAGATTCAGTGTTTAAACCTCCTCTACCAAGAAACGTGCCAGAACTGCGAGCTCGCATCAACGATGCTTTCGAACTCATTGATGCTGCGCCGAGTGTGGGAGGAACTTGATTATCGGCTTGATGTCTGCCGAATCACTAAAGGGGCACATATCGAACATTTGTGAATGCCTAAAAAAACTTTTTGAGTTTTTGTATGTGTGTGAAAAGCATTGTGAAAATATCTCAAATAATAAAGTTATTGTAGAGCTGTGAAATCGCTTCAATCATTTGTAATAACCCTGTATTACAAGTTCTCAGAGCCATTTGAACACACTCGCCTTTGCGCGCTATCATTTCGCAGAAACTTCTTTCGATGTCTACCGTTTATAAGATACGAGGAATTTATGAATATTTCATTCTAGTGCTTTCACTGATGCACGAGTTCGTCACGGAGCGCTTTACACACATTCCATTTTGTCGAGTTTGTAAACAGAGAGCGTTGTCCTCCCAAGTTTTAAGAATAATTCAGTATATTATCTACATTTAATACAGCGACATGTAACCTACCACGCACCAATAAAGAGTTCACAGCGATAACTGTTTTTCTTGCAGTAGTTTACTTACTATCGGAACATCAAAAATTACACGTCTGTTGTTTGAAACTGATAAACAATATTTAATATAAAGTAAACTCCATTGCTAATTATAATTTTTTCCAAGCCCTCCGGCAGGCTACGAATGCCAGGCCAAAAAAAAGCAGTTCTTTAGAAGCGAACACAGCCATTTTCGTACATTTTCATACGAATTGAAGTATTATTCCTCGAGAGCGTGTCCTAGAGATGCAAGTAGATGGTAATCGGATGGAGTCAAGTCTGGGGGTTAAGCCGCAAGGGTCTAGTATTTACCAACGGAACCCCCGATAGTTTTCCCGATCCCTTCTCCTGTGTGTGATAGGGTGATATCACGGAGCGATATGACTATGTGTTGCCACATTCCGGTCGTTTTGAACAGAACGCTCGATATAAATCGATCATTTGCTGTTGGTAGGGATCAGTGTTAACGGTTACACCAAGTTTTAGCAGCTCATAATAGATGACACCCTTCTCATTCATCCAAACACAGAGCATTGTCTTGTTTCCAAAGCGATTTGGTCTTGCACTGGATGTCGATGGTTTGCCTGGATTCACTCACGATTTACATCGCTTAGGATTTTAAAAATAAGCTACGAGGTGCATTCAAGTTCTAAAGCCTCCGATTTTTTGTCTCCGGACTGGAAAGAGAGAGAAACATCCGCATTGTTTTAAAATGAGGCTACATTCATTGTCAATACGTCCCAGAGATGGCAGCACCGTACGGCAGATGGAATTTTACCGCTAGCGGCGACAATGAGAACTGTTTTAAATACTTAAAATGGCGACATTTTCCTTACTTGAACAGTGTGCAATCATTCATTTTCTGAATTTGCGTAGTGTGAAACCAATTGAAATTCATCGACAGTTGAAGGAGACATGTGGTGATGGAGTTATGGATGTGTCGAAAGTGAGTTCGTGTGTGCGACAGTTTAATGAAGGCACGACATTGTGTGACAACAAACCGAAACAACCTCGGGCTCGCACTAGCCGGTCTGACGACATGATCGAGAAAGTGGAGAGAATTGTTTTGGGGGATCGCCGAATGACTGTCGAACAGATCGCCTCCAGAGTTGGCATTTCTGTGGGTCCTGTGCACACAATCCTGCATGACGACCTGAAAATGCGAAAAGTGTCATCCAGGTGGGTGCCACGAATCCTGACGGACGACCACACGGCTGCCCGTGTGGCAATTTGCCAAGCAATGTTGACGCGCAACGACAGCATGAATGGGACTTTCTTTTCGTCGGTTGTGACAATGGATGAGACGTGGATGCCAATTTTCAATCCAGAAACAAAGCGGCAGTCAGCTCAATGGAAGCACACAGATTCACCGCCACCAAAAAAATTTCGGGTAACCGCCAGTGCTGAAAAAATGATGGTGTCCATGTTCTGGGACAGCGAAGGCGTAATCCTTACCCATTGCGTTCCAAAGGGCACTACGGTAACAGGTGCATCCTACGAAAATGTTTTGAAGAACAAATTCCTTCCTGCACTGCAACAAAGACGTCCGGGAAAGGCTGCGCGTGTGCTGTTTCACCGAGACAACGCTCCCGCACATCGACCTAACGTTACGCAACAGTTTCTTCGTGATAACAACTTGGAAGTGATTCCTCATTCTCCCTACTCACCTGACCTGGCTCCTAGTGACTTTTGGCTTTTTCCAACAATGAAAGACACTCTCCGTGGCCGCACATTCACCAGCCGTGCTGCTATTGCCTCAGCGATTTTCCAGTGCTCAAAACAGACTCCTACAGAAGCCTTCGCCGCTACCATGGAATCATGGCGTCAGCGTTGTGAAAAATGTGTACGTCTGCAGGGCGATTACGTCGAGAAGTAACGCCAGTTTCATCGATTTCTGGTGAGTAGTTAATTAGAAAAAAAGTCGGAGGCCTTAGAACTTGAATGCACCTCGTATTCTATTAACACTCACTGTTCGGTGGAGAAACGACATTCTTTTGTATCTGGAGAGCAGCATTTCACAAATGGTCTTTCGATTTGTTTGCTGTCATTCATTTCGTGCAGAACCTATTTTCCCACATTTTGCATCTTTCCCGTAGCTTTCAACCGAAGAGAAACGGCTTTTTGCGTTACATTCAACTGTTCTGCGAGTTCCTGTTGAGTTTGAGTACCACCTTCATCCAATACGGCCTGCAATTCGTTGTCTTCCAACTTTTTCGGTGGTTTCCAGCGCACGTCATTTCTCACGTCAAAATCACCCCCTCCGAAATTTTTGAACCACTCGAAACAGTGCTTTGCCAAGAGCATGCTTACCGAAAGCTTTGACAAACATCTGATACGATTCTGCAGCAGTTTTCTTCAAATGATAACAGCAAACCATTGCTGTCCGCAAATCGTAGCTCGTAGGCACAAAACGCGACATGTTTACCGGTTTGAAACAGATACCGATGTACGGAACTTGGGTTACTTTGTGTTGACGTTCGCCGTCAGCCGTTACAGGAAGCAGACGGCGCTGCAGACGCGGTCTCGGGGACCTACACTGACGGCTGGTACCGTCTGTAGGGAAATTCCGGTTTCATACTCCTGCACCTGGTGTACTGTGGCCACCTGCTGAAGGACCCAGCACGCGCTGGCAACTATGATTCCGTACACTCGCTCCGTACTGAACAGAAAAGTCGCAACTTTTTTTTTTTGGTCATCAGTCTACTGACTAGTTTGATGCGGCCCGCCACGAATTCCTTTCCTGCGCTAACCTCTTCATCTCAGAGTAGCACTTGCAACCTACGTCCTCAATTATTTGCTTGACGTATTCCAATCTCTGTCTTCCTCTACAGTTTTTGCCCTCTACAGCTCCATCTAGTACCATGGAAGTCATTCTCTCATGTCTTAGCAGATGTCCTATCATCCTGTCCTCCTTATCAGTGTTTTCCACATATTCCTTTCCTCTCCGATTCTGCGTAGAACCTCCTCATTCCTTACCTTATCAGTCCACCTAATTTTCAACATTCGTCTATAGCACCACATCTCAAATGCTTCGATTCTCTTCTGTTCCGGTTTTCCCACAGTCCATGTTTCACTACCATACAATGCTGTACTCCAGACGTACATCCTCAGAAATTTCTTCCTCAAATTAAGGCCGGTATTTGATACTAGTAGACTTCTCTTGGCCAGAAATGCCTTTTTTGCCATAGCGAGTCTGCTTTTGATGTTCTCCTTGCTCCGTCCGTCTTTGGTTATTTTACTGCCTAGGTAGCAGAATTCCTTAACTTCATTGACTTCGTGACCATCAATCCTGATGTTAAGTTACTCGCTGTTCTCATTTCTACTACTTCTCATTACCTTCGTCTTTCTCCGATTTACTCTCAAACCATACTGCGTACTCATTAGACTGTTCATTCCGTTCAGCAGATCATTTAATTCTTCTTCACTTTCATTCAGGATAGCAATGTCATCAGCGAATCGTATCATTGATATCCTTTCACCTTGTATTTTAATTCCACTCCTGAACCTTTCTTTTACTTCCATCACTGCTTCCTCGATGTACAGATTGAAGAGTAGGGGCCTTGTCTTACACCCTTCTTAATACGAGCACTTCGTTCTTGATCGTCCACTCTTATTATTCCCTCTTGGTTGTTGTACATATTGTATATGACCCGTCTCTCCCTATAGCTTACCCCTACTTTTCTCAGAATCTCGAACAGTTTGCACCATTTTATATTGTCGAACGCTTTTTCCAGGTCGACAAATCCTATGAAAGTGTCTTGATTTTTCTTTAGCCTTGCTTCCATTATTAGCCGTAACGTCAGAATTGCCTCTCTCGTCCCTTTACTTTTCCTAAAGCCAAACTGATCGTCACCTAGCGCATTCTCAATTTTCTTTTCCATTCTTCTGTATATTATTCTTGTAAGCAGCTTCGATGCATGAGCTGTTAAGCTGATTGTGCGATAATTCTCGCACTTGTCAGCTCTTGCCGTCTTCGGAATTGTGTGGATGATGCTTTTCCGAAAGTGAGATGGTATATCGCCAGACTCATATATTCTACACACCAATGTGAATAGTCATTTTGTTGCTACTTCCCCCAATGATTTTAGAAATGCTGATGGAATGTTATCTATCCCTTCTCCCTTATTTGACCGTAAGTCCTCCAAAGCTCTTTTAAATTCCGATTCTAATACTGGATCCCCTATCTCTTCTAAATCGACTCCTGTTTCTTCTTCTATCACATCAGACAAATCTTCACCCTCATAGAGGCTTTCATTGTGTTCTTTCCACCTATCTGCTCTCTCCTCTGCATTTAGCAGTGGAATTCCCGTTGCAGTCTTAATGTTACCACCGTTGCTTTTAATGTCACCAAAGGTTGTTTTGACTTTCCTGCATACTGTGTCTGTCGTCCCGACAGTCATATCTTTTTCGATGTCTTCACATTTTTCCTGCAGCCATTTCGTCTTAGCTTCCCTGCACTTCCTATTTATTTCATTCCTCAACGACTTGTATTTCTGTATTCCTGATTTTCCCGGAACATATTTGTACTTCCTCCTTTCATCAATCAACTGATGTATTTCGTCTGTTACCCGTGGTTTCTTCGCAGCTACCTTCTTTGCACCTATGTTTTCCTTCCCAACTTGTTTTAAGCGCACTATAATTGCAGGAGGGCACACAGAGGCGTTTTCGCGCTCCGTCGTGCAGGAACGGAATGAGCCGAAGTGACTTTTACCAGGTGGGAAGTACCCTCTGTCATTAAGGGGCTCCGGAACGCCATATACTTGCAATGTTAAAATAACGCTTATAAATTACATCTTTCCTCACAAAGTATTTGAGGTAGGAAGTTGAACTTTTTACAGATTATTTATTGGAATATGGGCTACAACTTAACACAGGGATTTTACAAAATTTTAGTTCAGTTATTAAAGATGATTTTCTTTTCAATTGTAATGAAAATTCACAACATTTTTCTGCAATTTTTTATTTATATATTCAAAAATATACAGTTTTTTTGGAAAAAGGCTGTGTTAAATTATGCAGAAGGTACTGTGTAACATTTACTGAAAGTTTGAAACAAATATGTTTGGAAGATCCTTAGAAAACATGTAATTAGTATGAGAAAATAAAAGTTTTGGGAATCGAGCGACAAAGATTGGATTAACTTTTTAGTGCATTCCAGGTCCGTAAGATGGATTATCTTCATCCTCTGCAAACTCCTCCTCCAGCTTCCTCTTGTTCCTCCTCCTGTTTACTCTTGCTTGTATTTGTAGACTCTTTACAGCCCTGTCTGCAGCCCGAAGGCGTTCCTTGTCTAAAGCAAGTTAGGTTCACTCACTTGGTTATCGTCTTTATTGTTTACAGTAATAACACATACCTTTGGCTTTCCAACATTTCTTCTTTTCTTAAAAGCCTTCAGAGGATTTCTAATAACTTTTACTCATTATTATACTTCAACAAAACAGAGACTCAAGAAACATAATTAATTACGAATATTTTCGAGATAACGACAGAGTAAATAAACATGAAACAATCGACAATCACACCAGCGATATATATTGAACCATCACAGGTTAGCCACAACACAAACTTTATCTCACATCACTAAAATGTACCTGATGAACACGGACGTTAATAATAACACCATTTGACAGCAGTTTAACAGCGCCACAGTGGGTCACGCCCATGTAGAACACATTTCAAAAAAAAAATTAAAAATAGTTGTAGTCTTCGGAATTGAATAAATTATATATCTATTAAAAGGTAATAGTCTGCAGATTCAGAAAACGCAAAAAAGTAAAAATTGAACTTTTCATGATTTTGAGCCTTTCCGGAGCCCCTTAACTTCACAGTGGTTTGCAGAGTATACAGGGTGGTCCATTGATCGTGACCGGGCCAAATACCTCACGAAGTAAGCGTCAAACGAAAAAGTTACAAAGAAAGAAACTCGTCTAGCTTGAAGGGGGAAACCAGATGGCGCTATGGTTGGCCCGCTAGATGGCGCTGCCATAGGCCAAACGGCTATCAGCTGCGTTTTTCTAAATAGGAACCCCCATTTTTTATTACATATTCGTGTAGTACGTAAAGAAATATGAACGTTATATTTGGACTACTTTTTTCGCTTGTAATAGATGGCGCTGTAACAGTCACAAACATATGGCTCACAACGTTAGACGAACAGATGGTAACAGGTAGGAGTTTTAAATTACAATACAGAACGTAGTTACATTTGAACATTTCATTTCGGTTGTTCCAATGTGATACATGTACCTCTGTGAACTTATCATTTCTAAGAACGCATGCTGTTACAGCGTGATTACCTGTAAATACCACATCAATGCAATAAATGCTCAAAATGATGTCCGTCAACCTGTATACATTTGGCAATACGTGTAACGACATTCCTCTCGGCAGCGAGTAGTTCGCCTTCTGTAATGGTCGCACGTGCATTGACAGTGCGCTGACACATGTTGTCAGGCGTTGTCGGTGGATCACGATAGCAAATATCCTTCAACCTTCGCCACAGAAAGAAATCTGGGGACGTCAGACCCGGTGAACGTGCGGGCCACGGTATGGTGCTTCGACGACCAATCCACCTGTCATGAAATATGCTATTTAATACCGCTTCAACCGCACGCGAGCTATGTGCCGCACATCCATCATGTTGGAACTACATCGCCATTCTGTCATGCAGTGAAACATCTTGCAGTAACATCGATAGAACATTACGTAGGAAGTCAGCATACATTGCAACATTTAGATTGCCATCGAAGAAATGGGGGCCAATTATCCTTCCTCCCATAATGCCACACCATACATTAAACCGCCAAGGTCGCTGATGTTCCACTTGTCGCAGCCATCGTGGATTTTCCGTTGTGCAATAGTGCATATGATGTCGGTTTACGTTACCGCTGCAGTGAATGACGCTTCGTCGCTAAATACAACGCATGCAAAAAATGTGTCATCGTCCCGTAATTTCTCTAGTGCCTAGTGCCAGAACCGTAGACGACGCTCAAAATCGTCGCCATGCAATTCCTGGTGCATAGAAATATGGTACAGGTGCAATCGAGGTTGATGTAGCATTCTCAACACCGACGTTTTTCAGATTCCCGATTCTCGCGCAACTTGTCTGCTACGGATGTGCGGATTAGTCGCGACAGCAGCTAAAACACCTACTTGGGCATCGTTGCAGGTCGTGGTCGACGTTTCACATGTGGCTAAAGACTTCCTGTTTCCTTAAATAACGTACCTATCCGGCGAACGGTCCGGACACTTGGATGATGTCGTTCTGGATACCGAGCAGCACACATAGCACACGCCCGTTGTGCATTTTGATCACAATCGCCATACATCAACACGATATCGACCTTCTCCGCAATTGGTAAACGGTCCATTTTAACACGGGTAATATATCACGAAGCAAATACCGTGCGCACTGGCGGAATGTTACGTGATACCACGTAGTTATACGTTTGTAACAATTACAGCGCCATCTATCACAAAGCGAAAAAAGTGGTCCAACTAAAACATTAATATTTCTTTACGTACTACACGGATATGTAATATAAAATGGGAGTTCCTATTTAAAAAAAAAAACGCAGTTGATATTCGTTTGACCTATGGCAGCGCCATCTAGCGGGCCAACCATAGCGCCATCAGGTTTCCCCCTTCAAACTAGACAAGTTTCGTTCTTTGTAGTATTTTCGTTTGACTCTTATTTCGTGAGATATTTGGCCCGGTCACTATCAATGGACCACCCTCTAGTCGTAGACGCAAAATGTGACAAAGTAAGACACAAAATGTGTTTGCCCAGCAAAAAACTGTGACTGACACGACTGCGCACACCCTTCAGTCGGGTCGAGTAATGTACTAGAGGGCGCGCTGCTCACAGAACACTGCAGCTGTAGGGAGGTCTCTGTTTTGTTTTTGTGACGAGTCAGCACCTGTGTGTCAGTGGGTTTGCTGCGTACAGTGCCGCCTGGTTGTGCAACGCAACACTGCCCGGTGTTTACTTAACGTTTACGGCCCGTGGCCCTGGCTTTACTGCCGCTCTGGCGCCCGTATCACCGCAGTCAACTCCACACACACACACACACACACACACACACAGTCAGACAACAGGTGTCCTTAGGCGACCACCTGCGCGCCACCGACCACGCACCTGCTTCTCCTTTCCTACTGACTCCGCTGTTGTCAAAGAGCATCCAACTTGCTGCTCACCAATACGTAACCAAATAAGTTTTCCGTTTTAATGTGTCTTTAAGGTCAGACATTGTCAAACTTAACTACAGTCGCACCAAAAAGTATTGGCACAGTTACATTGTAGTGGTTGTAGGTTAAACGAAACATATACAGGGTGCGTCAAAAAATGTAAACACACTTTGAAGCGTCATAGAAAATTTATTTCCCGTTCTACAATGTTCTGGAAATGGAAAGCTTAAAGTCCAACTGGAAAAAAAAGGACTTTGCAAATGTGATTAATGTTCAAACTGGTGGCCTTCAGCATCTATACATTTCTGAGTACGAGTCACCACTGATTCCGTACATCGTACCAAAGTGTCCGATGAGATTTCAGCGCACACCGCCTGAACCTCATTCCAAAGTGTGTCCAGGTTACGTGGTTTACGTTTGTACACCTCATCTTTTACTGAGCCACATAAGAAGAAATCCAGCGGCGTGAGGTCTGGAGAGCGTGCAGGAAACTCGATTGGTCCTCTGCGTCCTATCCACTGGCCTCGCACATTGTGATCCAGGTA
The DNA here is from genome assembly GCF_023864275.1 of Schistocerca cancellata. Classification (NCBI taxonomy): domain Eukaryota; kingdom Metazoa; phylum Arthropoda; class Insecta; order Orthoptera; family Acrididae; genus Schistocerca; species Schistocerca cancellata. The sequence continues at coordinate 58,561,616 of NC_064637.1, read as the reverse complement.
TGCTCGTACGTCCCTATGATAGTGCGGCGGGGCGCCATCTTGTTGGAAATGAAACTCATCACTACCGTATAATGCACGAATGGCAGGGAATATGGAGTCAGCAAGCAATGTAAGGATGTAGAGGCTTGTCTCACTAGGGGTAAGATAGATACTGCCTACAGGAAAATTAAAGAAACGTTTGGAGAGAAGAGAACCACTTGTATGAATATCAAGAGCTCAGATGGCAACCCAGTTCTAAGCAAAGAAGGGAAGGCAGAAAGGTGGAAGGAGTATATAGAGGGTTTATACAAGGGCGATGTACTTGAGGACAATATTATGGAAATGGAAGAGGATGTAGATGAAGACGAAATGGGAGATAAGATACTGTGTGAAGAGTTTGACAGAGCACTGAAAGACCTCAGTCGAAAAAAGGCTCCGGGAGTAGACAACATTCCATTAGAACTACTGACGGCCTTGGGAGAGCCAGTCCTGACAAAACTCTACCATCTGGTGAGCAAGATGTATGAAACAGGCGAAATACCCACAGACTTCAAGAAGAATATAATAATTCCAATCTCAAAGAAAGCAGGTGTTTACAGATGTGAAAATTATCGAACAATCAGTTTAATAAGTCACAGCTGCAAAATACTAACCCGAATTCTTTACAGACGAATGGAAAAACTGGTAGAAGCCGACCTCGGCGAAGATCAGTTTGGATTCCGTAGAAATGTTGGAACACGTGAGGCAATACTGACCTTACGACTTATCTTAGAAGAAAGATTAAGAAAAGGCAAACCTACGTTTCTAGCATTTGTAGACTTAGAGAAAGCTTTTGACAATGTTAACTGGAATACTCTCTTTCAAATTCTGAAGGTGGCAGGAGTAAAATACAGGGAGCGTAAGGCTATTTACAGTTTGTACAGGAACCAGATGGCAGTTATAAGAGTCGAGGGACATGAAAGGGAGGCAGTGGTTGGGAAGGGAGTAAGACTATCGCGCAATACAGCAACATACTAGCGACTGAGCCGTCAACAACACGCAGTGTGGGTCTCACGGGAGGCGTAACAGAGACAAGTCCCTGCAGTCGCACTGTTCTCTGTGTCAAAAAATGGTTCAAATGGCTCTGAGCACTATGGGACTTCACTTCTGAGGTCATCAGTCCCCTAGAACTAAGAACTACTTAAACCTAACTAACCTAAGGACATCACACACATCCATGTCCGAGGCAGGACTCGAACTTGCGACGTAGCGGTCGCGCGGTTCCAGACTGTAGCGCCTAGAACCGCTCGGCCACTTCGGCCGGCCTCCTCTGTGTCCTCGGTGGCTCAGATGGATCAGAGGGTTAGCTGTCCTCTGTAATAAAAATAAGAACTGAGTTAATCGATCAACGACGAACTTAAAACGGGTGTCTTGCGACGTCCGCCCCGAACAGATGCAACGAACGAGAGCGAACGCCGGCACGGTAGCTCAGCGTGTTCGGCCAGAGGGCTGGTTGGCCTCTGTAATAAAAAAAAACTGAGTGGAAGGATCAACAAAAGAACTTTAACGGATGTCATGTGACGTCCGCGCAGATCAGCGAACAATACCGAACAAAATGAAAACCAAAAAAAGATGGATAGAGCGTCTGAATGTAAGAAGGAGATCCCGGGCTCGAGACCCCGTCGGGGGAACACATTTTCCACTGTCTCCGTTGACTTACATCAACGCCTGTATGCAGCTAAGGGTATTCATTTCATTGTTATTTCATTCTAACGAGCTGCATGGTCACCGACGGTATCTGTTCTTTCGGACATGTCCGAGAAAATAGATACCATCTTCATATACACTCCTGGAAATTGAAATAAGAACACCGTGAATTCATTGTCCCAGGAAGGGGAAACTTTATTGACACATTCCTGGGGTCAGATACATCACATGATCACACTGACAGAACCACAGGCACATAGACACAGGCAACAGAGCATGCACAATGTCGGCACTAGTACAGTGTATATCCACCTTTCGCAGCAATGCAGGCTGCTATTCTCCCATGGAGTCGATCGTAGAGATGCTGGATGTAGTCCTAGGGAACGGCTTGCCATGCCATTTCCACCTGGCGCCTCAGTTGGACCAGCGTTGGTGCTGGACGTGCAGACCGCGTGAGACGACGCTTCATCCAGTCCCAAACATGCTCAATGGGGGACAGATCCGGAGATCTTGCTGGCCAGGGTAGTTGACTTACACCTTCTAGAGCACGTTGGGTGGCACGGGATACATGCGGACGTGCATTGTCTTGTTGGAACAGCAAGTTCCCTTGCCGGTCTAGGAATGGTAGAACGATGGGTTCGATGACGGTTTGGATATACCGTGCACTATTCAGTGTCCCCTCGACGATCACCAGTGGTGTACGGCCAGTGTAGGAGATCGCTCCCCACACCATGATGCCGGGCGTTGGCCCTGTGTGCCTCGGTCGTATGCAGTCCTGATTGTGGCGCTCACCTGCACGGCGCCAAACACGCATACGACCATCATTGGCACCAAGGCAGAAGCGACTCTCATCGCTGAAGACGACACGTCTCCATTCGTCCCTCCATTCACGCCTGTCGCGACACCACTGGAGGCAGGCTGCACGATGTTGGGGCGTGAGCGGAAGACGGCCTAACGGTGTGCGGGACCGTAGCCCAGCTTCATGGAGACGGTTGCGAATGGTCCTCGCCGATACCCCAGGAGCAACAGTGTCCCTAATTTGCTGGGAAGTGGCGGTGCGGTCCCCTACGGCACTGCGTAGGATCCTACGGTCTTGGCGTGCATCCGTGCGTCGCTGCGGTCCGGTCCCAGGTCGACGGGCACGTGCACCTTCCGCCGACCACTGGCGACAACATCGATGTACTGTGGAGACCTCACGCCCCACGTGTTGAGCAATTCGGCGGTACGTCCACCCGGCCTCCCGCATGCCCACTATACGCCCTCGCTCAAAGTCCGTCAACTGCACATACGGTTCACGTCCACGCTGTCGCGGCATGCTACCAGTGTTAAAGACTGCGATGGAGCTCCGTATGCCACGGCAAACTGGCTGACACTGACGGCGGCGGTGCACAAATGCTGCGCAGCTAGCGCCATTCGACGGCCAACACCGCGGCTCCTGGTGTGTCCGCTGTGCCGTGCGTGTGATCATTGCTTGTACAGCCCTCTCGCAGTGTCCGGAGCAAGTATGGTGGGTCTGACACACCGGTGTCAATGTGTTCTTTTTTCCATTTCCAGGAGTGTATATATAAATACGAATAATGCCCAAGACTGGTGTGGTTTCTCGATTTGATAACGTCTATTTCATCACTGTCTGCTAGATAAAATGAATTAGGCCGTCCAGATATTGCAGCAGTTGCAACACACGCCAAATAAGCGAGACCGTTTTGGTACAAATGGTCCTGTTTATCTACCTCTTTTTTGCATAAATAACAGACTGTAACTCAGGAAGTGCCAGTATGAAATTCCTATTAGGCCTACTACAAGCAAAAAGTTTTATGTTCGGAAATTGTCTCACAATTAATTCGTACGCTTCAGTTTCTCAAGCATAAGGTTGAAAAGTAGTACTACGAAATTTTTATATAAATTTGGAATCGTCATATTTTTCCATATAATTTGTGTGTTGTCTCTGTTTCTTCTCCTTCCTCGTTCTAACAATCAATCTTTTCATCACTAATTCTGTAACTACTCCTGCCATTGTTAAAGCCTATTCTCTGGTTAACTTCACTAACCCTGCTAGAATCACAGGATCAGTTATCCCGCGATAGGCGTTATATGTAACGCGTTTTCCGTGCTATTCGGAGAATAGAAGTAATTGTTTATTTTCGCTCTGGCAGTCTGAATCTATGGATTTCGCTAACAATTATAACAACGCTGATCATTCGCATACGGAATCAATCACTTAAACAAACATCAACTGGCATTCACCTTTCCTGGTTTATTCGGCTCAACACGTATAGCTGCGTCGTCTTTTGTTTGCGGGAAAGTTTTTTATTTGTAGATGCGACCGGGATTTCCCTGGCAGAGGTAACACGTACACCATGCACGCATTCAAAAATCAACTTGCAATGTGTTAAAAATGGTCGAAAACCAAGAGGGATGCTTTTCAAAGTCATATGAATAATCGCTAGACCTATGTTCGCTGGATGCTAGGCGCTTTCTGAAACAAGGCGTTTTTCTTCAAGAATGTGAATTTGCCCCCCCCCCCCCCGCCCTGAAATTACCGTCCGGGGCAGATATCTCAGTTTGCCCCCCCCCCCCCCCCCTCCTCACCCACCCTAGATCCGGGCCTTATCATCATAGCGGTAGCCGTTGTAGCGTAGTGATATCAACTATAATATTGTTGCTGATGGGAATACTATTGTTTATTTTCAGCCAATAATATATGACGTTACGGTTAATGAGACATGTTTTCTCTTTTGTTTTACAGGTAAGAAGAGTTCGCGAAGCCAGCTGAGACAGCAGACAATACAGTGTCGGTCCTGACGCAGGTAAATCTATGGACGTATGCCAAAGTTGTCGAAATTTTTATTTTGCACATGAATGATCACGGAAACATTGAAAAACAAGCTACTCGTGCAACTTTCCTGAACTGAATTTTTCATTTCTACAGTGCGCTTCAGAAGTGAAGGTCGATAATTCACACATCAGAAAGTACAGACCGAAAGTAGGAAGATTTGTGGTAAGGTCTTACGGGACCAAACTGCTGAGCTCATCGGTCCCTAAGCTTACGCACTACTTAATCTAACTTAAACTAACTTACGCTAAGGACAACACACACAATAATACCCGAGGGAGGACTGGAACCTCCGACGGGGGAGCCGCGCGGACCGTGACAATGCGCCCCAGACCGGTCGGCTACCCCGCGCGGCCCAAAAGTAGCCAAACAGCTCCAATAAACGTGGGTCCGCAGATCAACCGTTGCCGAGGTATCGCATTAATTCGAGTTGCGAGCCAGCTATAAACGTCCCTGGATACCGCGGTATTTACGTTGGTATCTCGAGGTTCGGTATCGATTATATGTTTGCAACCGTAACTACTTCCTTTTTCCCCTCCGTGGATTATGCGTACCTGCTTCACCATCAGTTACAAACGTGAAGGCACAATGGGCAGAGGTTGCACCAATTAAGAGTACGCTGACATGCTGCCTTTGAGCCTGCACTGTTATGTGAAGAAGCTTTCCCTCTCCGCAACCGAACGAGGTGGCGCACTGGTTATCACACTGGACTTCGTTCTACCGCCTCCGGCCATCCTGATTTAAGTTTTCCGCGATTTCACTAAATCGCTCCAGGCAAATACCGGGATGGTTCCTTTGAAAGGGCACTGCCGACTTTCTTCCCCATCCCTCCCAAATCCGATGGGACCCATGACCAAGCTGTTTGGTCCCCTGCCGGCCGCGGTGGTCTAGCGGTTCTGGCGCTGCAGTCCGGAACCGCGGCACTGCTGCGGTCGCAGGTTCGAATCCTGCCTCGGGCATGGGTGTGTGTGGTGTCCTTAGGTTAGTTAGGTTTAAGTACACTCCTGGAAATTGAAATAAGAACACCGTGAATTCATTGTCCCCGGAAGGGGAAACTTTATTGACACATTCCTGGGGTCAGATACATCACATGATCACACTGACAGAACCACAGGAACATAGACACAGGCAACAGAGCATGCACAATGTCGGCACTAGTACAGTGTATATCCACCTTTCGCAGCAATGCAGGCTGCTATTCTCCCATGGAGACGATCGTAGAGATTCTGGATGTAGTCCTGTGGAACGGCTTGCCATGCCATTTCCACCTGGCGCCTCAGTTGGACCAGCGTTCGTGCTGGACGTGCAGACCGCGTGAGACGACGCTTCATCCAGTCCCAAACATGCTCAATGGGGGACAGATCCGGAGATCTTGCTGGCCAGGGTAGTTGACTTACACCTTCTAGAGCACGTTGGGTGGCACGGGATACATGCGGACGTGCATTGTCCTGTTGGAACAGTAAGTTCCCTTGCCGGTCTAGGAATGGTAGAACGATGGGTTCGATGACGGTTTGGATGTACCGTGCACTATTCAGTGTCCCCTCGACGATCACCAGTGGTGTACGGCCAGTGTAGGAGATCGCTCCCCACACCATGATGCCGGGTGTTGGCCCTGTGTGCCTCGGTCGTATGCAGTCCTGATTGTGGCGCTCACCTGCACGGCGCCAAACACGCATACGACCATCATTGGCACCAAGGCAGAAGCGACCCTCATCGCTGAAGACGACACGTCTCCATTCGTCCCTCCATTTACGCCTGTCGAGACACCACTGGAGGCGGGCTGCACGATGTTGGGGCGTGAGCGGAAGACTGCCTAACGGTGTGCGGGACCGTAGCCCAGCTTCATGGAGACGGTTGCGAATGGTCCTCGCCGATACCCCAGGAGCAACAGTGTCCCTAATTTGCTGGGAAGTGGCGGTGCGGTCCCCTACGGCACTGCGTAGGATCCTACGGTCTTGGCGTGCATCCGTGCGTCGCTGCGGTCCGGTCCCAGGTCGACGGGCACGTGCACCTTCCGCCGACCACTGGCGACAACATCGATGTACTGTGGAGACCTCACGCCCCACGTGTTGAGCAATTCGGCGGTACGTCCACCCGGCCTCCCGCATGCCCACTATACGCCCTCGCTCAAAGTCCGTAACTGCACATACGGTTCACGTCCACGCTGTCGCGGCATGCTACCAGTGTTAAAGACTGCGATGGAGCTCCGTATGCCACGGCAAACTGGCTGACACTGACGGCGGCGGTGCACAAATGCTGCGCAGCTAGCGCCATTCGACGGCCAACACCGCGGTTCCTGGTGTGTCCGCTGTGCCGTGCGTGTGATCATTGCTTGTACAGCCCTCTCGCAGTGTCCGGAGCAAGTATGGTGGGTCTGACACACCGGTGTCAATGTGTTCTTTTTTCCATTTCGAGGAGTGTAGTTCTAAGTTCTAGGGGCCTTATGACCTAAGATGTTGAGTCCCATAGTGCTCAGAGCCATTTGAACCATTTTGTTTGGTCCCCTACCCCGAGTCAGCCAATTAACGAAACCTCTCCGGAGGGTTCCCAACAGGCGTACATTTAGCCGGTTGTATCAGCGCCTTAGAGAAACCGGCAGTTTCGCACACCATGCACGAGAAGGTCGACCTAGGCCTGTAACACCCGATGTTGAGGAAAGGTTGCTACGCATTGTACACGAACGTCCGAGTACTTCAACAACGACGATTCCTAGCCAAGTGCGTGTCCTGAGTCATAGCAGTGTGTGGCGGATTTTACATCGACAAGTTATCTATCCATATCATCCCCAGCGAATGCAAGCCCTCAACAATGCAAACTTCCCTCTTAGAGAGAATTTCTGCCAATGGGTGCAGCAACAGTGTACCCTGAATCCCCCGTAAGCTGTATATGACTTGGAAATATCGGAACTTCTCCGTAATTACGAGGGCGAGTCAAATGAAAAGCTTTAATTTGAAATAACAAATCGACATTTCGCGCCGTTATCCTGTAAGTTGGTAATCGTGCTACAAACACCGTGCAGAATGACCTGTAGGTGGCAGCATAGTGCAGACTGACACATACCGTCGCAGTATCAGTATAAAGATGGCCGCCCCACTTGCGACTTGCGCCAGAGAAGAACAGCGTTCTGTTATTCGGTTTTTGCGTAGTGAAGGTGTGAAACCTATTGAAATTCATCGACGAATGAAGGTCCAGTATGGTGAGCATGTTTGTCACAGCAGCAAGTCTGCGAATGGAGTAGGAAGTTCGCAAATGGTGTGACTTCAGTGGAAGATGCTCCTCGTCCAGGTCAGGCACAACGAGTTGTGACTCCACAGAACATTGCAGCAGTTGAAGCCATAGTGAAGGATAACCGCCGAGTGACACTGAATGACATTGCAGGATGCTTACAGATTAGTCATGGGTGCCATTCCTCATCACGAAAACCAAAGAAGTTTCGAACAGAACCATCGGTAGGGAACGTTATGCTGATTCTCTTTTGGGACGAAAAAGGCGTCATTTTGGAGCATTACATGCCTAGAGGGACCAATGTCACCAGTGCATCATACACAGATCTCCTAAAAAATCATCTGCGGCCTACAATCATATCAAAGCGACATTTATTGCTGTCATCAGGTTCCTTTTGCAACATGGCAATGCAAGGCCCCACACTGCCCGTACAACAGTTGCAATAATCACAGTCTTACATTTTGAGTGTCTTCCTCATCCACCATACTGACCAGACCTTGCCCCAAGTGATTTCCATATGTTTGGACCACTCAAAGACGAAATGGGAGGAAAGAAGTTCCGTTCTGGTGAAGAGGTACGCCACGCGGTGCATGAGTGGTTCCACGGCCTACCAAAAGAATTTTTTTCTAAAGGAATTTATGCACTTTGTAAACGCTGGAGGACTTGCATTGAGCGTGGGGGAGATTATGTTGAAAGGTGATACAGTTTTGTACCACTTCTGCACAATAAATAATATTTAAAAAAATATTTAATGTTTTCATTTGACTCACCCTCGTACAACAGGAAAACTATTCCTATCATGGGTGTGAAGGTTGTATTGTGTCTAAATAATGATGGTACATTAGTTTTTAATCCAACGTGTTTCCTTCATTCCTTTTACTGTTGAGATCCAATGTAAACAATGTCAAATCAACAGTTTAAATTAATGTAAATTACTAATAATTTGTAAAGGCCTCTTTGGGAGAGTGGAGATGAGATCGGAATAGGATGCAGGGTCCCAAGGGGTTGTGGCAGTACGTTTCACCCGAACTGGCTGTGTGGCACATAGAATGCAAGGTCATTGTGGGCCAGCTGTCTCTGACGCAGCAATTAAACAAGTTCGGCAGTCTTACTTTCGCAGTCCCGGTAAATTGACGAGGCGTGCCAGCTTAGAATGTGCCTGGTGTTACAGTGTAGAAGGTATTAAGGAAACGCCTGTCATTCAAGCCCTACAAATTGGAAGTGTTCCAAGTTTCAAGAGAAAGTGACAAAGAAAAAGGAGCTGAGTTTTTCGTAGAAGTGTTTAACAAAATGCAGACTGAAGATTATTTTGTTAACAAAATTGTATTCAGTGATGAAGCCACCTTCCATACGTGCGGTAAAGTGAATCGCCATGTTTCGATACGGGGTGGGCAGAAATGTTGTTGTTGTTGTTGTGGTCTTCAGTCCTGAGACTGGTTTCATGCAGCTCTCCATGCTACTCTATCCTGTGCAAGCTTCTTCATCTCCCAGTACCTACTGCAACCTACATCCTTCTGAATCTGCTTAGTGTATACATCTCTTGGTCTCCCCCTACGATTTTTACCCTCCACGCTGCCCTCCAATACTAAATTGGTGATCCCTTGATGCCTCAGAACATGTCCTACCAACCGATCCCTTCTTCTGGTCAAGTTGTGCCACAAACTTCTCTTCTCCCCAACCCTATTCAATACTTCCTCATTAGTTACGTGATCTACCCATCTAATCTTCAGCATTCTTCTGTAGCGCCACATTTCGAAAGCTTCTATTCTCTTCTTGTCCAAACTATTTACGGTCCATGTTTCACTTCCATACATGGCTACACTCCATACAAATACTTTCAGAAATGACTTCCTGACACTTAAATCTATACTCGATGTTAACAAATTTCTCTTCTTCAGAAACGCTTTCCTTGCCATTGCCAGTCTACATTTTATATCCTCTCTACTTCGACCATCATCAGTTATTTTGCTCCCCAAATAGCAAAACTCCTTTACTACTTTAAGTGTCTCATTTCCTAATCTAATTCCCTCAGCTTCACCCGACTTAATTCGACTACATTCCATTATCCTCGTTTTGCTTTTGTTGATGTTCATCTTATATCCTCCTTTCAAGACACCATCCATTCCGTTCAACTGCTCTTCCAAGTCCTTTGCTCACGACACATAATCGATTATGTAGTGGAGCCGCGTGATGTAAAATGTTTTTTGCTCTGTAAGCTGAAAGAAGATTTACGGTCCTTTCTTTTTTGCCAAGTCGGATTTGATCAAAAAATTATCTGATGCCTCAATTACAAAACGCTGTGGGCTCAGAATTTATTTTCCAGCAAGACAACGCGCCACCACATTCTCATCGCGAAGTTGTCGTGTATCTCCATAGGAATACGCCGATTTTAATTTGGACGTGGGGGAACAATATCTGGCCACCACGATCGTCTGATTTAGGTCCAATGGACTCCTCTGTATGGGGGGGCTGTACTAGAGACACAGTGTTTGTTCCTTCATTTCCGGGAGACGTCGATGAGCCCTGACAGCGGTTGCCGCCGTACATCAAAACTTATTTCATAGTATTTGGCCAGAAACTGTTTTACAAGTGGAACATTTGTGGTGTTTCAAAAGCTAGCCACATTTGACATTTGTAAATAAGACCTGAAAATAAACTGCATCTAGTTGCAATGGTACAGTACCCTTACATAGCTGTGCGCTTACATAGTGTCGATCATACAATCTATGTAGCGATCATAAACTAAAGCAGTCAACAATGTGCGAGTGGGAGTCGAGTGTAGAGAGTCCGTGACTGGATGTAGTCCTGTGGAACGGCTTGCCATGCCATTTCCACCTGGCGCCTCAGTTGGACCAGCGTTTGTGCTGGACGTGCAGACCGCGTGAGACGACGCTTCATCCAGTCCCAAACATGCTCAATGGGGGACAGATCCGGAGATCTTGCTGGCCAGGGTAGTTGACTTACACCTTCTAGAGCACGTTGGGTGGCACGGGATACATGCGGACGTGCATTGTCCTGCTGGAACAGCAAGTTCCCTTGCCGGTCTAGGAATGGTAGAACGATGGGTTCGATGACGGTTTGGATGTACCGTGCACTATTCAGTGTCCCCTCGACGATCACCAGTGGTGTACGGCCAATGTAGGAGATCGCTCCCCACACCATGATGCCGGGTGTTGGCCCTGTGTGCCTCGGTCGTATGCAGTCCCGATTGTGGCGCTCACCTGCACGGCGCCAAACACGCATACGACCATCATTGGCACCAAGGCAGAAGCGACTCTCATCGCTGAAGACGACACGTCTCCATTCGTCCCTCCATTCACGCCTGTCGCGACACCACTGGAGGCGGGCTGCATGATGTTGCGGCGTGAGCGGAAGACGGCCTAACGGTGTGCGGGACCGTAGCCCAGCTTCATGGTTGCGAATGGTCCTCGCCGATACTCCAGGAGCAACAGTGTCCCTAATTTGCTGGGAAGTGGCGGTGCGGTCCCCTACGGCACTACGTAGGATCCTACGGTCTTGGCGTGCATCCGTGCGTCGCTGCGGTCCGGTCCCAGGTCGACGGGCACGTGCACCTTCCGCCGACCACTGGCGACAACATCGATGTACTGTGGAGACCTCACGCCCCACGTGTTGAGCAATTCGGCGGTACGTCCACCCGGCCTCCCGCATGCCCACTATACGCCCTCGCTCAAAGTCCGTCAACTGCACATACGGTTCACGTCCACGCTGTCGTGGCATGCTACCAGTGTTAAAGACTGCGATGGAGCTCCGTATGCCACGGCAAACTGGCTGACACTGACGGCGGCGGTGCACAAATGCTGCGCAGCTAGCGCCATTCGACGGCCAACACCGCGGTTCCTGGTGTGTCCGCTGTGCCGTGCGTGTGATCATTGCTTGTACAGCCCTCTCGCAGTGTCCGGAGCAAGTATGGTGGGTCTGACACACCGGTGTCAATGTGTTCTTTCTTCCATTTCCAGGAGTGTATTTGAGATATTTTCACAACGCTTTGCACACACATACAAAAACTCAAAAAGTTTTTTTAGGCATTCACAAATGTTCGATATGTACCCCTTTAGTGATTCGGCAGACATCAAGCCGATTATCAAGTTCCTCCCACACTCGGCGCAGCATGTCCCCATCAATGAGTTCGAAAGCATTGTTGATGTGAGCTCGCAGTTCTGGCACGTTTCTTGGTAGAGGAGGTTTAAACACTGAATCTTTCACATCACTATGCGTGAAACTTGCCCGCACGCGTTCAACCGTTTCTTCGCTCACTGCAGGCCGACCCGTTGATTTCCCCTAACAGAGGCATCCAGAAGCTGTAAACTGCGCATACCATCGCCGAATGGAGTTAGCAGTTGGTGGATCTTTGTTGAACTTTGTCCTGAAGTATCGTCGCATTGTTATGACTGACTGATATGAGTGCATTTCAAGCACGACATACGCTTTCTCGGCTCCTGTCGCCATTTTGTCTCACTGCGCTCTCGAGCACTCTGGCGGCAGAAACCTGAATTGCGGCTCCAGCCGAACAAAACTTTATGAGTTTTTCTACGTATCTGTAGTGTGTCGTGACCATATGTCAATGAATGTAGCTACAGTGAATTTATGAAATCGCTTCAATCATTTGTAATAGCCCTGTACTGCAGGGTGTCCGTAAATCGGTAAGAGTACGAGGGCGTGGAGATCTCCTCTGAACAGTAAATTCAAGGCATCCCAGACATGCTCATTAATGTTCATCTCTGGGGAGATTGGTGGCCAGCAGAAGTGTTCAAAAACTCAGAAGAGTGTCTGGTTGTATCTGGACGTATCAACGGTTCCATATCACTCCAACTGCACGTGCCTCACACCATTACAGAGCCCCCACCAGTTTGAACATTCCCCTACTGAAATGCAGGGTCCGTGGATTCATGAGGTTGTCTCCATATCCGTACACGTACATCCGCTCTACACAATTTGGAACGAGACACGTCCGACCAAGCTACTTCTTTCCAGTCGTCAACAGTCCAATGTCGGTGTTTACGGGCCCAGGTGTAGCGTATAGAGATGGGGGATCCGCTCTTGAACTAATTCATAGAGTTGAATCTTTCAAAGGAGTGAACAATCAGTGATTCAGAAAAAAAGAACGGTAGTCCAAACGTTTCCCACGGCAGAGAGAGAGAGAGAGAGAGAGAGAGAGAGAGAGAGAGAGAGAGACGGAGCATATCAGCAGCGCCTCTGCTGGTCAGAGCACAGTACACGCCACACAACACAGCCAGCGCCGGCCTCTGCCCTGCTTCTACCTTGGCTGCCTGCATTGTGCAGTGCCCCATTGGATTTTGTGTTTCACATATGCCGTGCCGTCTCTGTGCGTCGTCTGCCGCGTGCAGGGCCTTGGTGCAGCTTAACTTCGCATCGCACTCTGTCGGCGATCGTTTCAGTTGCACGTCCTGCCCTCTGGGCAGTTGATGCGATCAACAGGACAGAGCCACCTAGCGGATAATATAGGAACTACTTGCAACAACCTGCTCGCAAGGGAACGAACGATTTGTCTCGGAGCGGGTGAGTTCACTGCTCCCCCCACCCTCGGAACTCGCCCGCTCAACGTTCACCCCACCGTCTCGACTCTAGCCAGAGCGTTGAGCAAAGCAACTCAGGTGTCACTCTGGTCTCTGCGGTCTCAGCTCATGCAGTAATACAGCTCGCGGCTCGACCTGCTCGACTCAGCGCCTCTGCATTGGAGTTCTTCCCCACTGGATATTGTTCTTCATAGTAATACCGCCATGTATATTACATTATTATGTTATGTATACATCAATTGTTTTTATTTTATTTTTGTTTGCTTAAACTGATTAGATTAGATTCCTGATGACTCCTCTTACTATAGGATTTTTATTATGGACACTCGAATTTATGCTTTAATTACGAGCGAACTGATAAACGTATTGCAAAATGTGATACACCAATATTTTCCTTGTTTTATTCTGCGTAAGGCTATATGCAGCACTTTCGTTTTACAGTCAAATTTATATATTTTTTTCTTATTCTGGTACGGATTTTGCGATTTTAGGCGTCTTCGGAAGGAAACGTTCACTTTAAAAATATATGGCTTGCGATGTATTTGTATGAGGTTAATGAAATTTTTATACATTATAGCCAAATATATTGTTAATGTAAATCTCAAGTTACAACATTTTCCGATCACCCAAAAAACCACGATAGTGCAAAATAAATCAATAATCAAAAACTTTGTCATATCATGGAAATTTCAATAAACAATACAAATTTCTTACTCATTATTTGTGTTACTTCAAAATAGGATCAAATAAGATCAAAATACAGGTATAGTACTGGAATAATCCAAGTTTAAAGGGCAATGTGCCTTCCATTTATTTTCTATTGTGACTGAGTGGTGAGTCATGAAAAAGAGCTAATTCATTTCAGGGAGTGAACAGTTCTGATCCAATCTCTGAAAAGAACAGTTTTGCCCATCTCTAGTAGTGTAAAGCTTTATGTCGTGCAGTCACCAAGAAGGCACGAGTGTGCCTTCGCCTCAGAAAGCCGATATCGGTGATGTTTTGTTGAATAGTTCGCATGCTGACACTTGTTGATGTCCATGAACTGTCACGTTGAACGATTTTCTTCAGTTGTTCTTGCATGACATTTTACCGGCCGCAGCAGTGTCGGAGATTTGATGTTTTACCGGATTCCTGATATTCGCGGTACACTCTTGTAATGGTCGTACGGGAAAATCCCCACTTCGTCGCCACCTCGGAGATGCTGTGTCCCATCGCTCGTGCGCTGACCATGACACCACGTTCAAACTCACTTAAAATCTTGTTGACCTACCACTGCAGCAGCAGTAACCGGTCTAACAACTGCGCCAGACACTTGTTGTCTTCTATAGGCGTTCCCGATCGCAGCGCCGTATTCTGCCTGTTTACATAACTCTGTTTTCGAGTACGCGTGTCTATACCAGTTTTTTTTATTTTTTTTATTTGGCGCTTCAGTGTACTTTTGAAAATGTTTTGTATTAGTGCCGTTACTGGTTTCGGGCTACCACGCCCATCTTCAGATAGTTAATATTTTCAGTTAGATCTGATAACCGGCCGGCGTGGCCGAGCGGTTCTAGGCGCTACAGTCAGGAACCGCGCGACCGCTACGGTCTCAGGTTCGAATCCTGCCTCGGGCATAGATGTGTGTGATGCCCTTAGGTTGGTTAGGTTTAAGTAGTTGTAAGTTCTAGGGGACTGATGACCTCAGAAGTTAAGTCGCATAGTGCTCAGAGCCATTTGAACCATTTTTAGATCTGATAAACAGCACGTCGTATGCTACAAAGCTGCACAAGAATACTTGAATATTTAGTGACACTTTATAAGTTGTTTTATTAGTAAACACATGCTAAAGTGACTGCATTTGTTTAGATACAATGTGAAATAGATGTATTCGCTTACCTGTGGCGGAGTGTTTTGTTGTGCTCCATGTGGTTTTGCAGATCGATATACACTCCTGGAAATGGAAAAAAGAACACATTGACACCGGTGTGTCAGACCCACCATACTTGCTCCGGACACTGCGAGAGGGCTGTACAAGCAATGATCACACGCACGGCACAGCGGACACACCAGGAACCGCGGTGTTGGCCGTCGAATGGCGCTAGCTGCGCAGCATTTGTGCACCGCCGCCGTCAGTGTCAGCCAGTTTGCCGTGGCATACGGAGCTCCATCGCAGTCTTTAACACTGGTAGCATGCCGCGACAGCGTGGACGTGAACCGTATGTGCAGTTGACGGACTTTGAGCGAGGGCGTATAGTGGGCATGCGGGAAGCCGGGTGGACGTACCGCCGAATTGCTCAACACGTGGGGCGTGAGGTCTCCACAGTACATCGATGTTGTCGCCAGTGGTCCGCGGAAGGTGCATGTGCCCGTCGACCTGGGACCGGACCGCAGCGGCGCACGGATGCACGCCAAGACCGTAGGATCCTACGCAGTGCCGTAGGGGACCGCACCGCCACTTCCCAGCAAATTAGGGACACTGTTGCTCCTGGGGTATCGGCGAGGACCATTCGCAACCGTCTCCATGAAGCTGGGCTACGGTCCCGCACACCGTTAGGCCGTCTTCCGCTCACGCCCCAACATCGTGCAGCCCGCCTCCAGTGGTGTCGCGACACGCGTGAATGGAGGGACGAATGGAGACGTGTCGTCTTCAGCGATGAGAGTCGCTTCTGCCTTGGTGCCAAAGATGGTCGCATGCGTGTTTGGCGCCGTGCCGGTGAGCGCCACAATCAGGACTGCATACGACCGAGGCACACAGGGCCAACACCCGGCATCATGGCGTGGGGAGCGATCTCCTACACTGGCCGTACACCACTGGTGATCGTCGAGGGGACACTGAATAGTGCACGGTACATCCAAACCGTCATCGAACCCATCGTTCTACCATTCCTAGACCGGCAAGGGAACTTGCTGTTCCAACAGGACAATGCACGTCCGCATGTATCCCGTGCCACCCAACGTGCTCTAGAAGGTGTAAGTCAACTACCCTGGCCAGCAAGATCTCCGGATCTGTCCCCCATTGAGCATGTTTGGGACTGGATGAAGCGTCGTCTCACGCGGTCTGCACGTCCAGCACCAACGCTGGTCCAACTGAGGCGCCAGGTGGAAATGGCATGGCAAGTCGTTCCACAGGACTACATCCAGCATCTCTACGATCGTCTCCGTGGGAGAATAGCAGCCTGCATTGCTGCGAAAGGTGGATATACACTGTACTAGTGCCGACATTGTGCATGCTCTGTTGCCTGTGTCTATGTGCCTGTGGTTCTGTCAGTGTGATCATGTGATGTATCTGACCCCAGGAATGTGTCAATAAAGTTTCCCCTTCCTGGGACAATGAATTCACGGTGTTCTTATTTCAATTTCCAGGAGTGTAGATGTATTCGCTTACCTGTGGCGGAGTGTTTTGTTGTGCTCCATGTGGTTTTGCAGATCGATATATACCTTGTCGCATTGCAAACTGCACACATATTTGCAATTGCAGGCTTTCTCGGCGTATGTCAGCTATGAAATCTCCACTGGTTATAAGCCAAGTAGCGTCGTCTTCTAGTCGCAACGCGTATCCATCATCTTCAGTAAATTACTGTGGCACACTTCACAATATCCTTCAAGTCAGCGTTGATCGTTACCATTGTGCTATACACTTAATATTTTTTTTTTAGAACACAGAAGTTATCATTGAACAATGATACAAAGATATCATTCATCTCTTATTGACCAAAGATGTAAACAGAGCGAAGATGGTGTGTGGGATGTGCAGAATGAATGAAGAGTAGACGTAATCATTAAAACGCTATAGAACATTTTTGTAACAGTAACAGGAAATTTTGACGAAATACTTGAAAAGCAACAGATTGCATACTATACGTTATACGTGTATGTACACTCATCTGTATATACAGAATTTGATTAACATCACAGTTTATAAATGAGTTGCAGGAAGTACAGTATTAAAAAAGTGAAGGGTGGGGTGAGAACAAGCGTGACAGTTTACATTTATACAATTTTATACTTATATCACAAACAGGTCTCTTTCCATTGCTGTGACTGTTAAGGGTCCTGTTTGTGTTTGATTTCTGTGAAAACTTCAAGTAAATTATTTAGAAACTGTGTATTGGCGAGCTACAGCTGTTCGCTTGTAATGGTGTTTGCTGAGTGTGTGAATATACATTTCTAGTTCCTCTACCGAGCGAGGTGGCGCAGTGGTTAGCACACTGGACTCGCATTCGGGAGGACGACGGTTCCATCCCGCGTCCGGCCATCCTGATTTAGGTTTTCCGTGATTTCCCTGAATCGCTCCAGGCAAATGCCGGGATGGTTCCTCTGAAAGGGCACGGCCGACTTCCTTCCCTAATCCGATGAGACCGATGACCTCGCTGTTTGGTCTCTTTCCCCAAAACCAACCAACCAACCAACCAACCTAGTTCCTCTAAGAGGACCACTCCCTTGCTCTGTTAGTGGCATGTAATATCCGGCGGTTCTCATTAATGTTAGAAACAGAGTCTTCGTATTCATTCATGTGAGTGGCTATCGCAGGGGTAGTGCGTCAAACAGGCCGGCTTGGAGCAGGAGAGGCACCACAGGACATTTTAATTTCCACTGTCTATGCTTTTACAAATAAATTCATGAAACTTTGTCAGCAAGACAAGGAAGGATTCAGAATTCACACTCATTGCAGTGGAAGTTCAAAAACATAGCAGAATAAATTTTTTTTCATGTGAAATTTCATCATTTTTTTCACTTACTATTGGGTGCATTGTTGCTATAGGTACACTTTTCTTCATGAGTAGGAGAGATCCTTCGATGAATTTTGCGCAGCATGCAAATCATAATTACAGGTGTATGAAACTCTAGAATTTATTTAATTTATGAAAAAAATGAACGAGCTGTTACATTTTAAACTTCATGTTTACAAAAAAAGCTCAAATTTTATAGTAAATTATCTCAATTTTTACCACAGTTTTTGATAGATTTGGAAAATTCTAGAGCCTCATAAACCTGTAAGTACGGCTTGTATGCTGTGCAAAATTCATCGAATAATCTCTCTTACTTACGAAGAAAAGAGTACATATAGCAACAAATGCAGCCAATAGTAAGTAAAAAATGATGAAATTTGATATTTAAAAAAAATTATTTTGTTATGTTTTTGAACCTCCACTGCTATGAGCGTGAATCCTGAATTCTTCCTGGTGATACTGACAAAGTTTTATGAATTTATTTTTGAAAGTATAGACAGTGGAAATTAAAATGTCCTGTGGTGCCTCTCCTGTTCCAAGTCGGCCCGTTTGACGCCCTACCCCCCTTAAATTTTTCAGTCTAAAGACTGTTGAGGATATCTTATACGGACGCTCCTGCTTGTCTGAGATAAAAGCTGGGGCAATTGTCGGAGACAGTCCCGAAATTTGCTCATTTTTCTAGGCGTCGGTTGGTGGTTGTGGCTACGTAGGTAATGTTTCGTTGTACAGTGTTGTCGGTGTGGAAACTTACCTGAACTCCTTCGGAAGAGACTGGCAACTTGGAGTGAGGCTGTGTCGAGTTTGTTGATCGACAGCGACCTCCACGGCCTCCGTAAGGGAGTAATGGTTCAAATGGCTCTGAGCACTATGGGACTTAACATCTGAGGTCATCAGTCCCCTAGAACTTAGAACTACTTAAACCTAACTAACCTAAGGACATCACACACATCCATGCCCGAGGCAGGATTCGAACCTGCGACCGTAGTGGTCGCGCGCTTCCAGACTGTAGTGCCTAGAACCGCTCGGCCACTCCGGCCGGCCAAGGGAGTAATCTGACGTGAGAGTGAATCCGAGAGGATGGTGCTTGTAGCTGCGGTGTAGGAGCGTGTAGGGTGACCAACTTTTCTAAACGAAAATAAGGGAGATTCTTATATCCTTGACAAAAAATAAGGGAAATTAATAGCACGGCAAAATTTCGCCAAAAACCAAAGCAGTATTTGTAAAAGTAGACCATTTATTTACACATCACAATTACTTATACATATTTTGCAACAGATTTTGCCTCAGTCAGTAGTTTTACATCATTTTTAGCAAATTCGAAGAATTCACTACACGAATACGGAAAATTCGTGGCAACTTCTAGTTGAACTTTGATTAAGTTTGTGCTTCTTCTGTTCATTACCTCAGTCCACTTATTATTCATAAGAGAAAACACTCTCTCAGTGTGAGCATTACTTCCTGGTATACTCATAACAAAACAAACCAGCTTAACCAGGTTTTCAAAATTAACATTATTTCAAAGTTGTAAAACCTGTATCCATTTCTGGCTAACATTACCATCTAAAGAGGCAGCACATTTAATTGCATCATTAGAACTACAAAACTCCTCATATAATTCATCTTCATTAATACAATCCAGCTTAAGATATTCTACAACTTCATGCATGTCATTGAATGTCAACTCCCTTTTTAGACATAGTGGGACTAAACTCTTTAAACTATTATCAAATTTACTACCTAAGTAACAATATAAACAATCACAGAATTCAATGAAGTTGTTCTCACTACTAGATTTCAAATTTAAATCAAGAACAGAGGCTAATAATTTATGAGTACCACTACCAAAAAACCTATCTTCCTTTCTCTGTCTAATTTTACTAATTAGTAAGTTTACAGCTTCATGACATATAGCCTTGAACAAGTTAACGACGATTTACTTGGACATGATTTGTGATTGGTGTAAGGAATGGCAGCTGACTCTAAATATAGATAAATGTAAATTAATGCGGATGAATAGGAAAAAGAATCCAGTAACGTTTGAATACTCCATTAGTAGTGTAGCGCTTGACACAGTCACGTCGATTAAATATTTGGGCGTAGCATTGCAGAGCGATATGAAGTGGGACAAGCATGTAATGACAGTTGTGGGGAAGGCGGATAGTCGTTTTCCGTTCATTGGTAGAATTTTAGGCAGATGTGGTTCATCTGTAAAGGGGACCGCTTATAAAACACTAATACGACCTATTCTTGAGTACTGCTCGAGCGTTTGGGATCCGTATCAGGTCGGATTGAGGGAGGACATAGACGCAATTCAGAGGCGGGCTGCTAGACTTGTTACTGGTAGGTTTGATCATCACGCAAGTGTTACGGAAATGCTTCAGGAACTCGGGTGGGGGGTCTCTGGAAGAAAGGAGGCGTTCTTTTCGTGAATCGCTACTGAGGAAATTTAGAGAACCAGCATTTGAGGCTGACTGCAGCACAATTTTACTGCCGCCAACTTATATTTCGCGGAAAGACCGCAAAGATAAGAGAGATTAGGGCTCGTACAGAGGCTTATAGGCAGTCATTTTCCCCTCGTTCTGTTTGGGAGTGGAACAGGGAGAGAAGATGCTAGTTGTGGTATCAGGTACCCTCCGCCACGCACAGTATGTATGTAGATGTAGATTCACAGTAAGCACTAGAGTTGTGGCGATTCGTGAATGAGTCGTTCATTTGAACGACTCTAAATAAAGAATCGTAAGAATCGAATCGTGATACTGACGAATCGTCGTTCAAAAGAATCGTAAGAACGATTGTGTGTTTCCGAGTCGTGACGATTCCAAGTTCCAACGATTCATCGATTCTTGGTACGCTATGCTTCGAAGGCAACTTCCGAATCATGCCGAGTCGTGCCGAATGATTACGGCCGCCAGATGGCAGTCAAGTGGAGGACGCGTGTCAACAAAGGAAGCTCGAAACGAACAAACGAAGTTCGTGGGCCATAATATTACTCGTGAAAACCAAGCTGACACTTGGCAGTGTCATCTTCTCATGTAAATAGTTGTGCCAGTGGCAAGTTCTCAGACAAATTAAAAGCAAAATACCTATGCTTCATATTTAGAGGAAATGAAAGTTAAGCTACATTTGCCTTGTGGTAGGGCTGTCAGCTGCGTTATGAATTGCAAGAGTGATGTGGACTTGGGAAGACATCTTAGCACAGAAAAACATAGGATGATATGAACCAAATCACGTCTGCCTCACTGCTAGATTTTGTTACTATAAAACAGACGTCCGTAGTTAGATACGTTCAAGCCACACAACCAAACTAGCATACCACGTAATTTTGCACCACCTTTCGCACAAATCGACTCCTCTTTCGTGGCATACTGAAATAAAACAATAGATGAAATCAAATCAAACGTGACGTATAAATCGAGAATCACACTTGTCACGTCATTTGCATGTTTACTCATAAATAAACTATTTATGGCATATATTATCATGACACAGTTCGATTCTAACCCCATTGACAATTTCAGACATGTCCTGCCATCTGTGAGTAAAATGTAGAACTTTTTGCATTCCGTAAGAATCGTGCCATCGTAGACTAGAATGAATCGTGAACGAATCGTAGGAATCGATTCGCAACGTGAGATTGAATCGTAGGAATCGAATCGGGAAAAAGAATCGTGTTGCCCAACTCTAGTAAGCACTGGCACAGAAACAAAGTCGCATCCAACCGCCAAGCTTCGGTCGATCATTCCAAAGATATTCGATAATGTCGACATCTGTGGTCGAAGGTCGATATAGAATCAGTTGTCTCTGCTGTCTACGAATGAATCCTGACAGTGCGTGCAAAATTTAAATGATTGAAAAATATTTTTACGCACCGGTGCGTGAAAGAAAAATAAAGTTAAAAACGGGAGATAAACGGTTACTGTGCCTGAAAATACGGGAGCCAGACGATTATGAAAAAATGTCTCTAAATACGGGAGAGTTGGTCACCCTAGGAGCGGGGCCCAGGTCAGCGCGTCCAGTACCGTCCGTGACGTCACGGCCGGCGGTGAAGAGCGCGTGACGTCATGAGCCGGCGCAGCGAATTCCCACTGCCAGGCAGGCAACGTGTCAAGGACGACCGGTTTAACAGGCGCCGGGATCAGCTGACGTCTGCCTCTCTCTCCCTGAGCAACTGCGAGCTGCTGTTTCACGCCGAGGTACCACCGCACCAAAACCTGCCCGGACTAGAGAGCCTGTATACAGAGAGAGAGGCCATAGGTGCAGTTGCCCGTGATTGGTTGATTAGCTTTGGCCCCATTTTTCTGCCAAAAGTCTCTCGCATTTCCTATGTTCGCCGTGCTTTTGAGTTGAATTGAAGTTAAGAGGACTTTTGGAAACTATTAAAAGGTATTTGAAATATTGCGACACTTGTTATGCGTTGTGCATGCATGTTCGATTTGCTCGTATATCGTTTTTAGCACGTAATTTGCGTTTGCGATCTTAAATACGAGTTGAAATAATGAAGCGTTTTGTGATGAAGTCGCTAGACCTACGTGTTTGAAGTAAACACGTTAGTAATTGTACAGTATTGTTTTTGACATCTGTAATTCGTTTTGCAGACGTTTGTAAACGATGCCAGGTTGTGCTGCATTTGATTGTTCCAACAGAGGCGAAGGTGGATTTCGCTTGTTAGCATTTCCATGCAATGAAGAGAGACGAAAGCAGTGGGCAGTCGCAGTCAACAGGGCTGACACAAATCAAACAGGAGACTTGTGGAAACCAACCAAGTACTCTTATCTATGCGAAGTAAGAGGCATTATTTTGGTTTCAGTTTTATTGCCTGACTGTTGACGCAGGCAAATTGTAAGCACGTTTTCCGCAGTTGTCGTGGCTGCTGAAACATTATTCGTAGTAAATAATTGTAGGTACTCTTGAAGACAGTTTTTAATAGGCCTACTTACTGTGGGGTAGAAGGGATACGGTAGTTTTCTTGTTATATTTGGTCATTATTACAGTAGCCTACATTTAACATTACCTGATTAACATTACCTGATTTTTGTATTCTTTGCCCGCATCTCGTGGTCGTGCGGTAGCGTTCTCGCTTCCCACGCCCGGGTTCCCGGGTTCGATTCCCGGCGGGGTCAGGGATTTTCTCTGCCTCGTGATGGCTGGGTGTTGTGTGCTATCCTTAGGTTAATTGGGTTTAAGTAGTTCTAAGTTCTAGGGGACTGATGACCATAGCTGTTAAGTCCCATAGCGCTCAGAGCAATTTGAACCATTTTTTTTTGTATTCTTTTTCTTTTGTTATCTACGAGAGGTATACAGTATACAGGGTGTTACAAAAAGGTACGGCCAATCTTTCAGGAAACATTCCTCACACACAAATAAAGAAAAGATGTTATGTGGACATGTGTCCGGAAACGCTTAATTTCCATGTTAGAGCTCATTTTAGTTTCGTCCACCTAGCTCAATGGAGCACGTTATCATGATACTCTACCTGTGCTGCTAGAACATGTGCCTTTACAAGTACGACACAACATGTGGTTCATGCGCGATGCAGCTCCTGCACATTTCAGTCGAAGAGTTCGTACGCTTCTCAACAACAGATTCGGTGACCGATGGATTGGTAGAGGCGGACCAATTCCGTGGCCTCCACGCTCTCCTGACCTCAACCCTCTTGACTTTCATTTATGGGGGCATTTGAAAGCTCTTGTCTACGCAACCCCGGTACCAAATGTAGAGACTCTTCGTGCTCGTATTGTGGACGGCTGTGATACAATACGCCATTCTCCAGGGCTGCATCAGCGCATCAGGGATTGCATGCGACGGAGGGTGGATGCATGTATCCTCGCTAACGGAGGACATTTTGAACATTTCCTGTAACAAAGTGTTTGAAGTCACGCTGGTATGTTCTGTTGCTGTGTGTTTCCATTCCATGATTAATGTGATTTGAAGAGAAGTAATAAAATGAGCTCTAACATGGAAAGTAAGCGTTTCCGGACACATGTCCACATAACATATTTTCTTTATTTGTGTGTGAGGAATGTTTCCTGAAAGTTTGGCCGTACCTTTTTGTAACACCCTGTATATGACAGAAAGTCGTAAGCAGTTGTTTACTTGTGACATGCAAAAAGTTTGAAGACGTGACAAGAAGTACTAATACGTCTCACACTTTTTGCATGTCACAAGTAAACAACTGCTTACGACTTTCATTCATCTGACATAATACAGGTTCGTTAAATCTTTAGCGTTATGCACTTCCGATACAAACCAAATGCTATACACTATATACTTTTTATTTACGTTTCTTTCATTGCAATATGTCTAGCAAACGAACTTTAAAGTAGATAAATGCAGCCACTGTATCAAATTTTCCTGTGCTGTACGTAGTAGGCTACTATGAGTGTATTATAGCCGTAAAGAAAGGCATTTCAACAATGATTTCGCCATATTGTCTTGTGCTTTTGATTCAGTGAGTGTGTACTCCACTACTGGCCATTCAAAAGTCCCGCCCGCAGTTTGGCAGAAAAATGGCCGCCGTATCGTCCGGTTGGCCACTCTCTCCCTATGCAGGCTCTCTAGCCCGGACAAGCTGCAACAGCTAATTCGTGAGCCCTCCTACCGCGTATGTGCGTAGCTGCCCACAACATAGCAGACAAGCGAGTTATTTATAATGGTTTCCATAACAAAACTTTGTCTCGAAACCTGGCAGAAAATCCAACAGAGTCTGGTCGTATGTAAAGTGTGCTAGCGGCAAGACACAGTCGATGCCTTCTCTGCGCGACAGTAGTGGAAATACTATCGATGACAGTGCTGCCGCCGGCCGGTGTGGCCGTGCGGTTCTAAGCGCTTCAGTTTGGAACCGCGTGACCGCTACGGTTGCAGGTTCGAATCCTGCCTCGGGCATGGATGTGTGTGATGTCCTTAGGTTAGTTAGGTTTAAGTAGTTCTAAGTTCTAGGGGACTGATGACCTCAGTAGTCCCATAGTGCTCAGACCCATTTGAACTATTTTGAACAGTGCTGCCAAAGCAGAGTTATTAAACACAGCCTTTCGAAATTCCTTCACGAAAGAAGACGGAGCAAATATTCCGGAATATGCGTGAAAAACAGCTGCCAACATAAATAATTTAATAGCAGACAGCCTAGCAGCAGTGAAGCAACTTACAATACTGGCCATTAAAACTGTTACACCACGAAGAAATGCAGATGATAAACGGGTAATCATTGGAGAAACTAGAACTGACATGTGATTACATATTCACGCAATTTGGGTGCATAGATCCTGAGAAATCAGCACCCAGAACAACCAGCTCTGGCCGTAATAACGGCCTTGATACGCCTGGACATTGAGTCAAACAGAGCTTGTATGGCGTGTGCAGGTACAGCTGCCCTTGCAGCTTCAACATGATACCGCAGTTGAAGAGTAGTGACTGGCGTATTGTGACGAGCCAGTTGCTCGGCCACCATTGACCAGACGTTTTCCGTTGGTGAGAGATCTGGAGAATGTGCTGCCCAGAGCAGCAGTCGAATATTTTCTGTATCCAGAAAGGCCCGTACAGGACCTGCAACATGCGGTCGTGCGTTATCCAGCTCAAATGTAGGGTTTCGCAGGGATCGAATGAAGGGTAGAGCCACGGGTCGTAACACAACTGGAATGTAACGTCCACTGTTCAAAGTGCCGTCATTGCGAACAAGAGGTGACCCAGACGCGTAAACAATGGCACCCCGTACCATCACGCCGGGTGATACGCCAGTATGGCGATGACGAATACACGCTTCTAATGTGCGTTCACCGCGATGTCGCCAAACACGGATGTAACCACCATGATGCTGTAAACAGAACCTGGATTCATCCGAAAAAATTAAGTTTTACCATTCGTGCACCCAGGTTCGTCGTGGAGTACACCATCGCAGGCGCTCCTGTCTGTGATGCAGCGTCAAGGGTAACCGCAGCCACGGTCTCCGAGCTGATAGTCCGTGCTGCTGCAAACGTCGTCGAACTGTTCGTGCAGATGGTTGTTGTCTTGCAAACGTCCCCATCTGTTGACTCAGGGATCCGTTACAGCCATGCGGATAAGATGCCTGTCATCTCGACTGCTAGTAATGCGAGGCCGTTGGGATCGAGCACAGCGTTCCGTATTAGCCTCCTGAACCCACCGATTAAATATTCTGCTAACAGTCGTTGGATCTCGACCAACGTGAGCAGCAGTGTCGCGGTGCGATAAACCGCAATCGCGATGGGCTACAATCTGACCTATATCAAAGTCGGAAACGTGATGGTACGTATTTCTCCTCCTATCACAAGGTATCACAACAACGTTTCACACAGGCAACGCCGGTCAACTGCTGTTTGTGTATGAGAAATCGGTTGGAAACTTTACTCATATTAGCACGTTGTAGGTGTCGCCACCGGCGCCAACCTTGTGTGAATGCTCTGAAAAGCTAATCATTTGCATATCACAGCATCTTCTTCCTGTCGGTTAAATTTCGCGTCTGTAGCACGTCATCTTCGTGGTGTAGCAATTTTAATGGCCAGTAGTGTAAATCACTTAATAGAAGCAAGTCTTCCGCTCCACATTGTACACCAGTTAGGTTCCTTTCAGAGCATGCTGATGCAATAGCTCCGTAAGAATCATACACAACCACTGATATGAAACTTCCTAGCGGTTTAAAACTGTGTGACGGACCGAGACTCGAACTCGGGACCTTTGCCTTTCGCGGTCAAGCGCTCTACCATTTCCTTCTATACACAACCACTCACTCCACGAAAGATTCGTACCTAAGACTGTAAACTTGCACAGGTTACACCAACATTCAAGAAAGGCAATAGGAGTAACCCAATAAATTACTGACCCGTATCACTAACGTCGATATGCAGCAGGATTTTCGAATGTGTATTGTGTTAAAACATTATGAATTACCTCGAACAGAACAGGCTGTGTATCTATTGACACACAGTCAACAAGGATGTAGATTGAAATGGCTCTATGGGGCTTAACATCTGAGGTCATCAGTCCCATAGAACTTAGAACTACTTAAACCCAACTATCCTAAGGACATCACACACATCCATGGCCGAGGCAGGATTCGAACCTGCGACCGGAGTGGTCGCGCGTTTCCAGACTGAAGCGCCTACAACCGCTCGGCCACATCGGCCGGCATTCCGTGACTGGACACTGCGCACCAAACCCGTTGAGGGTGAACAGACTTCTCGATCGCGAAAAGCGGATTCTCAGTCCCCCAAGTGCACCAATTTTGCTTATTGACGGATCCATCGAAATGAAAGAGGGCTTCGTCGCTAAACGAAACCATGCTAATTCCCATTGTGGTGTCACCGCCAGACACCACACTTGCTGGGTGGTAGCATTTAAATCGGCCGCGGTCCGCTAGTATACGTCGGACCCGCGTGTCGCCACTGTCAGTGATTGCAGACCGAGCGCCGCCACACGGCAGGTCTAGAGAGACTTCCTAGCACTCGCCCCAGTTGTACAGCCGACTTTGTTAGCAATGCTACACTGACAAACACGCTCTCATATGCCGAGACGATAGTTAGCATAGCCTTCAGCTATGTCATTTGCTACGACCTAGCAAGGCGCCATTACCGGTTTATATTGAGATTGTTATTATTGTATCAACAAGAGCGATGTTCTCCAATTATGGATTAAAGTTAAGTATTCCAGCAGCTATGGACTATTTTTGGCTACTATAATTCCTTGTCATTTTCCAGACCTCACGCCAGCCTCCGTGAGGTTAAGGGGCTCCGGAACGCCCTATACTTGCAATGTTAAAATAACGCTTATAAATTACATCTTTCCTCACAAAGTATTTGAGGTAGGAAGTTAAACTTTTTACAGATTATTTATTGGAATATGGGCTACAACTTAACACAGGGATTTTACAAAATTTTAGTTCAGTTATTAAAGATGATTTTTTTTTCAATTGTAATGAAAATTCACAACATTTTTTTGCAATTTTTTATTTATATATTCAGAAATATACAGATTTTTGGAAAAAGGCTGTGTTAAATTATGCAGAAGGTACTGTGTAACATTTACTGAAAGTTTGAAACAAATATGTTTGGAAGAACCTTAGAAAACATGTAATAAGTATGAGAAAATAAAAGTTTTGGAAATCGATCGACAAAGATTGGATTAACTTTTTAGTGCATTCCAGGTCCATAGGATGGATTATCTTCATCCTCTGCAAACTCCCCCTCCAGCTTCCTCTTGTTCCTCCTCCTGTTTACTCTTGCTTGTATTTCTGGACTCTTTACAGCCCTGTCTGCAGCCCGAAGGCGTTCCTTGTCTATAGCAAGCATCGCTCGTACCATGTTAGAACCTATCTTCATTCCCATATGTCTAAATACCTTGCACCTTACAATGTTGCCATCATTGAAAGTCGCAACAGCATCATACACACCAAAGTGAAATGTTTCTATTCCAACAAATACAGTCTTGGGGATTCTCGACCATATAACACTATTTACACTTTCATTGGGGTTTTGAGTTTTTCCGTGAATACACTTTTTCAACAGTTCAGGTGCTGCTAAGTCTCTGAAAATAGGTTAGCCACAACACATACTTTATCTCACATCACTAAAATGTACCTGATGAACACGGACGTTAATAATAATGTGGTGTCACCGCAAGACACCACACTTGCTAGGTGGTAGCTTAAATCGGCCGCGGTCCATTAGTACATGTCGGACCCGCGTGTCGCCGCCATCAGTACTTGCAGACCTAGCGCCACCACATGGCAGGTCTAGAAAGACGGACTAGCACTCGCCCCAGTTGTACGGACGACATTGCTAGCGACTAGACGTACGAAGCCTTCCTCTCATTTGCCGAGAGACAGTTAGAATAGCCTTCAGCTAAGTCCATAGCTACGACCTAGCAAGGCGCCGTTAACCATATCTGGAGAGAGTCTTACTTGTATTCACCATAAACGATGTATACCAAAAGGATGGATTAAAGTTAAGTAAACAGACATTACGTTCTTTTCTTATTAGCATTCATTGAGCATCCTGTTTCAGACTTCACGATATTCTGGGTGAGCTGATAGCGTGCCTATTCGGCCCTTCTAAATAACACTGTGTCGGCACTTCTGTCGACACATAACAAATAACACCATCTGACAGCAGTTTAACAGCGCCACAGTGGGTCACGCCCATGTAGAACACATTTCAAAAAATTTTTAAAAATAGTTGTAGTCTTCGGAATTGAATAAATTATATATCTATTAAAAGGTAATAGTCTGCAGATTCAGAAAACGCAAAAAAGTAAAAATTGAACTTTTCATGATTTTGAGCCTTTCCGGAGCCCCTTAAACGCTTTCCTTTCGGCTTCCTGCAAACTCCGTGAATTGGCTCCTGCCAACACCCATCATCCCCCATGGCCAACCGTGCAGTTTGAACGTCCTAACGCAAACCGTTCAGAAGTTACGACAGTTTTATTTCATACAGTTCAATAATTATCTCCCTGTACGTGTCGCCTCAGTAGTTCTGCATTGTCCTCTGCAAAGCGTTTCTTAATACACCGCCGGTAAAACTTTGTGTCACGAACAGCGGTGAACTGAAGTTCGGAGCAGCAGTTGCGCCTGGCATTCGGCCAGAACGTCGGCGGTTCGCGAAACTTCAACGAAGTTCGGGTAAAATGTCTTGCCCCATCCCGACCTTCCCCCCCCCCCTCCCCCTCGACAAGATAAATTTGCCTGCAGGCGAAAAAGCACTGCGTGAGAACAAATGAGCATTAGAGTGTCGGAAGTGTTTTTTTGTTTCTCTTTCTACCTGTACCTTTTCACTTGGTCTCGTGCCAGCGAGCAGATTTCATAAGACTGTCGGGTACAAAAAGGGAGGAAGACAGATTGCTATCCAAAGCGAGAATCGTAAGGTTCAGTTGGCATTGCGGAAATAAAGCCCTGAGGGAGCCAATGTTTGCACACAGTTGTTTCCACGAATCTGCACAAATTAAGAAACCCAATGAGATTTGTCTGCACTGTAATACAATGAAGTGCCAAAGAAACTGGTGCAGGCATACGTACTAAAATACAGAGATACGTAAAGAGGCAGAATACGGCGCTGAGGTCGGCAACGTCTTTACAGGGTGGTCCATTGATCGTGACCGGGCCAAATATCTCACGAAATAAGCATCAAACGAAAAAACTACAAACAACGAAACTCGTCTGGCTTGAAGGGGGAAACCAGATGGCGATATGGTTGGCCCGCTAGATGGCGCTGCCATAGGTCAAACTGAAATCAACTGCGTTTTTTAAAAATAGGAACCCCCAGGTTTTATTACATATTCGTATAGTACGCAAAGAAATATGAATGTTTTAGTTGGACCACTTTTTTCGCTTTTTGATACATGGCGCTGTAATTGTCACAAACGTTTGAGTACGTGGTATCACGTAACATTCCGCCAGTGCGAACGGTATTTGCGTCGTGATACATTACCCGTGTTAAAATGGACCGTTTACCAATTGCGGCAAAGGTCGATATCGTGTTAAATTATGGCTACTGTGATCAAAATGCCCAACGAGCGTGTGCTATGTATGCTGCTCGGTATCCTGGACGACATCATCCATCTGTCCGGACCGTTCGCCGGATAGTTACGTTATTTAAGGAAACAGGAAGTATGCAGCCACATGTGAAACGTCAACCACGACCTGCAACGAATGATGATGCCCAAGTAGGTGTTTTAGCTGCTGTCGCGGCTAATCCGCACATCAGTAGCAGAAAAATTGGGCGAGAATCAGGAATCTCAAAAACGTCGGTGTTGACAATCTACATCAACATCTATTGCACCCGGACCATATTTCTATGCACCAGGAATTGCATGGTGACGACTTTGAACGTCATGTACAGTTATGCCACAGGGCACAAGAGAAATTACGGGACGATGACTGATTTTTTGCACGCGTTCTATTTAGCGACGAAGCGTCATTGACCAACAGCGGTAACGTAAACCGACATAATATGCACTATTGGGCAACGGAAAATCCACGATGGCTGCGATAAGTAGAACATCAGCGACTTTGGCGGTTTAATGTATGGTGTGGCATTATGGGAGGGAGGATAATAGGCCCCCATTTCATCGATGGCAATCTAAATGTTGCAATGTGTGCTGACTTCCTACGTAATGTTCTACCGATGTTACTGCAAGATGTTTCACTGCATGACAGAATGGCGATGTAGTTCCAACATGATGGATGTCCGGCACATAGCTCGCATGCGGTTGAAGCGGTGTTGAACAGCATATTTCATGACACGTGGATTCGTCGTCGAAGCAGCATACCGTGGCCCGCACGTTCACCGGATCTGACGTCCCCAGATTTCTTTCTGTGGCGAAGGTTGAAGGATATTTGCTATCGTGAGCCACCGACAACGCCTGACAACACGCGTCAGCGCATTGTCAATGCATGTGCGAACATTACGGAAGGCGAACTACTCGCTGTTGAGACGAATGTCGTTACACGTATTGCAAAATGTATAGAGGTTGACGGACATCATTTTGAGCATTTATTGCATTGATGTGGTATTTACAGGTAATCACGCTGTAACAGCATGCGTTCTCAGAAATGGTAAGTTCACAGAGGTACATGTATCACATTGGAACAACCGAAATGAAATGTTCAAATGTAACTACGTTCTGTATTGTAATTTAAAAATCCTACCTGTTACCGTCTGTTCGTCTAAAGTTGTGAGCCATATGTTTGTGACTATTACAGCGCCATCTATTACAAGCGAAAAAAGTAGTCCAACTATAACGTTCATATTTCTTTACGTACTACACGAATAAGTAATAAGAAATGGGAGTTCCTATTTAAAAAACGCAGTTGATTTCAGTTTGACCTATGGCTGCGCCATCTAGCGGGCCAACCATATCGCCATCTGGTTTCCCCCTTCAAGCCAGACGAGTTTCGTTGTTTGTAGTTTTTTCATTTGATCCTTATTTCGTGAGATATTTGGCCCGGTCACGATCATTGGACCATCCTGTATAAGACAAAAGTGTCTGGATCAGTTGTTAGATCGGTTACTGATGCTACAATGGCAGGGTTGTCAAGATTTAAGTCAATTTGAACGTGTTGTAGTCGGCGCACGAGCGATGGGACACAGCATCTCCGACAGCCACGAAGTCGGGATTTCCCCGTACGACCATTCGACGAGTGTACAGTGAATATCAAGAGTCCGATAAAACACCAAATCTCCGCCATCGCTGCGGCCGGAAAAAGGTCGAGCAAGAACGGGATCAACGACGAGTGAAGAGAAACGTTCAGCGTGAAAGAACTGCAGATTTCAATGCAGGGCCATCATCAAGTGTCAGCGTACGAACCATTCTACGAAACGTCATTGATATGGGCTTTTGGAGCCGAAGGCCCACTCGCGTATCGTTGATGACTGCACGACACAAAGCTTTACGTCTCGCCTGGGCCAGTCAACGCCGACATTGGATTGTTGATGACAGGAAACGTATTCCCTGTTCAGACACGTCTCGTTTAAAATTGTATCGAGGGGACGGACGTGTACGGGTATGGAGAGAACCGTATGAATCGTTGTACCCTGCTTGTCAACAGG
The DNA here is from genome assembly GCF_023864275.1 of Schistocerca cancellata. Lineage (NCBI taxonomy): Eukaryota > Metazoa > Arthropoda > Insecta > Orthoptera > Acrididae > Schistocerca > Schistocerca cancellata. Next base: position 58,529,080 of record NC_064637.1, on the reverse strand, counting down.
TGGCAGTTCAAACTGGTGGAGGCTCTGTAATGGTGTGAGAGATGTGCAATTGGAGTGATGTGGTGAAACGTCATCTTTTTGAACATTTATACAAGACTGTGCTTAAACTGACACACAATATTTTTAGCGCAACGCAATCTGACAATCAAAAATCCCTACAAAAGAATGGCCCTGACTAACATTAAACTATACCTTTCACAAATCCTCACAAAAATCTTCATTACTCGAACTACTGCAATACAGCGAGCGCCACTACTGCCAGCTAAATAAAAGATTCAAACTACTCAAGGCACTAACTACTGATAGGCATAGTTAGCAAATGAAAGATTTTAATAGAGAACAAACAATGTATTTACTTTAATAATCATAATATATATGCCATCCAGTCTTACAAATTTCAAGTCTCCGCCATTTCTCTCCCCACATCCACCACTGCTGGCGGCTCACCTCCAACTGCGCAACGCTACGCGCTGTTCTCATCCAGCTGCCCAACACTACAATGGCAGACAACAATGCAAACTAGCCACAGACTGCACACAGCACAGCCAGTGATTTTCATACCGAGCGCTACGTAACGTTGCCGATAGGAAAACATAAACAGCCTACTTACAATGGGACCCCTGATACGTCTAGATACGACTCTGGCAGGTGAGACGTACGTAAGCATCCTGTCTCATCACCTGCATCCATTATGCATTCCGACGGACTTGGGCAACTCCAGCAGCACAATACGACACACGTCCAGGATTGCTACAGAGTGGGTCCAGGAACACTCTTCTGAGTTTAAACACTTCCGCTGGCCACCAGACTACCCAGACATGAACATTGTTGAGCATATCTGGGATGCCTTGCAGCTTGCTGTTCGGTTCTCCAGCCCCTCGTACTCTTACAGATTTATGGACAGGCCTGCATCATTCACGGTGTCAGTTCCCTCCAGCACTACTTCAGACAGACGAGTCCATGTCACGTCGTGTTGCGGCACTTCTGCATGCCCGCAGAGAGCCTACACGATATCCGGCAGGTGTGCCAGTTTCTTTGGCTCTGTGGCCGAGCGGTTCTACGCGCTTCAGTCTGGTACCGCGCGACCGCTACGGTCGCAGGTTCGAATCCTGCCTCGGGCATGGATGTGTGTGATGTCCTTAGGTTAGTCAGGTTTAAGTAGTTCTAAGTTCTAGGGGACTAACGACCAGAGATGTTAAGTCCCAAAGTGCTCATAGCCATTTGAACCATTTTTTTCTTTGGCTCTCAAGTGTACATGAAATATATTCGCAGTTGCGAATGCGGACAACTGTCAGCTGTACAATATTATGACGACATCGCATCGTAATTCGGACTAACACAGGCACTGCAATTTCGTAGCTATCCGCAGATACCGGGCAAGTGACGTTCAAATGAAATGTCTTATCTGTACGGGGATATACATAATGGATATTCGGGTACAGGTAGTAGACGCATGGTTAACGACTGATGGAAGTTTCAGTCTGGGCGTGAGTCCTGCACGGATAGCAAAATGATTAGGCGATCACTCGCGAGCAGCGGCTTGACGTCCCGATCCGGCACAAATTTTTGTTGACGTCTATCCATTCTACCGCAGATGGTTGTCCATACCCGCACCTCCAAATACATTGAATATATTTAATGTACTAAATGGGTTCTAAATGGCTCTGAGCACTATGGGACTTAACATCTGAGGTCATCAGTCCCCTAGAACTTAGAACTACTTAAACCTAACTAACCTAAGGACATCACACACATCCATGCCCGAGGCAGGATTCGAACCTGCGACCGTAGCAGTCGCGCCGTTGCGGAATGCGCGCCTAGAACCGCTAGTACTAAATGGGTGATTGTTGTATGTGAGTTCCGCCAGTGATGCAAAACATCGTTTTCTCAGTACCCATCAGTCGGTTTTCGTTTTTATTTATTCTGCAATGTGAACATTTTTTTAAAATGATTATAATATTATGTGCATTTTTATAGTCATTTACCAAAAATGTTCACATTGCAGAATAAATTTAAACGAAAACCCACTGATGATGGCACAGTGGTGCCGAAACATCTTAGGGTACTGCAGAAAACGGTGTTCTGCGTAACTGGCGGACCTCACATCCAACAATTTCAACTGCGAACACGGCCAATACAAGAGCTGAAAATCAAAATGACGGATAAATGGGATATGATATGACATTTTACAGTGTCGGGCACTGTGTACAGTTTAGAAACAGTTCGGAAACGATTTTCGTAAGACCGTGACGGTGCACCGGGTTTGAGATGAGTCAGAACGTCGGTTTCGCATCCAGATCTACGTCTGCCTACTCTGGCAGATGAATGGACTGCCATTGCTCCACAGAAATTCAGACATTTCATCTACATCTACATCGATACTCTGCAAATCACGTTTAAGTGCCTGGCAGAGGGTTCATCGAACTACCTTCACAATAATTCTCCATTATTCCAATCTCGTATAGCACGCAGAAAGAACGGACACCTATATAAAAGACATCATATTTACGCCAGTGACTGTAACACTTTCTTTTCTCACGATTGCAATTTCGGCGTTAGGCCATTATCAAGTGCAGATTTTTGTGACTCAAAGCCGTGTCAACTTAAAATGAGCTGAAACATTTATATGCCGTTGTCATTACTATTAAATACATTCGTGACGCTGTTACATATTGCAAGGACACATATTCATACGTCATAAAACAACATAGTCTGTAGACATTCATGTTCGTTAGCACATCACTACTCACTTGAGTGCATAAGTGACTAGTGATGCGCTAACGAACATGTATGTTGTTTTATGACATATGAATATGTGTCCTTGCAATATGTAACAGCGTCACGAATGTATTTAATAGTAATGACAACGGCATATAAATGTTTCAGCTCATTTTAAGTTGACATGGCTTTAAGCCACAAAAATCTGCACTTGATAATGGCCTAAGGCCGAAATTGCAATCGTGAGAAAAGAAAGTGTTACGGTCACTGGCGTAAATATGATGTCCTTTATAAAATTCTGCATGACCGTGAATCCCAGGTATAAAAAGAACACCTATATCGTTCCGTACGAGCTCTCAAAAAATGTTCAAATGTGTGTGAAATCTGATGGGACTTAACTGCTAAGGTCATCAGTCCCTAAGTTTACACACTACCTAACCTAAATTATCCTAAGGACAAACACACACACCCATGCCCGAGGGAGGACTCGAACCTCTGCCGGGACCAGCCGCACAGTCCATGGCTGCATCGCCCTAGACCGCTCGGCTAATCCCGTGCGGCGTACGAGCTGTGATTTCCCTTATTTTCTCGTGGTAATAGTTTCTCCATGTGTAGGTCGGTGCCAACAAAATATTTTCGCATTCGGAGGAGAAAGTTGGTAATTGGAATTTCGCGAAAAGATTCCGTCGCAACGGAAAACGCCTTTTTTAAAATTATGTTCACCCGAAATCGTGTATCATTTCAGTGACACTATCTCCACCATTTCGCGATAATACAAAACGTGCTGGTCTTCTTTCAACTTTTTCGATGTATTCTGTGAGTCGTATCTGCTAAGGATCCCATACCGAGCAGCAGTATTCTAAAAAGAGGACGGACAAGCGTAGTGTAGGCAGTCTCCTTAGCAGGTCTGTTACATTTTCTAAGTCTCCTGCCAATAAAACGCAGTCTTTGGTTAGCCCTCCCAGCGACATATTATATGTGATCCTTCCAATTTAAGTTGTTCGTAACTGTAATACCTAGGTATTCAGCTGAGTTTAGGGGCTTTATATTTGACTGATTTATGATGAAACCGAAGTTTAACGGATTTCTTTTAGCACTGATATGGATGACCTCACACTTTTCGTTATTTAGGGTCAATTGACAATTTTCGCGCCATACAGATATCTTTTCAAAATCGTTTTGCAATTTGTTTTGATCTTCTGATGACTTTATTAGTCGATAAACGACAGCGTCATCTGCAAACAACCTAAGACGGCTGTTGAGATTGTCTCCCAAATCGTTGATATAGGTAAGGAACAGCAAAGTGGTTGTAACACTACCTTGGGGAATGCCAGAAATCACTTCTGTTTTACTCGATGACTTTCCGTCAGTTACTACGAATTGTGACCTCTCTGACAGGAAATCGCGAATCCAGACACATAATTGACACGATATTCAATAAGCACGCAATTTCACTACAAGCCGCTTGTGTGGTGCGGTGCCAAAAGCCCTCCGGAAATCCAGAAATACGGGAATCCCTTATCAATAGCACTCAGCACTTCATGCGAGTAAAGAGCTAGCTGTGTTTCACAAGAACGATGTCTTCTAAACCCATGTTGACTGTGTGTCAATAGACTGTTATGTTCGAGGTAACTCATAATGCTCGAACACAATATATGTTAGAAAATCATGCTGCATATCGACGTTAATGATATGGGCCTGTGATTTAGAGGATTACTCCTACTGCCTTTCTTGAATATTGGTGTGACCTGTGCAACTTTCTACGGTCGCAGGTTCGAGTCCTGCCTCGGGCATGGATGTGTGTGATGTCCTTAGGTTAGTTAGGTTTAAGTAGTTCTAAGTTCTAAGGGACTGATGACCTCAGAAGTTAAGTCCCATATTGCTCAGAGCCATTTGAACCATTTTTTCTGTGCAACTTTCCAGTCTTTTGGTACGGATCTTTCGTCGAGTGAACGGTTGTATCGATTGTTAAGTATGGAGCTATTGTATGAGCATACTCTGAAAGGAACCTAATTGATATACAGTCTGTACGTGCTTTTATTAAGTGATTTAAGTTGTTTTACTACTCCGAGGATATGTACTTCTACGTTACTCTTGTTGGCAGTTGTTCTTGATTCATCAGAAGTGACTCTAATAGACTTCGAGCCGTCGTAAAGGCGGATGGTAGACACACCCCGCATTAATGTCCGCTGTGGCCGAGCGGTTCTAGGCATTTCAATCCGGAACCGAGCTGCTGCTACGGTCGCAGGTTCGAATCCTGCCTCTGGCAAGGATGTGTGTGGAGTCCTTAGGATAGTTAGGTTTAAGTAGTTCTGAGTCTAGGGGGACTGATGACCTCAGATGTTGAGTAGAGTAAGCAGGCAGAAACAACGGCAAGGTGTGCTCGCCTGTTTGCTGTGTACAGGAATGCGGCAGCAAACCTGCCTCACGTGCACGCGCTGTACGCGACCGCAATAGGCTCGAGTCTTTCAGCTTTCTCTCTGGCGACACTCCCCTGGGAGGGAGCCAGTAGTCGGCATCTTGTCACACACACACACACACACACACACACACACACACACACACACGGCCGACCTCACTCTTCGCTCTCTGATGTGGCTTCCCGCTATCGCCAGTACGCAATGGAAGACCCCAGGTTCACAACGACCGAAAAAAGCACGGCAAAGTCGGTCGAAGGTGGAGACAATGTTGGTGATTTGTTTCGATCCTACCGGAATTGTGCATCATGAATTTACCCCTGGAGGACAGACAATTAACCAGGAATACTACAAATGTGTCCTTGTGCGTTTGCCCGAAAAGGTGCGGAAGAAAAGGCCTGCATTGTGGAAAGACAGGAGTTTGGGTGCTACACCGTGACAATGCTCTGGCTCACCGTGGCTTCTCCGTCGTTGAATTTTTTTTTGTGATCCACAACCGCCATATTCCCATGATTTGGCCCTGCGGACTTCTACGTGTTTCCAAAATTGAAATTTTCAGTGAAAGGGAAGTGAGTTTACTTGATTGAGTCGGCCGCTGTGACCGAGCGGTTCTAGCCGCTTCAATCCGGAATCGCGCTGCTGCTACGGTCGCAGGTTCGAATTCTGCATCGGGCATGGATGTGTGTGATGTCATAAGGTTAGTTAGGTGTAAGTAGTTATAAGTCTCGGGGACTGATGACATCAGCTGTTAAATCCCATAGTGCTTAGAACCATTTGACTCGATTGAACACATCGAGGCAAATACCGAGAACGTCCTTAACACACTTCAGGAAAAAAATTTCGACGAATGTGTCCAAAAGTGGAAACACCGTTGGAGTCGGTGTGTTCAGTCACATGGGGACTTTTTTGAAGGAGATGCATCACAGTAGCATGTAAGTATCACAACTGTACAATTAGAAGCCCATTCTTAAAACTTTCCAATCACACCTCGTATACAGAAACACGCCTGTCAACTTCAGTTTATGTCGCTCAACTCCTTCTTGCTGTTGCGACGTTTTGTCCTTGTGCAGTTGTTAGAATCGCAGGGTCCGTGATCGCTAGGCATTCGGATGTACGCCCATTAACGAGGGAGATCAAGAATCGAAAAAGGTCTGAAAAATGGGCATAAAATTTACGTCAAATAATTTGACCCAAAGTGACAAATAAAGTGGAACAGAGCAACATGTGACGCGGCTCATTCGCTGTACACGATTTCGTGGGTCATTCCACGTCAGTAATTTAAAAAACAAATTGGGGCAACTAGCTAATAACGTAAAAATTTTACGAACATATTTTTTTGTTTTTCTCGATGTTGTGAGAAACTACTGCAGATTCACGTGTGGGACATGTTTTATTACATTCACCACACCATTAACAAGAAAATAAATGGAAATCGTGCTTTAACCTCGTACAGTTTTGCGATGGCTTCACGTTAGCGAAGCTGCTAAATTTCAGGCAAAATCTTTTATTACCCGTAAATTCGTAACTAAACATTCGCGGACCTATGTTTATATGAACTTTTTTCTTTAGCTTTACTTTTAGAATAACATAAGAGATATTTGCGTATTTTCGTGAATCATCCCGTACATAGGACTCACCAGCTCTTTCTTCCACCGAGCACGGGGTCCTGGGTTCGATTCCCGGCGGGGCCTTGGATTTTCACCTACCTCGAGATGACGGGTATTTGTGTTGTCCTCATCATTTCCTCATAATTCATGAATATGGCGAGATTGGGCAGAGCAAATGTTGGGAATTTGTACGGGCGCTGATAACCGAGCGGTTGAGCGCCCCACAAACCAAACATCATCATCATCATCATCTTCTTTCTTCCAGTCTCTCGGTACTTGGTGCCGGGCGAGATATTCACGATAAATTCAACCTAGGACATTCGTTCCTTATGAAAACCTGATCTGCTAACAAGGGAACCTCCCCATCGCACCACCCTCAGATTTACTTATAAGTTGCCACATTGGATAGGCCTTGAAAAACTGAACACAGATCAATCGAGAAAACAGGAAGAAGTTGTGTGGAAATATGAAAAAAATAAGCAAAATATACAAACTGAGTAGTCGATGCGCAAGATGGGCAATATCAAGGATAAAGTGAACTTAGAAACGCGGTGGTCCCGTGGCTAGCGTGAGCAGCTGCGGCAGGAGAGGTCCTGGGTTCAAGTCTTCCCTCGGGCGAAAAGTTTAGTTTCTTTATTTTCGCAAAGTTATGATCTGTCCGTTCGTTCATTGACGTCTCTGTTCACTGTAATAAGTTTAGTGTCTGTGTTTTGCGACCGCACCCCAAATCCGTGCGATTAGTGGACGAAAGGACGTGCCTCTCCAATGGGAAACGGAAACATTTGATCGCAAGGTCATAGGTCAACCGATTCCTCCACAGGAAAACACGTCTGATATATTCTATACGACACTGGTGACGGCATGTGCGTCACATGACAGGAATATGTTGTCGACCCACCTAACTTGTAAACTTGGCGAATGAGTAAAAAGATTCTTCTACCTTTCCCGACGTAGGTATTCTTGCGGATGTGACAATCACTCCCAAAAAAGTCATGAAAACATAAGAGTTCGTCACATAAACTGCAACAAATGAATGCAACAGTTTCACAATCGTTAGCAGGAATACTCTCTCGTCCGTGCGCTGTAGTCGACTGACGTCGTGTGTTTCGATGTTTGTTTTGATGTAGCGTCCCCATACTACGGCGCAGTTACTTCACATCGGACGGACGGACGGACAGATAGTAATTGTCTGAAAATAAAAAATTAAACTTTTCACTCGGGGGGAAGACTTGAACCTAGGACCTCTCGTTGCGCAGCTGCTCACGCTAACCACGGGACCACGGTGCCTCAGAGCTCAGACTGTCCTTAAAGTTGCCTATCTTGCGCAAGGACTACTCACTGTGTATATTTTACTTATTTTTTTCATATTTCCACATAACTTCTTCCTGTTTTCTCGATTGATCTGTGTTCAGTTTTTCAAGGCCTCTCCCGTGTGCCAACTTATAACTAAATCTGAGGGGGGTGCGATGGGGAGGTTCCCTTTTAAGTTCCGTCAACCATCCACAGAAGCGTGTGGTAGGAATAGTGACAGCCTGTAGCTGCATGAACCGATGTTTTTCTTTCTGGTCTCTACAAACAGCGCGAGAATTCCACACCTCGTTCTGGAAACATTCGCAGTGCTGGTTTCAGCTGACTCACCAGGTATTTATATTGCGCGCTCATGTGGACTCTTGTCACAGCCGCCGACACCGCCGTTCCAAGTCATGTTGCGTTACATTATACGTTAGCGAGCCACAAAGCGACTACCTCGCACACCCCGGCGCACTGCCAGAAACCGCTGGCCCTGTTCCGACAAACAGCTGGCGCTCCTTGCGAAAACTGCCGCAGCAGTCCGCAGTCAGCTGTGGCTCTGCGGTACTTAGCAAACCCCACTGCAACTTAAGACTCTCTGTTCTTCAATGTGGTACAGTGCGCGAAACTCATCCATTTACAAATCCCATATCTTCAAATGGTTCAAATGACTGTGAGCACTATTGGACTTAACATGTGAGGTCATCAATCTCCTAGAACTTAGAACTACTTAAACCTAACTAACCTAAGGACATCACACACATCCATGCCGGACGCAGGATTCGAACCGTAGCAGCAGTGCGGTTCCGGACTGAAGCGCCTAGAACTGCTCGGTCACCGAGGCCGGCCTGATATCTTCTTCGTACATAGATACGAAATCATACACCACATGTTCAGAGCCTCTATACCCACATCTATCTTTTGCAAATCATGTCCAAGTGCATAGCAGAGCTTACTTCCGCTGTGGTGTCACCAACAGACACCACACTTGCTAGGTGGTAGCGGTCCGTTAGTATACGTCGGACCCGCGTGTCGGCACTATCAGTGATTGCAGACCGAGCGCCGCCACACGGCAGGTCTAGAGAGACTTCCTAGCACTCGCCCCAGTTGTACAACCGACTTTGCTAGCGATGGTTCACTGACAAAATACGCTCTCATTTGCCGAGACGATAGTTAGCATAGCCTTCAGCTACGTCATTTGCTACGACCTAGCAAGGCGCCATTACCAGTTACTGTTGATACTGTGAATAATTTATCGTCAAGAGCGATGTTCACCATTTATGGATTAAAGTTAAATATTCCACCAGCTACGTCCGTTTTTCTAAATTCTAATTTCCTTGTCCTGTTCCAGACCTCACGCCAGCCTGCGTGAGCTAAAACGCGTGCCTTTCGGCTTTCTCTAGTAACGGTGTTGGCTCTCCTGCCAACCCACAACATCCGCTATACCACATGTTAACGATTCTTACCGTGCTAATCGCGTACCATCCTGAGTTCTTGTGTAGCATATACTTGTAACCTTCCCGAGTCCTCTATATCTCTTTTGTTACGCAACCTTCCCTTCTACAATAACCCATGAAACCTTCCCTCAGGATTCCAATCTCTTGTTTAATAATAACAAATGAAATCTTCCCTTTGAAATTAATTCTCTTTGTCAATAATAATAAGCGCAATTTTCGCATACAAATTTAAATGCTGCTTATTAAAAGCGATTTGCTGATTATTTCGACGAAACATAGAATGTGACGTCGTCGTGATCCTCAGTCCTTACCTGCAATAACCCAAAACTGTTCCTTACCTTTTTTACTGTTACTGGATCGCCTTATGACTGCTACATCGAACTGCGACATGAATATACTTACTCTGGTTTACTATGCTCTATTAACTGCTGGTGGGCTGTAATAATAAGTGGATGTATTTATTACCAAAGCTGATGTTATTTTTTAATAGCAAAGCTGACGTTATTCTTTAATTAATTTGACTGAAGTTACGTAATTCATAGTTAAACTTTTTCTTGACAACAATAACATTTTGCAAAGTTTTCCGTTGATGGTTTTTAGGATGGATTATAATCAGTAATGCAGTAGTGCTGGCGAAAATTAATTATATTCTGAATGAAATGATTTTACAAACGTTCAAATAGGACTCACTTTTTACAATAATCTTACAACTAGCATTGCGCAAACATACCTTCAATAGTCTTGAGTTTCTCAAAAAATTAATTCAATAATATTAGTTCCTCTTATGATAGGAGTTAGCTGATGTCTCTGTACATCCGTTTATAATCTCTTGTAAGTCACAGCTGGTGGCTGGCAGGCACACCGCTCCTCTCAACCTCTCGCTTCAGACCTGCTACCGACTCGCTTCACATCTCGCTTACTACTGACTTCCTACGAGCGCTAAAGTGCGGTCTCTCCCGCCAACAATGCTTTCTGGTGCAGACATTCCCTGCTACCACAGTTATTTCCAACATGGCAAATATTAATTATTCCTACATACTCCTATTAATAAAATATGAACATCTTTCATAAATTGTGGTTTGACAATATACAATAGAAATATACACGTCTTACACACTGACTGGGAGAAAACATCGGAGCACAAGGTAAGAGTTGAGCGACATGAACGAAAGCTCGTGGGTGTATTTCTACATACGTAAGGTGATACCTATTCCGCTCTAGCTGCATACATGTGCCGCTATTAGCGCTACCGTGAGAATGCAAATCAGAGTTGCTCGAAATACACGCCGTAACGGTCCCTTGAGCCTTAGATACCTTTGAGACTAGGCGTCGTGAGTCGATGTATCCGTATGTTCATCCGTATGACAGGAGCTCTTTGGGACGATGGCCGTTTACTATTGTGAGAAAATATACGCCTACAAGCGTTCTTATGATTTTATTTATTTTCTTGCAAACAGTTTCGGCGCAGCAGTGCGCCATCTTCAGGCTGTAGTTGATGCAGAATGGGCTCACATGATCCCTATACAGGTTGATTCACGCAGATATGCAAATGTTTTAATGTGTAATTTTTGTCATATGATGACATGGTGGATACCGTGGCTGTTATTTGAAGACAGATGTTGATGGTGTTGGGACAGCAACCAGCCACAAATTTACTTTCAGTTCCTTTATTCAAAGGGTACCGTTACCGGTTTCGAATCGTTGTGATTCATCTTCAGACGGTTTACATGCTTTCCTCATGACATCTGGTGTGTTTTTTACAGATTAATTGTCCTAAAATATAAATAATACATAATTATAAGTACGCCATATACAAATGGTTGTATTACAGATTTTCATTGCATGTGACCTACGTGAAATGTCGGTTTGGAATGTTTGTTTCCATAACATTTGTCCAACAGAGGTGAGTACATTCCGACTGCATTCTTATTGTTACTCACGTAAATTGTTCTCACTGAACACTGTAGATTTGTCACTGAGAAGATTTCTACCACGCACCACATGATTTGATACATACAAAGAGCTCACAAACATAGGAGTATCAAAGATGCTATGATGTATCGTAACATTTAAAGAAGTCCTATGTTTGGAAAAGGATCATATATTCACTTACGCAATGCTTTTACTCTAGTACAGAGACATTGATTTTTTGAGTTGATTCTGTTACATTAATTATAAAGTTCTTTTTATTTTTTTAGTTCTGTATAGGTAAAATAGTATATTATTTAATTACATTTAGCATCATGAGAATTATAGTAACATACAAATTTGCTACTTGATCTGCAGATAGGCGTACTAATATTATTTGCTTTGGAGATTGGAAAATAATTTTTGGAAATTTTTCAGGTAGGGGTTTTAGCTAACTCTCTTTGTTCATTAAGGATATAGTCTGGGGTGCTGTTTTTGTATTTGTGTATTTCTGTTTCTTCTAATATATTCGTAGTGGCTCCTTTTTCTACTAGATGTAAAATTTTTAAGTTGTTCTCAATGTTTCCCACTGAATGGTTTTCTTCAGCAATATGGGCTGCAAATGCAGATTTGTTCAAGTTACCAAGTCTTAAAGCATCAATGTGTTCTTTGTATCTCATTTCAAAACTTCTGCCTGTCTGTCCAATGTCGAATTTTCGGCATGCATCGCATTTGAGTTTGTATATTCCTGATTTACGGTAGGGACTCTTGGAGGTATTTGCATCATGGATTACTAATTTAATATGTTATTGTGCAAGTAAAACTAAAGAAAAAAGTTCATATAAACATATGTCCGCAAATGTTTAGTCTCGGAGTTACGGCTAAGAAAAGATTTTGCCTGAAATTCAGCAACTTCGGTAACATAAAACAGTGCGAGGTTAAAGAACAGCACGATTTCCATTTATTTTGTTATTACTGATGTGGTGAATCTAATAAAAAATGTCCCAGACGTGTATCTGCTGTAGATTTCCAGAACATCCAGAGAAGCAAAGCAATAATTTCGTAAAATTTTTAATTTATTATCTACTTGGCCCAGTTTGTTTTTTAAATTGCAGAAAATTGTGAAGAATTTGTAGAGAAAAAAAAACTGGAAAACTGGTGGTAATAATATTAACAGATACTGCATGAATGTGTCAGATCGGTTCTAGGCGCTACAGTCTGGAACCGCGCGACCGCTACGGTCGCAGGTTCGAATCCTGCCGCGGGCATGGATGTTTATGATGTCCTTAGGTTAGTTAGGTTTAAGTAGTTCTAAGCTCTAGGGGACTGATGACCAAAGCAGTTAAGTCCCATAGTGCTCAGAGTCATTTGAACCATTTTTGAATGTGTCAGATAATCTCCTTTTATTAGTACCATGGCACACGTGAATTCATGTTAAACCGGGAAAAACAAAGTTCAGTGTAAAGGAAGTTGTGCAGTGTAAATACAATTTCACAATACAGTCACAACAAATGTTCAGAAATTTCTCCACCGAGACATGCTTTTAGCTGCACATCTATGGATAGATTTTGTTGCTCGTTTCAGTTTGGTGGGTTTTTCTTAATTTCGTCTATTGGATTCATAATGCGAGCAAGTAATGCCTCATGTGTATTGACTTTGTCGACATAAACTATGTCTTTCATCCATCTTGCGCGACCCCTCCCGCCGGAAGTTCGAATCCCCGCTTGGGCATGGGTGTGTGTGTCGTTCTTAGCATAAGTTACTTTAAGATAAAATTTTTCTTTTTAAAATTCAGGCTTGATCACACCACGTATGTTACAAGAACATAGGTTACCGGTTTCGATCATATGACATGACCAATCAACTGGTCCAGTTGACATCACAGCAGCTGAGAAGAGTGCTCCATGCATCTTGGATGCCATGGGTCTGATGGTCATGTAATATGACCGAAACCGGTCACCTATGTGCTTGTAACATACGTAGTGTGATCAAGACTGAATTTTAAAAAGAAAAATTTTAAAAATTTTTGATCACTGTTCCAAAAATACTTTAAGTTAGTTTAAGTAGTGTGTAAATCTAGGGACCGATGTTCACAGCAGTTTGGTCCGTTAGGAATTCACACACATTTGAACATTTTGAACTTTCATCCATCCCCATACACAAAAATCCATTGGTGTTAAATCGGTCCTTTCACTGAACAATACAGAAAACTAACTCATTTCAAAGTTGGGAAATGACTGAAACAGCAGTGACATAAACGTTCCTGCATTCTTTATGTCAAGTAAACAAATTTACTTGTATAATAAATTTGGCATCTCTGTATCTCCTAAAAAACATCTGCAGATATACGTCTGTGACATGTTTTATGAAATTCACCAGACCAATAACAGCAAAATAAATGGAAATCGTGCTTTACTTTAAGCTGGTACAGATCTGCAATGGCTTCATATTCGCGAAGTTGCTAAATTTCAGGCAAAGTCTTTTACTAGCAGTAACTCCGAACATTTGCGGACCTGTGTTTATAGGATATTTTTAAAATTGTAGCATACCTTCTTGAATGAATCTGTATAGGGATCATGGGAACCCATTTTGCATCAACTACAGCCTGAAGATGGCGCACTGAAGCGCCGAAACTGGTTGCGAGAAGCCGGCAGCTGTGGCCGAGCGGCTCTAGGTGCTTCAGTCTGGAACCGCGCTGCTGCTACGGTCGCAGGTTCGAATCCTGCCTCGGGCATGGATGTGTGTGATGTCCTTAGGTTAGTTAGGTTTAAGTAGTTCTAAGTCTAGGAGACTGATGATCTCAGATGTTAAGTCCCATAGTGCTTAGAGCCATTTGAACCATTTAGGCTGCACGAAAATAAATAAAATTATAAGGACTGTATATTTTCTCACAATAGTAAATGGCCATCGTCCCAAAGAGCTCCTGTCATAAGGATGAACATACGAAAACATCGACTCACGGCGTCCAGTCTCAAAGGTAACTAACGCTCAGTGGACCGTTACAGCGTGTATCTCAAGCAAACCTGTAGGAATCAGCATGGGTTTCGAAAAAGACGATCGTGTGAAACCCAGCTCGCGCTATTCGTCCACGAGACTTAGAGGGCCATAGACACGGGTTCACAGGTAGATGCCGTGTTTCTTGACTTCCGCAAGGCGTTTGATGCAGTCCCCCACAGTTGTTTAATGAACAAAGTAAGAGCATATGGGTTATCAGAGCAATATTGTGACTGGATTGAACAGTTCCTAGATAGCATGTCATTCTCAATGGAGAGACGTTTTCAGAAGTAAGTGATTTCAGGTGTGCCGCAGGGGAGTGTCGTAGGACCGTTGCTATTTACAGTATATATAAATGACCTTGTGGCTAACATGGGAAGTTCACTGAGGCTTTTTGCGGATGGTGCTGTAGTATATCGAGAGGTTGTAACAATGGAAAATTATACTGAAATTCAGGAGGATCTGCAACGAATTGACTCATGGTGCAGGGAATGGCATTTGAATCTCAATGTAGACAAGTGTAATGTGCTGCGAATACATGGACAGAAAGATCCTTTATCATTTAGCTACAATATAGCAGGTGAACAACTGGAAGCAGTTAATTACATAAATTATCTGGGAGTAGGCATTAGGAGTGATTTAAAGTGGAAAAACCATATAAAATTAACGACAGTAAAGCTCATGCCAGACTGAGATTCATTGGAGGAATCCTAAGGAAATGCAGTCAGAAAACAAAGGAAGTAGGTTACAGTACATTTGTTCGCCCACTGCTTGAATACTGCTCACCGGTGTGGGATCCGTACCAGATAGGGTTGATAGAAGAGATAGAGAAGATCCAACGGAGAGCAGCGCGCTTCGTTACAGGATCATTTAGTGTGGTGTCACCGCCAGACACCACACTTGCTAGGTGGTAGCCTTTAAATCGGCCGCGGCTCGTTAGTATACGTCGGACCCGCGTGTCGCCACTACAAGTGATTACAGACCGAGCGCCACCACACGGCAGGTCTAGAGAGACTTCCTAGCACTCGCCCCAGTTGTACAGCCGACTTTGCTAGCGAAGCTACACTGAAAAACTACGCTCTCATTTGCCGAGACGATAGTTAGCATAGCCTTCAGCTACGTCATTTGCTACGACCTAGCAAGGCGCCATTACCAGTTTATATTGAGATTGTTATTAATATACCGTCAAGAGCGATGTACACCAATTATGGATTAAAGTCAAGTATTCCAGCAGCAACGTACCTTATTGGCTATATTAATTACATTGTCCTGTTCCAGACCTCACTCCAGTCTGCGTGAGCGTAAACGCCTTTCGGCTACCAGTCATAGTGGATTGGCTGTCGGGCCAGTCCACCACATTTAGTAATCGCGAAACCGTTACGGAGATGATAGATAGACTCTAGTGGTAGACTCTGCAAGAGAGACGCTCAGTAGCTCGGTACGGGCTTTTGTTGAAGTTTCGAGAACATACCTTCACAAAGAGATCATGAGGATAAAATCAGAGAGATTAGAGCCCACACAGAGGCATACCGACGATCTTTCTTTCGACAAACAATACGAGACTGGAATAGAAGGGAGAACTGATCTACATCTACATCTACATTTATACTCCGCAAGCCACCCAACGGTATGTGGCGGAGGACACTTAACGTGCCACTGTCATTACCTCCCTTTCCTGTTCCAGTCATGTATGGTTCGCGGGAAGAACGACTGCCGGAAAGCCTCCGTGCGCGCTCTAATCTCTCTAATTTTACATTCGTGATCACCTCGGGAGGTATAAGTAGGGGGAAGCAGTATATTCAATAACTCATCCAGAAACGCACCCTCTCGAAACCTGGCGAGCAAGCTACACCGCGATGCAGAGCGCCTCTCTTGCAGAGACTGCCACTTGAGTTTGCTAAACATCTCCGTAACGCTATCACGCTTACCAAATAACCCTGTTACGAAACGCGCCGCTCTTCTGTGGATCTTCTCTATCTCCTCTGTCAACCCAGCCTGGTACGGATCCCTCACGGATGAGCAATACTCAAGTAAAGGTCGAACGAGTGTTTTGTAAGCCATCTCCTTTGTTGATGGGCTACAATCTCTAAGGACTCTCCCAATGAATCTCAACCTGGCAGCCGCCTTACCAACACTTAATTTTATATGATCATTCCACTGCATATCGTTCCGGGCGCATACTCCCAGATATTTTACAGAAGTAACTGCTACCAGTGTTTGTTACACTATCATATAATCATACAATAAAGGATTCTCCTTTCTATATATTCGCAATACATTACATTTGTCTATGTTAAGGCTCAGTTGGCACTCCCTGCACCAAGTGCCTATCCGCTGCAGATCTTCCTGCATTTGGCTGCAACTTTCTAATAATGCAACTTCTCTGTATACTACAGCATCATCCGCGAAAAGCCACACGGAACTTCCGACACTATCTACTAGGTCATTTATATATATTGTGAAAAGCAATGGCCCCATAACACTCCCCTGTGGCACGCCAGAGGTTACTTTAACGTCTGTAGACGTCTCTCCATTGATAACAACATGCTGTTTTCTGTTTGCTAAAAACTCTTCAATCCAGCCACACAGCTGGTCTGATATTCCGTAGGCTCTTACTTTGTTTATCAGGCGACAGTGCGGAACTGTATCGAACGCCCGGAAGTCAAGAAAAAGGCATCTACCTGCGTGGAGGTCATGGAATTGGTCCGCCTCTACCAATCTGTCGGTCACCGAATCTGTTGTTGAGAAGCGTACGAACACTTCGACAGAAATGTTCAGGAGCTCCATCGTGCAAGAACCACATGTTGTGTCGCACTTGTAAAGGCACGTGTTCTAGCAGCATGATAACGTGCTCCATTGAGCGTAGGTGGAAGAACATGGGGCCCAATCAAGACATCACCAACAATGCGTGCCCAAACATTCACAGAAAATCTGTGTTGATGTCGTGATTGTACAATTGCGTGCGGATTCTCGTCAGTCCACACATGTTGATTGTGAAAATTTACAATTTGATCACGTTGGAATGAAGCCTCATCCGTAAAGAGAAAATTTGCACTGAAATGAGGACTGACACATTGTTGGATGAACCATTAGCATAAGTGTACCCGTGGAGGCCAATCAGCTGCACACGCTGTACATGGTACGGAAACAACTGGTTCTCCCGTAGCACTTTCCATACAGTGACGTGGTCAGCGTTACCATGTAGAGCAGCAATTTCTCTGACGCTGACATTAGGGTTATCGTCAACTGCACGAAGAATTGCCTCGTCCATTGCAGGTGTCCTCGTCGTTCTAGGTCTTCCCCAGTCGCGAGTCATAGGCTGAAATGTTCCGTGCTCCCTAAGACGCCGATCAATTGCTTCGAATGTCTTCCTGTCGGGACACCTTCGTGCTGGAAATCTGTCTCGATACAAACGTACCGCGCCACGGCTATTGCCCCGTGCTAATCCGTACATCAAATGGGCATCAGCCAACGCCGCATTTGTAAACATTGCACTGACTGCAAAACCACGTTCTTGATGAACACTAACCTGTTGATGCTACGTATTGATGTGCTTGATGCTAGTACTGTAGAGCATTACCTTCCTTCAATTGGGCCAACTGGCGGTGAATCGAGGAAGTACAGTACATACTGACGAAACTAAAATGAGCTCTAAGATGGAAATTAAGCGTTTCCGGACACATGTCCACATAACATCTTTTCTTTATTTGTGTGTGAGGAATGTTTCCTGAAAGTTTGGCCGTACCTTTTTGTAACAACCTGTATATCTAGATGTAGATGCATACCGAAAAACTTGTAGACCGCGAATCCCGCCGAAAACGCCGTAAGATGTAGGCGCTAGTCTCTCTCTTAGCAGTGGGAGGGTTAAGAACCGCAGGTGCTGTCGGTGGACGCCCGTTATCTGGCGACCAGAGCAAGCAGCTCTCATTTGCATAGCACGGAGCTTCGCGAAGCTCCCCCCAGTTACTCACTGTACAGATAAGGCAGGCCAGCCAACGCCGACGCCGCCGTGCCGACACAGTAGCAGCTCGGCTTCTTCCCACCTGCAGTTAATCAAATGGTTCAAATGGCTCTGAGCACTATGGGACTCAACTGCTGTGGTCATAAGTCCCCTAGAACTTAGAACTACTTAAACCTAACTAACCTAAGGACATCACACACATCCATGCCCGAGGCAGGATTCGAACCTGCGACCGTAGCGGTCGTGCGGTTCCAGACTGTAGCGCCTTTAACCGCGCGGCCACTCTGGCCGGCTGCAGTTAATCCTCGAGTCCGTCTCTTCCCCTCTCGAGCTGTAGTCTGTGTTGCGCAATCGAGTTACTGCGCGGAGTGCTATCAACAGGCGCTGGTTTCTTGCACTCTTTCACGACCTTTCCTTTTACTTAGCGCCCCCGGTGCTTTTCCCACTGCGCGTCTTCCGCTTACTGCTGCAGCGCATGCAGCTACGTAGTAATGGGTTCATAAAAACTCAATCATAATTCCAGCAACGTATACAGTGCGTCATAGGGTTACGTAAACATATTCTATTCTATTCTTAATTACCTTAGGGTCCCAAGAGGGACGTATACTGCCCTGAAAGTTAAGGACAGACGTAGGCGAAATGCACTCTTGTACTTAACGTATATACAGGGTGGTCCATTGATAGTGACCGGGCCAAATATCTCACGAAATAAGCATCAAACGAAAAAACTACAAAGAACGAAACCCGTCTAGCTTGTAGGTGCAAACCAGATGGCGCTATGGTTGGCCCGCTAGATGGCGCTACCATAGGTCAAACGCATATCAGCTGCCTTTTTTTTTTAAAATAGGAACCCCCGTTTTTATTACATATTCATGTAGTACGTAAAGAAATATGAATTGATGCGCAATCGAGTTACTGCGCGGAGTGCTATCAACAGGCGCTGGTTTCTTGCACTCTTTCACGACCTTTCCTTTTACTTAAAAAAATGGCTCTGAGCACTATGGGACTCAACTGCTGTGGTCATAAGTCCCCTAGAACTTAGAACTACTTAAACCTAACTAACCTAAGGACAGCACACAACACCCAGCCATCACGAGGCAGAGAAAATCCCTGACTCCGCCGGGAATCGAACCCGGGAACCCGGGCGTGGGAACCTTTTACTTAGCGCCCCCGGTGCTTTTCCTACTGCGCGTCTCCCGCTTACTGCTGCAGCGCATGCAGCTACGTAGTAATGGGTTCATAAAAGCTCAATCATAATTCCAGCAACGTATATAGTGCGTCATAGGGTTACGTAAACATATTCTATTCCGTTTTTAATTACCTTAGGGTCGCATGAGGGACATACACTGCCCTGAAAGTTAAGGACAGACGTAGGCGAAATGCACCCTTCCACTTAACGTATATACAGGGTGGTCCATTGATAGTGACCGGGCCAAATATCTCACGAAATAAGCATCAAACGAAAAAACTACAAAGAACGAAACCCGTCAAGCTTGTAGGGACAAACCAGATGGCGCTATGGTTGGCCCGCTAGATGGCGCTACCATAGGTCATAACGCATATCAGCTGCCTTTTTTTTTAAATAGGAACCCCCATTTTTATTACATATTCATGTAGTCCGTAAAGAAATATGAATTTTTTAGTTGCACCACTTTTTTCGCTTTGTGATAGATGGCGCTGTAATAGTCACAAACGTATGGCTCACAATTTTACGGGACGATCACAGATTTTTTGCACGCCTTCAATTTAGCGACGAAGCGTCATTCGCCAACAGCGGCAACGTAAACCGGCATAATATGCACTATTGGGCAACGGAAAATCCACGATGGCTGCGACAAGTGGAACATCAGCGACCTGGGCGGATTTGTCAATGCATGTGCGAACATAACGTAAAGCGAACTACTCGCTGTTGAGAGGAATGCCGTTACACGTAATGCCAAATGCACTGAGATTGACGGACATCATTTTGAGCATTTATTGCATTAATGTGGTATTTACAGGTAATCACGCTGTAAGAGCATGCGTTCTCAGAAATGATAAGTTTCCAAAGGTACATGAATCACATTGGAACAACCGAAATAAAATGTTTAAACGTACCTATGTTCTGTATTTTAATTTAATAAACCTATCTGTTACCAGGGTGCGTGAAATCTTATGGGACTTAACTGCTAAGGTCATCAGTCCCTCAGCCTACTTAACCTAAAGTATCCTAAAGACAAACACACACACCCATGCCCGAGGGAGGACTCGAACCTCCGCCGGGACCAGCTGCACAATCCATGACTGCAGCCCCCTAGACCGGTCGGCTAATCCCGCGCAGCTGTATATGATTGTTAAGTATGTAGCTATTGCATCAGCATGCTCTGAAAGGACCCTAATTGGTATACAGTCTGGGCCAGCAGATTTATTATTATTAAGTGATGTAATTTGCTTCACTACTTCGAGGATGTCTTAAGATTGCAGTGGCCACGGGGCTGTCCAGGTTGGATCTCGGACAAATGTCACCTGGCCAGATGATTCACGTTTGTTGTTGCACCAGGTCGACTTTCGTATGCGGATCCGCCGTCGTGGAGGGGAACGGCTGCTCGGAAACACGCATCGCGTCACTTACGTAGTTCGGTGCGTGCTACGGGGTACGTTGAGCTGGGCTTCCACGGGATCTGTCGTAGTAATCGAAGGCACCACGGCAGCCGTGGAATTCATTACCGCGGACCACCTACGTACCTTCAAGCTCGATGTTGTTGTTGTTGTGGTCTTCAGTCCTGGGACTGGTTTGATGCAGCTCTCCATGCTACTCTATCCTGTGCAAGCTTCTTCATCTCCCAGTACCTACTGCAACCTACATCCTTCTGAATCTGCTTAGTTTATTCATCTCTTGGTCTCCCTCTACGATTTTTACCCTCCACGCTGCCTTCCAATGCTAAATTTGTGATCCCTCGATGCCTCAGAACATGTCCTACCAACCGATCCCTTCTTCTAGTCAAGTTGTGCCACAAACTTCTCTTCTCCCCAATCCTATTCAATACCTCCTCGTTAGTTACGTGATCTACCCACCTTATCTTCAGCATTCTTCTGTAGCACCACATTTCGAAAGCTTCTATTCTCTTCTTGTCCAAACTAGTTATCGTCCATGTCTCACTTCCATACATGGCTACACTCCATACAAATACTTTCAGAAACGACTTCCTGACACCTAAATCTATATTCGATGTTAACAAATTTCTCTTCTTGAGAAACGCTTTCCTTGCCATTGCCAGTCTACATTTTATATCCTCTCTACTTCGACCATCATCGGTTATTTTACTCCGTAAATAGCAAAACTCCTTTACTACTTTAAGTGTCTCATTTCCTAATCTAATTCCCTCAGCATCACCCGACTTAATTTGACTACACTCCATTATCCTCGTTTTGCTTTTGTTGATGTTCATCTTATATCCTCCTTTCAAGACACTGTCCATTCCGTTCAACTGCTCTTCCAAGTCCTTTGCTGTCGCTGACAGAATTACAATGTCATCGGCGAACCTCAAAGTTTTTACTTCTTCTCCATGAATTTTAATACCTACTCCGAATTTCTCTTTTGTTTCCTTTACTGCTTGCTCAATATACAGATTGAATAACATCGGGGAGAGGCTACAACCCTGTCTCACTCCTTTCCCAACCACTGCTTCCCTTTCATGCCCCTCGACTCTTATAACTGCCATCTGGTTTCTGTACAAATTGTAAATAGCCTTTCGCTCCCTGTATTTTACCCCTGCCACCTTCAAGCTCGATATATTCCGCATATGTGACCCGCGAAAGACATGTCGGATTTGTACCACGCGGTATCTATATTGTATTGTGTTCCAGAGGTTAACTGTCATGGTAAAGAATGATGGTGAGTTTCCCCCTGTTTTTCCTTTTTAGACAGAGCCAACTTCGAATCTCGGTTGCTATAGCTCCGCAATACAAGTGCTAGACATGTCATCTCGGACTCCAGGTGTTCGTTATACGACTGTTGATATTTCAAAACGTATCTAGATTACGGTGTACCGATTTTTTAAAATATATTATTATCGGCAGTCGATATGACAGAAAAATTATCGGAATATCGACGAAAACTGTTTATTGTGGACTTCAGTCCAGAGACTGGTTTGATGCAGCTCTCCATCTTACTCTAACCTGTGTAAGGTTCTTCATCTCCCAGTACCTACTGCAACCTTACATCCTTCTGAATCTGTTTAGTGTACTCATCTCTTGGTCTCCCTCTGAGATTTTTACCCTCCACGCTGCCCTCCAATACTAAACTGGTGATCCCTTGATGCCTTAGAATATGCCCTACCAACCCATCCCTTCTTCTAGTTAAGTTGTGCCACAAATTATTCTTCTCTCCAATTCTACTCAATACCTCCTCATTAGTTATGTGATCTACCCATCTAATATTCAGCATTTTTCTGTAGCACCACATTTCGAAAGCTTCTATTCTCTTCCTGTCTAAACTATTTATCGTCCATGTTTCACTTCCATACATGGCTACACTCCATACAAATACTTTCAGAAACGACTTCCTGACAATTAAATCTATACTCGATGTTAACAAATTTCTCTCCTTCAGGAACGCTTTCCTTGCCATTGCCAGTCTACATGTCACATCCTCTCTACTTCGACCATCATTAGCTATTTTGCTTCCCAAATAGAAATACTAATTTACTACTTTAAGCGTCTCATTTCCTTATCTAATTTCCGCAGCATCACCCGATTTAATTCGACTACATTCCATTACTCTCGTTTTGCTTTTGTTGATGTTCATCTTATATCCTCCTTTGAAGACACTATCCATTCCGTTCAACTGCTCTTCCAAGTCCTTCGCTGTCTCTGACAGAATTACAATGTCATCGACGAACCTCAAAGTTTTTATTTCTTCTCCATGGATTTTAATTCCTATTCCGAATTTTTCTATTGTTCCTTTACTGCTTGCTCAATATACAGATTGAATAACATCGTGGATAGGCTACAACCCTGTCTCATTCCCTTCCCAACCACTGCCTCCTTTTCATGCCCCTCGACTCTTATAATTGCCATCTGGTTTCTGTACAAATTGTAAATAGCCTTTCGCTCCCTGTATTTTACCCTTGCCACCTTCAAAATTTGAACGAGAGTATTCCAGTCAACATTGTCAAAAGCTTTCTCCAAGTCTACAAACGCTAGAAACGTAGGTTTGCCTTTCCTTAATCTATTTTCTAAAGTAAGTCGTATGGTCAGTATTGCCTCACGTGTTCCAACATTTCTACGGAATCCAAACTGATCTTCCCCGAGGTCGGCTGCTACCAGTTTTTCCATTCGTCTGTAAAGAATTCGTGTTAGTATTTTGCACCAGTGGCTTATTAAACGGCCTATAAAAATTTCGGCTTGATAGGTGTCATCTAAGTATTAATCGATTGTACGATAATGTCATATCTTTGCTCTCGACCTGTTACATGTGAGCGTGCAGCGATGTTGTAAGCTGTATCGCAAGGTCAGGTCACCTTTGGTGTGCGCGTAGGCGCAGTAGCAGATAGTGGTTAGCTGCGTTGATATGAGAAAGCAGCTGTAATGTTATGTTTCAAATGTATCTATGTGCTGAATTAAGATGTTTATGTAATGGTACCTGATCTGAGAAGGAGAAAGTGTAGCGGAATCTTTTATTTACGTGTAGAGGAAATATAAGGAAATTTTTTTTTGAAGTGGCCCTTTTATTATTGCAGCGCCATTTTTCGCCTACCTTTCTCTTACAATTTTTAATTAATCATGGTGTTTTCAAAAGTAGAAAAGGAATAAGGTGTGTTCCGAAAAATATGCAACTAACAGAGTGTATCTGTGTAGATGTAGTAATTTGAAGCTTTAGCATAGCAGCGCGCAAGAAAGAGCAGTACTGCAACGCGTTATCCAGATTTGCCCAGGTCAGAGGTGAGTCATCATCATCATCATCATTTAAGACTGATTATGCCTTTCAGCGTTCAGTCTGGAGCATAGCCCCTCTTATACAGTTCCTCCATGATCCCCTATTCAGTGCTAACATTGGTGCCTCTTCTGATGTTAAACCTATTACTTCAAAATCATTCTTAACCGAATCCAGGTGCCTTCTCCTCGGTCTGCTCCGACTCCTCCTACCCTCTACTGCTGAATCCATGAGTCTCTTGGGTAACCTTGCTTCTCCCATGCGTGTAACATGACCCCACCATCTAAGCCTGTTCGCCCTGACTGCCACATCTGTAGAGTTCATTCCCAGTTTTTCTTTGATTTCCTCATTGTGGACACCCTCCTGCCATTGTTCCCATCTACTAGTACCTGCAATCATCCTAGCTACTTTCATATCCGTGACCTCAACCTTGTTGATAAGGTAACCTGAATCCACCCAGCTTTCGCTCCCATACAACAAAGTTGGTCGAAAGATTGAACGGTGCACAGATAACTTTGTCTTGGTACTGACTTCCTTCTTGCAGAAGAGAGTAGATCGTAGCTGAGCGCTCACTGCATTAGCTTTGCTACACCTCGCTTTCAGTTCTGTCAGAGGTGAGGACTAAATATTTTGATTTTTGCTTTATTTCAATCAGGGCCAACTTATGTCATTCGGAGACAGATAGATTTTTCTGTGTTGTGTATCAGTTGTGGGATCTGCGATCAGTTTTGCAAAACTAATTATTGTAGGTTTTATGTCAAAGTTCATTATTCAGGCGGTTTATACTGTTCACAATTTTTGCAGTCAGATTGTCCACTTTTCCAGTATTAAAGGCTTGCCTTCTCATTACGACAGTTCCATTTTTCTATTACGATTCATTATTACATCTGCACAGCTCTTATTATTTAGAAAAGAGTACGTCAGTCATATTTTTATTATCTAAAGAGAACTTTGACGCTGCACACTGTAAATATAATGCTCGTTTTAGAGCTGTATATTCAAGTATTGATTTATTATTAGATATTCTGTACAGCAATAAGGTAGCAACCTGCTTATTCTAAATAAGAATTGATAGGAAAACGATGCACTTTCACGCTCGGCGATAAGCACTATGCTAACAATGTTGTACTACAATTTCAAAAGAATAATGTCAAATATTTACCGAAAATTGCGAAAAAAATAAAATACAGAAGAAAGTTTTATAGTTCTTCCTCTTCTCTCTCTCTCTTTCTGCGAGGGTGGTTTGAAAAATTCTCGGAACGGAATAGAAAAAAAAGTATTTACATCAATGAAACATTTTTGTTTTTTGTTTTTCAATCTAGTCTCGTTGCAGATTAATGCACTTGACCTAACGATGTTCCAGTGCCTTGATACCATCTCGAAAATGAGTTTCCTCAAGGCCTGCAAAAAAAGTCGTCAACTCTGGCTACCAATTCTTCGTTTGAAGTGAATCTTCGTCGTCGACCAAGAAAAATTTTCAGTCTTCGGAAGAGATGGAAGTCTGACGGATCCATATCAGGTGAATAAGGCGAGCGTGGCAACAATTCATACCTTAGTTCGTGTAATTTTGCCATTGCGAAGGCACATGTGTGCGGGCGCACATTGT
The DNA here is from genome assembly GCF_023864275.1 of Schistocerca cancellata. Classification (NCBI taxonomy): domain Eukaryota; kingdom Metazoa; phylum Arthropoda; class Insecta; order Orthoptera; family Acrididae; genus Schistocerca; species Schistocerca cancellata. Next base: position 58,503,208 of record NC_064637.1, on the reverse strand, counting down.
TTTGATGGGACTTTCTTCCTTGCTAAACCTGGCCTTTTTTTCGCGTATCTTTTTTTGCAATTTGTCCAGGACATTAGCATAGTATTCTCCAGTAATTGTTTGCCCAGTGGGGAGATAATCTACAAACAGACTCCCCTTCGCATCCCAGAACTCTGATCCCATCACCTTTCCCGCCAAAGGAATTGTCTTTGCTTTCTTTGGTGGCGGAGAATCTGCATGTTTCCTCTGCTTTGACTGTTGTTTTGTTGGGGGAAGAGACCAAACAGCGAGGTCATCGGTCTCATCGGATTAGAGAAGGATGGGGAAGGAAGTCGGCCGTGCCCTTTCAAAGGAACCATTCGGGCATTTACCTGGAGCGCTTTTGGGAAATCACGGAAAACTTAAATCAGGGTGGCCGGACGCGGGTTTGAATCGTCGCCCTCCCGAATGCGAGTCCAGTGTCTAACCACTGCGCCACCTCACTCGGTTGTTGTTTTGTAGTTTCATATCTGGCCACAAACAGGCGCAAAAAATCTTGTTCATTTCTCCTCAAATGGGCCAAACATTGTTCCAATACGTACATTCTCGATCGTTTTTGATCCAGCGACAAGAGCCGCGGCACCCATCTTGCAGATATTTTTTCATATCTAATTCTTCAGTTAAAATGTGATATACCCTTTGAGGTGACGTCTGGCAAGCGTGAGCAATTTCACGCACTTTCAGTCGGCGATCCTCCGTGACCATTCTGCGCACTTTTGCAATGATTTCTGGAGTAGCGACACATCTTGGCCGACCACTGCGCGGATCATCATTTAAGCTCTCCCAACCAAAATTAAATTCATTTGCCCACTTGGCGACCGTTGAATATGAAGAAGTAGAGTACCCCTGTGTATTCTGGAAATCGGCATGAATCATTGCTTTCACACTTTTGTTTACGAAGTACTTAATCGCTGCTCGAATCTTGATCCTTTTTTTCGTTTTCGCAAATCACTACGCGGGAACAACAACAGAGCCACGTTACCGTCACAGCTGTCTTCCAAGAGAACTGACGTGGCACGTGTTTACAGGCAACAGTCCAATAAATGTCCGCCTCCGTGGGGTAGCGGTAGCGTTACTGCCTACCGCGCAGGGAGCCCGGGTTCGATTTCCGGCAGGGGACTGGGTGTTGTGTGTCTTTCATCATCATTGATCCGCAAGTCGCCGATGTGGCGCCAACTAAAGAGGACTTGCAATACGGCGGCCGAACTCCCCCGAAAGGGGCCTCCCGGCCAACGATGTTTTACGATCATTTCATTTCAGTCCAATGAATATCACGTGAGCAACTCGTTGCGCTAGCGCTGACCTCTCGTGGTGATTCCGAGAACTATTCAAACAACCCTCGTATCTCTCTCTCTCTCTCTCTCTCACACACACACACACACATATTGAAACGTCCCCTTAGAACAAATTATACAAGACTGTGCTTAAACTGACACACAATGTTTTTAGCGCAACGCAATCTGACTATCAAAGATCCCTGCAAAAGAATGGCCCTGAGTAACTTTAACCTATACCTTTCACAAATCACTTACCTCACAAAAATCTTCGTTACTCAAACTACTGCAATACAGCGAGCGCCACTATTGCCAGCTAAATAAAAGATTCAAACTACAGAAGGCACTAACTACTGATAGGGATAGTTAGCAAATGAAAGATTTTAATAGAGAACAAACAATGTATTTACCTTAATAGTCATAATATATATAGCAGTTCATGACAAATTACAAAACTCCGCCATCTCTCTCCTCACATCCACCACTGCTGGCGGCTCACCTCCAACTGCGCAACGCTACGCGCTGTTAACATCCAGCTGCCGCTGCCCAACACTACAATGGCAGACAACAATGCAAACTAGCACACAGAGCGCTACGTAACGTTACCAATAAGAAAACATAAACAGCCTACTTACAATATATATATATATATATATATATATATATATATAATAGACAAACAGTTGGTAACAGGTAGATTTTTTAAATTAAAATACAGAACGTAGGTAGGTCTGAACATTTTATTTCAGTTGTTCCAAAGCGATACATGTACCTTTGTGAACTTATCATTTCCGAGAACGCATGCTGTTAACAGCGTGATTACCTGTAAATACCACATCAATGCAATAAATGCTCAAAATGATGTCCGTCAACCTCAGTGCATTTGGCAATACGTGTAACGACATTCCTCTCAACAGCGAGTTGTTCGCCTTCCGTAATGTTCGCACATGCATTGACAATGCGCTGACGCGTGTTGTCAGGCGTTGTCGGTGGATCACGATAGCAAATATCCTTCAACTTTCCCCACAGAAAGAAATCCGGGGACGTCAGATGCGGTGAACGTGCGGGCCATGGTATGGTGCTTCGACGACGAATCCATCCGTCATGAAATATGCTACTCAATACCGCTTCAACCGCACGCGATCTATGTGCCGGACATCCGTCATGTTGGAAGTACATCGCCACTCTGTCATACAGTGAAACATCTCGTAGTAACATCGGTAGAACATTACGTAGGAAATCAGCATACATTGCACCATTTAGATTGCCATCGATAAAATGGGGGCCAATTATCCTTCCTCCCATAATGCCTAACCATACATTAACCCGCCAAGGTCGCTGATGTTCCACTTGTCGCAGCCATCGTGTATTTTCCGTTGCCCAATAGTGCATATTATGCCGGTTTACGTTACCGCTGTTGGTGAACGACGCTTCGTCGCTAAATATAACGCGTGCAAAAAAATCTGTCATCGTCCCGTAATTTCTCTCGTGCCCTGTGGCAGAACTGTACACGACGTTCAAAGTCGTCGCCATGCTATTCCTGCTGCATAGAAATATGGTACGGGTGCAGTCGATGTTGATGTAGCATTCTCAACACCGACCCTTTTGAGATTCCCGATTTTCGCCCAGTTTGTCCTCTACTGATGTGCGGATTAGCCGCGACAGCAGCTAAAACACCTACTTGGGCATCATCATTCGTTGCAGGTCGTGGTCGACGTTTCACATGTGGCTGAACACTTCCTGTTTCCTTAAATAACGTAACTATCCGGCGAACGGTCCGGTCACTCGGAAGATGTCGTTCAGGATGCCGAGCAGCATACATGTCACACGCCCGTTGGGCATTTTGATCACAATAGCCATACATCAACACGATGTCGCCCTTTTCCGCAATTGGTAAACGGTCCATTTTAACACGGGTAATGTATCACGAAGCAAATACCGTCCGCACTGGCAGAATGTTACGTGATACCACGTACTTCAACGTTTGTGACTATTACAGCGCCATCTGTGACAAAGTGAAAAAAGCGGTCCAACTAAAGCATTCATATTTCTTTGCGTGCTATACGAATATATAAAAAAAAGGGGGGTTCCTATTTCAAAAAAACGCAGTTGATATCCGTTTGACCTATGGCAGCGCCATCTAGCAGTCCAACCATAGCGTCATCTGGTTTCCCCCTTCAAGCTAGACAAGTTTAAAAAAAGGCAAAGGTCCCGAGTTCGAGTCTCGGTCGGGCACACAGTTTTAATCTGCCAGGAAGTTTCATATCAGCGCACACTCCGCCGCAGAGTGAAAATCTCATTCTGGAAACATCCCCCAGGCTGCGGCTAAGCCATGTCTCCGCAGTATCCTTTCTTTCAGGAGTGCTAGTTCTGCAAGGTTCGCAGGAGAGCTTCTGTAAAGTTTGGAAGGTAGGAGACGAGATACTGGCAGAAGTAAAGCTGTGAGTACCGGGCGTGAGTCGTGCTTCGGTAGCTCAGACGGTAGAGCACTTGCCCGCGAAAGGCAAAGGTCCCGAGTTCGAGTCTCGGTCGGGCACACAGTTTTAATCTGCCAGGAAGTTTCATATCAGCGCACACTCCGCTGCAGAGTGAAAATCTCATTCTAGACAAGTTTAGTTCATTGTAGTGTTTTCGTTTGACGCTTATTTCGTGAGATATTTGGCCCGGTCACGATCAGTGGACCACCCTGAGAGAGAGACAGTATTATTGCCTGTTGCCTGAAGCGCAGCCAATAAGGTGACCTCTCTGACCGGCTTTCCCTCTGCCTTTCGCGGAACTCTTCAGCTCAAGGAGCTGACGCAGCGCACACACCGTGTCCCAAACCAAGCTGACGCAGCCGGTCGATGCTTCTGCGTTGCCTCCTCCTGTAGGCCTGCCCCAACAACCTGCGCCAGCGAGACGTTCTAGATAAGGGTCTGCAGTCAAGTCGCTAAATCGCCAACTGCTGCCTAATGAACAAAATAATACCAGGTTGGACGATCCACATCTACCATCCATACTCCGCAAGCCACCTGACGGTGTGCGGCGGAGGGTACCTTGAGTACCTCTATCGCTTCTCCCTTCTATTCCAGTCTCGTATTGTTCGTGGGAAGAGATGGTCGGTATGCCTCTATGTGGGCTCTAATCTCTCTCATTTTATCCTCATGGTCTCTTCACGAGATATGCGTAGGAGGGGGCAATATACTGCTCGACTCCTCGGTGTAGGTATGTTCTCGAAATTTGAAAAAAAGCCCGTACCGAGCTACTGAGCGTCTCTCTTGCAGAGAGTTCCACTGGAGTTTATCTGTCATCTCCGTAACGCTTTCGCGGTTACTAAATGATCCTCTAATGAAGCGCGCTATTCAAATGGTTCAAATGGCTCTGAGCACTAGGCATCAGTCGGCTAGAACTTAGAACTAATTAAATCTAACTAACCTAAGGATATCACACACATCCATGCCCGAGGCAGCATTCGAACCTGCGACCGTAGCGGTCGCTCGGTTCCAGACTGTAGAAGCGCGCTGTTCTCCGTTGGATCTTCTCTATCTCTTGTATCAACCCTATCTGGTACGGATCCCACACTGGTGAGCAGTATTCAAGCAGTGGGCGAACAAATGTACTGTAACCTACTTCCTTTGTTTTCGGACTGCATCTCCTTAGGATTCTTCCAATGAATCTCAGTCTGGCATCTGCTTTACCGACGATTAATTTTATACGGTCATTCCAATTTAGATCACTCCTAATGCCTACTCCCAGATAATTTATGCAATTAACTGCTTCCAGTTGCTGACCTGTTATATTGTAGCTAAATGATAAAGGATCATTCTCTCTATGTATTCGCAGTACATTACACTTGTCTACATTGAGATTCAATTGCCTTTCCCAGCACCATGCGTCAATTCGTTGCAAAAAATGTTCAAATGTGTGTGAAATCGTACGGGACTTAACTGCTAAGGTCATCAGTCTCTAAGCTTAGACACTACTTAACCTTAATTTAACCTAAGGACAAACACACACACACCAATGCCCGAGGGAGGGCTCGAACCTCCACCGGGACCAGCCGCACAGTCCATGACTGCAGCGCCTGAGACCGCTCGGCTAATCCCGCGCGGCGTCACCAACACGTATTGTGTTCGAGTATAAGGACTTTTCTGGAGACTAGAAATCTACTCTGTAGGAATCAGCATGGGTTTCGAAAAAGACGGTCATGTGAAACCCAGCTCGCGCTATTCGTCCACGAGACTCAGAGGGCCATAGACACGGGTTCACAGGTAGATGCCGTGTTTCTTGACTTCCGCAAGGCGTTCGATACAGTTCCCCACAGTCGTTTAATGAACAAAGTAAGAGCATATGGACTATCAGACCAATTGTGTGATTGGATTGAGGAGTTCCTAGATAACAGGACGCAGCATGTCATTCTCAATGGAGAGAAGTCCTCCGAAGTAAGAGTGATTTCAGGTGTGCCGCAGGGGAGTGTCATAGGACCGTTGCTATTCACAATATACATAAATGACCTGGTGGATGACATCGGAAGTTCACTGAGGCTTTTTGCAAATGATGCTGTGGTGTATCGAGAGGTTGTAACAATGGAAAATTGTACTGAAATGCAGGAGGATCTGCAACGAATTGACGCATGGTGCAGGGAATGGCAATTGAATCTCAATGTAGACAAGTGTAATGTGCTGCGAATACACAGAAAGATAGATCCTTTATCATTTAGCTACAAAATAGCAGGTCAGCAACTGGAAGCAGTTAATACCATAAATTATCTGGGAGTACGCATTAGGAGTGATTTAAAATGGAATGATCATATAATGTTGAGCGTCGGTAAAGCAGATGCCAGACTGAGGTTCATTGGAAGAATCCTAAGGAAATGCAATCCGAAAACAAAGGAAGTAGGTTACAGTACGCTTGTTCGCCCACTGCTTGAATACTGCTCAGCAGTGTGGGATCCGTACCAGATAGGGTTGATAGAAGATATAGAGAAGATCCAACGGAGAGCAGCGCGCTTCGTTACAGGATCATTCAGTAATCGCGAAAGCGTTACGGAGATGATAGATAAACTCCAGTGGAAGACTCTGTAGGAGAGACGCTCAGTAGCTCGGTACGGGCTTTTGTCAAAGTTTCGAGAACATACCTTCACCGAAGAGTCAAGCAGTATATTGCTCCCTCCTACGTATATCTCGCGAAGAGACCATGAGGATAAAATCAGAGAGATTAGAGCCCACACAGAGGCATACCGACAATCCTTCTTTCCACGAACAATACGAGACTGGAATAGAAGGGAGAACCGATAGAGGTACTCAAGGTACCCTCCGCCACACACCGTCAGGTGGCTTTCGGAGTATGGATGTAGATGTAGATGTAGACTATGAAACATACTTACACCCAAACACAAATATGCACTTCGATGTTGAATATTATGCTGGATTGTAGTACCTGTCGTAATTACTACGTCTCAGCAAGACTACGAAACATACACCCAAATCTCCGAATGTCAGATAGTCACATCGGTATCAAACGTATGTAGATAGAGTGTCAACCAAAACACCGATTTACACTGAAGCGCCAAAGAAATCGGTATAGGAATACGTATTAAAATACAAAGATACGTAAACAGGTAGACTACGGCGTCACGGTCGGCAACGCCTATGTAAGACAACAAGTGTCTGGTGCAGTTGTTGGATCAGTTACTGCTGCTGTAATGGCAGGTTATCAAGGTAAGGGAGTTTGGACGTGATGTTATAGTCGGCGCACGAGCGATGGGACATAGCATCTCCGTGTAGCTATGAAGTGGGGATTTCCCGTACGACCATTTCACGAGTGTACCGTGAATATCAGGAAACATCAACTCTCTGACATCGCTGCGACCGGAAACAGATCCTCGAAGAACGGGGCCAACGACGACTGATGAGAATCTTTCACCATGACGTAACTGCTATCCTTCCGCAAATTGTTGCAGATTTCAATGTTGGGCAATCAATAAGTGTCACTGTGTGAATCATTCAACGGAACATCATCGATATGGGCCTTCGGAGCCAAAGGGCCACTCGTGTTTCCTCGATGACTACACAGCACAAAGATTTATGCCTCGTCTGGAGCTCGACGAAATCGTCATTGGACTGTTGACGACTGGAAACATGTGGCCCGGTCGAACTAGTCTCGTTTCAAATTGTATCGGACGGGATGATTCTATCTAACGGAAGGACGCTTATGGGTATGGAGATAACCTCATGAATTCCTGAAGCCTGCATGTCAGCAGAGGAGTGTTCGAGCTGGTGGAGGCTCTGTAACAGGGTAGACCGTGTGCAGTTGGAGTGATATGGCAACACTGATAACGTCTAGATAGGACTCTGACAGGCGACACATACGTAAGCATCCTGTCTGATGACTTGTATCCATTTGTGTCCTTTGTGCATTCCGACGGACTTGCGAAATTCCAGCAGGATAATGCGGCACCCCAAACGTCCAGAATTGCTACATAGGTGCTCTAGGAACACTCTTCTGAGTTCAAACACTTCCGCTGACCACCAAACTTCCCGGGCATGAACATTATTGAGCATATCAGGGATGGCTTGCAATGTGCTGTTCAGAAGAGATCGGAATCCTTCGAACTCTTACTGATTTGTGGACAGCCCTGCAGAATTGATGGTGTCAGAACCCTTGAGCACTGCTTCAGACATTAGTCGAGTACAGGCCACGTCGTGTTGGGGGACTTCTGCGTGCTCGCGGCGGCCCTACACAATGTTAGGCAGGTGTACCAGTTTATTTGGCTCTTCAGTGTATATATCTCGTAAGGACATTGTAAGCAAGGTTCCAGTATCATTGCTGAGAACATTTATTGGTTATTACGACAGCTGTTTCCGAATATTTCCATTTTAAGTACCTGTGTATACAATTTTTGAGTATTACAATGTGCTATAGTTCTATAGGAATTTTAGACCTTTTTTTATAAGTGAATAATTTCGTGAATTATTGACGTATAAGTGAAATTGCACTCCCAATTTTCATTGTGACGAATTACACAAACGTCTGGATTAAATTTTGCGTGAAACTGCACAAAACCTTTACAGAGACAAAACAAATGATGCAAGGACTTTTCGGTGATGAGTGCTAATGCCGTACTCGATTTAAAAATGGCCGGATGGAAGTTAAAGATGACCTTCGTCGAGGATGCCTTCGACGTCTACCGACAACGCTTGTGTCAGAAACGTCAACGAAATTGTGCGTAGCAATCCAAGACTGACTGACCGAGAGATTGCAGAAGAACGTAACATTTCAGTTGGATAATGTCGTGAAATCCTGACACAGCATTTTGGAACGCGCCGTGTTGCCTCCAAATTTGTCCATCGGCTCATGAGTCCAGACCAGAAAGACCTTCGCCTCGCAATCTGTGAAGAGCTTTTGGATCGCGCAAGTGAGAACAAGATGTTCCTTAAGAGAACCATAACTGGTGATGAGACGTGGATCTACGGTTATGACATTGAGACCAGTCTTCACAATGGGTCAGGAAAGGTTATCCAAGACGAATGAAAGCTCGTCAGGTCAGGTCAAGTGTCAAAGCCATGCTGATAGTTTTTTTTTTTTTACTTTGAAGGATTAGTTCATCATGGATTCGTGCCACAGAGCCAAACTATTAATCGATGGTACTATCGGGACGTGTTGCGACGCCTCCGAGAAAATGTGAGTAGGGAACGGCGTGAATTGCGGCGAGACAATTCGTGACTCTCGCATCACGATAATGCACCCGAACATTCATCCCTGTTGGTGCGTGACTGTTGCAGAGGAAACGAAATCGCCGTGCTGCCTCATCCTCCATACTCTCCACACTGCGGACTTTTTTTTTATTTCCAAAGTTGAAAACTTTTGTGTTCGAACAAGAGGCTACACCGTGTTACTAGAGGAGGCCGAAATGCACGCGTTTTAGCTCACGCAGGCTGGCGTGAGTAGGAAAGAACTATACTGACGTGAGGTCTGGAACATGACAAGGAATGAGAATTCAGAAAGCGGACGTAATTAGTTTGATACTTAACTTTAATCCATTAATGATGAACGTCGCTCTTGACGGCACATGATTCACAATATTATCTGTTCAGAATACATTCATAGTAACTGAATATGGCGCCTTGCTAGGTCGTAGCAAATGACGTAGCTGAAGGCTATGCTAAACTGTCGTCTCTGCAAATGAGAGCGTATGTAGACAGTGAACCATCGCTAGCAAAGTCGGCTGTCCAACCGGGGCGAGTGCTAGGAAGTCTCTGTAGACCTGCCGTGTGGCGGCGCTCGGTCTGCAATCACTGACAGTGGCGACACGCGGGTCCGACGTATACTAACGGACCGCGGCCGATTTAAAGGCTACCACCTAGCAAGTGTGGTGTCTGGTGATGACAACACAAAAACACCATTGAAAGGATCAAAATTTTCAAAGACAGACGAGATAAAAGAAAATCCGCGAACGGCATTTCGCTCGAACCAGCAAGAGACGTACCAAGACTGCTTCCGGGAGTGGAACGGCGTTGGGAGCGGTGAATCAATTATAGAGGAGAGTATTTCAGAGGAGACCATGCACAGTAAGTAAAAGGAGAGTGTAGAAAAATTTGTGAAGAAAGTTCCGGAATTTTCTGAACAAATCTTGTGTGTTCCGCAAATTGTTTACTGCGTTCTCTACAACCAACAGCAGCATTTTCATGACAAAAAAATTTCGCAAATGACGTATCAGCGTAGTCAGCATTTATAATGATGTGTGGCATTCTTAAGCGCTGCAATAGAATTGGCCAACAAATCACAACACATTTGAAAAATTCAGTTACGTAAAGTTATGCACAAATTAACTTCGAAAACGGCAGTAGATGAATAACTTGTAGCTGTTGGGAGTACCAACACATAAAATGAAAACTTACCTCTATAACAAGCAGTGTGCTTGTAACAAATATATAGTAGTAGTAGTAGTGGTAGTTGTTGTTCAGTCCTGAGACTGGTTTGATGGAGCTCTCCGTGCTACTCTATCCTGTGCAAGCTTCTTCATCTCCCAGTACCTACTGCAACCTACATCCTTCTGAATCTGCTTGGTGTATACATCTCTTGGTCTCGCTCTACGATTTTTACCCTCCACGCTGCCCTCCAATACTAAATTGGTGATCCCTTGATGCCTCAGAAAATGTCCTACCAACCCATCCCTTCTTCTAGTCAAGTTGTGCCACAAACTCCTCTTCTCCCTAATTCTATTCAATTCCTCCTCATTAGTTAGGTAATCTACCCATCTAATCTTCAGCATTCTTCTGTAGCACCACATTTCGAAAGCTTCTATTCTCTTCTTGTTCAGACTATTTATCGTCCACGTTTCACTTCCATACATGGCTACACTCCATATATATACTTTCAGAAACGACTTCCTAACAATTAATTCTATAATCGATGTTAACAAATTTCTCTTCTTCAGAAATGCTTCCCTTGCCATTGCCAGTCTACATTTTATGTTGTCTCTGCTTCGACCATTATCAGTTATTTTGCTCCCCAAATAGCAGAACTAATTTACTACTTTAAGTGTCTCATTTCCTAATCTAATACCATCAGGATCACCTGATTTATTTCGATCATATCCCATTATCCTCGTTTTTAATTTGTTGATGTTCATCTTATGTCCTCCTTTCAAGACGCTGCCCATTCCGTTCAGCCGTTCTTCCAGGTCCTTTGCTGTCTCTGCCAGAATTACAGTGTCATTGGCAAACCTCACAGCTTTTATTTCTTTTCCGTGGATTTTAGTTAATACTCCAATTTTTTCTTTTGTTTCCTTTACTGCTTGCTCAGTATACAGATTGAATAACACCGGGGATAGGCTACAACCTTGTCTCACTCCCTTCCCAAACACTGCTTCCCTTTCATGCCCTTCAACTCTTGTAACTACCATCTGGTTTCTGCACAAATTGTAAATAGCCTTTTGCTCCCTGTATTTGACCTCTTCCACCTTCAGAATTTGAAAGAGAGTATTCCAGTCAGCATTGTCAAAAGCTTTATCTAAGTCTACAAAAGCTAGAAACGTATGTTTGCCATTCCTTAATCTATGTTGTAAGATACGTTGTAGGGTCAGTATTGCCTCACGTGTTCCAAAATTGCTGCGGAATCCAAACTGATCTTCCCCGAGGTCGGCCAGTTTTTCCACTCGTCTGTAAAGAATTCGTGTTAGTATTTTGCAGCCGAGATTTATTAAGCTGATATTTCGGTAATTTTCACACTTGTCAGCAGCTGCTTTCTTTGAAATTGGATTATTATATTCTTCTTGAAGTCTGAGGGTATTTCGCTTGTCTCATACATCTTGCTCACTAGATGGTAGAGTTTTGTCAGGGTTGGCTCTCCCAAGGCTGTCAGTAGTTCTAATGGAATGTTGTCTACTCCCAGGGTCTTGTTTTAGTGCTCTGTCGAATTATTCACGCAGTATCGTATCTCCCATTTCATCTTCATCTACATCCATTTCCATAATATTGTCCTCCAGTACATCGCCCCTGTATAGATCCTCTATATATTCCTTCCAACTTTCTGCTTTCCCTCCTTTGCTTAGAACAGATTTTCCATCTGAGCTCTTGATATTCATACAAAGGCTCGTCTTTTCTCCAAAAGTCTCTTTAATTTTCCTGTAGGCAGTATCTCTGTAACGGCTAGTAAGATATGCCTCTACATCCTTACATTTGTCCTCCAGCCATCCCTGCTTAGCCATTTTGCACTTCCTGTCGATCTAATTTTTGAGACGTCTGTATTTCTTTTTGTCTGCTTCATTTACTGCATTTTTGTATTTTCTCCTTCAATCAATTAAAGTCAATATCTCTCCTATTACCCAAGGATTTCTAGTAGCCCTCGTCTTTTTACATACTTGATCCTCTGCTGCCTTCACTATTTCATCTGTTAAAGCTAGCCTTTTTCTTCTACTGTATTTCTTTTCCTTGTTCTTGTCAGTCGTTCCCTAATGCTATGTCTGAAACTCTCTACAATCTCTGGTTGTTTCAGTTTTTCCAGGTCCCATCTCCTTAAATTCCCACCTTTTTACAGTTTCTTCAGTTGTAATCTACACTTCATCACCCATAGATTGTGGACAGAGTCCACATCTGCGCTTGGAAATGTGTTACATTTTAAAACCTAGTTCCTAAATCTCTGTCTTACCATTAGATAATCTATCTTAAAGCTTCCAATGTCTCTATGACTTTTCCGCGTGTACAGCCTTCTTTCATGATTCTTGAACCACGTGTTATCTATGATTAAGTTATGGTCTGTGCAAAATTCTATCAGACGGCTTCCTCTTTCATTTCTTACCCCCATTCCATATTCACCTAGTACTTCCCTCCTCTTCCTTTTCCTACTTTTCGCATATACAACCGAATGTCCGTGCAAAATTATACATGTAATTTGGGAGATGGGTCGTCATATGATTAAGATACGTAAAAAAACAGATTTTACTTAGCCAGACAGTATTCATACAGTGTCCCATGAGAGGACTTGATCACTTGCGAAAAAATTTAAAAATAATTGCAAATCATTTTAAGTTTTTTTCTCACTTACATACATACCCTCAAACGTTGAACAAATTAACTGATTTAAGAGATACCAGACGTTTGAAGCTGTTTAATACACGGGAGTTCGAGTCTTTGAAGTATCGAGAGTCCGCCTGCTTAGCTGGGTGGTAACGTGCTTGCGTCCCATGCAGCGGGCCCGAGTTCGATTCCCGGATGGCTTGGGGATTTTGTCCGCTCGTGGACTGGGTGTTGTCGTCATTATCATTTCATCGTCATCACCGGCACGAAAGTCGCCCAGTGTGGCGTCGAGTGAAATAAGACTTGCACTTGGCGGCCAAACTTTCCCGGATGGGGCCTCCCGGTTAACAATGCCACACGATCATTGCATTTCAAGTATCGTGAGTTTTCTGGTGTGTATTGACAATAAGATCGGTGCTGTCAGACTTCCGTGGGACACTCCTGCCCACACCGCTGTCTTCCACAAACACTCACCGTCCAGGCCAACAGTCTAGAGCGTACTGTTACTTGAAATGCCTTCGAAGCACCCACATACCAGAGAACCTACTCCGTATGCTCGGAGCAGCGTTGTGTGTGAAGGTATCGGGGAAAAAGTTGGACGGTACTAGAGGGAACCGGAGTGGGAAAAAACGGTAGCGGAAACCAGAGATTGGAAAGCATCCAACAAATAACTGAGCATTTCCGGTACATATGCTACATCTTCATCCACGTAGAAACTCCGCAAGCCACCGTACGGCGCGTGGCGGAGGGTGCCTTCTACCACAACTTGTCATTTCCTTTCCTGTTACACCTGCAAATAGGGCGAGGGATAAACAACTATCCATACGGGTCTCTACGCGCCCTAAGTTCTTATATCTTTATCTTCGTGGTTCCTCAAAAAGTGTTCCCCGAAACGAGCGTTACCTTCTCTCCAGGGATTTCCATTTGTTCCCGAATCATCTTCTACTCATCCACAATCGCATAAAAAAGCTTTCTTTCATTCTGCTGTTCACCGAGCCATTTCCATCCCACTTTCTTAAGAAAAGTTCAACGATGAAATAAATTTGCTTAAAACAATAGCAGTTAACAACGAGTATAAACGTAACATAGTAGATGACGCCCTTAAAAAAGAAAAATGCTAAACGAATTACTAAGCTAGGCAGATCTGTTATCGAGTCTAACTCGAAAAAATATTTCTCTATTCCTTTCGTGGGGCCTATCTCTTATCAGATCCAACTCATTCCTCGAAAGAAATACGATTGCAACGTTGCTTTTTCTACTAATAACAATTTAAAAAAAAACTTCATTTATGATTTACATTCTATGCGTTCACCTTTAGAAAATTCCGGTATCTACAAAATTTTCTGCGATACTTGCTCCTCTTGCTACATAGGACAAACTGGACGTGCCTTCACTACCAGATATAAAGAACACTTGGTAAGAAAAAATGGCACTACTCTCCAGAATTCGTCTTTTGCCATCTTCTAATTACAGATCATTCACCTAAAGCCATCTGCGATAGCAACATTTTGCGCACCGAAAAGAAAGGGCGTAGACTAGATATCCTAGAAGAATTAAAGATTTTCAAACAGCTTGCTCGAAAGGATAGCCTCATCCTTAACGAACAGCTACAGCTACGTAACAAAAATTTTTTTCAACGGTATAAAGCCGTTACTCGATATCTGACTTCGGGTCTCCTTGTGCAGGTTGCCGAAATATTCTTTTCCTTCTAAGGTAGTCCTATGTTTTCTTAGTTATCAAATATTTCTTGGCTGTATTTTACGTCAATTGCTTTCTACAAGTTGTCATTCGGTCCTGTCTACATTTTCATAATGATGTTTTCATGTTTTATCTTACTGTTATAAGCTTGGATGTAGACAAAATGTTATGTTGTATGCTACTATCAAACAAACATTGCTCTCCATTACACTGTTTATTTATAATCATTTCTGCCTATAATTCAATATGAAGTAGCCTAATTGTATGTACGGCTACTAGATGGCGGGCTCGTTGCAGTGCCATGTTCACCTGGCCGCATTTGTTAACGCGGGCACCTCAGTCCGTTTGCAACCTGTAACCACGTAACTAACTAGCAGCCCTTAGTGGCTCGCCATCACAGTTTTTTTATCTTAAATACCTTTGTGAGTAATGCCCTTTTGTTATATATATTATTTTATAAACGACGTATAAGTACTGCCAGTCTTTTACGATGATTCCGTACTTATACCCTATCATACGTTTTCAGTCATAATTCTGTGACCATGTTGTAGAATATAGACCATTCTTTGATTTACATTGTGAGGAAAACACTCGTAACAGTGTCGAAACCACGTTAATAGTTCAAATGGCTCTGAGCACTATGGGACTTAACTTCTTTGGTCATCAGTCCCCTAGAACTTACAACTACTTAAACCTAAGTAACCTAAGGACATCACACACATCCATGCCCGAGGCACGATTCGAACCTGTGGCCGTAACGGTCGCGCGGTTCCAGACTGTGGCGCCTAGAACCGCTCGGCCACTTCGGCCGGCCCAGGTTAATTTGTTACAAATTGTGACCGAGGGCTGTTTTCTTTCAATTCCATCCCTGCAAACACTTGCGTCTAGCAACGCTCCTCTGAACTGCTTAGATGTTTTCCTTTGATCCGACATGATACGGATCCCAAACATTCGAGCAGTACCCAAGAATAGGTCGCACCAGCGTCTTATATGCGGTCTCCTTTACAGGGGACCCACTGTTTCCTAAAATTCTCCCAATAAACCGAGATCGACAATTCGCATTCCCTACCGCACTTCTCACATGGTCGTTCCATCTCATTACGCTTCACAACGTTATAGCCAGATATTTAAAAGACTTGACTGTGTCAAAGAGGATACTAGTAATACTGTAACCAAACATTACAGATTTTTTTCTTCTTACTCATCCGTATTAACTTACATTTTTCCACATTAGCGCTAGCTGCCATTCACCACACCAACTGGAAAGTTTGTCTAAGCCGCCTTGTGTCTTCTTACAGTCACTCAACTTCGACACCTCACCGTACACCACGGCATCATTAGCAAACAACGGCAGATTGTTGCCCACCCTGTCCGCCAAATCATTTGTGTATACAGAGAACAACGGCGGTCTTATCACACTCCCCTGGGACATTCCTGACGATGCCCTTGCCTCTGATGAAGACTCGCCACCCGGCCGCTGTGACCGAGCAGTTCTAGGCGCTTCAGTCCGGAACCGCGCTGCTGCTACGATCTCAGGTTCGAATCCTGCCTCGGGCATGGATGTGTGCGGTGTCCTTAGGTTAGCTCTAAGTCTAGCGGTGTGATGACCTCAGATGGTAAGTCCCATAGTGCTCAGAGCCATTTTGAAGACTCGCCGTCGAGGACAACATACTACACTGTGTTACTTAAGAAGTCTTCGAGCCAGTCACATGTCTGTGAACGTATTCCATATGTCCGTACCTTGGTTCACACCCTGCAGTGGGGCCAAATGCTTTCCGGAAATCTAGAAATATGGAATCTGCCTTCATCCACTTTCAGTACATCGTGCGAAAAAAGGGCAAGCTGAAATTCGGACGACCGATGCTTTCTAAAACCATGCTAATTCGCGGACATGCGTTTCTCGGTGTCAAGAAATTTTATTATGTTCGAACTAAGAATATGTTGGACGATTCTCCAGCATAGCGATGTACGGGATATTTGTCTGTAATTTTGCGGCCGCATTGTTTTACCCTCCTTATATACTGGAGTCACCTGCGCTTTTTTACAGTCGCCTGGGACTTTACGCTGGGCGAGAGATTCTCTCGGAGATGAGAAATGAAATGGAAATGTCGTGTGACGAGGGCCTCCCGTCGGGTAGACCGTTCGCCTGGTGCAAGTCTTTCGATTTGACGCCACTTCGGCGGATTGCTCATCGATGGGGATGAAATGATGATGATAAGAACAACAGCCAGTTCCTGAGCGGAGAAAATCACCGACCCAGCCGGTCATCGAACCCGGGCACTTGGGATTGACAGTGTGTCGCGCTGACCACTCAGCTACCGGGGGCGGACTCGGAGAAGATTGGCAGAGGAGAGGAGCATTTGCTGCGTCGCACCAAGAGAGACTGATGAGAATACAGGGTGGCCCATTGATAGTGACCAGGCCAAATATCTCACGAAATAAGCGTCAAACGAAAAAACTACAAAGGACGAAACTTGTCTAGCTTGAGGGGGAAACCAGATGGCGCTATGGTTGGCCCGCTAGATGGCGCTGCCGTAGGTCAAACGGATATCAACTACCTTTTTTTAAAATAGGAACCCTCATTTTTGTTACATATTCGTGTAGTACGTAAAGATATATGAATGTTTTAGCTGGACCAATTTTTTCGCTTTGTGATAGATGGCGCTGTAATACTCACAGACGGATGGCTCACAATTTTAGACGAACAGTTGATACAGGTAGGTTTTTTAAATTAAAATACAGAACGGAGGTACGTTTGAACATTTTATTTCGGTTGTTCCACTGTGATACATGTACCTTTGTGAACTTATCACATCTGACAACGCACGCTGTTACAGCGTGATTACCTGTAAATACCAGAATAATGCAGTAAATGCTCAGAATGATGTCCACCAACCTGAATGCTTTCGGCAATACGTGTAACGACATTCCTCTCAACAGCGAGTAGTTCGCCTTCCGTAATGTTCGCACATGCATTGACAGTGCGCTGACGCGTGTTGTCAGGCGTTGTCGGTGGATCACGATAGGAAGTATACTTAAACTTTCCCCACAGAAAGAAATCTAGGGACGTCAGATCCGGTAAACGTGCGGGCCACGGTATGGTGCTTCGACGAACGATCCACCTGTCATGAAATATGCTATTCAATACCGCTTCAACCGCAAGCGAGCTATGTGCCGGACTTCTATCATGTTGGAAGTACATCGCCATTCTGTCATGCAGTAAAACATCTTGTAGTAACATCGGTAGAACATTACGTAGGAAATCAGCATACATTGAACCATTTAGATTGCCATCGAGAAAATGGGGGCCAGTTATCCTTTCTCCCATAATGCCGCACCATACATTAACCCGCCAAGGTCGCTGATGTCCCACTTGTCGCAACCATCGTGGATTTTCCGTTGCCCAATAGTGCATATCATGCCGATTTACGTTACCGCTCTTGGTGAATGATGCTTCGTCGCTAAATAGAACACGTGCAAAATGTCTGTTATAGTCCCGTAATTTCTCTTGTGCCCAGTGGCAGAACTGTACACGACGTTCAAAGTCGTCGCCTGGTGCATAGAAATATAGTACGGGTGTAATCGATGTTGATGTAGCATTCTCAACACCGACGTTTTTGAGTTTCCCGATTCTCGCGCAATTTGTCTGCTGCTGATGTGCGGATTAGCCGCGACAGCAGCTAAAACACCTACTTGGGTATCATCATTTGTTGCAGGTCGTGGTTAACTTTTCACATGTGACTGAACACTTCCTGTTTCCTTAAATAACGTAACTATCCGTCGAATTTGGATGATGTCGTTCAGGATACCGAGCAGCTTACATAGCACACGCCCGTGGGGTATTTTGATCACAATAGGCATACATCAACACGATATCGACCTTTTCCGCAATTGCTAAAAGGTCCACTTTAACGCGTCCATTTTAACACGAGTAATGTATCACGAAGCAAATACCGTCCGCACTGGTGGAATGTTACGTTATACCACGTACTTATACGCTTGTGACTATTACAGCGCCATCTATCACAAAGGGAAAAAAGTGGTCGAACTATAACATTCATATTTCTTTACGTACTACACGAATATGTAATAAAAAATTGGGGGTTCGTATTTAAAAAAAACCGCAGTTGATATCCGTTTGACCTATGGCAGCGCCATCTAGCGGGCCAACCATAGCGCCATCTGGTTTCCCCGTTCAAGCTAGACGAGTTTCGTTCTTTGTAGTTTTTTCGTTTGTCGCTTATTTCGTGAGATATTTGGCCCAGTCAGGATCAATCAACCACCCTGTATATACAGGGTGAGTCACCTAACATTAACGCTGGATATATTTCGTAAACCACATCAAATACTGACGAACCGACTCCACAGACCGAACGTGAGGAGAGGGGCTAGTGTAACTGGTTACTACAAACCATAAAAAAATGCACGGAAGTATGTTTTTTAACACAAACCTACGTTTATTTTAAATGGAAGCCCGTTAGTTTTGTTTGCACATCTGAACATGTAAACAAATACGTAATCAGTGCCGTTTGTTGCATTGTAAAATGTTAATTACATCCGGAGATATTGTAACCTAAAGTTGACGCTTGAGTACCACTCCTCTTCGATCGTGTGTATCGAAGAGCACCGAATTACGTAGGGATCCAAAGGGAACGGTGATGGACCTTAGGTACAGAAGATACTGGAACAGCACATTACGTCCACATGCTAACACCTTTTTATTGGTCTTTTTGACTGACGCACATGTACATTACCATGAGGGGTGAGGTGCACGTACACACGTGGTTTCCGTTGTCAATTACGGAGTGGAATAGTGTGTGTCCCGACATGTCAGGCCAATAGATGTTCAATGTGGTGGCCATCATTTGCTGTACAGAGTTGCAATCTCTGGCGTAATGAATGCCGTACACGCCGCAGTACATGTGGTGTAATGTCGCCGCAGGATGCCAGAATACGTTGTTTCATATCCTCTGGGGCTGTAGGCACATCACGGTACACATTCTCCTTTAACGTTACCCACAGAAAGAAGTCCAGAGGTGTAAGATCAAGAGAACGGGCTGGCCAATTTATGCGTCCTCCACGTCCTATGAAACGCCCGTCGAACGTGTACCTCACCCCTCATGGTAATGTACATGTGCGTCAGTGAAAAAGACCAACAAAAAGGTGTTAGCATGTGGACGTAATGTGCTGTTCCAGTCTCTTCTGTACCTAAGGTCCATCACCGTTCCCTTTGGAAACCCTAAGTAATTCGGTGCTCTCCGATACACACGATCGAACAGCGGAGGTGTGGTAGTGAAGTGTCTTTAGGTTACAATATCTCCGGATGTAATTAACATTTTACAATGCAACAAACGGCACTGATTACGTATTTGTTTACATGTTCAGATGTGCAAACAAAACTAACGGGCTTCCATTTAAAAAAACGTAGGTTTGTGTTAAAAAACATACTTCCGTGCATTTTTTATGGTTTGTAGTAACCAGTTACACTAGCCCCTCTCCTCACGTTCGGTCTGTGGAGTCGGTTCGTCAGTATTTCATGTGGTTTACGAAATATATGCAGCGGTAACGTTAGGTTACTCACCCTGTATAAAAAAGTGAACAGTTCTGCAACAGGAACTGTGTGAAATGTCCCGAACTGTGTTTCCCGCGCGAGAGCGCGTGCGCTCACACACTGTAGCCTGGCAGTGCGTGCTTGCTTAGCACCGAGTGATTTCTGACGGCTCTGCGCCAAGGCCGTTGCACGCGTCACCTCGGCGATACGTTGCAGTGCCGCGCGCCGGCATTTCATGCACTTTCCGCCAGCTGCAACGCAGGAGCTCTGGCGGTTTATTCTCAGGTGGACGCCGCAGTCCAAAGAGATCTATATATACATCGTTCTCCGCAAGCCACCTAATGGTGTATGGCGGAGGGTACTTTCGGTACGACTGTCTGATCCCTGCAACCCTGTTCCACTCGCGAATAGCGCATGGGAAGAATCATTGTCGGTTAGCCTCTGTTTTGGCACTGATTTCTCTAATTTCCTTCTCGTAGTCAATACGCGAGATGTATGTGGGAGGTGAACCGTGAATTTACTTTCAAAACGCTTTCTTAAGGATTTATTTACTAGCGATTCATCAAGAACATTAACACTTTTAATCACACTATGTGAGCGTGGAACTATTTTCCATGGAGTAACTGATGAAATCAAAATCAAATTGTTTTTAACAGATGGGCATTTTATTCCTAAAAGCCTTTTTTTGAAAAAAAAAACCAGATTTAAAATTATAAGCAGAAAGCACCCTCTAAATATCAAGTTACAATTTATTCAGAGGCAGAAAGAAACAAATTTTTGACTGTATGAGCTTTCGGGCTGAGAAGCTTGCCGCTCCCTTTTGACACGGCCGTAGTTACGACCACTCACAACAGCCTCTGAAAGACTACACTGGTGCAAATCTGCAACACACCAGATTTCTTTAAACTAAAAGTTTTAACAATTCACACAGGGACAGAAACTATGCACCCCGTAGAAGCGATCAAATAGGTACAAACACTAAATTTTAAAACATAACTTTGCCACCGAAGGTGCAAATTGATTTTAACTTGGAAGAAAAGCCTTACTGTGAAAGGGTGGCAACTTTATATACTAAAATGATCATTTAAATAAAAGCCCACGAAATGCAATCTTATACAGGGTGTTACAAAAAGGTATGGCCAAACTTTCAGGAAACATTCCTCACACACAAAGAAAGAAAATATGTTATGTGGACATGCGTCCAGAAACGCTTACTTTCCATGTTGGAGCTCATTTTATTACTTCTCTTCAAATCACGTTAATCATGGAATGGAAACACACAGCAACAGAACGTACCAGCGTGACTTCAAACACTTTGTTACAGGAAATGTTCAAAATGGCCTCCGTTAGCGAGGATACATGCATCCACCCTCCGTCGCACGGAATCCCTGATGCGCTGATGCAGCCCTGGAGAATGGCGTATTGTATCACAGCCGTCCACAATACGAGCACGAAAAGTCTCTACATTTGGTACCTGGGTTGCGTAGACAAGAGCTTTCAAATGCCCCCATAAATGAAAGTCAAGAGGGTTGAGGTCAGGAGAGCGTGGAGGCCACGGAATTGGTCCGCCTCTACCAATCGATCGGTCGCCGAATTTGTTGTTGAGAAGCGTACGAACACTTCGACTGATATGTGCAGGAGCTCCAACGTGCATGAACCACATGTTGTGTCGTACTTGTAAAGGCACAGGTAGAGTATCCCGTATGAAATCATGATAACGTGTTCCATTGAGCGTAGGTGGAAGAACATGGGGCCCAATCGAGACATCACCAACAATGCCTGCCCAAACGTTCACAGAAATGAGTCTCATGTCAACACAAGCACCCAAGTCAACATTACCTTCCTTCAATTGGGCCAACTGGCGGTGAACCTAGGAAGTACAGTACATACTGACGTAACTAATGCCGGCCGAAGTGGCCGTGCGGTTAAAGGCGCTGCAGTCTGGAACCGCAAGATCGCTACGGTCGCAGGTTCGAATCCTGCCTCGGGCGTGGATGTTTGTGATGTCCTTCGGTTAGTTAGGTTTAACTAGTTCTAAGTTCTAGGGGACTAATGACCTCAGCAGTTGAGTCCCATAGTGCTCAGAGCCATTTGAACCATTTTTTTGACGAAACTAAAATGAGCTCTAACATGGAAATTAAACGTTTCCGGACACATGTCCACATAACATCTTTTCTTTATTTCTGTGTGAGGAATATTTCCTGAAAGTGTGGCCGTACGTTTTTGTAACACCCTCTATAAAATTCTAAGATGCTCTACAGTACACAGATACCGCCTCTCAAGATCATAGGCAAGATCAAAACATATTTCGGGTATTAGGGCGTTACACTCCAAGCAATAAATTTGTTAACACGCCTAATCCGACAAACATCACAGAGGCAGCTCCGAACGACAGACAGACACTAACTGCCTATCACAAGCGGAGCAGAGACAGACTAGCAAGCTGGGGACGAGAGACTGACCCAGACTGACCGACTGCCGAGCTGATAGCGCCCCTTAAATGCACATGAACAGGCTACCTTTCCCTTTTCCCACCAGAGGGAGACACCAAAGCTGCGATTGCCACAGCGGCGCCACCGCCAGAAACGGAGGGCGACTGCTTCACACTACACGCTGCGGCGCGCTCTTCAAAAGAGCAATTTTTACCACGGCTCAGGGGAGAATTAACATGTTGTCCCACTCCTCCCGAAAAGTGCTGTCCCGCAATTCCAATATTAAATCTCTCCGTGATGCACAACGCCAGCCGGCCGTTGTGGCCGAGCGGTTCTTGGCGCTTCAGTCCGGAACCGCGCGACCGCTACGGTCGCAGGTTCGAATCCTGCCTCGGACATGGATGTGTGTGATGTCCTTAGGTAAGTTGGGTTTAGGTACTTTTAACTCTATGGGACGGATGACCTCAGATGTTAAGTCCCACAGTGCTTAGAGCCAGAGCACAACGCCTCTCTTGTAGCGACTGCCAGTGGAGTTTGTTTAGCATCTCCGTAACGCCCTCTCGCCAGCTAAACGATCCCGTGACGAAACGCGCCGCTCTTCGTTGGATCTTCTCTATCGGTCCTACCTGACAGGGATCCCATATAGATGAACAATACTCAAGATTCGGGCGAAGAAGCGCCTTATAAGTCACCTCTTTCGTGGATGAGTTACATTTCCTTAAGATTCTTCCGATGAATCTGGTTCAAATGGTTCAAATGGCTCTGAGCACTATGCGACTTAACTTCTGAGGTCATCAGTCGCCTAGAACTTAGAAGTAATTAAACCTAACTAACCTAAGGACATCCATGCCCGAGGCAGGATTCGAACCTGCGACCGTAGCAGTCGCGCGGTTCCGGACTGAGCGCCTAGAACCGCTAGACCACCGCGGCCGGCGATGAACCTGGTATCTGCTATTGCCACCATCTGATTTGTGTGGTCACTCCACGTGAGGTCGCCTTGGATAGTTACGCTCAGATATTTTACAGCAGACGTTGTCTCCAGCTGTCTGTCATCAATAGTGTAGCTGTACAGTAGTGGATTCTGTGGTGTCACCGCCAGACACCACACTTGCTAGGTGGTAGCCTTTAAATCGGCCGCGGTCCGCTAGTATACGTCGGACCCGCGTGTCACCACTATCAGTGATTGCAGACCGAGCGCCGCCACACGGCAGGTCTAGAGAGACGTCCTAGCACTCGCCCCAGTTGTACAGACGACTTTGCTAGCGATGCTATACGGACAAACTACGCTCTCATTTGCCGAGACGATAGTTAGCATAGCCTTCAGCTACGTCATTTGCTACGACCTAGCAAGGCGCCATTACCAGTTACTATTGAGATTATGAATAATGTACCGTCAAGAGCGATGTTCACCATTTATGGATTAAAGTTAAGTATTCCAGCAGCTACGTACGTTTTTTGCTAAAGTCTAATTTCCTTGTCCTGTTCCAGACCTCACGCCAGCCTGCATGAGCTAAAACGCGTGCCTTTCGGCTTCCTCTCATACCGGTGTTGGCTCTCCTGCCAACCCACAACAGATTTCTTCTCCTACGTATGCGCAGTATGGTCCACTTATTTACGTTCAGGGTCATCTGCCAGAGCCTGCATCATTCATCAGTTCTCTGCAGGTCGCTCTGCAAATTCATGCTATCTTCAGGTGTTGCTACTTTGGTATAGACAACTGCATCATCTGCGAATAGCCTTAAAGAGCATCCGACGCTTTCTACTAGTACATTTATATATATTGTAACACTCCAGGCAAATGCCGGGATGGTTTCTCTGAAAGGGCACGGCCGCCTTCCTTCCCCATCCTTCCCTAATCCGATGAGACCGATGACCTCGCTGTCTGGTCTCCTTCCCCAAACCAACCAACCAACCATATATTGTAAACACCAACGGTCCTGTCACACTACCCTGTGGTACTCTGAATATTACCTAAAAATTGCGGATTTTGTTCTGTTAAGAGCGACGTGTTGAATTTTATCTGTAAGAAAATCTTGAATCCAATCGCAAGTCTGCTCCGCTACTCCGTAATCTCGTATTTTTTTCCATTAAACGGCAATCCGGGACGGTGTCAAATGCCTCACTGAAATCAACCTAAGCGCCGATGTCCACTACGCTGTGAAATCTCGTGGAGGAACAGAGCGAGTTGAGTTTCGCAGGATTTCTGTTTGTGAAATTCATGTTGCTTTTTATAAAGAAGATGTTCATTTCCCAAAAACTTCACAATTCTTGAGCATAAAACATCTTCCATAATTCTACAACAGATTGACGTCAACGAAATAGGTCTGTAACTGGGTGGATCTATCTTACGGCCTTTCTTAAAAGCGGGAATGATGTGCGCATTTTTCCAGGACTTATGTACCTTTCGTTGCCCAAGCGATATACGATAAATTACTGCTAGAAGAGGAGCAAGTTCTTTCGCATAGTCTTTATAGAATCTTATATGTATCTCATCTGGTCCTGAAGCAGTTTCACTACTAAGCGAGTGTTGCTGGTTTTCCATTCCGCGATCAGTTATCTCAGTATCTGACATTTAGACTTTCGTTAAACATCATATGTCTCTGAAATCTGTAGACTGTACTTCTAGGCTAAGCTTCAATCTTCTTAACGATTCTGTCACAGCGAAGAGTGGGACGTTGGACAGAACCAAAACAACAGCACTTTTGAAAGCAGTTTTGACACCTCATACTGTCAAACGTGCGACGATCTTTTACTGGCCCGCTATTATTCGATAGCTACAGATGCGAGTAATCACAAGGCTAAAAACGTATTTCCATTAACTGTTTTTTATACCTCAGAATGGCATTCAAGTTAAGGGGCTCCGGAAAGGTTCAAAATCATGAAAAGTTGAATTTTTACTTTTTTGCGTTTTCTGAATCTGCAGGCTATTACCTTTTAATAGATATATAATTTATTCAATTCCGAAGACTACAACTATTTTTAAATTTTTTTTGAAATGTGTTCTACATGGGTGTGACCCACTGTGGCACTATAACAAAGGATTGCTAACTGGTGAAGTGTACACTCATAAGCATAGTCTGCCTCATGCAATAATGGAGGTGACAAAACCTATTTTCAGAGACTTAGCAGCACCTGAACTGTTGAAAAAGTGTATTCACGGAAAAACTCAAAACCCCAATGAAAGTGTAAATAGTGTGATATGGTCGAGAATCCCCAAGACTGTATTTGTTGGAATAGAAACACTTCACTTTGGTGTGTATGATGCTGTTGCGACTTTCAATGATGGCAACATTGTAAGGTGCAAGGTATTTAGAAATATGGGAATGAAGATAGGTTCTAACATGGTACGAGCGATGCTTGCTTTAGACAAGGAACGCCTTCGGGCTGCAGACAGGGCTGTAAAGAGTCTAGAAATACAAGCAAGAGTAAACAGGAGGAGGAACAAGAGGAAGCTGGAGGAGGAGTTTGCAGAGGATGAAGATAATCCATCCTATGGACCTGGAATGCACTAAAAAGTTAATCCAATCTTTGTCGCTCGATTCCCAAAACTTTTATTTTCTCATACTAATTACATGTTTTCTAAGGATCTTCCAAACATATTTGTTTCAAACTTTCAGTAAATGTTACACAGTACCTTCTGCATAATTTAACACAGCCTTTTTCCAAAAAACTGTATATTTTTGAATTTATAAATAAAAAATTGCAAAAAAATGTTGTGAATTTTCATTACAATTGAAAAAAAATCATCTTTAATAACTGAACTAAAATTTTGTAAAATCCCTGTGTTAAGTTGTAGCCCATATTCCAATAAATAAAATGTAAAAAGTTCAACTTCCTACCTCAAATACTTTGTGAGGAAAGATGTAATTTATAAGCGTTATTTTAACATTGCAAGTATAGGGCGTTCCGGAGCCCCTTAAATTGCTTAAATTAGTTTCGCTGCCAAATCAAGCCGCCTCTACGGTAAGCACGTATTGCATTACTGAATTAGAAGAAAATAAAATTGATAAGAGTAAGTGTATTGTATTTTGCGGTGATAATGCTAACACTAATTTTGGAGGAGGGCGATGAGCAGGAACAAACAATGTATTTACAAGATTGAAAAGTGAAGTAAACGAAAATCTTTTGGGAGGTGGCTGCCCTGCTCACATACTACCCATGCTGCCCCGACAGCCGCTGACGTGATGTGTGTTCACATAGAAACCTTTGTAATTAAATTTTGCAATTTCTTCTCCATACACACAGTACGAATGGAGTGTCTAAAGAAGTTTCGTCAATTTGTGGACATAGATTATCATGCATTGTTGTCACGTACAAAAACAAGGAGGCTATCTTTGTTTGTTGCTGTAGAGTGTGTACTGATGTTGTATGATGCTCTTAAATCATTCTTCCTCTTAGAAGAAAAGGCACCTAAATTACTGAGGACCCCCTTTCAGAATCCGTTAACGGAATCATATCTGTGGTTCCTGCGTATTTCACAGAAAAATACCTAAACTTGAGACAGCAGACAGCAGTGTTATAAAAATAGCTGCGATTTTGGAAAATACTAGCAGAATCATAGTACGTCGTAAAGAAGAAAGTTTTATTCCACTCAAAGTGACATCTCTTGGAGAACAGCGAG
The DNA here is from genome assembly GCF_023864275.1 of Schistocerca cancellata. Taxonomy (NCBI): domain Eukaryota; kingdom Metazoa; phylum Arthropoda; class Insecta; order Orthoptera; family Acrididae; genus Schistocerca; species Schistocerca cancellata. The sequence goes on along the minus strand of NC_064637.1, from coordinate 58,476,116 downwards.
GTTGCATTAACTAGCGAAATTCAAAAATTTCCTGTTGATGTAGAACAGATGTATGAAACGTGTACAGCTTATTTAGAAAAATGGACAACAAACCTCAATAACTTTTTCATTTTTAAAAGGGTGTTGCTGGACGCAGAATTAGAGTGGCCCAATGTGACAAGGACAGTTGTAATGTTGATGCATTAAGTTGTTCTGTAAGCGGTGCTGATATTCAAGACAATAAAAGCGGGTCAAAATCTGTGAGCTATCTGGGGAAGTTAACCTTGCATTACTGAGCAACTGTTTCACCAGGTATCCAGTCTAGCTTACCAAATTCCCAACCAGACTAACATTAATTATAATCTTTTAAAAGTCATCTTACGATTACCGGTGATATATATATATATATATATATAAAGAGAATTTAAATAAAAAGAAATAAATCACTTTATAATTTAGACATTTATTTTAACATTGATCATTGTTCCGTTAAAATTTCAGCATATTAAACTTGATTCATAACTAAACTGGTGCCTTATTTAGGATTGTGAAAATGTGAGTTTGTAATCTTACAGAACACATCAAATATGGAGCCAAGATTGGGAGACTGCATACAACACTGCGTTCATAAAATAACACACGAAGAACGTTGAAACATATGCAAGAGGAAATTAACCACAACCAACCGATTCAATTTTCACCCAAAGAAGTTACGTTCGTAGCGCAATCCGATCCGTCATGAAATTACCACACACTGGTATACTAAATTCATACTAACTCTCTGTGAAATCTTCCCAAAAATAATAGCTGAGGGCTGCTTTGATGATTACACCACATGCTTCACGTGGTCAACTTGGTTCACACAAAGAGTGTAACTCCACAATAATTTTGATAACTAAAATAAATTACATCGAAACTCAATTTACAAAAGAAAAACCTCGAACTGGTTACTATCGTCTTACTATTAACCTGATGGGTCAAACAATTGTATAAGCAAGTGGTACTGGTCTCACGAAGTACACCCCACATGGGTTGAACATGAAGAAAAGTTGCTATATTGAAAAATATTGCCAAGACAGGATGTTATAATCTCACGCACATTCGCATTTAAGATTGATGATCTTAGAGTTATGGATCACCAACACGTGATTCCAGTTTACTCACAAAGTAGTGATAAAGCAACTACTGGAAGATATTCTGAACTTCACACTCGAATTACAGTGCATTGCAATTTAAGATTATATTAGATATTTTATATCTAAACCTGAAATAAAGGTGATTAAATTTTCAGTTAGGCTGAACTTAAGAAATCCATTGTCCTACAGACTTAGCAGAGACGCGCTTAGCCGGAGATCTTACCACTTCAGACGCTCGTCGCGGACAGACTGCCATGGGCCTCTACCGAGGGTGCTTAACAGATACAAACGGAAGTGACCAGAGAGGCAGCTTCCTATACCAACATGACAAGGGACGGACAGGACCATACTAAGGATAGAAACCTCTTTGCTTTTAGAAAGCGTAGCTACCTGTTCCGACGTTGGTCCTACTGTTCTCTAGCAGACGGGCTTGTCTGCTACCATCAAGCATGCTACTAGAAATACATTTGGTCATTCATCCTTTCACACAGAAGGGAGGGGGGTGACAGTTTCTTACTATAAACACTATATAAAAAAGCGAATGAATTACATATAAACTGTGTTTTAAAGTGTAGTAGTGTGACAGATCGTTCTTGTTTATGTGTAAAAGTAACACGTTCCACTGCTCAGTCTCCTCCCAGATAGAGTCAGAAACACCACAGTAAATTCCGAAGTGGAATGTATGCCGTAAATGACAACAGATTTAAGAAATTAACATGAAAGGAATCCAACAGATGCCTTTCACAGTAACATCTGTACACGGTAGAGGATTGCCAATAGACGATTGTATTGTATTGGGGACCTCGGTACATCTACGTTTCAGACATTGTATATTACTTGCGTAGGAACAGTGCCTTTGTACCGATTTCCGCTACTGTGTGCTCCGGAAGCCGCATTACGATGTGTGACGGAGGGTGCTTTTGGTACCGCAGTCTGTCGTTCGCGAACTGAGCTTAGGAACAACAACGGCAGATAAACGTCGTCATGAGTTACAATCTCTGTGATTTTTCTCGTCGTTGTCATTGTACGATGATGATGATGTTTGGCTTGTGGGCCGCTCAACTGCGCTGTCATCAGCGCTCATACAAAGTATCAATTTTTACACAGTCCAGCTTTCACACAACCCAACCTAGCCACTGTAACGAATGATTATGATGATGATGACAACACAGTCCCTGGGCAGAGAAAATCTCCAACCCGGCCGGGAATCGAACCCGGGACGCCGGCCGGTGTGGCCAAGTGGTTCTAGGCGCTACAGTCTGGAACTGCGCGACCGCTACGGTCTCAGGTTCGAATCCTGCCTCGGGCATGGATGTGTATGATGTCCTTAGGTTAGTTAGGTTTAAGTAGTTCTAAGTTCTAGGGGATTGATGACCTTAGAAGTTAAGTCCCATAGTGCTGAGAGCCATCTGAACAATTTTTGAACCCAGGACCCCGTGATCCAGAGGCAGCAATGCTAGCCACTACACCACGAACTTCGATCATTTCGCGAGGAAGTGACGCCCCGAATGGAATTTTCGCTCTGCGGCGGAGTGTGCGCTGATATGGAACTTCCTGGCAGGTTAAAAATGTTCAGAAATCTGATGCTGGAAACATCCCCCAGGCTGTGGGTAAGCCATGTCTCCACACAATATCGTTTCTTCCAGCACTGCTAGTCTTCCAAGTTTCGCAGGAAAAATTCTGTGAAGTGTGGAAGGTAGGAGGTGAGGTACTGGCGAAAGTAAAGGTGTGGGGAAGGGTCAGTCGTGCTTGGGTAGCTCAGTTGATAGAGCACTTGTCCGTGAACGGCAAAGGTCCCGAATTCGAGTCTCGATCTGGCACACAGTTTTAATCTGCCGAGAAGTTTCAGAAAGTAATACCTTTTCACAACTCCTATGGCTAGGTACGCTCGCGGAATATCAATAGTTAACCTGTCTGTGATGCACACTGCCTCTCGTGTAGCGTCTTCAAATGGTTCAAATGGCTCTAAACACTATGGAACTTAACATCGGAGGTCATCAGTCCCCTAGACTTAGAACTACTTAAAGCTAACTGACCTAAGGACATCACACGCATTCACGCCCGAGGCAGGATTCGAGCCTGTACCGGACTGGTCGTTCAAATCGTTCAGAAGGCTCTAAGCACTATGGGACTTAACATCGGAGGTCATCAGTCCCCTAGACTTAGAACTACTTAAACCTAACTAACTTAAGGACATCACACACACGCATGCCCGTGGCAGGATTCGAACCTGCGACCGTAGGAGCAGCGCGTTTCCGGACTGAAGCGCCTAGAACCGCTCGGTCACAGCGGCCTGCGTGTAGAGTCTGCCACTGAGTTCGTTGACTTTGTCCGAAACGGCCTGGTGACGGCCAAACGATTTCATGACGAAACACGCCGCTCTTCGTTGGATTTCGTATATCCCTCCTACTAACCCAACTTCGTAAGCGTTTCAGACTGATGAAAAACACGAACTTCGAGCACGATGCAATAATTGTAGGAGAGCAATTTATGCTAACAATAAACCAGCCAAAATTGTAAATTTAACCTTTTTTATTATTTATTGTAGGACAGGATTTCTGTTAACAATAAATCAGCCAAAATTGTAAATTTGACTTTTTTGTTATTTACACTATGACTAGTTTCGGGTCGAGACCCACTTTCAAATCATGGTAACAGACAGTGAAAATGGTATTTTGCCAAAATTGCAAAAAATCTCTCAAGAATGCATACGAGCACTTAAACAGTGCGTACAGATATTTGTATGCGCTGTAACTGTTCATTTGCACTTCATGAAACGCATACGTTTTAGGCATAGTTTTTTGCATTTTGAGAAATACTGTTTTGACTGTCTGTTACCATGATTTGAAAATGGGTCCCGGCTCAAAACCAGTGATTGAGTATTTAAAAGAAAGTGAAATTTGCAACTTCGGCTGTGTTTTCGATCATGTTGTTTTGGTCTTCAGTCCAGAGACTGGTTTGATGCAGCTCTCCATGCTACTCTATCCTGTGCAAGCTTCTTCATCTCCCAGTACCTACTGCAACCTACATCCTTCTGAATCTTCTTAGTGTATTCGTGTCTTGGTCTCCCTCTACGATTTTTACCCTCCACACTGCCCTCCAATACTAAATTTGTGATCCCTTGATGCCTCAGAACGTGTCCTGCCAACCGATCTGTTCTTCTAGTCAAGTTGTGCCACAAATTTCTCTTCTCCCTAATTCTGTTCAATAACTCCTCATTATTTATGTGACCTACCCATCTAATCTTTAGCATTCTTCTCTAGCAACACATTTCGAAAGTTTCTATTGTCTTCTTGTCTAAACTATTTATCGTCCAAGTTTCACTTCCATGCATGGCTACACTCCATACAGAAACGACTTCCTGACACTTAAATCAATACTCGATGTTAACAAATTTCTCTTCTTCAGAAACGCTTTCCTCGCCATTGCCAGTCTACATTTTATGTCCTCTCTACTTCGACCATCATCAGTTATTTTGCTCCCCAAATAGCAAAACTCCTTTACTACTTTCAGTGTCTCATTTCCTAATCTAATTCCCTCAGCATCGCCTGCTTTAATTACACAACACTCCATTATCCTTCTTTTGTTGTTGTTGATGTTCATCTTATATCCTCCTTTGTAGACACTGTCCAGTCCGTTCAACTGCTCTTCCATGTCCTTTGCTGTCTCTGACAGAATTACAATGTCATCGGCAAACCTCAAAGTTTTTATTTCTTCTCCCTGGGCTTTAATTCCTACTCCATAATTTTCCTCTATTTTCCTTTGCTGCTTGCTCAATATACAGACTGAATAACATCGTGGGTAGGTAAAACCCTGTCTCACTCCCTTCCTAATCACTGCTTCCCTTTCATGCTCCTCGACTCTTATAACCGCCATCTGGTTTCTGTACAAATTGTAAATAGCCTTTCGGTCCCAGTTTTTCGTTGTACTGATGAGACTCGGTCCAATAGATGGTTTTAGAGCTACTTTTTTCACGGATGTGTCACGTTTTCCTTATGACCCTTCCGGCGTGCTGCTTCTGAGGTCAACAGTCCCCTAGAACTTAGAACTACTTAAACCTAACTAACCTAAGGACATCACACACATCCATGCCCAAGGCAGGATTGGAACCTGCTACCGTTGCGGTCGCGCTTTTCCAGAGTGTAGCGCCCAGAACCGCTCGACCACACCGGCCGACATATTAGACTTACGTGGCCATACTACTTTAGTTCGCTCCGGACGATTAGTCGTAGGTGTTTTAATGGAAGTTACTGTTTCCAGTGATTTGCTGCCAGACCCATAATCCAACAGCGGTGGATCTCTTGCCACTATTTATGCACTCTATGTTGCGTTAATTGGCGCTGTGCCGATTCAACCGTATCCACTACCGCAATGCATTCCAATCTCCGCCGCAGCTGTGGGCAGCGCAACTGTGGCGGCATCTAAACGAAGCTGCGTGGAGTCTGATGCGGAGACAACGTGATCTCTCTTCGGCCATCGAGCATCCCGCTGGAAAGTTCATGTTTGATTTTCGAGCCCTGTATCGTTAGCAGATGCGTCCACCATCGAGTGGTGCGATGTGATTAGCACTGTGAACCGCGGTGTACCTTGCTGTACGTGTAGAGGTCATGGATGGCTTTTTCTCTTATCCAGACAGGCTCCGTTCTTGATTCAGAAAACCGTTCCTATAGCTAAAAATGTTTGACTAGACCCTCCCAATCACATATCTGCCCCCTCCCCCAAATTCTATAAGTCCCTCCAGATCCTTGAGCGTCATGCACTCCGCCTCGCCTTCCGTATACGCCTCCCGTCCCCCACGCGGATCCTCTATGATCTCATTCCTTTCCGCCATCTGCTCCTATTCCTCGAACACATCCGCATCCTCTACACCTCCAGCCGCCTTGAACCCCCTCACCCCCTGGTTGCTCCTCTCCTCTCCCATCCCCGCCCCCTGCCACGTCTTCACCGTTGTGTCCCCCCTACCCTCCATCTCTACACCCTTCATCTCCTTTCCCAAGGTGGCTTCTATCAACTCCCCCTCCCAGATGATTCGCCCTCCACTTATCCCTCCTATCAACTCTGATCCTCACTCCCCCTCCTTTCCTCTGTCCGTTCCCTGGGCTCCCTCCTCCCCCCTTCCGTCCTGTTTTCTCCCCACTAAACCTCTCCCTACCTCCCTTCTCCCCCCCCCCCCAAGTCCTTTTCGCCTCCTCTGCCTACCCCACTCCTTGTCGCGTCTGCCCAGCGCCCCCCACCCCTTTTATGGGTCCTCATCCTCCATCAGCTCCTTTCCCGGCTCCCCCCCCCTTTTTTTATTTTTATTTTCCCACCTGCTCCTGACTGTGGTATGTCACATTTGCCAACAGTTTAGTGCAGTGTTCCAGTGACTGTTCAGTGTTGTTCGTCTTTCTCGTGTTGCGAACAGAAACCATGCTGTCACTGGGTGTGAATTTTATGTTTTTGCGAACAGAAACCAGACTGTGGCCGTGTGTTTTTAATTGTCTGTCTATTGTTTTACCTGTCTGCTTTGTGTGTATTTTCTTAGCGTCATCATCCCTCTGTTCTTTGTTTTAAGTTCCACGATTTCTTTTCGCCATGTTACTCTTTAAGTCTCCGATTTTATCGCCTGTTTTTATTATTTATTCTCTTCATCTTTCTAACAAAGTCTGTAGGCTGAAGAGCGGCATACTAAGCTGCTGCCAGCCCGCCCCCTTGGGGGGGAATTGAAATTCAATAAAGGAAAAAAAAAAACTCCCATTCACCGGCTGCAAGACTTTCGATTTGACGCCACTTCGGCGACTTGCGCGCCGATGGGGATGAAATAATGATGATCAGGACAACACAACACCCAGTCCCTTAGGTTTGACATTCTACTGCGTTGACCACTCAGCAACCGGGGGCGGACTTGCTATAGGTCCCCCAAGGCAAGTTAACTACATTTAAATTGATGAGCGTGGTCGCTCCTGTCTTGCTGATTGCTATAGATGTGGATTCACGAAGATATGCAAATATTTTAATATGTTATTTTACAAGGAAAACTAAAGAAAAAAGTTCATCCAAACATACGTCCGCAAATATTTCGTTACGGACTTACGGCTAGTAAAATATTTTGCCTCAAGTTTAGCAACTTCGCTAATATGAAGCCATCGCAAAACTATAAGAGGTTAAAGTGAAGCAAGATTTCCATTTATTTTGTTGTTATTGATCTGGTTCAAATGGTTGAAATAGCTCTGAGCTCTATGGGACTTAACTTCTGAGATCATCAGTCCCCTAGAACTTAGAACTACTTAAACCTAACTAACCTAAGGACATCACACACATCCATGCCCGAGGCAGGATTCGAACCTGCGACCGTAGCAGCAGCGCGGTTCTGGACTGAAGCGCCTAGAACCGCTCGGTCACACCGGCCGGATATTGATCTGGTGAATCTAATGAAACATGTCCCAGACGTGCATCTGCAGCACTTTTTCAGAACATCCAGAGAAGCAAAAACGTAATTCCGTAAAATTTTTAAATTGGTTACTACTGAATACAGAAAACTCGTTTCGAGGTTAGGAAACGACTGAAACAACTCATTAACGATTGCCAACAATGACATAAACGTTTCTACATTCTTAATGGAAAGTAAACAAATTTACTTGTATAATAATCTTTGCTTCTCTGGATGTTCTGGAAAACTTCTGCAGCTACACGTCTGGGGCATATTTTATTAGATTCACCAGACCAGTACCACCAACAAAACAAGTGAAAATCGTGAGATTCGCAGGAGAGCTTCTGTGAAGTTTGGAAGGTAGGAGACGAGGTACTGGCAGAAAGAAGTACAGCTGTGGGGAGATGCCGTGAGTCGTGCTTGGTTAGCTCAGTTGGTAGAGCACTTGCTCACGAAAGGCAAAGGTCCCGAGTTTGAGTCTCGGTCCGGCACACAGTTTTAATCTGCCAGGAAGTTTCAAGTGAAAATCGTGTTTTACTTTAACCTCTTAGTTTTGCGATGGCTTCATTATAGCGAAATTTCAGGCAAAATCTTTTATTATCCGTGACTCCACAACTAATCATTTGTGGACATGTGTTTGTATCAACTTTTCTCTTCGTTTTACTTGGAGAATAACACATTAAAATATTTGCATATCGGTACAGTACTTACAGTACTTAAACAGTAAGCACTATCTTCAAAGTAAACAATACACCAAATGTTACGAATTAAGTATCAGGACCAATACAGGGTGTTTCAAAAAGGACCGCAACGTTGAAAATTCATATAAATTAATTCATAGTATCTACAGAGGTGAATTTAGTATCATTTTATGGGGAAATACATCAAGTTTCGTCTCGCTTAGTTCGCTAGTGCTGAATCCATGGAGGTAAGACGCCGTGACGTCACAGCTGTGAAGCTATGTGAAGCCGAGGGTAGCCATCTCAATCCGACCAAAACATTGCTGCTGTAAACTTGTGTGCATAGGCTTGTCGCTCGCTTTTGGAAGGATTTTGCGCTATTATGGTGACTTGTGTGGTGTTCGGATGTACGAATCGTTCTGATCGTGATGCGAAATCGAAGGGAATAACATTTCATGTGTAAGTTGTCTCGTTAAGTGTGATTTTACAACTTCATCGTGAACGAACGTGTGCTACATCTGTACTTGTACTATAGCGTATTTTTCTACTATATGATTTTAGATTTCCTAAAAATGAAAGTCGGAAAGCTCTGTGGGAGAATGCCGTGAGGAGGAAGAATTGGCGTGCGTCTAAATGGAGCACTATATGTTCTCAGCATTTCCGAGAAGAGGACATAGACCGAACTTCCCTTTCAACAGTAAGGCTCCGAGAAAATGCTGTACCATCAGTTTTCCCTACACACCCAAAACATTTGCAAAAGGTATGTTAATTCAAAGAATTAAATTCTTGGTTTTCAAGTTCACGTTTCAGTATAATACGTACGTATCGTCGATAATCGAAGTGTTGAGTAACTCACATTGTCTTCATCATGTACCAAATTAAAAGCTAACACTACATTAACTGGCGTAAAGTATAGGCCTAAACAGGACACTGTGTAGATTTGCCATTCTATGTACCGTATTTCAGTGAATATTGGTGGTAATGAACAGTGTTTCCCAGTAGTGTAACGTAACTGAAATGTCCCAGTACGTATTACAAACTAGATGTATTTATGGGGCTTTGGAGGGAGGGTATAGCTAACTTAGTTTTCAGTTTCTATTATTTAGTTTGTGATACACGTTTATTACTGAATTAACAAAATTGTATCGTTTACATTGAAGGCTAGCTATTCGTAATATTACATTAAAAACTATTTTTAATCAGAAGAAACGCGGAATTTCGCCTTTACGAGATTTTATTTTAAACAAAAACTTTGAAACAACCAATCTGATGACGTTACATGCGTGCAATTAGCGACTGTAATACTCGCAGCGCTATAGCACACTGGCAGTGTTTTGGTCAGAGTGTCATGGCAGCGAGCCACGCCCCCATGGCTTCAAAACGTAGTACGGCTGGGATGCGTAGCGCCATCTCCCCTTATTCTTACCTCTATGGCTGAATCGCAGCGTAAGGAGCGCTAGCGGCAGTTGCATTAAAGATGGCTGTCTCGCTGGACTCGATCGTGCTATCTGAATGTTGTGGTTCGAAGCATAGAAGTCGGCGACAACAGTTCAGCGTAATTTCCGTACCAAGAACACTAAAGATCCTCCTAGTAGGCCTACAATTTGTGAGCGGCATAAATGTTTTGTAGAAACAATGTGCTCGGTAAGACATGGGAAATCAGGTCATCCAAGCACATCTGACGACTTCGTTGTACGAGTGAGACAACGTTTTGTCAACAGCCCTACGAAATCGACCCGGCGAGCATCCGGTGAACTGCAAATCACGCGTACGACTGTTTGGCGTGTGTGGAGAAACCGACTGCATTTCAAACCGTATAGATGGGCGATCGTACGAGCAATAAAAGACACTGATGGAAATGCTTGCTCGACCTTCTGTGCGGATTTGTTAAACCGATTACATGAGGATGAACATTTCTTGGACGAAATCATCTTTTCTGACGAGTCAACTTTTCACTTAAGTGGCAAGGGTACCACATATAACTGTAGGAATTGGGGCAGTGAAAATCCACATCAAACATTGCAACATGTTCGTGATAGCCCTGAACTAAACGTTTTTTGTGCATTGAGAGTACCATCAACGGGGTAGTGTGCCTGGATCTGTTACAACAATTTTCGTTACCACAGATCGATGAGGATGACCAAGAACGAAATATCTACTTCATACAAGATGGTGCACCACCCCACTACTTCGCTGACCTCCGGGATTTTCTCTATGACCGCTATCGAGGTCAATGGATTGGCCAATTGCACGGCCCCCACGTTCCCCAGACCTGACACTGCTCAATTTTTTTTTATGGGGTTCATCAAGGATGTCGTGGTTTTACAGCCCCTGCCGGCTTCTGTACGTGAACATAGAGAAAGAATTTCCGCCGCCACTGAGCAAGTTACATCTGCAACACTACAGTGAGTTAGAGAAGAAATTGACTTCCGATGGGATATGTGCAGGATAATTAACGGAAGCCACATACAACATCTGTAGTTGAAGGTAAAAATACTTGATGTGATTCCATACAAAATAACACTAAACCCAGCTCTATATCTTCTTTCAATAAATTAATATGAATTTTTAAAGTCGTAAAGTCCTTTTTGAAACACCCTGTATTTGTAATCAAGACAGGCTCTGGTTTTGATTCATAAAATCGTTGCTATAACAGGCCTACGGTAAGTTAACTGTCTTGTTAGTTGACGAAAGCGGTCGCTCCTCTCTTGCTGATTGATACACTACTGGCCATTAAATTGGCTACACCACGAAGATGACGTGCTACAGACGCGAAATTTAACCGACAGGAAGAAGATGCTGTGATATGCAAAAGATTAGCTTTTCAGAGCAATCACACAAGGTTGGCGCCGGTGGCGACACCTACAACGAGCTGACATGAGCAAAGTTTCCAACCGATTTCTCATACACAAACAGCAGTTGACCGACATTGCCTGGTGAAACGTTGTTGTGATGCCTCGTGTAAGCAGGAGAAATGCGTACCATCACATTTCCGACTTTGATAAAGGTCGGATTATAGCCTATCGCGATTGCGGTTTATCGTATCGCGACATTGCTGCTCGCGTTGGTCGACATGCAATGACTCTTAGCAGAATATGGAATCGGTGGGTTCAGGAGGGTAATACGGAACTCCGTGCTGGATCCCAACGACCTCGTATCGCTAGCAGTCGAGATGACAGGCATCTTATCCGCGCGGCTCTAACGGATCGTGTAGCCACGTCTCGATCCCTGAATCAACAGATGGGAACGTTTGCAAGACAACAACCATCTGCACGAACATTTCGACGACGTTTGCAGCAGCACGGACGATCAGCTCGGAGACCGTGGTTGCGGTTAGCCTAGATGCTACGTCACAGACAGGAGCACCTGCGATGGTGTACTCGACGACGAACCTGGGTTCACGAATGGCAAAACGTCATTTTTCCGGATGAATCCAGGTTCTGTTTACAGCATCATGATGGTCGTGACCGTGTTTGGCGACATAGCGGTGAACGCACATCGGAAGCGTGTATTCGACATCGCCATACTGGCGTATCACCCGGTGTGATGGTATGGGGTGCCATTGGTTACACGTCTCGGTCACCTCTTGTTCGCATTTAGGGCACTTTGAACAGTGGATGTTACATTTCAGATGTGTGGCTCTACCCTTCATTCGATCCCTGCGAAACCCTACATTTCAGCAGGATAATGCACGGCCGCATGTTGCAGGTCCTGTATGGGCCTTTCTGGATACAGAAAATGTTCGACTGCTGCCCTGGCGAGCACATTCTCCAGATGTCTCACCAATTGGAAACGTCTGGTCAATGGTGGCCGAGCAACTGGCTTGTCACAATACGCCAGTCACTGCTCTTGATGAACTGTGGTATCGTGTTGAAGCTGCATGGACAGCTGTACCTGTACACGCCATCCAAGCTCTGTTTGACTCAATGCCCAGACGTATCAAGGCCGTTATTACGGCTAGAGGTGGTTGTTCTGGGTAATGATTTCTCAGGATCTATGCACCCAAATTGCGTGAAAATGTAATCACATGTCAGTTCTAGTGTAATATATTTGTCCAATGAATACCTGTTTATCATCTGCAGTTCTTCTTGGTGTAGCAATTTAATGTCCAGCAGTGTAGTTTTAACCGGAGTTCTGCCGTGGGAGTAGCCTCGAGCATTAGTCCCTAACTTTCATTTACTGTGTTGGTAAATGTGGTGTCTAGGAAAGCTGCGTACTCGGATCGCTAGACAAACAATCAAACTAGTCGTATTGATGAGCTGTATTACGAAAGGTAAATTACAATACTTAACTTTTGCAACTACACAAATGTGTCACAAGCAAAGGTGACATGCAAAATAAGCAGTCGTCTTCATTATAACAATTCCCAAGACTGTGTTACATAGAGTGTACAAGCGAAGTAACGAGCGTTGACGCTTCTATCCAAGTCGCTAGTCTTGAAGCTGCTATTCAACTGGGGCGTCGCCAGTCGGTTGTAGCGCGCAAGTCCTCTTCGCACAGGGGCCGCTGCTGTAGCGTTGTCGTCTTGGAGAGCGGTTAGTCAGCGTGCGACTGGCTGACGACTTTTCACAGCCTTCTCTTCTCTATCGTTCCAGACTGGCGTGCTGGCGCTCCACTATACACTGTAACAATAAACGTGGATGGTTGTTTGTCTATGTAAAAAGAATATTTATTGCTTTATTGAGGCTTAATGCCATCCGTCTCACAGCAATATTTCCAGAGCGAGGTGAGGGGTAACTTATCGCTTCGGAGAAATTAGCGTCTTATTCACTCACTCTCTCTCTCTCTCTCTCTCTCTCTCTCTCTCTGTCTCTATCCGACGGAGCAGAGTTGTGACCTTGAGCAAGCATTCTGTTGCTTTAGTAAGTGAGCTGTGGGTCGTGTTCCCGTCATTATGTATTTCTTTTTGGTCATCAGTCTACTGACTGGTTTGATGCGGCCCGCCACGAATTCCTTTCCTGTGCTAACCTCTTCATCTCAGAGTAGCACTCGCAACCTACGTCCTCAATTATTTGTTTGACGTATTCCAATCTCTGTCTTCCTCTACACTTTTTGCCCTCTACAGCTCCCTCTAGTACCATGGAAGTCATTCCCTCGTGTCTTAGCAGATGTCCAGAAACTTAACATCAGGATTGATGGTCACAAAGTGAATGAAGTTAAGGAATTCTGCTACCTAGGCAGTAAAATAACCAATGACGGACGGAGCAAGGAGGACATCAAAAGCAGACTCGCTATGGCAAAAAAGGCATTTCTGGCCAAGAGAAGTCTACTAATATCAAATACCGGCCTTAATTTGAGGAAGAAATTTCTGAGGATGTACGTCTGGAATACAGCATTGTATGGTAGTGAAACATGGACTGTGGGAAAACCGGAACAGAAGAGAATCGAAGCATTTGACATGTGGTGCTATAGACGAATGTTGAAAATTAGGTGGACTGATAAGGTAAAGAATGAGGAGGTTCTACGCAGAATCGGAGAGGAAAGGAATATGTGGAAAACACTGATAAGGAGAAGGGACAGGATGATAGGACATGAGGGAATGACTTCCATGGTACTAGAGAAAGCTGTAGAGGGCAAAAACTGTAGAGGAAGACAGAGTTTGGAATACGTCAAGCAAATAATTGAGGACGTAGGTTGCAAGTGCTACTCTGAGATGAAGAGGTTAGCACAGGAAAGGAATTCGTGGCGTCCTGCATCAAACCAGTCAGTAGACTGATGACAAAAAAAAAAAAAAATCAGTAAGTAAGTGTTTCCTTCACGTATGTCATGGGAACGAAAGTAGAAGCTGCGTGTCTAAGAGGCACCTGGTTTCTGCACAAGGTGAAGACACGTGTTCGTCAGGCTAGGTTTATTCGATGAACGCCGCGTATGACAATTGTGGCTTCATCGATGAAGAGAAAGTCAGGGAACAAGTTCAGAGCGAAATGACAAGGGTTAATATGTATTGTGAACTTCGTTAAAGTCGTATGCTGTAACATGGAATGTACACTGCACAGCCAAAGAAACTGGTACACCTGCCTAATATCGTGTAGGGCCCCCGCGAGCACGCAGAAGTACCGCAACACGACGTGCCATGGACTCTACTAATGGGTGATGTAGTGCTGGGGGGAAATGAGACCATGAATCTTGCAGGGGTGTCCATAAATCCGTAAAAGTACGAGTGGGTGGAGATGTCTTCTGAACAGCACGTTCCAAGGCATCCCTGAAATGGTCAATAATGTTCATGTCTGGGGTGTTTGGTGGCCAGCGGAAGTGTTCAAAGTGAGAAGAGTGTTCCTGGAGCCTCTCTGTAGCAATTCTGCGCATGTGGGATGTTGCATTGTCCTTCTGGAATTGCCCATGTCCGTCGGAATGCACAATGGACATAAATCGATGCAAGTGATCAAACAGGATGCATACGTACGTGTCACCTGTCAGAGACGTATCTTGACGTATCATGGGTCCCATATCACTCCAACTTCACACGCCCCACACCATTACAAAGCCTCCTCCAGCTTGAACAGTCCCTGCCGATATGCAGGGTCCACGGATTCATGAGGTTGTCTCCATACCCATACACGTCCTTCCGCTCGATACAATCTGAAACGAGATTCGTCCGACCAGGCAGTGTTTCCAACCATCAACATACCCAGGCGAGGCGAGGCGTAAAGCTTTGTGTCGTGCAGTCATCAAGGGTACACGAGTGGGCCTTCGGCTCCGAAAGCCCGAATCGATGGTGTTTTGTTGAATGGTTCTCACGCTCTTGTTGATGGTCCAGCATTGAAATCTGCGCCGGCCGCTGTGGCCGAGCTGTTCTAGGCGCTTCAGTTTGGAACCGCGGGATCGCTACGGTCGTAGGTTTGAATCCTGCCACGGGCATGGATGTGTGTGCTGTCCTTAGGTCAGTTAGGTTTAAGTAGTTCTAAGTTCTAGGGGACTGATGACCTCAGATGTTAAGTACCAAAGTGCTCAGACCCTTTTGAACCATTTGAAATCTGCCACGTTGAACGATTCTCTTGAGTCTACGTCGGTCCCGTTCTTGCAGGTTCTTTCTGCGGTCGCAGCGATGTCGGAGATTTGATGTTTTTTTTTTCCCGGATTTCTCATATTCGCGGTACACTCGTGAAACGGTCGTACGGGAAAATCCCCACTTCATCGCTATCTCGGAGATGCTGTGTCCCATCGCTCGTGCGACCATTTTGAAACTCACTTAAATCTTGACAACCTGCCATTGTAGCAGCAGTAACCGATCTAACAACTGCGCCAGACACTTGTTGTCTTGTATAGGCGTTGCCGATCGCAGCGCCGTATTCTTCCTGTTTACATATCTCCGTATTTGAATGCGCATGCCTATAGCAGTTCCTGTGGCGCTTCAGTGTATATAAAGAAGGTGAAATACATACGTGATAAAGAAACAGCATTTGAATTTATTTTGCCGTGAATGTTGTTTGAGGTTTTCCAGCTGGCATGGACTTGTCATCGTCGAGAAAAGAGTCTGCTGCCTCAAGATACAGAAGAACATAGCTCCGAAGAACATAGAACCGAAATGACATGCGTCTATCTTTCCACACGCTGCGTACCCTTCGTTACTACAACGACCTACAAAGAACTACTGGTAGATCAATACGAATATACGTGGGTGTGCTGAAAAGTAACGCCTCCGAATTTTTTTGGGGGTGAAAACTGATGAACGTTTTTAAATGAAACAAACTTCGTTAACATTATACATTTTTATTGTTCATGTCGAAACATCTGTTTCTCTAGAGTCACCCTATCAATTAGAAACTTAACTATTTTACCATTCTGTAATAAAACATCATTTCGGGACATTCAGTTCTATCCTATTAATCAAATTCCGTTTTGAATCATACTGACGACGAAACCATTTCTTCCAACGAGAGACCACTTTTTTTATACCGTCACTAGAGAACGTTTGATTTTGTTGATGGACCCACGACCTCACTTCTGCTTGCACAATTTCGTCACTATCAAAGCGAAGTCCTCGAAAGTGTTCTTTACGTTTTGGACGAAAATCGGATGACTCTGTATGTCTGTCTTTTCAGAGATGGTTGCGGGATTCGGCTGTTGGATCAGGATGTAAAATTAAACATCTTTCAGCCGTCTAGTCTCCATACTTATTTTATTTGGCTACCAGTTTCGGTGATTTACTACGCCATCTTC
This sequence comes from Schistocerca cancellata, assembly GCF_023864275.1. Taxonomy (NCBI): domain Eukaryota; kingdom Metazoa; phylum Arthropoda; class Insecta; order Orthoptera; family Acrididae; genus Schistocerca; species Schistocerca cancellata. Next base: position 58,459,752 of record NC_064637.1, on the reverse strand, counting down.
AGGCCCCTGACTGACGTGTGGGAAGATTCCACCTATGTGCTGATCAAAACAGGGGCCAGCAGTATTAGTAACACGCCTAAAGATGTCACCGGAGCGTATTTGAATGACGGTATTAGGGGCAATGTGATCGCACACTCATGTTTTATTGATTTACCTGATAAGATACTACCCACTCTGCAGAGGGTGGTCAGGTTTAGTACTGTCTTTACTTTCTGACTAACTTTCATAGGAATAGAACCTGGGACCAAGTTGATTTTTTTTCTTTCACCTCTCCTATCAATCGCATTTGCGACTAGACTGGTTTCCCTAAACACTCTAGAGCTTGAATAATAGGGACTAAAAAAGCTTAATGACATTTTACACTACTGGCCATTAAAATTGCTACACCACGAAGATGAAGTGCTACAGACGCGAAATTTAACCGACAGGAAGAAGATGCTGTGATACGCAAATGATTAGGTTTTCAGAGCATTCACACAAGGTTGGCGCTGGTGGCGACACCTGCAACGTGCTGACATGAGGAAAGTTTCCAACCGATTTCTCATACACAAACAGCAGTTGACCGGCGTTGCCTGGTGCAACGTTGTTGTGATGCCTCGTGTAAGGAGGAGAAATGCGTACCATCACGTTTCCGACTTTGATAAAGGTCGGATTGTAGCCTATCACGATTTCGGTTTATCGTATCGCGACATTGCTGCTCGCATTGGTCGAGATCCAATGACTGTTGGCAGAATATAGAATTGTTGGGTTCAGGAGGGTAATACGGAACTCCGTGCTGGATCCCAACGGCCTCGTATCACTAGCAGTCGAGATGACAGGCATCTTATCCACACGGCTGTAACGGATCGTGCAGCCACGTCTCGATCCCTGAGTCAACAGATGGGGACGTTTGCAACACAACAACCATCTGCACTAACTGTTCGGCGACGTTAGCAGCAGCATGGACTATCAGCTCGGAGACCGTGGCTGCTGTTACCCTTGACGCTGCATCACAGACAGGAGCGCCTGCGATGGTGTACTCAACGACGAACCTGGGTGCATGAATGATCCAGGTTCTGTTTACAGCATCATGATGGTAGCATCCGTGTTTGGCGACATCGCGGTGAACGCACATTGGAAGCGTGTATTCGTCATCGCCATACTGGCGTATCACCCGGAGTGATGGTATGGGGTGCCATTGGTTACACGTGTCGGTCACCTCTTTTTCGCACTGACGGCACTTTGAACAGTGGACGTTACATTTCGGATGTGTTACGACCCGTGGCTCTACCCTTCGTTCGATTCCTGCGAAACCCTACATTTCATCAGGATGATGCACGATCGCATGTTGCAGGTCCTGTACGGGCCTTTCTGGATACAGAAAATGTTCGACTGCTGCCCTGGCCAGCACACACTCCAGATCTCTCACCAACTGAAAACGTCTGGTGAATGGTGGCCGAGCAACTGGCTCGTCACAATACGCCAATCACTACTCTTGTTGAACTGTGGTATTGTGTTGAAGCTGCGTGGGCAACTGTACCTGTATACGCCATCCAAGCTTTGTTCTGACTCAATGCCCATGCGTATCAAAGCCGTTATTACGGCCAGAGCTGGTTGTTCTGGGTACTGATTTTTCAGGATCTATGCACCCAAATTGCATGAAAATGTAACCACATGTCAGTTCTAGTAAAATACATTTGTCCAATGAATACCGGTTTATCATCTGCATTTCTTCTTGGTGTAGCAATTTTAATGGCCATTAGTGTATGCATGCAATGTCGTTCGATATAGTTCGGTGCTTTAGGAGATCTTTAGCTGAAGCAATGCTCAGTGCTTCCTCCCGCAAATTAAGAACAATGTTCCTAATGTCTTCCAAATGCTGTAATATTCCACGGCCTCCAGCCACGTTCCTCATCGAGTAAGTTTGGGTTCTGGTGGAAGTGGTACGTTGGGAAGTTGCTCTCGAAATAACTGAATTCTTGTAGGTGCTTTAATAAAAACATTTTTGATCGTTGAAACGTGCTTTATTTTCATCTAGGCTTTGGGGAAAAGTAATTTGAGGGCTTTGTTATCAAAGTGAGCAACTGTTCCCTGCTTAGTTTTTTTTTTTTTTTTTTTTGTCAAATGAGGTACAGAGCATCAGTATCTAACTTTCCAACAATCAAATCAGCCACATTTTCTGTCAGTTGTCTCATCGACAGAGATCCACATGTATGAATCGCCTGTATCTTCACTTATCCTGCTCAATGTGTTTTCGTATAAAGTACATCTACATCTACATGGATACTCTGCAAATCACATTTAAGTGCCTGGCAGAGGGTTCATCGAACCACCTTCACAATTCGCTGTTATTCCAATCTCGTATAGCGCGCGGAAAGAACGAACACCTATATATTTCCGTACGAGCTCTGATTTCCATTATTTTATCGTGGTGATCGTTTCTCCCTATGTAGGTCTATGTCAACAAAATGTTTTCGCATTCGCAGGAGAATGTTGGTGATTGGAATTTCGTGAGAAGATTCCGTCGCAACGAAAAATCCTTTAATGATGTCCAGCCGAAATTACGTATCATTTCTGTCACACTCTCTCCCATATTTCGTGATAATACAAAACGTGCTGCCCTTCTTTGAACTTTTTCGATGTAGTCCGTCAATCCTACACTCCTGGAAATGGAAAAAAGAACACATTGACACCGGTGTGTCAGACCCACCATACTTCCTCCGGACACTGCGAGAGGGCTGTACAAGCAATGATCACACGCACGGCACAGCGGACACACCAGGAACCGCGGTGTTGGCCGTCGAATGGCGCTAGCTGCGCAGCATTTGTGCACCGCCGCCGTCAGTGTCAGCCAGTTTGCCGTGGCATACGGAGCTCCATCGCAGTCTTTAACACTGGTAGCATGCCGCGACAGCGTGGACGTGAACCGTATGTGCAGTTGACGGACTTTGAGCGAGGGCGTATAGTGGGCATGCGGGAGGCCGGGTGGACGTACCGCCGAATTGCTCAACACGTGGGGCGTGAGGTCTCCACAGTACATCGATGTTGTCGCCAGTGGTCGGCGGAAGGTGCACGTGCCCGTCGACCTGGGACCGAACCGCAGCGACGCACGGATGCACGCCAAGACCGTAGGATCCTACGCAGTGCCGTAGGGGAACACACCGCCACTTCCCAGCAAATTAGGGACACTGTTGCTCCTGGGGTATCGGCGAGGACCATTCGCAACAGTCTCCATGAAGCTGGGCTACGGTCCCGCACACCGTTAGGCCGTCTTCCGCTCACGCCCCAACATCGTGCAGCCCGCCTCCAGTGGTGTCGCGACAGGCGTGAATGGAGGGACGAATGGAGACGTGTCGTCTTCAGCGATGAGAGTCGCTTCTGCCTTGGTGCCAATGATGGTCGTATGCGTGTTTGGCGCCGTGCAGGTGAGCGCCACAATCAGGACTGCATACGACCGAGGCACACAGGGCCAACACCCGGCATCATGGTGTGGGGAGCGATCTCCTACACTGGCCGTACACCACTGGTGATCGTCGAGGGGACACTGAATAGTGCACGGTACATCCAAACCTTCATCGAACCCATCGTTCTACCATTCCTAGACCGGCAAGGGAACTTGCTGTTCCAACAGGACAATGCACGTCTGCATGTATCCTGTGCCACCCAACGTGCTCTAGAAGGTGTAAGTCAACTACCCTGGCCAGCAAGATCTCCGGATCTGTCCCCCATTGAGCATGTTTGGGACTGGATGAAGCGTCGTCTCACGCGGTCTGCACGTCCAGCACGAACGCTGGTCCAACTGAGGCGCCAGGTGGAAATGGCATGGCAAGCCGTTCCACAGGACTACATCCAGCATCTCTACGATCGTCTCCATGGGAGAATAGCAGCCTGCATTGCTGCGAAAGGTGGATATACACTGTACTAGTGCCGACATTGTGCATGCTCTTTTGCCTGTGTCTATGTGCCTGCGGTTCTGTCAGTGTGATCATGTGATGTATCTGACCCCAGGAATGTGTCAATAAAGTTTCCCCTTCCTGGGACAATAAATTCACGGTGTTCTTATTTCAATTTCCAGGAGTGTATGTGGTAAGGATCCCACACCGCGCATCAGTATTCTAAAAGAGGACGGAAAGCGTAGTGTAGGCAGTCTCCTTAGTAGATCTGTTGCATTTTCTAAGTGTCCTGCCAATAAAACGCAGTCTTTGGTTAGCCTTCCCCACAACATTTACTGTGTCTTCCAATTTTTGTTGCTCGTAATTGTAATACCTAGCTATTTAGTTGAATTTACGGCTTTTAGATTACACTGATTTATCGTGGAACCGAAGTTTAACGAATTCCTTTTAGCACTCATGTGTATGACCTCACACTTTTCGTTACTTTTCGTTATTTAGTGTCAACTGCCAATTTTCCCACCATTCAGATATATTTTCTAAATCGTTTTGCAATTTGTTTTGATCTTCTGATGACTTTGTTAGTCGATAAATGACAGCGTCATCGGCAAACAACCTAAGACGGCTGCTCAGATTGTCTCCCAAATCGTTTATATAGATGAGGAACAGCAACTGGCCTATAACACTAGCTTGGCGAACGCCAGAAATCACTTCTGTTTTACTCGATGACTTTCCGTGAGTTACTACGAACTGTGACGTCTCTGACAGGAAATCACAAATCCAGTCACATAAGTGAGACGATATTCCGTAAGCACGCAATTTCACAATAAGCCACTTGAATGGTACAGTGTCAAAAGCCTTCCGGGAATCCAGCAATACGGAATCGATCTGAAATCCCTTGCCAATAGCACTCAGCACTTCATGTGAGTAAAGAGCTGTTTCACAGTAACGATGTTTTCTAAACCCATGTTGTCTGTGTGCCAATAGACAGTTTTGTTCGAGGTAATTCATAATGTTTGAACACAATATATGTTCCAAAATCCTGCTGCATATCGACGTTAACGATATTTAGTGGATTACTCCTACTACCTTTCTTGAATATCTGAATAGTTCTTTCTCAGTGTAGATTCTGATGTAATGCCGACAGTATTTCTCTAGAACATATTTGTCTAGAACACTTCTGAAATGGCCATTTTCAACTGCTTTGATGATATGTTTGTTGCAACAATGGCTCGACACAGGTCAAGATGAAATTAGTTTTTGTTTGTTGCATTTGGTTCAGTTACAAAAGTTTGTTTTAAATTTGATTTATTTTTTAAATTTGCCTGGTATTTAATCCCTGCTATATGGTGACTGAAATGCGACCTCTGTTCAGAACGTACCTAAAAACAAAAAGGAACGAGTAATACTTTGTGGAAGAATTTACGAACGAGATCTGCTTAAAAAATCAACCTACATTAAAGGTTTGGAAACAATATTTTTGCGTTCACATGTGTCTGGTCCAAGTTAACTCGGGAGAAACAGTGGCATTACTGTTCTCTGAGTGGGTGTGGCAGATAAAGGTAAACATTGTACTTACGTCTTTGTTGCTCACATTGCAGTGAATGACACTTCCGTTTGTAGAGAAATCCGGAAAGTCTTGTAACCACTGACGAATCAGAGATGATTTGGAGCTGGCTACTTTCCGCATGCTTGACTTTCCGCAAACACACTGTCGCTGTAATATTTGACCACATAGAAGCAGCACGCTGTAACAAACCGGTTATATTCAGTTACTAATTAGCCGGGAAGACCAGAAGAGTAGTTTTAGTCATAACATTTGAGCTGAGTGGATTATTAAAAATTAGATACAGTCAGGTTGTAACATGAAATTAGGTACTTTTAGGATTTTTAAAATTGAGGTACAGTCAGGTTCTAACATGAGAGTAGGTATTTTAGGTACTATAAAATAACCATTTTCGATAAAAGATTTGCGTAATTCTTAGCTGGGAAGGCCACGAGAGAATGTTTGTCATACAAAATTTTATTTAATTGAATATCTTTAAGATTTCGCGACCCTGTCAGCAACTGTATAAATAATTTTAATAACCAACAGCCTCAGTTGCACCGTTTACCTAGAATTTACCTAGTTTTCAGTCGCGATAATCCAGCCTTCTTCAGAATAACAGTAACTACCGTTTGTCCACAGTGAACATCGTCAAGATAAAACTACAAATCCATAAATTATCGTCACAGTGTAAAAGCTTATCTGAAACTGCCTCGGCCCCACTTCACGACCGCGATGCGGCAGCCACGAGTGCTGTACTGGAACAGCGTGTAAGTTTTTTACAGTCTGACGATAATTTATGGATTTCTAGTTTTAGCTTGACGATGCCCACTGTGGACAAACGGTAGTTACTGTTATTCTGAAGAATGTTGGGTTATCCCGACTGAAACCTAGGTAAATTCTAGCTAAACGGTGCAACTGAGGCTGTTTATTATTAAAATTAGAATTTAGTTAATTGGATTTTTAAAATTTATATACAATCTACATTTACATCTACATCTACACTCCGCAAACCACCCAAAGGTGTGTCGCGGAGCGCGCTTTACGTGCCACTGTCATTACCTCCCTTTCCTGTTCCAGTCGCGTATGGTTCGCGGGAAGAACGACTGCCGGAAAGCCTCCGTGCGCGCTCGAATCTCTCTAATTTTACATTCGTCCTCGGGAGTTATAAGTAGGTGGAAGCAATATATTCGATACCTCATCCAGAAACGCACCCTCTCGAAACCTGGACAGCAAGCTACACCGCGATGCAGAGCGCCTCTCTTGCAGAGTCTGCCACTCGAGTTTGCTAAACATCTCCGTAACGCTATCACGCTTACCAAATAACCCTGTGACGAAACGCGCCGCTCTTCTTTGAATCTTCTCTATCTCCTCTGTCAACCCGATCTGGTACGGATCCCACACTGATGAGCAATACAATGAAACGTCCGCTTAGAAAAATTATAAATGACTGTGCTTAAACTGACAGACAATATTTTTAGCGCAACGCAATCTGACTTTCAAAAATCCCTACAAAAGAATGGCCCTGACTAACAATAACCTATACCTGGCATGAATCACTTACCTCACAAAAATCTTCGTTACTCAAACTATTGCAATACAGCGTGCGCCAATACTGCCAGCTGAATAAAAGATTCTAACTACTGAAGGCACTAACTACTGATAGGCATAATCAGCAAATGAAAGATTTTGATAGAAAACAAACAATGTATTTACCTTAATAGTGTTCAAAAATCATAATATATATATCAGTTCATGACACCCATTCTTACAAATGTACTGTTTCTGATGGGCACACGTCCAGATCGTCCGCTCTCAAAACTCCGCCATGTCTCTCCCCACATCCACCACTGCTGGCGGCTCACCTCCAACTGCGCAACGCTACGCGCTGTTCACATCCAACTGCCCAACACTACAATAGCGAATTCCAACAATGCAAACCAGCCACACACAGCACAGCCAGTGATTTTGATACAGAGCGCTACGTGGCGTTACCAACATAAAAAGCTAAACAGCCTACTTGCAACAAGCATAGGTCGAACGAGTGTTTTGTAAGCCACCTCCTTTGTTGATGGACTAAATTTTCTAAGGACTCTCCTAAAGAATCTAAACCTGGCACCCGCCTTACGAACAATTAAGTTAGGCGTTTTTAGGAGCTATAAAATTAGCGTTTTCGGTCATAAATGGCGTAATTAGTTTATGTACAACTTTTATTGCCTTTATTTAATGAGGGACAAAATAGGTTTTTACATGAAATCCGAGGTCTAGTCATATTTCTCTGTCACTGACCCACGGATTAAGTAATTAAGTGACAATTGGCGCTGCCCTTCTCAGTATACGTTCAATATACCCTGTTAGTCCTATTTGGTACGGGTCCCCACAAGTGATTAGTAAGCAATCTCCTTTGTAGACTGATTGCACTTCCTCAGTATTCTACCAATAAACCAGAGTCTACCACCTGCTTTATCCACGATTGAGCCTATGTCATCATTCCGTCACTGCTTTCAAAAGTCGCTGTCGTAAGACATTGCCAGACAGTAGTCAAGTAAGTATAGATGGCGTCGCTTCAGTAACTGCAGTGCTTCCAACGCACCAACCATTTCAGCATTGTCGTAACCATAGTCATAGTACACCCGGAGTGGTAGTCAACTTTGATTTCCCAAAACTAAAACTCTACAGTAGATAATTACTGTCCCTGGGTCAGTCTTCATCAATCGATGCAATCTGCCTATTGGCTTCTGTCTCGGGTTCTTCGGCCACGAAAGCCTTAACAATTTTGTAATCGATGCAATGTTTGGTGATTCTCAGGATGGCTCTGTGCTCTATGGGACTTAACTTCGGAGGTCATCAGTCCCCTAGAACTAAGAACTACTTAAACCTAACTAACCTAAGGACATCACATACATCCATATCCGAGGCAGGACTCGAACTTGCGACGTAGCGGTCGCGCGGTTCCAGACTGTAGCGCCTAGAACCGCTCGGCCACTCCGGCCGGCGATTCTCAGGACACCAGCTTTAAGAGCATCGCAGATAGGATTCTAGGTGAATTATTCCATAGTGAGTGTTTGTCATTTATGTGCGGGTCACTACGAAGATATGAGAAGGCCTGGGTATCAAATGCAGTGGAGCCTTCGGACTTGTCAGTGTATCGATATGCGAGGCGTGTCTTGAAACTCCACCCCTGCCACGCCGGAATTGGACCCGTGGGCCTCTTCCCTCTTCGTAACGTGGAGGGCGTGGCCGCGGAATAGGGGTTGTTATCTGAGGCAGCCCCCCTTTGGAAACCACCCCACAAACACGCCACCAGCGAGGGATCTGGCAGAGTAGACATCGCACTGCGGTTTACTATAGTGGCGCCCACAACTTCCTCAACAACATTCGTTCAAAAAATGGTTCAAATGGCTCTGAGCACTATGGGACTCAACTGGTGTGGTCATCAGTCCCCTAGAACTTAGAACTACTTAAACCTAACTAACCTAAGGACATCACACACGCCCATGCCCGAAGCAGGATTCGAACCTGCGACCGTAGCAGCAGCGCGGCTCCGGACTGGAGTGCCTAGAACCGCACAGCCACCGCGGCCGGCAACAACATTCGTTGCCCCTCAACCAAATCAGATACTAGGCACTGTCCACAACGAAGTTTAGCAACTAGTTTAATTTAAGAGTATTGGTACTACATATTTCTGACAATCTGTTTGAGGAAACTGTATCTGTGGTGTCACTGCCAGACACCACACTTGCTAGGTGGTAGCCTTTAAATCGGCCGCGGTCCATTAGTATACGTCGGACCCGCGTGTCGCCACTATCAGTGATTGCAGACCGAGCGCCGCCACACGGCAGGTCTAGAGAGACTTCCTAGCACTCGCCCAAGTGGTACAACCGACTTTGCTAGCGATGGTTCACTGACAAAATACGCTCTCATTTGCCGAGACGATAGTTAGCATAGCCTTCAACTACGTCATTTGTTACGACCTAGCAAGGCGCCATTACCAGTTACTATTAATGCTGTAAAGCATGTACCGTCAAGAGCGACGTTCACCATTTATGCATTAAAGTTAAGTATTCCACCAACTACGTCCTTTTTTCTACAGTCTAATTTCCTTGTCCTGTTCCAGACCTCACTCCAGCCTGCGTGAGCTAAAACGCGTGCCTTTCGGCTTCCTCTAGTATCACGGTGTTGGCTCTCCTGCCAACCCACAACAGTATCAAAATCCCTTGAGCAGTTGCTGAGGTTAGACTTAACGGAGAAACTGAAGACCGCGGCACGAGACTTAAATTTACAGTATACCAGCTGAGCACCTGTCGTTTCTCGGTAGGGGTGTGTATTCATTTTGATATGTGTCATTTGAGAATTAATCGATTGTTCAATAATGTCATATCTTTGTTCTCCAGCTGTCACAAGTGAGCGAGCAGCGATGTTGTAGGCTGTATCGCAGAGTTAGGTTATCATCTTTGGTGAGCGAGTAGGCGCAATAGCAGATAGTGGTTTTAAAGTGAGGAAGCAGCTGTAATATTATGTTTCAAAAGTAAAGCCTGAATTTATCGATGTATTTAATTAAGATGATTATGTAATGCTAAGTGATCTGAGAAGGAGAAAGTGTAGTGGAATCTTTTATTTGCATGGAGAGGAATTATAAGGTAATTTTTTGAAGTCACTCTTTTATTATTGCAGCGTTATTTTTCACATAGTACACTTTTCTTATAATTTTTAATTGATCATGGTGTTTTCAAAAGCAGAAAAGGTACCAAGTGTGTTCCGAAAATACTTCGATTTACAACTAACAGAGAACTAATCGGACGAGTTAAGAATTTCAGGAATCTCGGTGAAGTCGTCCAGGAGAATGGATTAGAAGAAGAAGCAATTAATGTTAGGATGAGGAAGTTAGACCAAGCTTACCAACTGACAAAGAATACCTATAAGAAGAAGTCTATGAATATAAGGGCCAAGTTCCGACTTTATAATACAGTTGTAAAACCTGAGGACTTACACTACTGGCCACTAAAATTGCTACACCACGAAGATGACGTGGTACAGACGCGAAATTTAACCGACAGGAAGAAGATGCTGAGATATGCAAATGATTAGCTTTTCAGGGCATTCACACAAGGTTGGCGCCGGTGGTGACACCTGAAACGTCGCGACATGAGGAAAGTTTCCAAAGCCGGCCGCGGTGGCCGTGCAGTTCGAGGTGCTTCAGTGCGGCACCGCGGGACTGCTGCGGTCGCAGGTTCGAATCCTGCCTCGGGCATGGATGTGTGTGATGTCCTTAGGTTAGTTAGGTTTAAGTAGTTCTAAGTTCTAGGGGACTGATGACAAGATGTTAAGTCCCATAGTACTCAGAGCCATTTGAACTACTTTTTTGAAAGTATCCAAACGATTTGTCATACACAAACAGCAGTTGAGCGGCGGTGGGTGGTGAAACGTTGTTGTGATGCCTCGTGTAAGGAGGAGAAAAGCGTACCATCACGTTTCCGACTTTGATAAAGGTCGGATTGTAGCCTATCGCAATTACGGTTTATCGTATCGCGACAATGCTGCACGCGTTGGTCGAGATCCAATGACTGTTAGCAGAATATGGAATCGGTGGGTTCAGGAGGGTAATACGGAACGCCGTGCTGGATCCCAACGGCCTCGTATCACTAGCAGTCGAGATGACAGGCATGGCTGTAACGGATCGTGAAGCCACGTCTCGATCCCTCAGTCAACAGATGGGGACGTTTGCAAGACAACAACCGTCTGCACGAACAGTTCGACGACGATGCAGCAGCATGGACTATCGGCTCGGAGACCGTGGCTGCGGTTACCCTTGACGCTGCATCAGAGACAGGAGTGCCTGTGATGGTGTACTCGACGACGAACCTGGGTGCACGAATGGCAAAAATTCATTTTTTTCGGATGAATCCAGGTTCTGTTTACAGCATCATGATAGTCACATCCGTGTATGGCCACATCGCGGCGAACACACATTGGAAGCGTGTATTCGTCATCGCCATACTGGCGTTATCACCAGGCGTGATGGTATGGGGTGCCATTGGTTACACGTCTCGGTCACCTCTTGTTCGCACTGATAGCACTTTGAACAGTGGACCTTACATTTCAGATGTGTTACGACCCGTGGCTCTACCCTTCATTCGATCCCTGCGAAACCTTACATTTCAGCAGTATAATGCACGACCGCATGTTGCAGGTCCTGTACAGGCCTTTCTGGATACAGAAAATGTTCGACTGCTGCCCTGGCCAGCACATTCTCCAGATCTCTCACCAATTGAAAACGTCTGGTCAATGGTGGCCGAGCAACTGGCTCGTCACAATACGTCAGTCACTACCCTTGATGAACTGTATCGTGTTGAAGCTGGATGGGTAGCTGTACCTGTAGACGCCATCCAAGCTCTGTTTGACTCAATGCCCAGGCGTATCAAGGCCGTTATTACGGCCAGAGGTGGTTGTTCTGGGTGCTGATTCCTCAGGATCTATGCCCCCAAATTGCGGGAAAATGTAATCAAATGTGAGTTCTAGTATAATATATTTGTCCAATGAATACCCGTTTATCATCTGCATTTCTTCTTGGTGTAGCAGTTCCAATGGCCAGTAGCGTATATGCGTCCAAAACTTTGACCATGATTAGAAAAGGTCAAGCTGAGCGGCAGGAAAAGCGGGAGCGTAGGATATTATGGAAAATTCTAGGTAATAGATGGGTTGATGGACAATGGCGAATGAGAGCAAAAGAGGACTTGTACAGCAAGACAGAACCTGTCACAGCATCCATTAAGAAGGGACGATTGTTATTTTACGGTCATCTCATGAGGATGGACGGTGACCGACTAACCAAAAGAATGTGGAGTTTCATCCAGTCTAAAAAAAGGCGGCCAAGATGGTTCGAAGAATGTGGAAAAGATCTTTGGCGGATTGGTATCTCAGAAAGAGGAATTCCTGACGGGGACAAATTTAGAAGATTGGTGAACAACTACCAAGGTTTTAAAATGGCATCAATGTCCAAAAGATGGAGAGGACCTTTGTCCAAAGAGCGTAAACAGGCACTTCTTGGTGGGCTCAGACGATACTGGCAGGAAGTCAAATCTGGAACAAGAACAAGACCTGGACACTAAAATGAATTTGGTTGTTACCACGAAGTCCATAGAGGCTCAACTCTATAATAAAAAAAGAGAACTAATTGCACCTTACGACTGCCTCTGAGCAGATACAGTAATTTGCAGCTTTAGCACAGCGGCGCGCAAGACAGCAGTACTGCAACGCGTAATCCAGATTTGCGCAGAATAGAGGTAACGACTAAATATTTTGATTTTTTTTTTGTCTAATCAGGGTCAACGTATGTCATTCGGAGACAGTTAGATTTTTCTCTGTGTGTGCCAGCTTTAGTTCTGGGATCTGTGATCAGTTTTGCAAAACTAATTATCGTCGGTTTTACGTCAAAGTTCATTTTTCAGGCAGTTTATACGATTCAAAATTCTATCAGTCAGTTTATTCAAATTTCCAGTGTTAGAAGCTTGCCTTCTCATTACGACAGTTCAGTTTTCTATTACGATTCATTATTACTTCTGCTCAGCTCTTATTATTCATAACGGAGTACGTCAGTCATATTTTTATCATTTAAAGAGAGTTTTCAAAGGAAAATCATATTTAATGTTGTCTAGTCTGATAAGCCATCTCGTAGAGCAACCAAAAAACCCACAGCTATTGACGGACGAAAGAACTTTTGCCTGCAGACGTAATCGTGTATTCATCCCACTGTACTGTAAACGCACAATGAGAAAAATATCGTTATTCGCACCACCTCACTAAAAAAAGTTAAGCACCCAGAAAGATAGGAAGATAGCCCACGGATTGAGACGGTACGTGATGTTTTTTCAGTAATTACAAAATCTCGTCGAGTTCACCGATAACTTGGCAGTACGGGTCCACTTAGTACTACGACGTTGTACTATCCCTGGTCTCGATTTATGCAATCATTCGGTTGGCAGGGATATCGTAATCCCGTCGCATCCTCTCTCCAGAGGTTGCCGCGAGGTCTGCCGCGCCTTGCCACGGTTCACGCAGCTCCCCCCGTCCGAGGTTCGAGTCCTCCCTCGGGCATGTGTGTGTGTGTGTGTCCTTATCGTAAATTAGTTTAAGTTAGATTAAGTAGTGTGTAAGCCTATAGACCGATAACCTCAGCCGGCCGCGGTGGCCGAGCGGTTCTAGGCGCTTCAGTCTGGAACCACGAGCCTGCTACGGTCGCAGGTTCGAATCCTGCTTCGGACATGGATGTGTGTGACGTCCTTAGGTTAGGTTCTAAGTTCTAGGCAACTGATGACCTCAGATGTTAAGTCCCATAGTGGTTATAGCCATTTGAACCATTTGAATTTGATAACCTCAGCGGTTTGGTCCCATAGGAATTTACCACAAATTTCCAATTTCTTCTGAGGAAGATGGCCCCCAATTGTAACTGGTCCCTGATATGCTGGATACTGGGGCACTGGGACGGAACTGGCGGCCGAGCTGGTCCCCCATATCCTATTGGGGATCCATCCATGTATTTCGCTCGCCACAGAAGTACCTCAACATCATGCAAACATATCTTAGAGACACGTGTCGTGTATGGACAGACAATGCAACGATTGGAAAGGTGGCATCACAATTCTGAGAGGCAGCACATGGGCATATTATTATACACTTATGTACCATTGTATACAGGGCTATTACAAATGATTGAAGCGATTTCATAAATTCACTGTAGCTCCATTCATTGACATATGGTCACGACACGCTACAGATACGTAGAAAAACTCATAAAGTTTTGTTCGGCTGAAGCCGCACTTCAGGTTTCTGCCGCCAGAGCGCTCGAGAGCGCAGTGAGACAAAATGGTGACAGGAGCTGAGAAAGCGTATGTTGTGTTTGAAATGCACTCACATCAGTCAGTCATAACAGTGCAACGACACTTCAGGACGAAGTTCAACAAAAATCCACCAACTGCTAACTCCGTTCGGCGATGGTATGCGCAGTTTAAAGCTTCTGGATGCCTCTGTAAGGGGAAATCAACGGGTCGGCCTGCAGTGAGCGAAGAAACGGTTGAACGCGTGCGGGCAAGTTTCACGCGTAGCCCGCGGAAGTCGACGAATAAAGCGAGCAGGGAGCTAAACGTACCACAGCCGACAGTTTGGAAAATCTTACGGAAAAGGCTAAAGCAGAAGCCTTACCGTTTACAATTGCTACAAACCGATGGATCGGTCGTGGTGGAGATCATGATCAGCAATTCATGTCATGGCCTCCACGCTCTCCCGAATTAACCCCATGCGATTTCTTTCTGTAGGGTTATGTGAAAGATTCAGTGTTTAAACCTCCTCTACCAAGAAACGTGCCAGAACTGCGAGCTCGCATCAACGATGCTTTCGAACTCATTGATGCGGACATGCTGCGCCGAGTGTCGGAGGAACTTGATTATCGGCTTGATGTCTGCCGAATCACTAAAGGGGCACATATCGAACATTTTTGAATGCCTAAAAAAAACTTATTGAGTTTTTGTATGTGTGTACAAAGCATTGTGAAAATATCTCAGATAATAAAGTTGTTGTAGAGCTGTGAAATCGCTTCAATCATTTGTAATAACCCTGTATTGCGCAAGCAGTAAAGGAAACAAAAGAAAAATTCAGAGTAGGAATTGAAATCCATAGAGAAGAAATAAAAACTTCGAGGTTTGCTGATGACATTGCAGTGAGCATGGAATTATTTGAGTTATACTGAAGTGCCAAAAAAACTGGTATAGGCAGGCATATCAAGTACAGAGGTATGTAAACAGGCAGAATACGGCGCTGCGGTCGGCAACGCCTATACAAGACAACAAGTGCCTGGCGCAGTTGTTAGATTGGTTACTGCTTCTGCAATGGCAGGTTATCAAGATTCAAATAAATTTGAACGTCATGTTATAGTCGGCGCACGAGCGATTGGACACAGCATCTCAGAGGTAGCGATGAAGTGGGGATTTTCCCGTACGACCATTTCACCAGTGTAATATCAGGAATCCGGTAAAACGTCAAATCCTCGACATCACTGCGGCCGGAAAAAGATCCTACAAGAACGGGACTGACGTACACTGAAGAGAGCCGTTCAAGGTAAGAGAAGTGCAGTCCTTCCGGAAATTGCTGCCGGCCGCGGTGGTCTAGCGGTTCTAGGCGCTCAGTCCGGAACCGCGCGACTGCTACGGTCGCAGGTTCGAATCCTGCCTCGCGCATGGATCTGTGTGGTGTCCTTAGGTTAGGTAGGCTTAAGTAGTTCTAAGTTCTAGGGGACTGATGACCACAGATCTTATGTCCCATAGTGCTCAGAGCCATTTTGGAAATTGCTGCAGATTTCAATGCCGGGCCATCCAAACCTTACAACGAACCATCATCGATATGGGCTTTCGGAGCCGAAGGCCCACTCGCATACCCTTGATGACTGCACGACACAAAGCTGTTCGCCTCTCCTAGGTCTGTCAAAACCGACATTGGAATGTTGATGACTGGATACATGTTGTCTGCTCGGACGAGTACCGTTTCAGATAGTGTATTGTGGATCTACGTGTACTGGAATTGAGACAATCTGATGAATCCATGGACCATGCTTATCAGCAGGAGACTGTCAAGCTGGTGGAGACTCTGTAATGGTCAGGGGCGTGTGCAGTTGGAGCGATATAGAACCCCTGACATATTTAGATACGATTCTGACCGGTGACACGTACGTAAGCGTCCTGTCTGATCACCTGCATCCATTAATATCCATTGTGCATTCTGATGGACTGGGTAAATTCCAGCAGGTTAATGTGACACCCCACAAGTCCAGAATTGCTGTAGAGTGGGTCCACAAACACCCTTGTGAGTTTAAACACTTTCGCCACCAAACTCCGCGGACATGAACATTATTGAGTGCACTACTGGCCATTAAAATTGCTACACCTAGAATCAATGCAGATGATAAACGGGTATTCATTGGACAAATATATTTTACTAGAAAATTCAAATGGTTCAAATGGCTCTGAGCACTATGGGACTTAACATCTATGGTCATCAGTCCCCTAGAACTTAGAACTACTTAAACCTAACTAATCTAAGGACAGCACACAACAACCAGTCATCACGAGGCAGAGAAAATCCCTGACCCCGCCGGGAATCGAACCCGGGAACCCGGGCGTGGGAAGCGAGAACGCTACCGCACGACCACGAGATGCGGACTATTTTACTAGAACTGACGCAATTTGGGTGCATAGATCCTGAGAAATTAGCACCCAGAACAACCACCTCTGGTCGTAATAACGGCCTTGATACGCCTGGGCGTTGAGTCAAACAGAGCTTGGATGGCTCCCCATGCAGCTTCAACAAGATACCACAGTTCATCATGAGTAGTGACTGGCGTATTGTGATGAGCCAGTTGTTCGGCCACCATTGATCAGACGTTTTCAATTGGTGAGAGATCTGGAGAATGTGCCGGGCAGGGCAGCAGTCGAACATTTTCTGTATCCAGAAAGGCCCGTACAGGACCTGCAACATGCGGTCATGCATTATCCTGCTGAAAGGTAGGGTTTCGCAGGGATCGAATGAAGGGTAGAGCCACGGTTCGTAAGACATCTGAAATGTAACGTCCACTGTTCAAAGTGCCGTCAATGCGAACAAGAGGTGACCGAGACGTGTAACCGATGGCACCCGATACCATCACGTCGGGTGATACGGCAGTATGGCGATGACGAATACGCGCTTCCAATGTGCGTTCACCGCGATGTCGCCAAACACGGATGCGACCATCATGATACTGTAAACAGAACCTGGATTCATCCGAAAAAATGACATTTTGCCATTCGTGCACCCAGGTTCGTCGTCGAGTACACCATCGCAGGCGCTCCTGTTTGTGATGCAGCCGTGGTTCTCAAGCTGATAGTCCATGGTGCTGCAAACGTCGTCGAACTGTTCGCGCAGATGGTTGTTGTCTTGCAAACGTCCCCATCTGTTGTCTTGGGATCGAGACGTGGCTGCACGATCCGTTACAGCCATGCGGATAAGATGCCTGTCATCACGACTGCCAGTGATACGAGGCCGTTGGGATCCAACACGGCGTTCAGTATTACCCTCCTGAACCCACCGATTCCGTATTCTGCTAACAGTCATTGGATCTCGACCAACGGAGCAGCAATGTCGCGATACGATAAACCGAAATCGCGATAGGCTACAATCCGACCTTTATCAAAGTCGGAAACGTGATGGTACGCATTTCTCCTCCTTACACGAGGCATCACAACAACGTTTCACCAGGCAACGCCGGTCAACTGCTGATTGTGTATCAGAAATCGGTTGGAAACTTTCGTCATGTCAGCACTTTGTAGGTGTCGCCACCGGCGCCAACTTTGTGTGAATGCTCTGAGAAGCTAATCATTTGCATATCACAGCATCTCCTTCCTGTCGGTTAAATTTCGCGTCTGTAGAACGTCATCTTCGTGGTGTAGCAGTTTTAATGGCCAGTAGTGTATATCTGGGATGCCTTGCAACGTGCTGTTCAGAAGCGATCTCCACCCTTTATACTCTTACAGATTTACGGACAGCCCTGCAGGAGTCATGGTTTCAGTTCCTCAGTCACTACTTCAGACATCAGTCGAATCCATGCGACGTCTGTTGTGGCACCTGTGAGTGTTCGCGGGGACCCTACACGACATTAGACTCTACACTGTATATGTTTCATTATGCACTGAGCGACCCTCATATTATGCTTCTCAGTTTTGCAGTTCTGCTGATCAGCAGAGTACGATGAAGACAGCACCGCTACGTTTCTGCTCAAAGCTGTATGCGAGCCTTGGCTGTACTGTCCCCGAGACATCAACCAATTCTGTGTCACAAAATAAATTATCTGCGTATTGTTGCCGCTAAGTGGCGGTCTCGTCTCGACACAATGGAAGCTTAGCGGCAGTTTATTTTGGGAGAACAAAACTGTTGTCCAAGTCTGTGAACGCGCCTCTGACGTCACCTACTGTGTTGAGAGGGGCGAACAATGGCGCGTGCGACCCGACCCAGCTCTGAGGAACGCCAGCTATTAATTGAATTTCTGATGGGGCCGCGACACAATACTTGTCTGCAGAGGAGTAGGTTAGGATACTCCAGGGCAGCGTCTCCATAGTGAAACAGCAGTCGGAGAGATCGCAAGCGGCTGCCAAATCTGCGTAGGAGATTAGCTGTTGCTGGCCACCGTGTTAGCAGTCAAACATTTCACACATCAAGTCCGAGAAATACCTTTTGTGGTGTCACCGCCAGACACCACACTTGCTAGGTGGTAGCCTTTAAATCGGCCGCGGTACGTTAGTATACGTCGGACCCGCGTGTCGCCACTATCAGTGGTTGCAGACCGAGCGCCGCCACACGGCAGGTCTAGAGAGACTTCCTAGCACTCGCCCCAGTTGTACAATCGACTTTGCTAGC
Organism: Schistocerca cancellata; assembly: GCF_023864275.1. Taxonomy (NCBI): domain Eukaryota; kingdom Metazoa; phylum Arthropoda; class Insecta; order Orthoptera; family Acrididae; genus Schistocerca; species Schistocerca cancellata. Next base: position 58,440,903 of record NC_064637.1, on the reverse strand, counting down.
GATGGTTCACTGACGAAATACGCTCTCATTTGCCGAGACGATAGTTAGCATAACCTTCAGCTACGTCATTTGCTACGACCTTGCAAGGCGCCATTACCAGTTATTATTGATGCTGTAAAACATGTACCATCAAGAGCGATGTTCACCAATTATGGATTAAAGTAAAGTATTCCAGCAGCTACGTACTAAACTCCTGGAAATGGAAAAAAGAACACATTGACACCGGTGTGTCAGACCCACCATACTTGCTCCGGACACTGCGAGAGGGCTGTACATGCAATGATCACACGCACGGCACAGCGGACACACCAGGAACCGCGGTGTTGGCCGTCGAATGGCGCTAGCTGCGCAGCATTTGTGCACCGCCGCCGTCAGTGTCAGCCAGTTTGCCGTGGCATACGGAGCTCCATCGCAGACTTTAACACTGGTAGCATGCCGCGACAGCGTGGACGTGAACCGTATGTGCAGTTGACGGACTTTGAGCGAGGGCGTATAGTGGGCATGCGGGAGGCCGGGTGGACGTACCGCCGAATTGCTCAACACGTGGGGCGTGAGGTCTCCACAGTACATCGATGTTGTCGCCAGTGGTCGGCGGAAGGTGCACGTGCCCGTCGACCTGGGACCGGACCGCAGCGACGCACGGATGCAAGCCAAGACCGTAGGATCCTACGCAGTGCCGTAGGGGACCGCACCGCCACTTCCCAGCAAATTAGGGACACTGTTGCTCCTGGGGTATCGGCGAGGACCATTCGCAACCGTCTCCATGAAGCTGGGCTACGGTCCCGCACACCGTTAGGCCGTCTTCCGCTCACGCCCCAACATCGTGCAGCCCGCCTCCAGTGGTGTCGCGACAGGCGTGAATGGAGGGACGAATGGAGACGTGTCGTCTTCAGCGATGAGAGTCGCTTCTGCCTTGGTGCCAATGATGGTCGTATGCGTGTTTGGCGCCGTGCAGGTGAGCTCCACAATCAGGACTGCATACGACCGAGGCACACAGGGCCAACACCCGGCATCATGGTGTGGGGAGCGATCTCCTACACTGGCCGTACACCACTGGTGATCGTCGAGGGGACACTGAATAGTGCACGGTACATCCAAACCGTCATCGAACCCATCGTTCTACCATTCCTAGACCGGCAAGGGAACTTGCTGTTCCAACAGGACAATGCACGTCCGCATGTATCCCGTGCCACCCAACGTGCTCTAGAAGGTGTAAGTCAACTACCCGGGCCAGCAAGATCTCCGGGTCTGTCCCCCATTGAGCATGTTTGGGACTGGATGAAGCGTCGTCTCACGCGGTCTGCACGTCCAGCACGAAGCTGGTCCAACTGAGGCGCCAGGTGGAAATGGCATGGCAAGCCGTTCCACAGGACTACATCCAGCATCTCTACGATCGTCTCCATGGGAGAATAGCAGCCTGCATTGCTGAGAAAGGTGGATATACACTGTACTAGTGCCGTCATTGTGCATGCTCTGTTGCCTGTGTCTATGTGCCTGTGGTTCTGTCATTGTGATCATGTGATGTATCTGACCCCAGGAATGTGTAAATAAAGTTTCCCCTTCCTGGGACAATGAATTCACGGTGTTCTTATTTCAATTTCCAGGAGTGTATTTTTGCTAGTCTCATTTCTCTGACCTGTTCCAGACCTCACGCCAGCCTGCGTGAGCTAAAACGCGTGCCTTTCGGCTTCCTGTCATAGTGGGTTGGCTGTCTTGCCAATCTACAACACCTTAGACTTTTCATCTATTCGTTCATCTGATTCTTTCAAATCTTCTTTACCGTCCTCTTCCTTGTCGAAGAAATTATTCGATTGGGTATTGCGCGAGCCGTGTTGCATTTGGATGGTGGATAAAGGGTACTTCATGTGTGAGGTGATGCACTGCGAGCAGCGAATTCTCTGTAACAAACGAGACAAAATATCTCGATAACGCCACATCTTACGAAAAAAATGTTCTCGGTTAAAAGTTATTAAGGACGACATGTATCTGTGCTGCCACTGGCCATCCCTCCTGCGTGAGAGGGGTCAGCGTTCTATTTTCATCTACATCTATATGGGTACTCTGAAAATCACATTTAAGTGCCTGGCAGAGGTTTCAACGAACCACCTTCACAGTTCTCTATTATTCCAATCTCGTATAGCGCGCGGAAAGAATGAACACCTTGTGAGGTAACGGGCGAATTGTGGCACCCTGAAAATATTGTAAGTTGGCGTGGCCGCACTGGACGCTCGTCAAATCCGGGGCCTGGCAGCAAACACGTGGTGCCAAACGTTAGCCGGACGACAGGGGTAGCCCCAGCGCATGGTCCAGCCGCGTGGCTGGGAATTCCGCTGAGACGAGGACGGTGCTTTGTGTCGATCAAGGAGATGTCTGTCCGGGGAGTGCCAAAGATGGCGGACATTTCACAGTTCGTATAGAAATTAACATTAGCCAGATGAATCATGATTCTTCAAAAAGAAACATGTGAACCTGAGTTGCTCGACGCTGAGATGGAACATCTCCACAATGCACTAACGAAGAACGGATATTCGTCCGCCGAAATAAAACGTGCGTTGAGGCAGCCACGCAGAAATCATACTGACGTACAGGCTACTGCAAAATCTAAGGTTTTCCTGCCGTTTGTTAAAAATGTAACGGAAAGAATAGGGAGGATCTTGACGAAGCGGAATATTACCGTAATTTACAAGGAAGATACAGGAATAACTTAGGCCTGCCAAGGACGCTCGCAAACCATTGGAAAAATCTGGAGTGTATAGGATCCCATGCAGCTGTGGTGATGTTTATGTGGGTAACATTAAAAGAACTGATTCTAAACGTTTGGAAGAGCACAAGGGAAATTGTAGAAGAGGAGAAACGGAACAATCAGCTGTTGCGGAGCATGCTTTCCAGCCAGGGAACCACAATATTCGTTTCGAGGAGACGCAAGTACTAGCGGCCACGAGCAGATATTACGAAAGGCTCTACAAGGAGGCAATCGAAATCGCTAAACACCCAAATAATTTCAACCGAAAGGAGGAGGGCGTGAAATTAAACGGTATATGGATGCCGGTGTTAAAGAAGATGTGTACCACCCGCCCACTACTGAGTGATGGCAACGGCGATCGACGGCGACGGACAGCGGCCAATTGCACTGACGTTTTCAAAACACGTGACGTCACGCCGCGGCGCGGGGGCGCGCGGACACGGAATTTAGCGGCAGTCAGTAGCGAGCCAGTGGGTGTGTTGGACCTTCCATCGAGCTACGGACCCCCTTGAAGATGTCTCCCGCAGTCGGAGACGAAACGTTGGGAATCACCACAGAATTCATCAACCGACCACGGCATAACAGCCCGGATAATTATAATGGACATGTACATTACCATTAATTGCACGACGATTCTGATGGTGTAATTAGATTTTCAATACCTTTATTAGTTTTAGGTTTAGTATCTGACGGTAAATTATACAAGTAACACCCAGCAACGAATTTCCAAAATCTAAACGGTCCATCCGATTTCGTCCATCTACGTGCCTTTAGAAACCTATTAGTGTTAAGCTAAATTGGTATGAATTACAGGCATGTAAGTTAGGGAGGTAGGAGACGAGATACTGGCAGAAGTAAAGCTGTGAGGACCGGGCGTGAGTCGTGCTTCGGTAGCTCAGATGGTAGAGCACTTGCCCGGGAAAGGCAAAGATCCCGAGTTCGAGTCTCGGTCGGGCACACGGTTTTAATGTGCCAGGAAGTTTCATATCAGCGCACACTCCGCTGCAGAGTGAAAATCTCATTCTGGATACAGGCATGTAATTTGAATAGTACATGAGTTATTGGAGGTCAAAGTGGCCGATTACTATCGATCGCGTCAGGCCATAAGTACTCGACAGTTACACGAGAAAACGGTAGCAGTATGCTTATAAATATATTTGTTCATCTGTGTCTGTTTATATCCGATATATCCTATTCATGAAGAAATTGGTTAAATATTTACAGTGTTTTAGAAAGCAAAGATATTAGGCTCCTGGCCTACCTTTTGCTTCTTTTCTTTTGATATGTGTTTCTTTAATTGTTTATGTATTTAATAATGTGTGTTAGAGCGTGTTAAGGTCCAGCCATAGGAATATTTATTTAATTTCAAGTATTTAAATGTAAATCCAGTATTTCGTGTGTGTTTTATGTATGTGAGTGTGCATTTTCTGCAAGGCATGGCGGGAGCGCTCTAACGAATCACAGCGCTCCTTAATGGTGAGGCTCTATGGAAGTGGGGGAGGAGCATCGTTTCGATAGAGGACACAGGGGCAGTTCTGGAGAGGACGGCGCTGGACACGGAAAGTGCTGGACGGCGGGCCAGACGCACAATCACAGGAAAGAGCAGTTTGCGCGTGATCGCAAGAGATAGAAATATTTCGGAGTGCCGACCTGTGCTCTTGTGTGATTTCCGTGGCTTCTGCAGTGAAGAAGAAGAACGCGTTTGGAAGGGAATATTTCGCGAGCTATGTTCTTGTTCATAACTAATTACGCGAAGTAGGAATCTATTGTTTCCCTGTTATTCAACTTATACACTCCTGGAAATTGAAATAAGAACACCGTGAATTCATTGTCCCAGGAAGTGGAAACTTTATTGACACATTCCTGGGGTCATATACATCACATGACCACACTGACAGAACCACAGGCACATAGACACAGGCAACAGAGCATGCACAATGTCGGCACTAGTACAGTGTATATCCACCTTTCGCAGCAATGCAGGCTGCTATTCTCCCATGGAGACGATCGTAGAGATGCTGGATGTAGTCCTGTGGAACGGCTTGCCATGCCATTTCCACCTGGCGCCTCAGTTGGACCAGCGTTCGTGCTGGACGTGCAGACCGCGTGAGACGACGCTTCATCCAGTCTCAAACATGCTCAATGGGGGACAGATCCGGAGATCTTGCTGGCCAGGGTAGTTGACTTACACCTTCTAGAGCACGTTGGGTGGCACGGGATACATTCGGACGTGCATTGTCCTGTTGGAACAGCAAGTTGCCTTGCCGGTCTAGGAATGGTAGAACGATGGGTTCGATGTCGGTTTGGATGTACCGTGCACTATTCAGTGTCCCCTCGACGATCACCAGTGGTGTACGGCCAGTGTAGGAGATCGCTCCCCACACCATTATGCCGGGTGTTGGCCCTGTGTGCCTCGGTCGTATGCAGTCCTGATTGTGGCGCTCACCTGCACGGCGCCAAACACGCATACGACCATCATTGGCACCAAGGCAGAAGCGACTCTCATCGCTGAAGACGACACGTCTCCATTCGTCCCTCCATTCACGCCTGTCGCGACACCACTGGAGGCGGGCTGCACGATGTTGGGGCGTGAGCGGAAGACGGCCTAACGGTGTGCGGGACCGTAGCCCAGCTTCATGGAGACGGTTGCGAATGGTCCTCGCCGATACCCCAGGAGCAACAGTGTCCCTAATTTGCTGGGAAGTGGCGGTGCGGTCCCCTACGGCACTGCGTAGCACGTGCACCTTCCGCCGACCACTGGCGACAACATCGATGTACTGTGGAGACCTCACGCCCCACGTGTTGAGCAATTCGGCGGTACGTCCACCCGGCCTCCCGCATGCCCACTATACGCCCTCGCTCAAAGTCCGTCAACTGCACATACGGTTCACGTCCACGCTGTCGCGGCATGCTACCAGTGTTAAAGACTGCGATGGAGCTCCGTATGCCACGGCAAACTGGCTGACACTGACGGCGGCGGTGCACAAATGCTGCGCAGCTAGCGCCATTCGACGGCCAACACCGCGGTTCCTGGTGTGTCCGCTGTGCCGTGCGTGTGATCATTGCTTGTACAGCCCTCTCGCAGTGTCCGGAGCAAGTATGGTGGGTCTTACACACCGGTGTCAATGTGTTCTTTTTCCATTTTCAGGAGTGTATATTAATTCGCAATTGCCGAGTGATAAGAGCCTTTGACCATTCGATTCATGTGTCTATTCATGGTGTATGCTGTAGACTCAGCAGTATTCGACTTGTAATGCCACCACAGCTACTGTAACACCTACAGCGCCTCTCGGTGTTGAAAATACAAAAATAGCTCCCAAATTAGCTCCCATGTCCTTAAAATATCAATTCGCAAAATTACCCAAGTCCCTCCACAAGTAGTAATTACGAAAAATAAGTAAAAAACAAATAGAGGGAAATATCTAGTATAGAAATCAAAAGAAAAGAAAAGGAAAATTTAATTATTTATTTTAGAAACATGGGAAGGGGGAAAACAGTAGAAAATATTAAAATATTGGTTATTCCAATACGTAAGAAAATCAATATTATAGAACGTAGGTCTGGGACATCAAAGATAGTGTTTATTAAAGTATAAACAGCCATACGTTGTAATTACGATACTCCAGTCTCTAGTCTGTTCTAGTTCGGAAGTTATTTAGGACGTACAGCTTTAGAGAACAACAATTGGGACTTCGTTAAACGGAGATCAAGAATAGATCGTGACGAGATTGTTTTTGAGGATTGTCAATTCAAGACTTTAATTTGGAAATTTAGCAGATTAGATAAACGGTAAGGTGAATGATAATCTCTTTGGCTTTAATGTCAATTCGTGTAAATGTTTCAACGCTTTACTGAATTGAGAATTTTAACCGGATTCGGACTTTGAATTGTGATAGTGGGAAACTTTAACTGCACGCGACTAGTGATCATAGTTACTGACAGTTTGTGGATATTAAATAGAAATAACTTATTTACCGAAAGTGACAGGATATTATCTAACATCTCTGATGCTAGCGGGAATCCTACTTAGACATCTAATTAAAGAACTTCTTTGAATGAGATCGTATGAGTGAACCTATTCATTAATAATTGTTGTCAATAAACTGACGTTAATTTGAAGCATATTACAAGTCTTGAACATTAATTTAACTTAGATTAATAAACTTTAAGATTACGTGATTTATGCCAAGAACAAACTAGCGATTCGTAACTAAAACAATTGAACGAAAGGTTAAAGTATCGTCCTCTGTAAACATTGGTAGTAAAGCTACTAAAGATGTTTTCTCTCAGAGTTGGGAAGACTATACGTGTAGTGACCCACGTTTAACATTGGGTTTTAAAAGTAATCAACTATTAGCCGGGAAAATATTAAATAAAAGTAAAACTCTTCAATGACAGTCAGTATGTAAAAAATAAAATCAAACTTTCACCTATTAGACGAAAAAGCGAAAACAGAAAAAGGCCTGCTACACTACGTATCCCAGCCCCTAGACAATGAAACCAGCCAAAATTTTTAATATTTCAACTCGGAGTATGTGGGTGCGAAGTCATTTTGGAAGGCCGCAACCTATATCTTCCCATACGAGCTCTGATTTCCCTTATTTTATCATGGTGATCGTTTCTCCCTACGATGGTCGGCGTCAACAAAATATTTTCCCTTTGGCAGGAGGAAGTTGGTGATTGCTATTTCGTAAAGATTCCTCCGCAACGAAAAACGCATTTGTGTTAATGATGCCCGTCCCAAATCCTGTATCATTTCAGTGAACCCTCTCCCCTATTTCGCAATAATACAAAACGATGTATTCCACCAGTCCTATCTGGTAATATTCCAAAAGAGGATGGACAAGCGTAGTGTATGCAGTCTCCTTAGTAGGTCTGTTACATTTCCTGAGTGTCATGCCAATAAAACGCAATCTTTGGTTAGTCTTCCCCACAACATTTTCTGTGTGTTCCGTCCAATTTAAGTTGTTCATAATTGTAATTCCTAGGTATTTGGTTGAATTTACGGTCTTTAGATTTGGGCGATTTGCCCTGTGAACGATGTTTAACGGATTCCTTTTACCACACACGTGGATGACGTCACACTTTTTGTTATTTAGGGTCAACTGCCAATTTTCGCACCATTCCGATAGCTTTTCTAAATCGTTTTCAGTTTGTTTTGAGCTTCTGATGACTTCATTAGTCGATAAACGACAGCGTCATCTGCAAATAACCTAAGACTGCTGCTCAGATTGTCTCCCAAATCGTTTATATCGGTAAGGAACAGCAAAGGGCCTATAACACTACCTTGAGGAACGCCACAAATCACTTCTGTTTTACTCGATGACTTTCCGTCAGTTATTACGAGCTGTGTGATCTCTCTGACAGGAAATAAAGAATCCAGTCACATAACTGAGACGGGTATTCCGTAAGCATGCAATTTCACTGCAAGCCGCTTGTGTGGTACAGTACAAAAGCCTTCCGGAAATCCAGAAATATGGAATGAATTTGAAATCCCTTGTCAATAGCACTCAGCACTTCGTGCGAGTAAAGAGCTAGTTGTTTCACAAGAACGATGTTTTCGTTTTTCAAATGCGAACACCCCCTCACCCCCATTTTTATTGAACATTCGGATTCTACACTCAAAAATACCTTTGTTTCGTTGGTTTTTGTGGTTGACAGCACTGTAATCGACGAATGTCAAGTGCCCCTGCCTTTTGCAACTAAGACCCGACGCATCTGATTCTACATTTCTTTTACGTTCTGAATTAGAGGGAGATCGGGTGACTTTACTGGCCATATAATAAGGTTTCACAAACACGAAGACAAGCGGTAGAAACACCTCGCCGTTTGGGGGCGGGCTTTATCTTGCTGAAATTTAACCTCAGGATGGCTTGCCATGACATGCTCCAGACATTGTCTTAAGCCTGGAATCTACATGTAGATCTATACTCTGCAAACCTCCGTGAGGTGCATGGCAGAGGCTACACCCCACTATAGCAGTTATTAAGTTATTAGGGTTTCTTCCCGTTCCATTCACGTATGGGGCGCGGGAATAATGAATGGCCTCGAGCGTTCAGTAATTATTCCAATCTTGTTTTCACGATCCCTATGTGAGCGACACGCAGGGGTTTTAGTACATTCCTAGAGTAACCATTTGAAGCCGGTTGTTGAAACTTTGTTAACCGACTTTTTGTGGGTAGTTTGTAAGTAGACTGTATAGGTTTTTTAAATGGTAACACCACGTAGCGCTCTGTATGAAAATCACTGGCTGTGCTGTGTGCAGTCTGTGGCTGGGTGGCATTGTTGGAATTTGCCATTGTAGTGTTGGGCAGTTGGCTGTTAACAGCGCGTAGCGTTGCGCAGTTGGAGGTGAGCCGCCAGCAGTGGTGGATGTTGGGAAGTGAGATGGCGGATTTTTGAGAGCGGATGATCTGGACGTGTGTCCATCAGAAACAGTACATTTGTAAGAATGGATGTCATGAACTGCTATATATATTATGACTTTTAAACACTATTAAGGTAAATACATTGTTTGTTCGCTATCAAAATCTTTCATTTGCTAACTATGCCTATCAGTAGTTAGTGCCTTCTTTTATTCAGCTGGCAATAGTGGCGCTCACTGTATTGCAGTAGTTCGAGTAACCAAGATTTTTGTGAGGTAAGTGATTTGTGAAAGGTATAGGTTAATGTTAGTCAGGGCCATTCTTTTGTAGGGATTTTTGAAAGAAGTTTACGCTTGTCTTTAAGAGTCTTCCAGTTCAGTTCCTTCAGTATCTCTGTGACACTCTCCCACGGATTAAACAAACATGTGACCACTCGTGCTGCCCTTCTCTGTATGCATTCAATATCCCGTGTCAGTCGTATCTGGTACGGGTCCCGCACACTGGGACAATATTCAAGAACCGGTTGCACGAATGATTTCTAAGCATCTCCTGTATACACTGGTTGCACTCGCCCAGTATTCTACCAATAAACCAAAGCCTGCGACGCATTTGTTCTGATGATGTCCAGCCCAAATCCGGTATCATTTCTGTGACACTCTCTCCCATATTTCGCGATAACACAAAACGTGCCGCCCTTCTTTGAATCTTTTCGATGTACTCCCTCAGTCCTATCTGGTAAGGATCCCACACCGCACAGCAGTATTCTAAAAGAGGACGGACGAGCGTAGTGTAGGCAGTCTCCTTAGTAGGTCTGTCCTACCAATAAAACGCAGTTTCTGGTTAGCCTTCCCCACAACATTTTCTATGTGTTCCTTCCACCAGCAGCAGCGAGTACTGTTTGTATAGAGCGTTTATTTTGCATTTTGTTTACGACCTTCTACTAAGGAAGGGATTCTATTTGTGTTTATCTGCTCTGCATAGTAACTAACAGTTCTTGATAAAACTTTACGTAGTTTTCGTGTTAGATTTCTTAGTGTTTTCTTGATCGTTTAGAACAGAAAGCGCCCTAAAACCGTCTTTTGTTTGTTTCGCGGCCGTTAGCCACTAGTCACTTGAATCAGCAGTTGTCTTGTGACAGCCAGAGCGAGAGCACCAGCAGCAGCGAGTACTGTTTGTATAAAGCGTTTATTTTGCATTTTGTTTACGACCTTCCACTAAGGAAGGGATTCTATTTGTGTTTATCTGCTCTGCATAGTAACTAACAGTTCTTGATAAAACTTTACGTAGTTTTCGTGTTAGATTTCTTAGTGTTTTCTTGATCGTTTAGAACAGAAAGCGCCGTAAAACCGTCTTTGTTTGTTTCGCGGCCGTTAGCCACTAGTCACTTGAATCAGCAGTTGTCTTGTGACAGCCAGAGCGAGAGCACCAGCAGCAGCGAGTACTGTTTGTATAAAGCGTTTTTGTACTTATTTGCTGCGCTTAGCTTTTAAATAGTTTTTCTGGGAAAACCTAGCGTAGTTTTCGCGTCTCGTATTTCAGTGAGTGTTTCTTGATTATCAGAGTAGCTCATCAGAAGATTATCTTGGGAATTTGTCACCGTATAGGGTAGGGTAAACATAGTCATGTGTAGGGACTGCGGTTGTTGTGAGCGGACGCAAGGAGAATTGGCCACTCTTCGGGGGCAGGTGGAGGCTTTGTCTGTTAGGCTCATCGAGCTCGAGGCGCAGGCGTCGGCTCGTAGTGGCGTTGGGGCAACTGTGGTGAGACCTATGCCTACTTCGGTGGCCTTGGAATCACATGGAACCCCTGATGTCGCTGCGTCTTCCGGCAGTGATCATCTTACCGGTCAGCCATCACTCCAGGGTGAATGGCGGACAGTGGTGGGCTCGCGCGTGCCTGGCCGAAAGGCGAAGGTGGGATCTGGCCGCGTGGCAGCTGCCTTACCCCTTTCCAACAGGTACGGGGTGCTTCCTAGTGGTGATGACATCGTTTCCGAGCCACCACAGGATGCCTCGCCTGTTGGGCCAGTGGCCGATTCTCCGGCAAGGTTCCGACAGTCACAGAGGGCGGGCCTATTAGTTATAGGGAGCTCCAACGTTAGGCGGGTTATGGAGCCCCTCAGGAAAATAGCGGGTAGGTCGGGGAAGAATGCCAGTGTGCACTCGGTGTGCCTGCCGGGGGGTCTCGTCCGTAATGTGGAGGAGGCCCTTCCGGCAGCTATTGAACGCACTGGGTGTGACCGGCTGCAGATAGTAGCACATGTCGGAACGAATGACGCCTGCCGCTTGGGTTCTGAGGCCATCCTTGGTTCCTTCCAGCGGCTGGCTGATTTGGTGAAGACAACCAGCATCGCACGCGGAGTGCAAGCTGAGCTTAATATCTGCAGCATAGTGCCCAGAGTCGATCGCGGTCCTCTGGTTTGGAGCCGTGTGGAGGGTCTAAACCAGAGGCTCAGACGACTCTGCGACTATAATGGTTGCAAATTCATCGACCTCCGTTATTGGGTGGAGAACTGTAGGGCCCCCCCTAGACAGGTCAGGCGTGCACTACACACCGGAAGCAGCTACTAGGGTAGCAGAGTACGTGTGGCGTGCACACGGGGGTTTTTTAGGTTAGAGGGACCCCCCCCCCCCTTGGGCGAAACGATAAAATACCTGACGGCTTACCAGAGAGGACATTATCATCGTTGATAAAGAACGTCCGTCCTCAGAGACCAAAAACAGGAAAAGTTAACGTAATATTGGTAAACTGCAGGAGTATCCAGGGCAAGGTTCCTGAATTAGTATCTCTTATTGAAGGAAATAGTGCGCATATAGTATTAGGAACGCAAAGTTGGTTAAAACCGGAAGTGAACAGTAACGAAATCCTAGACACAGAATGGAATATATACCGCAAGGATAGGATAAACGCCAATGGTGGAGGAGTATTTATAGCAGTAAAGAATTCAATAATATCCAGTGAAGTTATTAGCGAATGCGAATGTGAAATAATCTGGGTTAAGCTAAGTATCAAAGGTGGGTCAGATATGATAGTCGGATGCTTCTATAGACCACCTGCATCAGCAACCGTAGTAGTTGAGCGCCTCAGAGAGAACCTGCAGAACGTCGTGAAGAAGTTTCGTGATCATACTATTGTAATAGGGGGAGATTTCAATCTACCAGGTATAGAATGGGACAGTCACACAATCAGAACTGGAGCCAGGGACAGAGACTCTTGTGACATTATCCTGACTGCCTTGTCCGAGAATTACTTCGAGCAGATAGTTAGAGAACCAACTCGTGAAGCTAACGTTTTAGACCTCATAGCAACAAATAGACCGGAACTTTTCGACTCCGTGAATGTAGAAGAGGGTATCAGTGATCATAAGTCAGTGGTTGCATCAATGACTACAAGTGTAATAAGAAATGCCAAGAAAGAAAGGAAAATATATTTGCTTAACAAGAGTGATAGGGCACAAATCGCAGAATATCTGAGTGACCACCATCAAACGTTCATTTCTGAGGAAGAGGATGTGGAACAAAATTGGAAAAAATTCAGAAACATCGTCCAGTACGCCTTAGATAAGTTCGTACCGACTAAGGTCCAAAGCGAGGGGAAAGATCCACCGTGGTATAACAATCATGTACGAAAGGTACTACGGAAACAAAGAAAGCTTCATCATAGGTTTAAGAGTAGTCGAATCATAGCTGATAAGGAAAAGCTGAACGAAGCGAAAAAGAGCGTAAAGAGAGCAATGAGAGAAGCATTCAACGAATTCGAACATAAAACATTGGCAAACAATCTAAACAAGAACCCTAAAAAGTTTTGGTCATATGTAAAATCGGTAAGCGGATCTAAATCCCCTATTCAGTCACTCGTTGACCACGATGGCACCGAAACAGAGGACGACCGAAGAAAGGCAGAAATACTGAATTCAGTGTTCCGAAATATTGAAAAAAACGATATCGGAATTGAAAAACAACTGCTATCACTTAGTAGCGGAAAAGCATCCGGACCAGACGAGATACCCTTAAGATTCTACAGTGATTATGCTAAAGAACTTGCCCCCTTTCTATCAGCAATTTATCGTAGATCGCTGGAAGAACGTAAAGTACCTAGCGACTGGAAGAAAGCGTAGGTCGTTCCCATTTTCAAGAAGGGTCATAAATCAGATGCGAATAATTATAGGCCTATTTCGCTTACGTCAATCTGTTGTAGAATAATGGAACATGTTTTGTGTTCTCGTATTATGACGTTCTTAGATAATACAAATCTCCTTCATCATAACCAACATGGATTCCGCAAACAGAGATCATGTGAAACTCAGCTCGCCCTATTTGCCCAAGAAATTCACAGTGCCGTAGACACTGGCGAGCAGATTGATGCCGTATTCCTGGACTTCAGGAAGGCATTTGATACGGTTCCGCACTTACGTTTAGTGAAAAAAATACGAGCTTACGGAATATCGGACCAGGTTTGTGATTGGATTCAGGATTTCCTAGAAGAAAGAACACAACATGTCATTCTTAACGGTTCAAAATCTGCAGATGTAGAGGTAATTTCGGGAGTACCGCAAGGAAGCGTGATAGGACCTTTATTGTTTACAATATTCATAAATGACTTAGTTGACAACATCGGTAGCTCCGTGAGGCTATTTGCAGATGACACGGTTGTCTACAAGAAAGTAGCAACATCAGAAGACTCGTACGTACTCCAGGAAGACCTGCAGAGGATTAATGCATGGTGCGACAGCTGGCAGCTTTCCCTAAACGTAGATAAATGTAATATAATGCGCATACATAGGGGCAGAAATCCATTCCAGTACGATTATGCCATAGGTGGTAAATCATTGGAAGCGGTAACGACCGTAAAATACTTAGGAGTTACTATCCGGAGCGATCTGAAGTGGAATGATCACATAAAACAAATAGTGGGAAAAGCAGGCGCCAGGTTGAGATTCATAGGAAGAATTCTAAGAAAATGTGACTCATCGACGAAAGAAGTAGCTTACAAAACGCTTGTTCGTCCGATTCTTGAGTATTGCTCATCAGTATGGGACCCTTACCAGGTTGGATTAATAGAAGAGATAGACATGATCCAGCGAAAAGCAGCGCGATTCGTCATGGGGACATTTAGTCAGCGCGAGAGCGTTACGGAGATGCTGAACAAGCTCCAATGGCGGACACTTCAAGAAAGGCGTTACGCAATACGGAGAGATTTACTATCGAAATTACGAGAGAGCACATTCCGGGAAGAGATGGGCAACATATTACTACCGCCCACATATATCTCGCGTAATGATCACAACGAAAAGATCCGAGAAATTAGAGCAAATACGGAGACTTACAAGCAGTCGTTCTTCCCACGCACAATTCGTGAATGGAACAGGGAAGGGGGGATCAGATAGTGGTACAATAAGTACCCTCCGCCACACACCGTAAGGTGGCTCGCGGAGTATAGATGTAGATGTAGAATTTTAAGTTGTTCGATGTTTTCGAAGTCCATTCTGGATGGCATTGAGGAGGTCATTCTGTTCAAGATACCTCGTTATGTTTGAGCTCACACGTTCTAAGATTCTACAACAAATCGATGTCAAGGATACTGGACGGTAGTTTTGTGGATCACTTCTACTGCCCTCATTGTAGAGGCGTGTGACAGGAGGGGAATTGTCTCCAGTGATGCGTCCTGCTTTCAGCTGAGCCCAGAGGACCAGAGAAGAATTGTGTGGAGACAACCAGGGGCCTACTTTGAGCGACCTGTCACTTCTGACCTACGACAGTTCGAAGATGCCACTCCAGGCGGGTGTAAAAATGAATGTGCGCAACGGAAAATAATAAACGCTAAAATGATGATTTGACTCTGTCTGACTACCCAATGAAGCAGATCTTAGGATCTATTAATGCTCTTTTTTACATATAAATTACAATCTAAACATAAATGAATGATGAAGGCAACTAATACTACTAAATGATAAACGTTGTTGTTCAATATATATTTATTATAGATTAAAATGAACCCTTTAATTACAATTGTCTACATTTCCTAACTAAAATTATTAATCAGTTGCCCAACTCCGCTCCTTATTATGACTGCGCGGTCTAATATCCCTAACGCGAAATGACTGACATCACCTACGTACCAAACACTAGAAGACACTACTTTCAAAGATGATCTACGGTGGTGTGAAACCTCAGTGGAAATAAACTAACGTGGTCACAGCTGTTTAGCTTTTATAGCCCTAATAAGCCGAAGCAATTTTCGATATCACCGTATGTACTGCGTCCGGTGCGTCGAAGTGATGGTTCTCGTAGTCGTCTGCGACGACGGAAGAACTCCAGCCACAAATAAACTCTTTCAAACACTAGGACGGTAGAAGGCGGTCCTCTGATTAAGATACTCCAATTCCTTCTCTCCTCTCTGTGTTCTACAGATGAGAAACGCGAACTCCCAGCCACAAGGACGGAGTTCAAATAACGTCTCAACGTAAGTATAGACAGAAGATGTGCTCTCAGTTACTGAACGCTGCGTACTCAACGACGACTTCCAACCCGGAGGTGAAGTCCAGAATCGTATAGGTTCGCAACAGAACAGTGCCTAACTGTCCGAACTATAAACTCCCCTGAGAGCAAAGACAGCAAGTCCGTCTGTACCCAACAAAGCTGACATCGAGCGACCGTCACACACAGGCACTCACAACGGTAGATCTCGCCTCTCCAGCGCTGGTTTCCCAGCAAGGCTCGGCTCTCCATCATCGTAATTCCAAAAACGAATCATATTCCTGAATCAACGGAATATTCTCCCAAGATTCTTCCGAACGCCGACCAACCATATTTTAGTCTTTTGTCGTCCAGCGCGGAAAGTTTGCGAGGAAAAACCTATACTCGTACAATGGTACGCTTCTGAGTAAAAATCCTTGGAAATAACCCAGCCTGCGTGGTTTCCGAGGTTCCGCTTCCTCGTTCCTCTCTGCTGCGTCCAAGATTTTCGTAGTTTTCGAAGTGTAATCCTTCCCATCCGGTAACCAAACGGGCCGGTCGCGACTCTATTGTGCCCCAGCGCTCAGGAGTCCGAACGTCTGTCTTGCTACTTCCTGTGTTTAAGCAGGACCAGCACATCTGTGTGGGCCTTCCACCCAGGGCTTGAGTTCCGTCGGCCGTTTCACTTCCACTGTCGTTCCAGCCTCTACTAGTATGATAATAAAGACCCTCCGTCGCCATTAGTGCAATAAGCGTTAACAATTATTTACAAGGCGTACGTGACAATGTCAGTCTCCTTTAAATATTGATATATATGATGTATTACCAATCAAATAATACCTAATGTGGTTGTAGATCGCGGCAAAGTATGTGGATGAGTGCTTGTAAGGTGCGAAACTATTGCCACTTTACAAGGCTTCTGTCTACTTTCACGACGTGGGCGCTTCGGAGCCAAACTGGTCCACAGTATTGTGCTGCAGAGTATACCAGTGCAAGGCAGTGCGGAGAACTGATGTGGTTGCTCCCTATGTACTGCAAGCCAGCTTTCACACAAGGTTCACTCGTGTTTGTATCTTCTTGGCCAAGTGCGAAAGGTGTTTTTTGTATGTTCTGTCCAGAGTGACTTCCAGGTATTTTGGGCTTTCGTTGTATCTGACTGTGCCAAGAGGGCCGAACTGTGGACTGATCTTTGCTGATGAAAGGCGATTAGAGAGGTGGAACAGGCTTACCTCGGTTTTAGAAACATTTGGTCTCAGTCGCCATGTCTCAAAATACTCATGAAGTTTCGTAGGGCTGTTCGTTAGGTGTTCTTCACATTCAGAAAGATCTTCACTCTGATATGAAAATGCGAGGTCATCTGCATATTCCAATTTTCGGCAGGTCAGCTGTGTAGAGGTTGAATAACACTGGAGCAAGAACAGAGCCCTGAGGTAATCCATCACTGAATACATGCCATCTGCTTTTCTCTTCTCCTTGATGCACTTTAAACGGCCTATTGCTTAACATGTTACTTAAGAGGTTGCCTAGAGTTTTGCAAGGTATTGCTCTCGAAAATTTCAATAATAGGCCCTCACGCCACACTGTGTCATAAGCTGCTGACAGGTCAATGAACACTACTCCAACTTAACTCAGCTATGAGAGTAATCAGTAGTACAGTCCAGTCTACACCTACTTGCTGGCTACCAGTGCTTTCAAACAGACCTCTGTCGAAAGGCTGCTCTTTACAAGTTTTTGAAAACAGCTCGATCCCTCTTGATGACGATTTGCTATCACTGCCCAGGAAGTGCCTCAAATCTAGAAGACCAGCATATGAAATGGGAGTCCAAATGCTATCCACAGGATTCGACCAGGACGCAGAGTGAAAACGTGAGCGGCAAGCTACAAGAACCCGAAACCACGAACTTGTAGAAAATTCAACAGTTCCAGTTTTCCACCAACCAAGGGAGGTGTGGGTGCAGTTAAACAGATATCGGACCGAAGAGGGTAGGTGCGAATACAACATGCACAAGTGGGGCTTTTCAAGTGACAGTGTGCGTGAATGTGGTGACACCCAAACCATGAGCCACATTATGAATCAATGTCCAACCAGACGCTTCCCTGGCGGCATTGAGAAGCTGCATCAAGCATCCCAAAAGGCACTCTGCTGGATCGAGTCCATCAACATCCGAGTGTAGTCTGAGCCGTTTTAAAGCTTTTGTACTGATATAATTTCACATGTTCATTTTTACATACCAGATGGTCAAAAAATCAGTATAAATTAGAAAACTGAATAAACCACGGAATAATGTAGATAGAGAGGTAAAAATTGACGCATATGCTTGGAATGACATGGGGTTTTATTAGAACAAAAAAAAAAACAAAGTATTGCTAGACGCGTGAAAGATCTCTTGCGAGTGGTGATGATCGTGTGCTCAGCCGCCACTTTCATCATGCTTGGCCTCCCAGCTCCCCAGACCTCAGCCGTGCGATTATTGGCTTTGGGGTTGCCTGAAGTCGCAAGTGTATCGTGATCGACTGACATCTCTAGGGATACTGAAAGACAACATCCGACGCCAATGCCTCATCATAACTCCGGACATGCTTTACAGTGCTGTTCACAACATTATTCCTCGACTACAGCTATTGTTGAGGAATGATGGTGGACATATTGAGCATTTCCTGTAAAGAACATCATCTTTGCTTTGTCTTACTTTGTTATGCTAATTATTGCGATTCTGATCAGACGAAGCGCCATCTGTCGGACATTTTTTGAACTTTTGTATTTTTTTGGTTCTAATAAAACCCCATGTCATTCAAAGCATGTGTGTCAATTTGTACCTCTCTATCTACATTATTCCGTGGTTTATTCAGTTTTCAATGTTATATTGACTTTTTGATCACGCGATATATTTCTTTGTTTTGCTAAATGTGTAGTATTATAATTGATGCATATGATAATATTAATAAGGCTTCTGTGGATAGTCGTCCGGTTATTGGTGAATTGCACTCGGTCGGCAATTCGCTGAGGCGAGGTCGATGTCTTGGAGAGCCTGTATAGGGAGAGAGTAGCCAACCGGACGATACGGCGGCCATTTTTCTGCCAAACTGCGGGCAGAACTTCAGAATGGCCAGTAGTGGAGTACACACTCACCGAATCAAAAGCACAAGACAATATGGCGAAATCATTCGTTAAATACCTTTGTTTATAAGAATAATGTGTTATAATAATTTTCACACAGCCAGTTTACAGGTCTGTTTTCAAATTTAACTATGTATATTGCAAGTTGTTTTATATGTAGTAAAAAGCAAAAACGACTTCCTTCGCATAGATAAGAGTACTTGGTTGGTTTCCACAAGTCTCCTGTTTGATTTATGTCAGCCCTGTTGACTGCGACTGCCTACTGCTTTCGTCTTTCTTCATTGCGTGGGAATGCTAACACGCGAAATCCACCTTCGCCTCTATTGGAACAACCAAATGCAGCACAACCTGGCATCGTTTACGAACGTCTGCAGAACGAATTACAGATGTCAAAAACAATACTGTTCAATTACTAACGTGTTTACTTCAAACATGTAGGCCTACTGACTTCATCACAAAACGCTTCATCATTTCAACTCGTATTTAAGATCGCAAACGCTAATTACGTACTAAAAACGATATACGACCAAATCGAATATGCATGCACAACGCATAACAAGTCTCTCGATAATTCAAATACCTTTTAATCGTTTCCAAAACTCCTCTGAACTTCAACTCAAAATCACGGCGAAATTAGGAAGCGCGAGAGACGTTTAGCGCCATTTTTCTGCCAAAGCTAATCAACCAATCACGGGCAACTTTACCTATGGCCACTCTCTCTGTATACAGGCTCTCTAGATATCTTCACATTCAGCGCTGCCCGTGGCGCTTATGTCCAAATGGTTCAAATGGCTCTGAGCACTATGGGACTTAACTTCTGTGGTCATCAGTCCCCTAGAACTTAGAACTACTTAAACCTAACTAACCTAAGGACGTCACACACATCCATGCCCGAGGCAGGATTCTAACCTGCGACCGTAGCGGTCTCGCGCTTCCAGGCTGAAGCGCCTAGAACCGCTCGGCCACACCGGCGGGCTGGCGCTGGTGGAACTCGCGTACGTGGCGAGTCTCTATGGCCCTGACACCAGCTCGCATCTTTGCGCCTTAGCTGCTTTTGCCGTGGCTGTGTCTTATTCGGACGAGGCAGCAACAGCAATACCTCCAAAGTCATTGCTGAAACCAGCCATTCAGGAGGCCATCGAACGCATCGAAGTTCCGACACTTCAGCTGGTCACGCAGAATTTCGCTATTCGTCTGCGCCACATCATCGCCAATGATGAAAAGCAACATCAAATGTTTTTTATTCCAGTCTTTCATCACAATATGAATTCTTTAGAGTTTAGACGATGACCGGTTTCTGATCATCCTTAGATCTTTTTTACACCATGTCCTAAAGTGATAAGGCCATAATGGCATCGTCAAAACATATACAGCGCTATTACAAATGATTGAAGCGATTTCATAAATTCACTGTAGCTCCATTCATTGACATATGGTCACGACACACAACAGATACGTAGAAAAACTCATAAAGTTTTGTTCCGCTGAAGCCGCACTTCAGGTTTCTGCCGCCAGAGCTCTCGAGAGCGCAGTGAGACAAAATGGCGACAGGAGCCGAGAAAGCGTATGTCGTGCTTGAAATGCACTCACATCAGTCAGTCATAACAGTGCAACGACACTTCAGGACGAAGTCCAACAAAGATCCACCAACTGCTAACTCCATTCGGCGATGGTATGCGCAGTTTAAAGCTTCTGGGTGCCTCTGTAAGGGGAAATCAACGGGTCGGCCTGCAGTGAGTGAAGAAACGGTTGAACGTGTGCGGGCAAGTTTCACGCGTAGCCCGCGGAAAATTGGCTCATGCCACAACTGGACACCGACAGCGCCGACTTCATCTTTCAACAGGATGATGCTCCACCGCACTTCCATCATGATGTTCCGCATTTCTTAAACAGGAGTTTGGAAAACCGATGGATCGGTCGTGGTGGAGATCATGATCAGCAATTCATGTCATGGCCTCCACGCTCTCCCGACTTAACCCCTTGCGATTTCTTTCTGTGGGGTTATGTGAAAGATTCAGTGTTTAAACATCCTCTACCAAGAAACGTGCCAGAACTGCGAGCTCGCATCAACGATGCTTTCGAACTCATTGATGGGGACATGCTGCGCCGAGTGTGGAAGGAACTTGATTATCGGCTTGATGCTTGCCGAATCACGAAAGGGGCACATACCGAACATTTGTGTCACTTTAGGACATGGTGTAAAAAAGATGTGAGGATGGTCATTATGGACTGAAACCGGTCATCGTCTAAAGAATTCTTGTTGGGATCAAAGACTGGAATAAAAGCCATTTGACAGTATTCGATCACTGTTTGTATACGCGACCATGTCGGAGTTGGTGAGACAAGCAAGATGTCGTAACCTAAATCTGAATGTCTGTAGTGAGGTTTACGTGTTGAATAAAGTGTGTGCACACTGTAGTTTGTAACTAATTTGTATTTTTTTTTTCATATACACTGAAGAGCCAAAGAAACTGGTACATCTGCCTAATATCGTGAATCCGTAAGAGCACGAGTGAGTGGAGATCTCTCCTGAACAGCACGTTGCGAGATATCCCAGATATGCTAGGGAGTTGGGTGGCCAGCGGAAACGTTTAAACTCAGAAGAGTGTTCCTGGAGACACACTGCAGCAATTCAGGACGCGTGGCATGTCACATTGTTGTGCTGGAATTTCCCAACTCCGTCACATTGTCCTGCTGGAATTGCCAAAGTTCGTCGGAATGCACAATGGACATGAGTGGGTGCAGGTGATCAGACTGGATGTTTACGTTCGTGTCACCTGTCAGAGTCGTATCTAGACGTATCAGGGGTCCCACATCACTCCAAATGCACACGCCCTACACCATTACAGAGCCTCCACCAGCTTCAACAGTTCCCTGCAGACATGGATTCATGAGGTTGTCTCCACACCCGTAGGCGTCCATTCGCTCGGTACAATTTGAAACGAGACTCGTCCGACCAGGCAACATGATTTCAGTCATCAATAGTGTGGTGTGACCGCAAGGCACCACACTTGCTAGGTTGTAGGCTTCAAATCGGCCGCGGTCCGTCAGTACACATCGGACCCGCGAGTCGCCACTGTCGACGCTAGCAGACCGAGCGCCGCCACTCGGCTGGTCTTAAGAGGCAAGCTAGCGCACTGGCCAGTTCTACCGTCGTCTTAGTAGGAATGGTTCACCTGTTATAGCTTCAGAGGTCTCAGTTGCAGAGACGCTAGTTAGCATAGCCTTCAGCTGAGTCAGTAGCTACGACCTAGCCAGGCCCCACACACAGTTTATCCATTGAAAATTGATCTATATGTGTGAAGCAATCAGAATTGAAAAGAAGTATTCGCAGTTCAGCCTATAACTGCACTTGTAAGCCGGCCGAAGTGGCCGAACCGTTCTAGGCGCTACAGTCAGGAACCGCGCGACGGCTACGGTCGCAGGTTCGAATCCTGTCTCGGGCATGGATGTGTGTGATGTCCTTAGGTTAGTTAGGTTTAAGGGGCTCCGGAAAGGCTCAAAATCATGAAACGTTCAATTTTTACTTTTTTGCGTTTTCTGAATCTGCAGACTATTACCTTTTAACAGATATATAATTTATTCAATTCCGAAGACTACAACTATTTTAAAATTTTTTTTGAAATGTGTTCTACATGGGCGTGACCCACTGTGGCGCTGTTAAACTGCTGCCAAATGGTGTTATTATTAACGTCCGTGTTCATCAGGTACATTTTAGTGATGTGAGATAAAGTATGTGTTGTGGCTAACCTATTTTCAGAGACTTAGCAGCACGTGAACCGTTGAAAAAGTGTATTCACGGAAAATCTCAAAACCCCAATGAAAGTGTAAATAGTGTTATATGGTCGAGAATCCCCAAGACTTTATTTGTTGGAATAGAAACACTTCACTTTGGTGTGTATGATGCTGTTGCGACTTTCAATGATGGCAACATTGTAAGGTGCAAGGTATTTAGAAATATGGGAATGAAGATAGGTTCTAACATGGTACGAGCGATGCTTGCTTTAGACAAGGAACGCCTTCGGGCTGCAGACAGGGCTGTAAAGAGTCTAGAAATACAAGCAAGAGTAAACAGGAGGAGGAACAAGAGGAAGCTGGAGGAGGAGTTTGCAGAGGATGAAGATAATCCATCCTATGGACCTGCTGGAATGCACTAAAAAGTTAATCCAATCTTTGTCGCTCGATTCCCAAAACTTTTATTTTCTCATACTAATTACATGTTTTCTAAGGATCTTCCAAACATATTTGTTTCAAACTTTCAGTAAATGTTACAGTACCTTCTGCATAATTTAACACAGCCTTTTTCCAAAAATATTTTTGAATATATAAATAAAAAATTGCAAAAAATGTTGGGAATTTTCATTACAATTGAAAAAAATCATCTTTAATAACTGAACTAAAATTTTGTAAAATCCCTGTGTTAAGTTGTAGCCCATATTCCAATAAATAATCTGTAAAAAGTTCAACTTCCTACCTCAAATATTTTGTGAGGAAAGATGTAATTTATAAGCGTTATTTTAACATTGCAAGTATAGGGCGTTCCGGAGCCCCTTAAGTAGTTCTAAGTTGTAGGGGACTGATGACCTCAGAAGTTAACTCCCATAGTGCTCAGAGCCATTTGAACCATTTTTTGCACTTCTAAATTTTATTGTACAAAGTCAAGATCGACGTTCACGGCTGAGGCTGAATTAAAGCAAAATATTTAAGTGTATTCCTGTCTACTAAATTTCTAATCACCCAAGATGTTCCAGATACATCCCGTGAAGTATAGTTCGTTGATCCACACGTCAGCCTACGTGATCAACGGGTGCAATTAATGGCCACACCTCGCGATCAGACTAAGAATCAAAATGCGTGACCCAGCAGGGTCACCATTTTTCCATGAGGCCCATAGTTCCGTCTCATACATAACAAACAATACAATGTCGATGTTGACGGACCCAGGCGAAGCGTAGAGCTTTGTGTCGTGCAGTCATCAAGGGTACACGAGTGGGCCTTCGGATCCGAAAGACCATAACGATGATGTTTCGTTGAATGATTCGCACGCTGACACTTGTTGATGGCCCAGCATTGAAATCTGCAGCAATTCACGGAAGGGTTCTTTTGTAGCGGCGTTCGTAGCGACAAACACTTCGCTGTAGAAACGGCTTACGAAGTCACCGCCACACTTTTAATAGCGGGCCGACCGGTCCGCTGGAACAGTGAACAGAAAGATGAAAACCCAAACACTCTGATTAAATAAAAGTCGGTACTTATCTTTTTTAACGAAGATACAGAAACACAGTAGTGAACTCCGTGTCTACAGAAATCTGTCTAGTTCGAGTCGGAGCGGCTAGGTCAGCGTCGGCTGACGACAAACAACAACTCTGCTGCGATGAACACACAACTGACTAGCAAGTACACAAATCGGAGGCGAGTATACAACTGAGCGGCGAATACAGAACTGTCCTAGCGCTCGCGCCTCCAGCGCTTAAGAAGCCAGAAGCCAGCGGTGGCGCGCGCAGACTTGCGGCGATTTCCTGTATCGCTGGCGCTGCTTATGCGGACGGCGTCCGGACTTTGATGCTGCCAACCTTTTGGCAGCGGGCTCGGTTGGCATTACTGGCTAGGATATAACAGGTTCCACTTCTGTCGCGTTGAAATATTGTCTTCAAACGTCGTTCGTCCCATTCTTGCAGGAACTTTTGCCGGCCTCAGCTATGTCGGACATTTGATGTTTTAGCCCATTCATAATGTTCACGGTGGCAAGCAGTAAAAGAAACAAAAGAAAAATTCGGAGTAGGTATTAAAATCCATGGAGAAGAAATAAAAAGTTTGCGGTTCGCCGAAGACATCGTAATTCTGTCAGAGACAGCAAAGGACCTGGAAGAGCAGTTGAGCGGAATGGACAGTGTCTTGAAAGGAGGATATAAGATGAACTTCAACAAAAGCAAAACGAGGGTAATGGAATGTAGTCGAATTAAGTCGGGTGATGCTGAGGAGACAAAGTAGTAAAGGAGTTTTGCTATTTGGGGACCAAAATAACTGATGATGGTCAAAGTAGAGAGGTTTTAAAATGTAGACTGGCAATGGCACGGAAAGCGTTTCTGAAGAATGAGAAATTTGTTAATATCGAGTACAGATTTAAGTGTAAGGAAGTCATCTCTGAAAGTATTTGTATGGAGTGTAGCCATATATGGAAGTGAAACATGGACGATAAATAGTTTGGACAAGAAGAGAATAGAAGCTTTCGAAATGTGGTGCTGCAGAAGAATGTTGAAGATTAGATGGGTAGATCACATAACTAATGAGGAAGTATTGAATAGGATTGGGGAGAAGAGAAGTTTGTGGCACAACTTGACAAGAAGAAGGGATCGGTCGGTAGGACATGTTCTGAGGCATTAATGGATCACAAATTTAGCACTGGAGGGCAGCGTGGAGGGTAAAAATCGTAGAGGGAGAGCAAGAGATGAATACACTAAGCAGATTCAGAAGGATGTAGGCTGCAGTAGGTACTGGGAGATGAAGAAGTTTGCACAGGATAGAGTAGCATGGAGAGCTGCATCAAACCAGTCTCAGGACTGAAGACCACAACAACAACAACAACAACAATATTCACGGTACTCTCGTGAAATGGTCGCACGGGAAAATCCCCACTTCATCGCTGCCTCGAAAATGTTGTGTCCCATTGCCTACTATAACACCACGTTGAAAGTCACTTAAATCTTGATAACCTGCCATTGTAGCAGCCGTAGCCGATCTAACAACTTCACCAGACACTTGTTGTCTTATGTAGGCGTTGCCGACCGCAGCGCTGTATTCTGCCTGTTTACATGTCTCAGTATTTGAATACTCATGCCTATACAAGTTTCTTTGGCGCTTCGCTGTTGTCCAATATTTGTCACCCTGTAGGTACGATGTGCAGACGCTACACCTTTCAGTGAAACGGAGACGTGCTTGCACAAATTACAATGCACTGAGCCTGACTCGTCAAATACGTACCGTCTGCCCGCTATTAGCGCAATTCCCAAATTCAACTAAACGCCGACCTTACAATGAAAGCATTCCACTGCCAGGCGACGAGCCCTGCTGGAGGATTAGGCCACTCCGGTCCTCTTTGTCTTTCTCCCTTCTCCCTCCCCGTTCTCCTTCTGTCTTTTCTGCACATCCGCAAAGAGGACCGCATAGGTCGGTGACGAGGTGTGGGTTCCCCAGGGTCTGGCGGTGAATTATTTACCCGGACAGCGGGAAGTCTGAAGCGCGGCCGGATTACACGAGGGCCCAACTGCCCGGCTGCGGGGGTGGAGGGAGGGGGGGGATACCCTCCTCAGCCGCCCCCACCCCCACCACCTACAGAAGCACCAGCCGACAACCGGCTCTCACTTTGCAGTATTCATCCGGCTGGGGGGCAGAGAGGAGAGCCGTTTTAAAATATTCATCCGCCGCCAACAGCCCAACAGCCACTCGCGGAAACCTCTGCCAAGTGCCTGCGGCCGCCACATCATGGTCGATCCGCTTTAAAAGCACTGCGATAGGAGGGTTACCGTTACCAGCAGGTAACTGTGGAAGCGACCACTTCCCACCTTAGACCTCCTGAAGCAGTAGGATAAATACAAACTGAAATCTCTAACCATTCACATACATATCACCTGGATTTCACACTTACAGCACATTTCTATATCATTTAAAAAGGGAAACGGAAAGGTTAAAGTTAGATATAGTAGAAATTAGTGAAGTTCGGTGGCAGGAGGAACAAGACTTTTGGTCAGGCGAATACGGGGTTATAAATACAAAATCAAATAGGGGTAATGCAGGACTCGGTATAATAATGAATAAAAAAATAGGAGTGCGGGTAAGCTACTACAAACGCATTATTGTGGCCAAGATAGACACGAAGCCCACGCCTACTACAGTAGTACAAGTTTATATGCCAACTAGCTCTGCAGATGACGAAGAAATTGAAGAAATGTATGAGGAAATAAAAGAAATTATTCAGATAGTGAAGGGAGACGACAGTTTAATAGTCATGGGTGACTGGAATTCGGTAGTAGGAAAAGGGAGAGTAGGAAACATAGTAGGTGAATATGGATTGGGGCTAAGAAATGAAAGAGGAAGCCGCCTGGTAGAATTTTGCACAGAGCACAACTTAATCATAGCTAACACTTGGTTCAAGAATCATAAAAGAAGGTTGTATACATGGAAGAAGCCTGGAGATACTGACAGGTTTTAGATAGATTATATAATGGTAAGACAGAGATTTAGGAACCAGGTTTTAAATTGTAAGACATTTCCAGGGGCAGATGTGGACTCTTGACCACAATCTAATGGTTATGAACAGTAGATTAAAACTGAAGAAACTGCAAAAAGGTGGGAATTTAAGGAGTTGGGACCTGAATAAACTGACTAAACCAGAAGTTGTACAGAGTTTCAGGGAGAGCATAAGGGGACAACTGACAGGAATGGGGGTAAAAATACGGTAGAAGAAGAATGGGTAGCTTTTGAGAGATGAAGGCAGTAGAGGATCATGTACGTAAAAAGACGAGGGCTAGTAGAAATCCTTGGGTAACAGAAGAAATACTGAATTTAATTGATGAAAGGAGAAAATATAAAAATGCAGTAAATGAAGCAGGCAAAAAGGAATACAAACGTCTCAAAAATGAGATCGACAGGAAGTGCCAAATGGCTATGCAGGGATGGCTAGATGACAAATGTGAGGATGTAGAGGGTTATCTCACTAGGGGTAAGATAGATACTGCCTACAGGAAAATTAAAGATACCTTTGGAGAAAAGAGAACCACTTGTATGAATATCAAGAGCTCAGATGAAAACTAAGTTCTAACCAAAGAAGGGAAAGCAGAAATGTGGAAGGAATATATAGAGGGTCTATACAAGGGCGATGTACTTAAGGACAATATTATGGAAATGGAAGAGGATGTAGATAAAGATGAAATGGAAGATACAATACTGCGTGAAGAGTTTGACAGAGCACTGAAAGACCTGAGTCGAAACAAGGCCCCGGGAGTAGACAACATTCCATTAGAACTACTGACGGCCTTGGGAGAGCCAGTCCTGACAAAACTCTACCATCTGGTGAGCAAGATGTATGAGACAGGCGAAATACCCTCAGACTTCAAGAAGAATATAGTAATTCCACTCTCAAAGAAAGCAGGTGCCGACAAATGTGAAAATTAGCGAACAATCAGTTTAATAAGTCACGGATGCAAAATACTAACGCGAACACTTGAGGCAATACTGACCCTACAACTTATCTTAGAAGCTAGATTAAGAAAAGGCAAACCTACGTTTCTAGCATTTCTAGACTTAGATAAAGCTTTTGACAATGTTGACTGGAATACTCTCTTTCAAATTCTGAAGGTGGCACGGGTAAAATACAGGGAGCGAAAAGCTATTTACAATTTGTACAGAAACCAGATAGCAGTTATAAGAGTTGAGGGGCATGAAAGGGAATCAGTGGTTGGGAAGGGAGCGAGACAGGGTGTACCTTATCCCCGATGTTATTCAATCTGTATATTGAGCAAGCAGTGAAGGAGACAAAAGAAAAATTCGGAGTAGGTATTAAAATCCATGGAGAAGAAATAAAAACGTTGAGGTTCGCCGATGACACTACAAATTCTGTCAGAGACAGCAAAGGACCTGGAAGAACAACTGAACGGAATGGACAGTGTCTTGAAAGGAGGATATAAGACGAACATCAACAAAAGCAAAACGAGGATAATGGAATTTAGTCGATGTAAATTGGGCGATGCTGAGGGAATTAGATCAGAGAATGAGACACTTGAAGTAGTAAAGGAGTTTTTCTATTTGGGGAGCGAAATAACTGATGATGGTCCAAGTAGAGAGGATATAAAATGTAGACTGGCAATGGTAAGGAAAGCGTTTCTGAAGAAGAGAAATTTGTTAACATCGAGTATAGATTTAAGTGTCAGGAAGTCGTTTCTGAAAGTATTTATATGGAGTGTAACCATGTATGGAAGTGAAAAGTGGACGATAAATAGTTTACACTAGAAGAGAGTAGAAGGTTTCGAAATGTGGTGCTACAAAAGAATGCTAAAGATTAGATGGGTAGATCACATAATTAATGATGAGGTACTGAATAGGATTGGGGAGAAGAGGCGTTTGTGGCACAACTTGATCAGAAGAAGGGATCGGTTGGTAGGACATGTTCTGAGGCATCAAGGGATCTTCAATTTAGTACTGGAGGGCAGGGTGGAGGGTAAAAATCGTAGAAGGGGACCAAGAGATGAATACACTAAACAGATTCAGAAGGATGTAGGTTGCAGTAAGTACTGGGAGATGAAGAACCTTGCACAGGATAGAGTAGCATGGAGAACTGCATCAAACCAGTCTCTGGACTGAAGACCACAACAACAACAGTACATTTCTATACCAGAGTTACCAAATAAATAACATTTTTAGTGTTAAAAATTGTACTAAAACGATTGGAGTGTCTGTAGCGACAACGTAACCAAATAATTATTGGATATAGGTTTCGCCTTTAGCGCAAAACACTGCTTTTCCTTGTTACCCAAGCACGTTTCAGTACTCCTGTGCAATCATCAGTGGGTTTTGTTTATTGGACAACTTTAAAGTGCACATATTGTAGGTCGTAAGTGATCTAACAAAATCAGGCCTAAAGACAATTTTAGTTCGTTTCTGTTCTTCCCTTGATTTTACATTACATGGTTTTGCAGGACTATCTGTGTGGTGTCCTGCAATGATAGCCTGTCATCTGCAAACCAAACGTTGTGAATGTGAATTTTATCAGCGAAGTAACCCATCTCTTCATTTTGATATACATGATTTTGGTGTGACAACGTGTTTCGTGTACATATGTTAATACCCACGTTTTGCTGTGACTCATCCTTCTTCTTTCTTGGTCCTAGGTCTTTGCACACACATATTAAGTGTACTTTGCACCTTCACTTCGCAAAATGCAGTATACACAATGTTGTTGTGTGTCCTAACCCCATCGGATTTATCTGTTCCCGAGTGATTGTGACGCGGAATTTGAATTTTGTTTACTTTTATCTCTCTCTTCTGTCGTGTGTGTGTGTGTGTGTGTGTGTGTGTGTGTGTGTGTGTGTGTAAGCTCCTTTAGCTTGTGCCATTCCTGTAAAGTTCTTTTGTTGTTGTTGTTGTTGTGGTCTTCAGTCCTGAGACTGGCTTGATGCAGCTCTCCATGCTGCTCTCCTGTGCAAGTTTCTTCATCTCCCATTACCTACTGCCGCCTACATCCTTCTGAATCAGTGTATGCATCTCTTGGTCTCCCTCTACGATTTTTAACACCCACACTTCCCTCCAGTACTAAATTGGTGATACCTTGATGCCTCAGAACATGTCCTACCAACCGATCCCTTCTTCTAGTCAAGTTGTGACACAAATTTCTCTTCTCCCCAACTCTATTCAGTACCTCCTCATTAGTTACGTGATCTACCCACCTAATCTTCAGCATTCTTCTTTAGTACCACATTTTGAAACCTTCTTGTCCAAACTATTTATCGTCCATGTTTCACTTCCATACATGGCTACACTCCATACAAATACTTTCAGAAAATAATTCCTGACACTTAAATCTGTACGCGATGTTAATAAATTTCCCTTCGTGAGAAACGCTTTCCTTCATCAGTTATTTTGCACCCCAAATAGCAAAACTCCTTTACTACTTTAAGTGTCTCATTTCGTAATCTAATACTCTCAGCATGACCTCCTTTAATTCGACTACATTCCATTATCCTCGATTTGCTTTTGTTGATGTTCATCTTATATTCTCCTTTCAAGACACTGTCCATTCCATTCAACTGCTATTCCAGATCCTTTGCTGTCTCTCACAAAATTACGATGTCGTTGGAAAACCTCAAAATTTTTTATTGCTTCTCCATGGATTACAATTCCAACACCAATTTTTTCTTTTGTTTCCTGACTGATTGCTCAATATACAGATTGAATAACATCGGGGATAGGCTACAACGCTATCCCTCTTCCTTCTCAACCGCCGCTTCCCTTAAATCAAATCCGTTTAATGTTTTAAATAATGTGGTTTTATTGAGTGTAGCGTATTCGTTTAAAACTTACTTGCCTTCTGCTATTGGGTTCTGTATCTGGACATTCTCTTCCATTGTTAGTTTGTGGCGTAGGCTGTCACAACACAAGGTAATAACAAATACAAATATGTACATAGAACACCAAAATTACGTTTTTAAAAATCAAGGGTTAGATTAATTCGCTGATAAAATTCACATTTACGTCGTTTGGTTTGCGGATGAGAAACTATCAGTGCAGGGCACCATATAGATAGTCCTGCAAAACCTTATAATGTAAAATCGAGGTAAGAAAAAAATGAAAAAAATTGTTTTAGGTTTCATTTTGTTAGATCAGTTTCAACCTAAAATATGTTCACTTTAAAGTTGTCCAATAAACAAAACCCAGTGATGATGCCTCACAGGTGCTGAAACATGTTTGGATACACAATAAAAACAGTGTTTTGCATAAAAGGCGGAACTTATATCCAATAATTTGAGCCGGACGGTGTGGCCGTACGGTTCTAGGCGCTTCAGTCTGGAACCGCGTGACCGCTACGGTCGCAGGTTCGAATCTTGCCTCGGGTATTGATGTGTGTGATGTCCTTAGGTTAGTTAGGTTTAAGTAGTTCTAAGTTCTAGGGGACTGATGACCACAGATGTTAAGTCCCATAGTGCTCAGAGCCATTTGAACCATTTGAACCAATAATTTGAAATGCAAACAAGGAGGAAGTACAAGAGCTGCAAATCCAGGAGATGAATAACTAAATAATACAGTCTATGAACTAGTAATATTAATACTGGCAGTGGTTCTGCTACTGCTGTTGCTATTAATTGTCATCGTAGTTATAATAATGACAATAATAGGAATAATGATAGTGCCAGATATGAAAACAATTTTAATGTGTACGAAATATTCTTAAATTTGTCATTTTACCGGATAAAAATTGCTGTAAATCTAAGGACTATAGTTTACCAGTATTTGCAACTGATACTTAATGAATGCCGAAATGTAATTTTTCCTTATTTTCTCATCAAGGCTGAGGCTCGTGTATAATCCTAAAATGACAGTTCGTTTTCCGCATAGCAAACCACGATGTGGCTTCAAAAATAGTACAGAAAGTGCCAAAATTAAGGAAGACATTGGCAAAAAATCGGACGGAAACTTGCAGTAAACACGTCTTCATCTACATCTACATTTATACTCCGCAAGCCACCCAACGGTGTGTGGCGGAGGGCACTTTACGTGCCACTGTCATTACCTCCACTTTCTGTTCCAGTCGCGTATGGTTCGCGGGAAGAACGACTGTCTGAAAGTCTCCGTACGCGCTCGAATCTCTCTAATTTTACATTCGTGATCTCCTCGGGACGTATAAGTAGGGGGAAGCAATATATTCGATACCTCATCCAGAAACGCACGCTCTCGAAACCTGGACAGCAAGCTACACCTCGATGCAGAGCGCCTATCTTGCAGGGTCTGCCACTTGAGTTTGCTAAACAACTCCGTAACGCTATCACGGTTACCAAATAACACTGTGACGAAACGCGCCGCTCTTCTTTGGATCTTTCAAAATGCTTTGCACACACATACAAAAACTCAAAAAGTTTTTTTAGGCATTCACAAATGTTCGCTATGTGCCCCTTTAGTGATTCGGCAGACATCAAGCCGATAATCAAGTTCCTCCCGCACTCGGCGCAGCATGTCCCCATCAATGGGTTCGAAAGCATCGTTGGTGCGAGCTCGCAGTTCTGGCGCGTTTCTTGGTAGAGGAGGTTTAAACACTGAATCTTTCACATAACTCCACAGAGAGAAATCGCATGGGGTTAAATCGGGAGAGCGTAAAGGTCATGACATGAATTGCTGATTATGATCTCCACCACGACCGATCCATCGGTTTTCCAATCTCCTGTTTAAGAAATGCCGAACATCATGATGGAAGTGCGGTGGAGCACCATCCTGTAGAAAGATGAAGTCGACGCTGCCGGTCTCCAGTTGTGCCATGAGCCAATTTTCCGCGGGCTACGCGTGAAACTTGCCCGCACGCGTTCAACCGTTTCTACGCTCACTGCAGGCCGACCCATCGATTTCCCCTTACAGAGGCATCCAGAAGCTTTAAACTGCGCATACCGTCGCCGAATGGAGTTAGCAGTTGGTGGATCTTTGTTGAACTTCGTCCTGAAGTGTCGTTGCACTGTTATGACTGACTGATGTGAGTGCATTTCAAGCACGACATACGCTTTCTCGGCTCCTGTCGCCATTTTGTCTCACTGCCCTCCCGAGCGCTCTGGCGGCAGAAACCTGAAGTGCGCCTTCAGCCGAACAAAACTTTATGAGTTTTTCTACGTATCTGTAGTGTGTCGTGACCATATGTCAATGAATGGAGCTACAGTGAATTTATGAAATCGCTTCAATCATTTGTAATAGCCCTGTACTGACTCGGACCCAACCATGCAGAGGAAACACGCTCACTGGCTAAACGACATCCCTGCACCAGGAAAGGACCGACCCAAGTTCCGCAAGATGGTAACTGAAG
This sequence comes from Schistocerca cancellata, assembly GCF_023864275.1. Taxonomy (NCBI): domain Eukaryota; kingdom Metazoa; phylum Arthropoda; class Insecta; order Orthoptera; family Acrididae; genus Schistocerca; species Schistocerca cancellata. The sequence continues at coordinate 58,407,671 of NC_064637.1, read as the reverse complement.
GGTCCCAGAAGCGCTCGGAGAACCAGTTACACGTCGCCCGATGAGTCGACCGACCTCTCAGAGGCAGTACGCCGACAACATTTTAAATAACTTGTCAAAGGAAATAACGCCATACCTTGCACGCTCCTGGTGAGACCCACAGTCCCAACTTAATGCTCACGCACTACATTTGTACTGCCCCTGCCCTCTACCCTCATTACTCGTAAGAGTTCGGGCCATACGTGAGCATACGCATAGGAGGAGGAGGAGGAGGAGGAGGAGGAGGTCAATGGCCGGTTAGCCATTTCCTTTTTGGAATCCCAGAATCTACTATGTAGGAATCAACATGGATTCCGGAAACAGCGATCGTGTGAGACCCAACTCGCTTTATTTGTTCATGAGACCCAGAAAATATCAGATACAGGCTCCCAGGTAGATGCTATTTTCCTTGACTTCCGGAAGGCCTTCGATACAGTTCCGCGCTATCGCCTGATAAACAAAGTAAGAGCCTACGGAATATCAGACCAGCTGTGTGGCTGCATTGAAGAGTTTTTAGCAAACAGAACACAGCATGTTGTTCTCAATGGAGAGACGTCTACAGACGTTAAAGTAACCTCTGGCGTGCCACAGGGGAGTGTTATGGGACCATTGCTTTTCACAATATATATAAATGACCTAGTAGATAGTGTCGGAAGTTCCATGCGGCTTTTCGCGGATGATGCTGTAGTATACAGAGAAGTTGCAGCATTAGAAAATTGTAGCGAAATGCAGGAATATCTGCAGCGGATAGGCACTTGGTGCAGGGAGTGGCAACTGACCCTTAACATAGACAAATGTAATGTATTGCGAATACATAGAAAGAAGGATCCTTTATTGTATGATTATATGATAGCAGAACAAACACTGGGAGCAGTTACTTCTGTAAAATATCTTGGAGTATGCGTGCGGAACGATTTCAAGTGGAATGATCATATAAAATTAATTGTTGGTAAGGCGGGTACCAGGTTGAGATTCATTGGGAGAGTCCTTAGAAAATGTAGTCCATCAACAAAGGAGGTGGCTTACAAAACACTCGTTCGACCTATACTTGAGTATTGCTCATCAGTGTGGGATCCGTACCAGATCGGGTTGACGGAGGAGATAGAGAAGATTCAAAGAAGAGCGGCGCGTTTCGTCACAGGCTGAACCGTGATAGCGTTGCGGAGATGTTTAACAAACTCAAGTGGCAGACTCTGCAAGAGAGGTGCTCTGCATCGCGGTGTAGCTTGCTGTCCAGGTTTCGAGAGGGCGCGTTTCTGGATGAGGTATCGAATATATTGCTTCCCCCTACTTATACCTCTCGAGGAGATGACGAATGTAAAATTAGTGAGATTCGAGCGCTCACGGAGGCTTTCAGACAGTCGTTCTTCCCGTGAACCATACGCGACTGGAACAGGAAAGGGAGGTAATGACAACGGCACGTAAAGTGCCCTCCGCCACACACCGTTGGGTGGCTTGCGGAGTATAAATGTAGATGTAGATGTAGAACTATATGAAGATGAAGATGTCAGAAAGAACATATACCATCTTCATTGTGGACAAGCTTGTCCTAGCGGGCTACTGATCTTGCTTGACCGGGCTACTTAGTTTACATGGATTTTAGAGGTACCATTCGTGAGCACGGTTTTGATCGTGGCTACAAATAGCGGAGGAAAATTCATTGTCCGCATTACGCTGAAAAGGGATGAATGGCTTACTCTGTCGGACGCCTGTTCGAAATCAAGTGACACTATGGCGCATATTTTTCCGCAAGTTTCGGCTACGCCATTTAAAATAACTTGTCAATCAAAATCTCAGAAACTACACACACAACCTGACAAACACTTGCACGAAGACCTGAACGATACCCAACAGTTACTAAGCAGGCACTAAGAGAAATCGGGAGTCGATGTACACACACACACAGCTGACTCGTGAACGATCGGCGAGCCACAACGCGTCGTCCGGTAGGACGACCGACCGCCGATCCACCAAGACCGTGGGCCGCCTCAAGCGATGCGTGGCGGCAACGGTCGGGCGAGCCATGTCGACGCACATGGAGGTAAGAATAAGGGGAGATGGCGCTACGTATCCCAGCCGTACTACATTTTGAAGCCATGGGGGCGTGGCTCGCTGCCATGACACTCTGACCAAAACATTGCCAGTGTGCTATAGCGCTGCGTGTATTACAGTCGCTAATTGCACCATATACGCATGTAACGTCATCAGATTGGTTGTTTCAAAGTCTTTGTTTAAAATAAAATCTCGTAAAGGCGAAATTCCGCGTTTCTTCTGATTAAAATAGTTTTTAATGTAATATTACGAATAGCTAGTCTTCAATGTAAACGATACAATTTTGTCAATTCAGTAATAAACGTGTATCACAAACTAAATAATAGAAACTGAAAACTAAGTTAGTTATACCCTCCCTCCAAAGCCCCATAAATACATCTCGTTTGTAATACATACTGGGACATTTCAGTTACGTTACACTACTGGGAAACACTGTACATTACCACCAACATTTACTAAAATACGGTACATGGAATGGCCTGTTTAGGCCTATACTTTACGCCAGTTAATGTAGTGTTAGCTTTTAATTTGGTGCATGATGAAGACAAACTGAGTTACTCGACACTTCGATTGTCGACGATACGTACGTATTATACTGAAACGTGAACTTGAAAACTAAGAATTTAATTCTTTGAATTAACATACCTTTTGCAAATGTTTTGGGTGTGTAGGGAAAACTGATAGTACAGCATTTTCTCGGAGCCTTACTGTTGAAAGGGAAGTTCGGTCTGTGTCCTCTTCTCGGAAATGCTGAGAACATATAGTGCTCCATTTAGACGCACGCCAATTCTTCCTCCTCACGGCATTCTCCCACAGAGCTTTCCGACTTTCATTTTTAGGAAATCTAAAATCATACAGGAGAAAAACACGCTATAGTACAAGTACCGATGTAGCACACGTTCATTCACAATGAAGTTGTAAAATCACACTTAACGAGACAGCTTACACATGAAATGTTATTCCCTTCGATTTCGCATCACAATCAGAACGGTTCGTACATCCGAACACCACACAAGTCACCATAATAGCGCAAAATCCTTCCAAAAGCGAGCGACAAGCCTATGCACACAAGCTTACAGCAGCAATGTTTTGGTCGGATTGAGATGGCTACCCTCGGCTTCACATGGCTTCGCAGCTGTGACGTCACGGCGTCTCCCTCTATTCTTACCTCCATGTCGACGCAGACCTCACTGCTGCTCCAACCCGACTGCACCAGTGCCGCACTGCAACTCCCCGACTGGCAGGTCCGAACTGCGTTCCAACTGACTGGCAGACGCGAACTCGCAACCTGAACTCGCTGACGACAGACAACCACCGGGAAAGTAATAGAAGTCGAGCAAAGATACTACGAGAGGGATTATACCGATACGCGCTGCTAACGCCGCTCACGGTCAGGCTAGCAGCAAAGTGACAGTTGTAAATTAAATTAACGTAGTGAGGTGGAACTACGTTGAAAACAGAATGTGAAATACATGTTGGCGGGAATACGAGCCACGCACAGCTCAAGTTGTGTGAACGTGTCGTTTACGCGTAAATTGATTTCTGACTGGCTTACTTCTCAATTTCATGTACTTCGTACGCCGAGACGGCTCCCTCTTATTGTTTTATAGGTCCTGAGACGGTCACACCATAACGAGATTAGTAGTGTGGTGTCACCGCCAGACACCACACTTGCTAGGTGGTGGCCTTTAAATCGGCCGCGGTCCGTTAGTATACGTCGGACCCGCGTGTCGCCACTGTCAGTGATTGCAGACCGAGCGCCGCCACACGGCAGGTCTAGAGAGACTTCCTAGCACTCGCCCCAGTTGTACAGCCGACTTTGATAGAGATGGTTCACTGACAAATTACGCTCTCATTTGCCGAGACGATAGTTAGCATAGCCTTCAGCTACGTCATTTGCTACGACCTAGCAAGGCGCCATTATCATTTGCTATTTATCTTGTGATGCACGTACCGTCAGACCGATGTTCACCAATTATGGATTAAAGTTAAGTATTCCAGAAGCTACGTAGCTTTTTTTGCTAGTATAATTACTCTACCTGTTCCAGACCTCACGCCAGCCTGCGTGAGCTTAAACGCGTGCCTTTGGGCTTCCTCATAGTGGCTTGGCTGTCTTGCCAAGTCACAAGAAGTAACATGACATACTGAGACGGTAATCGCTAACGAAATTAATAACCTGATGTAAGATATAGTGGTCTGTAATTGGGATCAGTACAAAGAAAACTTTCCTGGATCAATGTAGACTTTCGCTGCCTCTCTGACGCGAATCGTGGAAATTTTATGTTGAAAACTGACTCACACTCTCGTTGATGCCTATATTTAAGCATGTGTATTGATGTTCTCTTGTCTTTTAACAAATTACTGACAAGAATTTTTTTTTCACTTTCCAGGTAGGTGACGCGCACCTTCACAGTTTCATTCAGAGTGTTCGTTGGATAGATTGCTGTCGGGCGAGAAAGGTAAGAATGAATGGCACTGTAGACAGTGTTCTCTCTCCCTTCTTTACTGTGTGATCTTCACAAACTATGTGCTACTTTTCGTTCGGTAGACAAGATGTAAGTTCTGCTGCGAAAATGGCCGCAAGAAGAAAATTATTATATTAAAGCCATTCAAAACGTATCTTTGATTCTTCGGTTACAGATTTATATGGCGAGCAAAGTGGTATACGAGGCTTGTCCAGGAAGTAACTTCGCATCGGTCGCGAAATGGAAACCACTGGGAAAATCCGGTAAAGCTTTGCACAGATGTTGAAATGGCACAAATTGCACTATGGGACTTAATATCTGAGATCTCAGTCCCCTAGACATAGAACTACTTAAACCTAACTCAACCTAAGGACATCAGACACATCCATTCCCGAAGCAGGATTCGAACCTGCGACCGTAGCAGCAGCGCGGTTCCGGACTGAAGCGCCTAGAACCGCTCGCGCACAGCGCCGGCCGTCTCCAAGTAGTACGAGGTCGTTCAGTAAGTGATGCCCCCACATCTTTTTTCTCAAAACATATTTATTGTTAAGTCAGAATTTGTTCACAATATACATCAACGTATCTCGTCCACGTCCTATTTTTCTACGTAGTCTCCATCACGTTCTACGGCCGTACCTCAACGTTGTGGAAGAGCATGTGTTGCCTGCTGGTAAAAGCTCTTGTCCTGTAGGTGCAGCCATGTTTTCACTGCACGACTGACTCTCTCGTCATCTTCAAACTGTGTTCTCCGTGGATAATCTTTAAGCGACTCAAAGAGGTGGAAGTCAAGGGTGCCAGGTCTGCACTCTACAGTGGACAAGGCAATCACGTCCAACCCAATTAGGGGATGTGTTCCCGAGTTCTCAGGCTTGTGTGTGGGCGTGCATTATCGTGTTGGAGCACCATTTCTGCTGGATTCTTATCCGATCGAACACGACGGAAAAGGTCCTTGCGTTTATTTAGAGTCTTCACGTTGTTGTTGTTGTTGTTGTGGTCTTCAGTCCTGAGACTGGTTTGATGCAGCTCTCCATGCTACTCCATACAAATACTTTCAGAAATGACTTCCTGACACTTAAATCTATACTCGATGTTAACAAATTTCTCTTCTTCAGAAACGCTTTCCTTGCCATTGCCAGTCTACATTTTATATCCTCTCTACTTCGACCATCATCAGTTATTTTGCTCCCCAAATAGCAAAACTCCTTCACAACTTTCTCATTACCTAATCTAATTCCCTCAGCATCACCCGACTTAATTGGACTACATTCCATTATTCTCGTTTTGCTTTTGTTGATGTCCATCTTATATCCTCCTTTCAAGACACTGTCCATTCCGTTCAACTGCTCTTCCAGGTCCTTTGCTGTCTCTGACAGAATTACAATGTCATCGGCAAACCTCAAGGTTTTTATTTCTTCTCCATGGATTTTAATACCTACTCCGAATTTTTCTTTTGTTTCCTTTAGTGCTTGCTCAATATACAGATTGAATAACATCGGGGATAAGATACAACCTGTCTCGCTCCCTTCCCAACCACTGCTTCCCTTTCATGTCCCACAACTCTTATAACTGCCATCTGGTTTCTGTACAAATTGTAAATAGCCTTTCGCTCCCTGTATTTTACACCTGCCACCTTTAGAATTTGAAAGAGAGTATTCCAGTCAACATTGTCAAAAGCTTTCTCTAAGTCTACAAATGCTAGAAACGTAGGTTTGCCTTTCCTTAATCTTTCTTCTAAGATAAGTCGTAAGGTCAGTATTGCCTCATCTGTTCCAGTATTTCTACGGAATCCAAACTGATCTTCCCCGAGGTCGGCTTCTACTAGTTTTTCCATTCGTCTGTAAAGAATTCGTGTTAGTATTTTGCAGCTGTGGCTTATTAAACTGATTGTTCGGTAATTTTCACGTGTGTCAACACCTGCTTTCTTTGGGATTGGAATTATTATATTCTTCTTGAAGTCTGAGGGTATTTCGCCTGTTTCATACATCTTGCTCACCAGATGGTAGAGTTTTGTCAGGACTGGCTCTCCCAAGGCCGTCAGTAGTTCCAATGGAATGTTGTCTACTCCGGGGGCCTTGTTTCGACTCAGGTCTTTCAGTGGTCTGTCAAACTCCTCACGCAGTATCGTATCTCCCATTTCATCTTCATCTACATCCTCTTCCATTTCCATAATATTGTCCTCAAGTACATCCCTCTTGTATAGACCCTCTATATACTCCTTTCACCTTTCTGCTTTCCCTTCTTTGCTTAGAACTGGGTTTCCATCTGAGCTCTTGATGTTCATACAAGTGGTTCTCTTATCTCCAAAGGTCTCTTTAATTTTCCTGTAGGCAGTATCTATCTTACCCCTAGTGAGATAAGCCTCTACATCCTTACATTTGTCCTCTAGCCATCCCTGCTTAGCCATTTTGCACTTCGTGTCGATCTCATTTTTGAGACGTTTGTATTCCTTTTTGCCCACATCCACGAGAATGACGCCATCACAATCCCAGAAGACTGTCACCGTGACTTTTCTGGCAGAGGGCGTTGTCTCGAATTTCTTCTTTTGTGGTGAATGAGGATGATGCCACTCTACGGACTGCCTTTTTGTTCCAGACACAAAGTGGTGCAATCAGCTTTCGTCCCCCGTAACGACCTGTGACAGAAAGGCTCTCCGTCGGTCTCAAAACGCTCCAACAATTCATATGAAATGATCTTTCTTTGAATCTTGTGGTCCGCTGTGAGCGTTCGTGGAACCCATCGTGAGCACCTCTTTGAACATTCGAGGGTCTCGATCACTGCAGGCGCACTTCCAGTGCTGACCGACAACTGTAGAGACAATTGTCGAGTTGTGATGCGCCGGTCGGCACGAATAATGGCATCCGCACGACTCAGCCTGTCTGGAGCAGTGGCTGTGACAGGACGTCCCGAGCGTGGCTGACCGTGGAGCTCTGTTCCTGCACTTCCTGAGGCTGTGACTTTCTTCACTCACCGCACAACTGTACTGCTATCAACTGCAGCATCGCCATACACTGCACACAAACTTTTATGCATGTTCACTACGGTTTCATTTTCTGCACACGAGAATTCAATAACAGCACACTGCTGTAACGTGAGTCGTATGTACAGGATGTTTCAAAAATGACCGGTATATTTGAAACGGCAATACAAACTAAACGAGCAGCGATAGAAATACACCGTTTGTTGCAATATGCTTGGGACAACAGTACATTTTCAGGCGGACAAACTTTCGAAATTACAGTAGTTACAATTTTCAACAACAGATGGCGCTGCAAGTGATGTGAAAGATATAGAAGACAACGCAGTCTGTGGGTGCGCCATTCTGTACGTCGTCTTTCTGCTGTAAGCGTGTGCTGTTCACAACGTGCAAGTGTGCTGTGGACAACATGGTTTATTCCTTAGAACAGAGGATTTTTCTGGTGTTGGAATTCCACCGCCTAGAACACAGTGTTGTTGCAACAAGACGAAGTTTTCAACGGAGGTTTAATGTAACCAAAGGACCGAAAAGCGATACAATAAAGGATCTGTTTGAAAAATTCCAACGGACTGGGAACGTGACGGATGAACGTGCTGGAAAGGTGGGGCGACCGCGTACGGCAACCACACAGGGCAACGCGCAGCTAGTGCAGCAGGTGATCCGACAGCGGCCTCGGGTTTCCGTTCGCCGTGTTGCAGCTGCGGTCCAAATGACGCCAACGTCCACGTATCGTCTCACGCGCCAGAGTTTACACCTCTATCCATACAAAATTCAAACGCAGCAACGTCTCAGCGCCGCTACCATTGCTGCACGAGAGACATTCGCTAACGATATAGTGCACAGGATTGATGACGGCGATATGCATGTGGGCAGCATTTGGTTTACTGACGAAGCTTATTTTTACCTGGACGGCTTCGTCAATAAACAGAACTGGCGCATATGGGGAACCGAAAAGCCCCATGTTGCAGTCCCATCGTCCCTGCATCCTCAAAAAGTACTGGTCTGGGCCGCCATTTCTTCCAAAGGAATCATTGGCCCATTTTTCAGATCCGAAACGATTACTGCATCACGCTATCTGGACATTCTTCGTGAATTTGTGGCGGTACAAACTGCCTTAGACGACACTGCGAACACCTCGTGGTTTATGCAAGATGGTGCCCGGCCACATCGCACGGCCGACGTCTTTAATTTCCTGAATGAATATTTCGATGATCGTGTGATTGCTTTGGGCTATCCGAAACATACAGGAGGCGGCGTGGATTGGCCTCCCTATTCGCCAGACACGAACCCCTGTGACTTCTTTCTGTGGGGACACTTGAAAGACTAGGTGTACCGCCAGAATCCAGAAACAATTGAACAGCTGAAGCAGTACATCTCATCTGCATGTGAAGCCATTCCGCCAGACACGTTGTCAACGGTTTCGGGTAATTTCATTCAGAGACTACGCCATATTATTGCTACGCATGGTGGATATGTGGAAAATATCGTACTATAGAGTTTCCCAGACCGCAGCGCCATCTGTTGTTGAAAATTGTAACTACTGTAATTTCGAAAGTTTGTCTGCCTGAAAATGTACTGTTGTCCCAAGCATATTGCAACAAACGGTGTATTTCTATCGCTGCTCGTTTAGTTTGTATTGCCGTTTCAAATATACCGGTCTTTTTGAAACACCCTGTAGACGCCATTTTGACGCTGTACTACGGCTCTGCCATCTGCCAGCAAGGTTCGAAACTTCACCGGCGCACAGAACAACCATCAAATGTGAAGCACCAACAAGGACGTTTGTCTCTGTATGTTAATGGTTTTGGAAAAAAATGTGGGGCATTACTTATTGAACGACTCTCGCACATTCCACAGAATTGGAAAATGTAATGAAAAAATTTCCTTTCGAACTATAATTTATGTATTTCACACGTTATTGTCAACTCTGAAGGAATAAGTCTTTCTTGCACGAGGCAGAGGCAAGAAGAAAAAAGTGCTACAGAAAAATGAAAATCATCCAATTCAGCTATTTTCACAGGTTATGTCTCTCATGCATTCAGAGGTGTACTTGCGAATTATTTAAATAAAACGACAAGTATATTCCTTGGCATTTAGTATCCGAACAAGAATTCTAAATTGTTACTCGTGAAATGTGCAAGATACAGGACATTGCTATAGTCTTGTGCAATCGCCTGAATCTTTTCTAAAGGGATATTTTTTGCTCAGGAACGGACGGTTCGGCCAATAGGTGGTGTAAGTTCGCGAACCTCTTGTCGACCCCTGTTCACGAGTCTGGGTATTTTGACACTGGCCTCTCAATATACATATTCGTTACTGTCATTTCTTGTTAACAATATTAGCTTATTCCCAAGAATAAACAGCTTTCACTCTGTTGATACTAGCCAGAAATCAAACCGGCATTTGGATCGCACTTCCTTAACTTTCGTGCAGTATACTGCTTCATCCATTTTCAATGAGCTACCACTCAAATTCAAAAGTCTTAGCAGTAATCGGCGCGCTTTCAAATCGAAACTGAAGAGTTTCCTCACGGGTCACGCCTATGTTGTCGAGGATTTCCTTGAAAAATTAAGCTGATTCTTATGTTTTATTGTTGATTGCGTTTACTTAAACTTATTGCTTGATTTTTTTCTGGTTCATAAACATTTTATTTTTATCTGTTATTACTTTTACGCTGTAATTTCATGTGCTGACACGTTCCATGACCTTGGAGATTTCCTCCTCAATTTGGTCCTACGGAGCTTGACGTGTAAATAAATAAATAAAATAAACACGGTACACTTTAGGAGTCGATGTGTGAGCCTGGCGATAGGATGGCAAAAATGAAAGGGACATCGGTATAGCCTTGAAGTGGGCACTATGAAGTAGTCACTATTGACTCATCTTTCAGAAACAGTCACTTAAAAGCAGGTACGGGCGCCCGTAGCTCCGAAAGTTTCTTGCCGTCTTGTAATGAAATTTCACCTTTGTCACTCTCGACCAACTGAGAAACAGCAGCCAGTTCCAGCGTATAAGATTAGAAAATACGTCAAGCAAAGGCAAACCTGTTTTTATAGCGTTTGTAGACTCAGAGAAAGCCTTTGACAATGCTGACTGCAATACTCTCTCCGAAATAATGAAAGCGGCATGGATAAAATTCACGGAGCGAAATGCTATCTACAACCTATACAGAAACCAGACAGTAGTAGTGAGAGTCGAAGCGCATGAAAGGGAAGCAGTGGTTGAGAAGGGAGTGAGACAGGGTTATAGTCTGTTCTCCATGATGTTATTCAATCTCCACATTGGGCAAGCAGTAAAGGAAAAGAAGAATTTGGAGCAGGAATAAAAGGTCAGAAAGCAGAAATAAACACATTGAGGTTTGTGATGACATTGTAGCTCTGTCAGCTCAGGATTTGGAAGAGAAGTTGAAAGAAATGGACAGCGTCTTAAAGAAGGATGTAATATGAAAGCGAAGAAAAGCGAAAAACAAGGTAATGAAATGTAGTCGAATTAAATGAGGCGGTGCTGAGAGAAGTAAGTCGGAGAAAGGAACACTTTCAGTAGTAAATGACTTGGTATTTGGACTGCTAAATGACTGCTGATGGTCGAAGTAGATACGATGTGAAATGCTAGACTGGCAATGGCAAGAAAAGTGTTTCTGAAGAAGAGAAATTTCGAAACATCGAATGTAGATTTACCATATCTAGAAGTATGAAACCGGAATTTAGTTGCAATAGCGACGTCTGTTGTTTCAAGCCGGCCGGAGTGGCGGAGCGGTTCTAGGCGCTTCAATCTGGAACCGCGCGACCGCTACGGTTACAGGTTCAAATCCTGCCTCGGGCATGGATGTGTGTGATGTCCTTAGGTTAGTTAGGTTTAAGTAGTTCTAAGTTCTAGAAGACTGATGACCTCAGACGTTAAGTCCCATAGTGCTCAGAGCCATTTGAACCATTTTTTGTTGTTTGAAATTCATAAATAATATTTCACTCAATATGATCTCCATTGCTACTTATACGTTTCTCTCACCTTTCCGGCAGGCTACGAATGCCACTAAAAAAAAAAAAAAAAAAAAAAAGTAAAAAAAAACGGTTCTTCTTTTGAAGCGAACCAGTCAGCGAACTATTTTCGTACATTTTCATACGAACTGAAGCATAGTTAAGCGAGAGTGTGTCTCCAGTGATGCAAATAGATGATAATCGGACGGAGCCAAAACTGGAGAATGAGCCGCATGCTCTAGGATTTCCCAGCTGAACGCCTCGATCGTTTCCCATACCCGTTTTTCTGTGTGTGATGGGGCGTTATCATGGAGCAATATGACTTTGTGTCGCCTTTTCCCATATTGCGGTCGTTTCTTTCGTAATGCTAGATGTAAATCGATCATTTGGTGTTGGTAGCTACCAGTGTTAACGGTTTCAGCAGCTCGTAATAGATGACATCCTTCTGATCCCTTGAAACACAGAGAATTTTATTCTTTACAAGGCGATATTGTCTTGCAGTGGATGTCTATGGGTGCCTGGATTCACCCATGATTTACGACGCTTATTATTCCCAAAATACGAGGTGCATTCAAGTTCTAAGGCCTCCGATTTTTTTCTCCGGACTGGAAAGAGATAGAAACAAGCGCATTGTTTTAAAATGAGGCCGTGTTCATTGTCAATACGTCCCAGAGATGACAGCACCGTACGGCAGATGGAATTTTACCGCCAGCGGCCAGAATGAGAACTGTTTTAAATACTTAAAATGGGGACGTTTTCCTAACTTGAACAGCGTGCAATCATTCGTGTTCTGAATTTGCGTGGTGTGAAACCAATTGAAATTCATCGACAGTTGAAGGAGACGTGGTGATGAAGTTATGGATGTGTCGAAAGTGCATTCGTGGGTGCGACAGTTTAATGAAGGCAGAACATCGTGTGACAACAAACCGAAACCATCTCGGGCTCGCAAAAGCCGGTCTGACGACACGATCGAGAAAGTGGAGAGAATTGTTTTGGGGGATCGCCGAATGACTGTTGAATAGATCGCCTCCAGAGTTGGCATATCTGTGGGTTCTGTGTACACAATCCTGCATGACGACCTGAAAATGCGAAAAGTGTCATCCAGGTGGGTGCCACGAATGCTGACGGACGACCACACGGCTGCCCGTGTGGCATGTTGCCGAGCAATGTTGACGCGCAACGACAGCACGAATGGGACTTTCTTTTCGTCGGTTGTGACAATGGACGAGACGTGGTTGCCATTTTTCAATTCAGAAACAAAGCGCCAGTCAGCTCAATGGAAGCACACAGATTCACCGCCACCAAAAAAATTTCGGGTAACCGCCAGTGCTGAAAAAATGATGGTCTCCATGTTCTGGGACAGCGAGGGCGTAATCGTTACCCATTGCGTTCCAAAGGGCACTACGGCAACAGGTGCATCCTACGAAAATGTTTTGAAGAACAAATTCCTTCCTGCACTGCAACAAAAACGTCCGGGAAGGGCTCCGCGTGTGCTGTTTCACCGAGACAACGCACCCGCACATCGAGCTAACGTTACGCAACAGTTTCTTCGTGATAACAACTTTGAAGTGATTCCTCATGCTCCCTACTCACCTGACCTGGCTCCTAGTGACTTTTGGCTTTTTCCAACAATGAACGACACTCTCCGTGGCCGCACATTCACCAGCCGTGCTGCTATTGCCTCACCGATTTTCCAGTGGTCAAAACAGACTCCTAAAGAATCCTTCGCCGCTGCCATGGAATCATGGCGTTAGCGTTGTGAAAAATGTGTACGTCTGCAGGGCGATTACGTCGAGAAGTAACGCGAGTTTCATCGATTTCGGGTGAGTAGTTAATTAGAAAAAAATCGGAGGCCTTAGAACTTGAATGCACCTAATATATCCATTTTTCATCACCTGTTGCTACTGGATGGAGAAACGAGTTTCTTTTGTACAGGGTTATTACAAATGATTGAAGCGATTTCACAGCTCTACAATAACTGTATTATTTGAGATATTTTCACAATGCTTTGCACACACATACAAAAACTCAAAAAGTTTTTTTAGGCATTCACAAATGTTCGATATGTGCTCCTTTAGTGATCCGGCAGACATCAAGCCGATAATCAAGTTCCTCCCACAATTGGCGCAGCATGTCCCCATCAATGAGTTCGAAAGCATCGTTGATGCGAGCTCGCAGTTCTGGCACGTTTCTTGGTAGAGGAGGTTTAAACACTGAATCTTTCACATAACCCTACAGAAAGAAATCGCATGGGGTTAAGTCGGGAGAGCGTGGAGGCCATGACATGAATTGCTGATCATGATCTCCACCACGACCGATCCATCGGTTTTCCAATCTCCTGTTTAAGAAATGCCGAACATCATGATGGAAGTGCGGTGGAGCACCATCCTGTTGAAAGATGAAGTCGGCACTGTCGGTCTGCAGTTGTGGTATGAGCCAATTTTCTGCGGGCTACGCGTGAAACTTGCCCGCACGCGTTCAACCGTTTCTTCGCTCACTGCAGGCCGAACCGTTGATTTTCCCTTACAGAGGCATCCAGAAGCTTTAAACTGCGCATACCATCGCCGAATGGAGTTAGCAGTTGGTGGATCTTTGTTGAACTTCGTCCTGAAGTGTCGTTGCACTGTTATGACTGACTGATGTGAGTGCATTTCCAGCACGACATACGCTTTCTCGGCTCCTGTCGCCATTTTGTCTCACTGCGCTCTCGAGCGCTCTGGCGGCAGAAACGTGAAGTGCGGCTTCAGCCGAACAAAACTTTATGAGTTTTTCTACGTATCTGTAGTGTGTCGTGACCATATGTCAATGAATGGAGCTACAGTGAAATTATGAAATCGCTTCAATCATTTGTAATAGCCCTGTATATGGCGAGCAGCATTTCAGAGTGGTGTCGGGGGACATTCGGCCTGGAATATCTCTGACTGGAACAGAATTGTCTTCAGTGATGAGTCCCGCTTAGAACTGAGCCCCGATGAGCTCTGAATCCGCCCCGGACTGCGGTGGGGGACCAGCCTGACTGTCGCCTGCTATGCGTGTCGACAACCAGGAGTGATGGTGTAGGGCGCCGTTTTTTTTCCATACCAGGCCCCCTTCGGTAGTCACACGCGACACCCCTACCTCACAGCGCTACGTCGACCATATTCCACGCCCTGTTTTATTGCCCTTCGTGGGAAGCCATCCTGGTCTTACATCTGAGCAAGATAACGCCCGCCCGCACACGGCGAGAGTTACTACTGCGTGTGTTCGTGCTTGCCGAATCCTACCTTGGCCAGGAAGGTCGTGGGATCGCTCCCAAATCGAGAACGTTTGGAGCATTACAGACGGCGCCCTCCAACGGGCTCGCGATTTTGAAGAGCTAGCGCGCCACTTTTGACAGAATTTGCCGCGGTATCCCTCAGGAGGACACCCAGGAACTGCGTGGATCAATGGCAAGCTGAATGTCTGCTTGCATTACTGTAAGATGTGGACCAACACTATATTACCTTGCTCAAATTGTGAGGCTCTTTCTCTTAAATACGAGGGCAGTTCAATAAGTAATGCAACACATTTTTTTTCTCGGCCAATTTTGGTTGAAAAAACCGGAAATTTCTTGTGGAATATTTTCAAACATTCCCGCTTCGTCTCGTTTAGTTTCATTGACTTCCGACAGGTGGCAGCGCTGTACGGAGCTGTTAAAGTGGCGTCTGTAACGGATGTGCGCTGCAAACAACGGGCAGTGATCGAGTTTCTTTTGGCGGAAAACCAGGGCATCTCAGATATTCATAGGCGCTTGCAGAATGTCTACGGTGATCTGGCAGTGGACAAAAGCACGGTGAGTCGTTGGGCAAAGCGTGTGTCATCATCGCCGCAAGGTCAAGCAAGACTGTCTGATCTCCCGCGTGCGGGCCGGCCGTGCACAGCTGTGACTCCTGCAATGGCGGAGCGTGCGAACACACTCGTTCGTGATGATCGACGGATCACCATCAAACAACTCAGTGCTCAACTTGACATCTCTGTTGGTAGTGCTGTCACAATTGTTCACCAGTTGGGATATTCAAAGGTTTGTTCCCGCTGGGTCCCTCGTTGTCTAACCGAACACCATAAAGAGCAAAGGAGAACCATCTGTGCGGAATTGCTTGCTCGTCATGTGGCTGAGGGTGACAATTTCTTGTCAAAGATTGTTACAGGCGATGAAACATGAGTTCATCACTTCGATCCTGAAACAAAACGGCAATCAATGGAGTGGCGCCACACCCACTCCCCTACCAAGAAAAAGTTTAAAGCCATACCCTCAGCCGGTAATGTCATGGTTACAGTCTTCTGGGACGCTGAAGGGGTTATTCTGTTCGATGTTCTTCCCCATGGTCAAACGATCAACTCTGAAGTGTATTGTGCTACTCTTCAGAAATTGAAGAAACGACTTCAGCGTGTTCGTAGGCACAAAAATCTGAACCAACTTCTCCTTCTTCATGACAACGCAAGACCTCACACAATTCTTCGCACCCGAGAGGAGCTCACAAAACTTCAGTGGACTGTTCTTCCTCATGCACCCTACAGCCCCGATCTCGCACCGTCGGATTTCCATATGTTTGGCCCAATGAAGGACGCAATCCGTGGGAGGCACTACGCGGATGATGAAGAAGTTATTGATGCAGTACGACGTTGGCTCCGACATCGACCAGTGGAATGGTACCGTGCAGGCATACAGGCCCTCATTTCAAGGTGGCGTAAGGCCGTAGCATTGAATGGAGATTACGTTGAAAAATAGTGTTGTGTAGCTAAAAGATTGGGGAATAACCTGGAGTATTTCAATGCTGAATAAAACAACCCCTGTTTCAGAAAAAAAAAGTGTTGCATTACTTATTGAACTGCCCTCGTAAATCTTCTAATTTTTCTGAAATTATAATCATTTGTTTATCTGTCCAATTTGCGTCCCATTCACACAATCCACTCATGATGCGTACATTTATTTTCTATCCCCTGTACAGTCTAAGAGTGTATAATGAACTGGCTAGAGCGGACTGTGTGAAACACATACCGCAGTACGACACTCTCTCCTATTTATCTGAGAAACGAATTTACTTTTCCGATTGTCGGTAACAGAGGATTCTCATGTATCGGCTAAAGCAGAGGATCCAATATTGACCCCTGTGGGACGCCGCCATCCTTATTATCGTGGCTGCATATTTTTGAAAAGTTGCCCGTGGCTAAAAACACATTCAGGTGCGACGCGCTGCTGCAGCGACGATTTGCTAATTTGCGACGGCTCCAGTGTGTGTGTGTGTCTGTGTGTGAGAGAGAGAGCGAGCAGATAGCAGACACAAAGAGCTGTTGCGCCAAGGCCGGGTCAGCACAGTATGTGCGCTAAGCACTATAAATAGCGGCCACCACACTCCATTACACACGTCGCTCCGCTCCCACTACCACTTAGCATTCCAGTCCGCTGTGAAACAGGTGTCCGTATCAGGCAGTTACTGGCGACAGCGGCGTGGATCTGCACGGCTTCTGTCTTCTCACAGTACTGTTCTCTCACCGACACATGCACTGTAGTTGGCGTATATGTACGAGGGGTTTAAAAAAAGAGTATGTACATAAACTAAACTCCTCCCGAGTAGATCATGAAGGCCCAACGGTACCGACCGGCCGCCGTGTCATCCTCAGACGGATGCGGATATGTAGCGCCATCTACATCTAAATCTACATTTATACTCCGCAAGCCGCCCAACGGTGTGTGGCGGAGGGCACTTTACGTGCCACTGTCATTACTTCCCTTTCCTGTTCCAGCCGCGTATGATTCGCGGGAAGAACGACTGCCGGAAAGCCTCCGTGCGCGCTCGAATCTCTCTAATTTTATATTCGTCATGTCCTCGAGAGGTATGAGTAGGGGGAGCAATATATTCGACACCTCATCCAGAAACGCACCCTCTCGAAACCTGGACAGCAAACTACACCGCGATGCAGAGTCTGCCACTCGAGTTTGCTAAACATCTCCGTAAAGCTATAACGCTTACCACATAACCTGTGACGAAACGCATCGCTCTTCTTTGGATCTTCTCTATCTCCTCTGTCAACGCGACCTCGTACGGATCCCACACTGATGAGCAATACTCGAGTATAGGTCGAACGAGTGTTTTGTAAGCCACCTCCTTTGTTGACGGACTACATCTTCTCTCCCAATGAATCTCAACCTGGCACCCGCCTTACCGACAATTAATTTTATATGATCATTCAACTTCAAGTCGTTCCGCACTCATACTCCCAGATATTGTACAGAAGTAACTACTACCAGTGTTTGTTCCGCTATCATATAATCATACAATAAAGGATCCTTGTTTGTATGTATTCCCAATACATTACATTTGTCTATATTAAGGGTCAGTTGCCACTCACTGCACCAAGTGCCAATCCGCTGCAGATCTTCCTGAATTTCGCTGCAATTTTCTAATGCTGCAACTTCTCTGTATACTACAGCATCATCCGTGAAAAGCCGCATGGAACTTCCGACACTATCTACTAGGTCATTTATATTCTGCCTGTTTACTGTGGTATCAATGTTCGATACCACACTTGTTAGAAGTTGCAGATATCGACCGCGGTCCGCAATAGATATCGCTGGACCCGCGAGTCGCGACTAGCGCCGTTCGCGGCTTGTGACAGGTACACTACTGGCCATTAAAATTGCTACACCAAGAAGATGACGTGCTACAGACGCGAAATTTAACCGACAGGAAGAAGATGCTGTGATATGCAAATGATTAGCTTTTCAGAGCATTCACACAAGGTTGGCACCGGTGGCGACACCTACAACTTGCTGACATGACAAGAGTTCCCAACCGATTTCTCATACACAAACGGCAGTTGACCGGCGTTGCCTGGTAAAACGTTGTTGCGATGCCTCGTGTAAGGAGGAGAAATGCGTACCATCACGTTTCCGACTTTGATAAAGGTCGGATTGTAGCCTATCGCGATTGCGGTTTATCGTATCGCGACCTTGCTGTTCGCGTTGGTCGAGATCCAATGACTGTTAGCAGAATGTGGAATCTGTGGGTTCAGTAGGGTAATACGGAACGCCGTGCTGGATCCCAACGGCCTCGTATCACTGGCAGTCGAGATGACAGGCATCTTATCCGCATGGCTGTAACGGATCGCGAAGCCACGTCTCCATCCCTGAGTGAACAGATGGGGACGTTTACAGGACAACAAGTTCGCAAGGTATGTAATATCTTATTAATGTAGCAAGAAGTTGATAGAATAAATAACAAGCAATAAATAACAATACACCACAGAAACATAAAACAGTACTGTAAATACAGCTTTAAAGCATATAAACAAACAATTAACGCCAACACGATTTCGAGGGAAAATGACAAATGTTATTAACTGTGAAAAATTCGGTGATTTCTGAGTTGCTTGGAAGGGAAATTTCGTGGCATCAATCAAACCATTAAAACAAATCACTTATTACACTCTCCTATTTTTACACCAGAATTCCTAACGAGTATCAAAAATAATCGTTTAGTCTCATAATTTGAACACGTTTGCATGCTTACCCATAACTTACACGCTTGCATTCAAGATTCTGGCGAATACACCGGCTAATAATGTACCAGTATTTCACATGAGCAATGACTTATGTAGCGCTTACATTATCATGTGATCTTATAATGTTAATAACTTAAATGTGTTACCTAGACAAATGTATTCCCGAAATTGCATTACTCTATGTTAACTCTTTTTAGTGTTGTTGTGGCCCCCAGGTCAAAGACTAGTTTGATGTAGCTTTCCATACTACTCTATCCTGTGCAAGATTCTTCAACTCCGAGTAACTACTGCAACCCAAATCTTTCTTAATCTTTGGCCTCCCTCTACGATTTTTAGCCCCCTCTCTTCTCTCCAGTAGTACATTGGTCATCCCTTGATGCCTCGAACGTGTCCTACCAACCAATCCCTTCTTCTATTCAGGTTGTACCACAAATTTCTCTCCTCCCCAATTCTACTCAGAACCTCCTCATTAGTTAGGTGATCTAATCTTCTGCTTTCTTCTGTAGCACCACATTTCAAACGCTTCTATTCGCTTCTTGTCTAAACTCTACATCGTCCATGTTTCACTTCCATACATCGCTACACTTCATACAAATACTTTCAGAAACGACTTTCTGTCCCTTACGTCTATACTCGATGTTAACAAATTTCTGTTCTTCAGTAACGCGTTCCTTGTCTATGCCACTCTACATTTTATAGACTCCCTACTTCGACCATCATCAGTTATTTTGCTCCCCAAATAGCAAAACTTATCTGCTACTTTCTCATTTTCTAATGAAATTCCCTCTGAATCACCTGATTTAACTCGAATACATTCCATCATCCTCGTTTTGCTTTTGTTGGTGTTCATCTTATATCCTCCTTTCAAGACACTGTCCATTCCGTTCAATTACTCTTCCAGATCCTTTGCTGTCTTTAACAGATTTACAATGTCTTCGACAAAGTTCAGAGTTTTTGTTTCTTGTCCTTGGATTTTAACTCCTACTCCAGATGCCTTGCCGCAGTGGTAACACCGGTTCCATGAGATTACGGAAGTTAAGCGCTGTTGGGCTGGGTTAGCACTTGGATGGGTGACCATCTGGTCTGCCGAGCGCTGTTGGCAAGCGGGGTGCACTCAACCCTTGTGAGGCAAACTGAGGAGCTACTTGACTGAGAAGTAGCGGCTCCGGTCTCAGAAACTGACATACGGCAAGGGAGAGTGGTGTGCTGACTTCTGGAAGACGTTCGATACAGTTCCGCACTGGCGCCTGATAAAGAAATTAAGAGCCTACGGAATATCAGACCAGCTGTGTGGCTGGATTGAAGAGTTTTAAGCAAACAGAACACAGCATGTTCTCAATGGAGAGACGTCTACAGACGTTAAAGTAACCTTTGGCGTGCCACAGGGGAGTGTTATGGGACAACTGTTACATTGCAGAAAGTGTCGCCCCTTCTTTCGCAAAGTTGGTCGCAGTTGATGCTCCAAAAACGAACAGTAATACTGTGCATTGATAGTTTGCCGTGGAGGAACCTAATGCGTTAGGATAACACCATCACAGTCGTACACGAGAATCACCATAACTTTCACCATACACATACTTTCGACTTCCGCGGCGACCAATAATGACGCCATTCGTTGGACTGGCGTTTCAGTTTTGGCTCGTACGATGTGGCCCATGTCTCGTCCAGTGCTACGATACGGCGTAAGAAAGCCTCTCCTTCGCGCTCCAAGTGCGTCTGAGCAGCGTCGTAACGCATTCATTTCTGCATTTCCCTCAAGTCATGCGGAACCCATCGTGATGCAGTTTTTCGCATGCCCAGGCGTTCCTTCAGGATGCGAAGCACAGTCGTATGCGCTTAACCGGTTTCGTGGACGCGCTCACGAATCGTATGGCGTCGATCACTGTCCACTAACGCGGCAACAGCATGGACTTCTTCTTCAGAGACGCTAGGACGACCTGCCCGATGCACGCCTGCCACAGTTTGCCGACCTCCGTTGAAGGCTTTTACCCAACGTGCCACTGTTCTGTACGGCAATGCCGATTCCCCGCACGCCTCTTGAAGACCCTGATGACACTGCCGTGCTGTACGACCTCTGCCACATTCAATCTTGATCCAACTCCGTTGTTCCTGTTTCGGAAACACAGTGACACCGTTGCGTTAGACCGCTCGCTCACAAGTGACTGTGTTTCCCTCCACTGTACGCACGCCGGTGACGTGGGACGGCGAGTCCATTTGCTCGGAGGTAAGGTAGATATGTCGACAACGTGTGCTATCAGCGACAGTAGTAGATTCCATTTCATAGTGTCTCCACAGCAGTGTTGCCACTGAAACTCCTAGCAGATTAAAACTGCGAGCCGGACGGAGACTCGAACTCGCGACCTTTGCCTTTCGCGGGCAAGTGCTCTACGAACTGAGCTACCCAAGCCTGACTCACGCCCCGTCCTCACAGCTTTACTTCTGCCAGTACCTCGTCTCCTACCTTTCAAACTTTACAGAAGCTCTCCTGCGAACCTTGCAGAACTAGCACTCCTGAAAGAAAGGATACTGCGGAGACATGGCTTAGCCACAGGCTCGGGGATGTTTCCAGAATGAGATTTTTCACTCTGCAGCTGAGTGTGCGCTGATATGAAACTTGCTGGCAGATTAAAACTGTGTGCCGGACCGAGATTCGAACTCGGGACCTTTGCCTTTCGCGGGCAAGTGCTCTACGAACTGAGCTACCCAAGCCTGACTCACGCCCCGTCCTCACAGCTTTACTTCTGCCAGTACCTCGTCTCCTACCTTTCAAACTTTGCAGAAGCTCTCCTGCGAACGTTGCAGAACTAGCACTCCTAAAAGAAAGGATACTGCGGAGACATGGCTTAGCCACAGCCTGGGGGATGTTTCCAGAATGAGATTTTTCACTCTGCAGCGGAGTGTGCACTGATACGAAACTTCCTGGCAGATTAAAACTGTGTGCCGGACCGAGACTCGAACTCGGGACCTTTGCCTTTCGCGGGCAAGTGCTCTACGAACTGAGCTACCCAAGCCTGACTCACGCCCCGTCCTCACAGCTCTACTTCCAGCAGTACCACGTCTCCTACCTTCCAAACTTTACAGAAGCTCTCCTGCGAACCTTGTAGAACTAGCACTCCTGAAAGAAAGGATATTGCGGAGACATGGCTTAGCCACAGGCTCGGGGATGTTTCCAGAATGAGATTTTTCACTCTGCAGTGGAGTGTGCGCTGATATGAAACTTCCTGGCAGATTAATACTGTGTGCCGGACCGAGACTCGAACTCGCGACCTTTGCCTTTCGCGGGTAAGTGCTCTAACATCTAGAGTTTGGAAGGTAGGAGACGACGTACTGGCAGAAGTAAATGTGTGAGGATGGGGCGTGAGTCGTGCTTGGGTAGCTCCGATGGTAGAGCACTTGACCGCGAAAGGCAAAGGTCCCGCGTTCGAGTCTCGGTCCGGCGCACAGTTTTAATCTGCCAGGAAGTTTCATATCAGCGTACACTCCGCTGCTGAGTGAAAATCTCATTCAGTGTTGCCACTGGTTAAGTTCCAATCTACGTATCTGGCGGGCTGCTTCAACTTGCACGCACGATAAAAGCTATGCTCACCTATGCTCCGTCCGATACATACAGCAACGAAGCTTCGCTGAAATGTGTGTCAGCTGCCGCCAGTACAGCCTGAGTTCGCCGTAAGCGATGCCAGCTGAGAAATGACGCGGCACAAGTCAAGAGACAGGCAGTTGCGTAAGCAGCAGAGGTGAGGAGATGAGGTACAAACACGAGCGAGGCGAGAGAGAACTCTGGGGAACAGCCGAGCGGAAAAACACAGAAGCTGGTTTTATCCCGGAAATTTTATTATTGTTCGTAACCGAATAATCAGCTCTTTTAGGCGTTCTTAATGATCTGCAAACGGAATGATTACTAACGTCAGCAAACAAAATTTTTGCCTTCCCGCAGTGGTAATACCGGTTCCCGTCAGATCACCGGAGTTAAGCGCTGTCGGGCTGGGCTAGCACTTGGATGGGTGACCATCCGGTCTGCCGAGCGCTGTTGGCAAGCGTGCTGCACTCAGCCCTTGTGAGGCAAACTGAGGAGCTACTTGACTGAGAACTAGCGGCTCCGGTCTCCTGAACTGACGTACGGCTAGGAGAGTAGTTTGCCGACCACATGCCCCTCCATATCTGCTACAGTGACGCCTATGGGCTTGAGGATGACATGGCGGCCGGACGGTGCCGTTGGGCCTTCATGGCCTGTTCGGGAGAACTTTCATTTCGAGCAAAATATTGATCACTCAAGTAAAACGCAGACTGGTGCTTTCAGAGTGATGTGCGCTGTGTGGAAGTCCAACCAGAATATTTTCTGTAACTCTTCAGGCTTTCCCGGCGATCTAATGACATCTTGGGTTGTCGGGTGTTCTGCCGGATATCAGCGTCGTACTTGCACGATATTTCGGTCACGTAGCTCGTGACCTTCATCAGGTGCGACCTGAGACTGCTCCTCGAGTGGACCTGGTCCAGTATTTATGCCTATGGCCTTCCCCCTTGTAATGGTCGTCTGGTCGTAGATATTGCTGATTGCTATAATCGCACTATTTCACTCCCATTTACGGAGCTTGTTAGCACTTGATGTTAGGTTGGCGCCATTAAAATGCATTGTGTTATGGTAATCGCTGCCACTTGCTGGATCGCTGCTGTGTCTCGATGTTGATGCTGGCTCTAAATCTGGTTGTCTAGGGTTAAAAACATGAGGTCCCGTGTTTTTTATGTGCTTTTGATGATAAAGAACGAGCGAAACCAACAAATATGTAAACTTCAAATATTTATTACTCTGGTGGCCATCTTAATTCCACTGTCCACCAAAGACCATGACTCAACACAAAGTAGTACTTCCGTTACATGTTCTTTGCATTGTTTATCCACCTCAAACAATAACACACAAACACACTTTACCAAAGTGACATTCCGACTGCCTCTCGACCCTTCTTGCTGCTCGTATTTATAACATTGTCAAAGAACTACTAAAAAGAGATATAGTTTATAAGTCACATGTACATCTGTTATCATAATTTGTGCGGAAAAGTTATTAATTTGCATCGAGTGACATAATTTAACATGTTCTTAAAATGACAGACAGATTTGTTGACTTGACAGAATAATTCTTTGTTACAAAGGCCGTTTTTTAGAAGTTTGTCAATTGACTTCTCTAATTTGCATAAATAAGTAAATAACATGAATTATTAAGAATTACATTGGTTTTCGTCTAAAATAGGATTGATTACGTGAATACTGAGTGAAACCGCTCCTAGTGAACAAATAGGTTTCACTGGGTGATTTTTATTTAAGGAGATCCAAAATACCTAAGTTGGCCACTATTTTTCGTACTTCATATTAATTATTTAAGATGAACTCAGTGTTTTTACATGATGACATTTACTGTATCAGTGATCAAGTGATATAAACTTTTCTGTGGGTCAGTTACTCAGTATAATTTAATGGGTTGACTGTTTATGGAGACATGTTATGCAATCATTGTTAACATACACAATACCTTTGCTAAAATCATAAATATTCGTTAAACTGGTTGAATTTGGAGGGTATCGCATACTTCGGTACAGTAAAGCCTTTAATATGTTCCGTTACACCCTCCACCAACGGCTGCAGGCGCTTCCTCTGTGGTCCGCGCCCATTCCCTGCGACCTGCTGGAGCGCTGCTGCTCCGTTTTCCGTCCGCTGCGGTTCTAAGTGTTCCCTCTGCGGTCCGCGCCTACCAAACCCGCTCCTGGGGGTTTCATCTACGGTCTGGGGTACCAAGCATTCCCCCTGCGGTCCGCGCCCGCTCACCACGACCTGTTGGAGCGTTGCCGCTCCGTTTCTCGTCCGCTGCGGCTCTGGATGTTCCCTCTGCGGTCCGCGCCCACCAGTCCCACTTCTGGGTGTTCCATCTTCGTTCTGGTGCGCCTGGCAGTCCGCCAGGGGCTCGTTTACCATCTCCATGTCTCTGGTTCTTCTGCTTGTGTAGTGTTGCAGCTGGCCCCGCTGCTCCTTTAACAATTCCAGAGCCGGATCCCAGGCTCTGCTTAGCTGGTACCCTGTGTCACGGTTCATAAGATCGTCAGCCATTTTAATTTCTATCGATTCTCTTATAACACTGTCCCAAAATCTGGGTGTTTGTGCTAGAATCTTGGTATCCTCATACTTCATGGCATGATCTAGTTCTAGACAGTGTTCATCAATGGCTGACTTAGTCACCTGTCTTAATCTGGTGTGCCTCTGATGTTCTTTGCACCAGATCTCCACACTTCTTGTCGTCTGGCCAATGTAGGACATGCCACATTGACAAGGTATATTGTAAATCCCTGGTTTTCGTAACCCCAGGTCGTCTTTGACACTCCCCAGCAGTCCCCCGATCTTGTTGGATGGACAGAAAACACACTTGATATTGTGTTTACGGAGGATCCTACTGATTCTGGCAGAAGTAGAGCCAGCATAGGGCAGATATGCCACCTTCTTTGCTTCATCATCAGACTGCAGTCTCAGGTCGCACCTGATGAAGGTCACGAGCTAGGTGACCGAAATATCGTGCAAGTACGACGCTGATATCCGGCAGAACACCCGACAACCCAAGATGTGAGAATATTTTCTGTTTAAGCGATGTTAGAAGCTTACTCTGCGACGTGCGGACACCATCTCTTGTTACCAAAACTAATCCACTTAGAACGCATATTACCAAAGCAACCAAGGAAAACGAAAATGTCGCGAAGAAGGTGCAATTTCTGTCAATCTAGTCATAGGATAATATTAAACGTAATCAAATCCTCGTTGATACAGCGAAAATCGCTCAAAAAGGGGCACTTTTTAACGTAATCTTACTACCGCCATTATACCTGAAGTCTACACTATATGGAAGAACGTGCCAGCGGGAAGATGGGTATTAGTCCTCTACACTGAAGAGCCAAAGAAACTGCTTAATATCGTGTAGGGCCCCCGCGAGCACGCAAGAGTGCCGCAAGACGACGTGTCATGGACTCGACTAATGTCTGAAGTAGTGCTGGAGGGAACTGACAGCATGAATCCTGTTGTGGATTGGCAGGAGACCAACCCGTAATATTAGAGGAAGCCCAAAGGCACGCGTTTTAGCTCACGCAGGCTGCCGTGAGGTCTGGAACAGGTCAAGGAAATTAGACTAGCAAAAAAGGACGTAGCTGCTGGAATACTTAACTTTAATCCATAAAGGGTGAACATCGCTCTTGACGGTACATGTGTTACAGCATCAATAGTAAGTGGTAATGGCGCCTTGCTAGGTCGTAGCAAATGACGTAGCTGAAGGCTATGCTAACTATCGTCTCGGCAAATGAGAGCGTATTTTGTCAGTGAACCGTCGCTAGCAAAGTCGGTTGCACAACTGGGGCGAGTGCTAGGAAGTCTCTCTAGACCTGCCGTGTGGCGGCGCTCGGTCTGCAATCACTGATAGTGGCGACACGCGGGTCCGACGTATACTAACGGACCGCGGCCGATTTAAAGGCTACGACCTAGCAAGTGTGGTGTCTGGCGGTGACACCACAAATCCTGCATGGCTGTCCATAGATCCCAACGAGTACGATTGGGTGGAGATCTCTTCTGAACAGCGTGTTGCAAGGCGTCCCAGATATTCTCAATGATGTTCATGTCTGGAGAGTTTCGTGGCCAGCGGAAGTATTTAAAATCAGAAGAGTATTCCTGGAGCCACTCTGTAGCAATTCTGGAGGTGTGGGGTGTGGCATTGTCCTGCTGAAATTCCCCAACTCCTTCGGAATCCACTATGGACACGAATGGATGGAAGTGACCAGACAGGATGAAACTTCCTGGTACATTAAAACTGTGTGCCGGACGCAGTATCGAACTGGGGAACCTTGCATTTCGCGGGCAAGTGCTCTACCAACTGAGTTACCCAAGCACAACTCACGTCTCGACCTCACACCTCACAGCTTTAATTCCGCCAGTACCTCGTCTCCTTCGCAGGAGAGCTTCTCTGAAGTTTGGAAGGTAGGAGACGAGGTACTGACGGAATTAAAGTTTGACGACAAGAGGTGAGTTGTGTTTAGGTACTTCAGTTGGTAGAGCACTTGCCTGCGAAAGGCAAAGATCCTGGCACACAATTTTAATCTGCCAGGAAGTTTCATATCAGCGCACACTCCGTTACAGAGTGAAAATTTCATTCTGGATCAGACAGGATGCTTACGTACGTGTCACCTGCCAGAGTCTTATGTGGACGTATCGGGGGTCCCATATAAATGGTTCAATGCCTCTGAGCACTATGGGACTTAACATCTGAGGTCATCAGTCCCGTAGACTACTTAAACCTAACTAACCTAAGGACAGCACACACATCCATGCCCGAGACAGGATTCGAACCAGCGACGGTAGCAGCGGCGCGGTTCCGGACTGAAGGGTCCCATGTCACTCCAACTGCACACGCCCCACACCATTACAGAGCCTCCACGAACTTCAACAGTCCCCTGCTGACATGCACAGTTCACAGATTCATGAGGTTGTCTCCATACCCGTACACGTCCATCCGCTCGATACAATTTGAAACGAGACCAGGCAACAAGTTTCCAGTCATCAATAGTCCAATGTCGGTGTTGACGGGCCCAGGCGAGACCTAGAGCTTTGTATTGTGCAGTCATTGAGCGTACACGGCTATGCCTTCGCTCCGAAGGCCCATATCAATGATTGTCCGCACGGTGACACTTCTTGATGGCCCAGCATCGAAATCTGCAGCAATTTGCGGAAGGGTTGTACTTCTGTCGCGTCGAACGAAACTCTTCAATCGTCATCGGTCCCGTCCTTGCAGGATTCTATTCCAGCCTCAGCGATGTCGGAGATCTGATGTTTTACCGGATTCCTGAAATCGTGAAATTGTCGTACCTGAAAATCCCCACTTCATCGCTACCTCGGAGATGCTGTGTACCATTGCCCGTTCGCCGACTATGACACAACGTTCAAACGCACCTAAATCTTGATAGCCTGCCATTGTAGCAACAGTAACCGATCTAACAGTTCTCTTACATAAGCGTTGCCGACCGCAGCGCCGTATTCTGCGTGTTTACTGTGGTATAAACGTTCGATACCACACTTGTTAGGAGTTGCAGATATCGACCGTGGTCCGTAATAGATATCGCTGGACTCGCGAGTCGCGACTAGCACCGCTCCGCGGCGAGTATCCAGCGAGCTCTCGTCCACTCTTGCTCGGGACGTCAACTAGGAATGTAGCATAGCCTTCAACTGATAGGAAGCAACCTCTAACAAGGCGCTTAGTCAGGTATGGCAAAAGTAATGCCTCTCTAGATATGTTTGTAATTATATGTATACAGCATATGAAGAAGTCCCTGTAACACAAGTACAATATATACACTACTCACCATTAAAATTGGTACACCAAAAAGAAATGCAGATGATAAACGCGTATTCATTGAACAAATATATTATACTAGAACTGACATATGATTACACTTTCACGCAATTTGGGTGCATAGATCCTGGGAAATCAGTAGCCAGACCAACAACCTCTGGCCGTAATAACGGCCTTGATACGCATGGGCATTGAGTCAAACAGAGCTTGGATGGCGTGTACAGCTACAGATGCCCATGCAGCTTCAACACGATACCACAGTTCATCAAGAGTAGTGACTGGCGTATTGTGATGAGCCAGTTGCACGGCCACCATTGACCAGACGTTTACAATTGGTGAGAGATCAGGAAAATGTGTTGGCCAGGGCAGCAGTCGAACATTTTCTGTATCCAAAAAGGCCCGTACAGGAGCTGCAACATGCGGCCGTGCATTATCCTGCTGAAATGTAGGGTTTCGCAGGGATCGAATGAAGGGTCGAGCCACGGGTCGTAACATATCTGAAATGTAGCGTCCACTGTTCAAAGTGCCATCAATGCGAACAAGAGGTGACCTAGTCGTGAAACCAATGGTACCCCATATCATCACGCCAGGTGATACGCCAGTACGGCGATGACGTATACACGGTTCCAATGTGTGTTCACCGCGATGTCACCAAACACGGATGCGACCATCGTGATACTGGATGCATCCGAAAAAATGGCACCATCGCAGGCGCTCCTGTGATACAGCGTCAAGGGTAACCGCAGCCACGGTCTCCGAGCTGCATACTGCTGCAAACGTCGTCGAACTGTTCGTGTAGATGGTTGTTGGCTTGCAAACGTCCCCAACTCTTGACTGAGGGATCGAGTCGTGGCTGCACGATGCATTACAGCCGTGCGGATAAGATGCCTGTCATCTCGACTGCTAGTGATACGAGGCCGTTGGGATGCAGCACGGCGTTCCGTATTACCCTCCTGAACCCACCGATTCCATATTCTGCTAACAGTCATTGGATCCCGACCAACGCGAGCAGCAATGTCGCGATACGATCAACCTCAATCGCGACAGGCTGCAATCCGACCTTTACCAAAGTCGGAAACGTGATGGTACGCATTTCTCCTCCTTACACGAGGCATCACAACAACGTTTCACCAGGCAACGCCGATCAACTGCTGTTTGTGTATGAGAAATCGGTTGGAAGCTTTCCTCATGTCAGCACGTTGTAGGTTTCGCCACCGACGCCAACCTTGCGTGAATGCTCTGAAAAGCTAATCGTTTGCGTATCGCAGCATCGTCTTCGTGTCGGTCAAATTTCGCGTCTGTAGCACGTCATCTTCGTGGTGTAGCAATTTTAATGGCCAGTGGTGTATTAAAAACGTATCACGTTAATGCAGCTGGTTTGGAGCATTCATTTTGATAATGTCTCTTCGAGCTTTGTTCGATCCCTACGTTTATAAGACTGGGTAATAGGAAGAATAAACAGAAAATCGAATATTTCAGTAACCGTTTATTCTGATATAACCGAAAGCAGGTTGTTGGAGCGATAACAGGGAGAGCGGCAGTGTTGGCGACACGTAGGCTGGTCCGCAGTGCGTGCACGCACCGCGCTGGCGATCGATAGTGCGTGCCGGCGCGTGCCAGCCCTGCGATGCGGGGGTGGAAGTCAGGGGGAGACGGGCGGACGGCTGGCGCCAAGGTTAAGGCCGGCGCTGCCGCGCGGGTTGCAGCCTGGCAGGGGCGAGCGGGTCCATGGCGCTGCGTGAACGTCCGAGAGAAGTCGTCCGTAGCGACCGAGAAGGCACTGGTGTCGGTGATGTGGTGTCTCTGTGTCCCACTGCTGGAGCCGTGCTGTACTCTGGTGCTAATTACCGGGGCGTGGCGCAGGAATATCCCATAGTACCGCGCACGTACGCTTCTTCGTTATTACACTACTGACCATAAATATTGCTACGCCACGAAGATGACGTGCTACAGACGCGACATTTAACCGACAGGAAGGAGATGCTGTGATATGCAAATGACTAGCTCTTCAGAGCATTCACACACGGTGGACGCCGGTGGGGACACCTACAACGTGCTGACACTAGAAACGTTTCCAACCGATTTCTCATACACAAACAGTAGTTGACCGGCGTTGCCTGGTGAAACGTTGTTGTGATGCCTCGTGTAAGGAGGAGAAATGGGTACCATCACGTTTCCGACTCTGATAAAGGTCGGATTGTAGCTTATCGCGATTGCCGTTTATCGTATCGCGACACTGCTGCTCGCGTTGGTCGAGATCCAATCACTGTTAGCAGAATATGGAATCGGTGGAACTTCCTGGCAGATTAAAACTGTGTGCCCGACCGAGACTCGAACTCGGGAAATTTGCCTTTCGCGGGCAATTGCTCTACCATCTGAGCTACCGAAGCACGAGGTCCCGAGTTCGAGTCTCGGTCGGGCACACAGTTTTAATCTGCCATGAAGTTTCATATCAGCGCACACTCCGCTGCAGAGTGAAAATCTCATTCTGGAAACATCACCCAGGCTGTGGCTAAGCCATGTCTCCGCAATATCCTTTCTTTCAGGAGTGCTAGTTCTGCAAGTTCGCAGGAGAGCTTCTGTAAAGTTTGGAAGGTAGGCAGAAGTAAAGCTGTGAGTACCGGGCGTGAGTCGTGCTTCGGTAGCTCAGATGGTAGAGCACTTGCCCGCGAAAGGCAAATTTCCCGAGTTCGAGTCTCGGTCGGGCACACAGTTTTAATCTGCCAGGAAGTTTCATATCAGCGCACACTCCGCTGCAGAGTGAAAATCTCATTCTGGAATCGGTGGGTTCAGGAGGGTAATACGGAACGCCGTGGTGGATCCCAACGGCCTCGTATCACTAGCAATCGAGGTGACAGCCATCTTATCCGCATGGCTGCAACGGATCGTGCAGCCACGTCTCGATCCCAGAGTCAACAGACGGGGACGTTTACAAGACAATAATCATCTGCACGAACAGTTCGACGACGTTTGCAGCAGCATGGACTATCAGCTCGGAGACCGTGGCTGCGGTTACCCTATACGGCGCATCACAGGCAGTAGCGCCTGCAATGGTATACTCGACGACGAACCTGGGTGCGCGAATGGCAAAACGTCATTTTTTCGGATGAATCCAGGTTCTGTTTACAGCATCATGATGGTCGTATCCGTGTTTGGCGACATCGCGGTGAACGCACATTGGAAGCGTGTATTCGTCATCTCCATACTGGGGTATCACCCGGCGTGATGGTATGGGGTGCCACCGGTTACACATCTCTGTCACCTATTGTTCGCACTGACGACACTTTGAACAGTGGACGTTACATTTCAAATGTGTTACGACCCGTGGCTCTACCCTTCATTCGATCCCTGCGAATCCCTACATTTCAGCAGGATAATGCACTACCGCATGTTTCAGGTCCTGTACGGGCCTTTCTGGATACAGAAAATGTTCGACTGCTGCCCTGGCCAGCACATTCTCCAGATCTCTCACCAATTGAAAACGTCTGGTCAACGGTGGCCGAGCAACTGGCTCGTTACAATACGCCAGTCACTACTCTAGGTGAACTGTGGTATCGTGTTGAAGCTGCATGGGCAGCTGTACCTGTACACGCCATCCGAGCTCTGTTTGACTCAATGTTCTGGCGTATCAAGGGCGTTATTACGGCCAGAGGTGGTTGTTCTGGGTACTGATTTCTCATGATCTATGCACCCAAATTGCGTGAAAATGTAATCACATGTCACTCCTAGTATGATATATTTGTCCAAGGAATACCCGTTTATCATCTGCATTAATTTTTGGTGTAGCAATTTTAATGTCCAGTAGTGTACATTACCACAGCCACAGAAACGAAATAAAAAAATATGTAACTTAGTATTCCTTTATGTATATCAAAATGAAAACAATTAACCTCCATTTTTCGTTGTAAGCTCGTTTACACTTACTTATGTCTTATTGGCGGATGGTATGTCGTAATAATCCTACCTTTTTCTTCTCTATACGAGCGATATGCTGATTAGTGCTAGAATTATGACGACACTGCAGACACTAGGAAATAATTTGCTTGCAGTGTTCAACTACGTCCGGGAAGCACAAATGAAAGAAAAGAAATTAGACGCTTCCTTAGCGTGTAAAGAATCGAGATATTATTTCCATTTGCAGCGGTGTCTATTCGTCGATCTCTTCCTACACAACCCGACCCCGTTTCCTAAAGACGAAGGGATCTCATAAGAAGTATTACACTGAAGCAGCAAAGAAACTAACATCGGCAGCGTATTCAAACTGTTGTTAGATCGGTCACTGCTGCTACAATGGCAGGTAATCAGGAATTAAGTGAGTTTGAACGTGGTGTTATAGTCGGCGAACGACCGATGGGACGACAGCGTCTCCGAGGTAGCGATGAAGTGGGGATTTCCCCGTACGACCATTTCACGAGCGTACCGTGAATATGAGGAATCCGGTAAAACATCAAATCTCTGACATCGCTACGGCCGGGAAAAGATCTGCAAGAACGATACCAACGACGACAGAAGAGAATCGTCCAACGTGACCCTTGCGCAAATTGCTGGAAATTTCAATGCTGAGACATCAAGAAGAGTCAGCGTGTGGACCATTCAACGAAACATAATCGATATCGGCTGTCGGAGCCGAAGGCCCACTCGTGTACCCTTGATGACTGGACGACAGAAAGCTTTACGCCTCGCGTGGGCCCGTCTACACGGATATAGGACAGTTGATGACTGGAAACATGTTGCCTGGTCGGACATATTGCAACGAGCGGATGGACGTCTAGGGGTGTGGAGACAACCTTATGTATCCATGGACCCTGCATGTCACGACAGGAGGGGACTGTTCAAGCTCTTGGAGGATCTGTAACGGGCGTGTGCAATTGGAGTGATATGGGGCCCCGATACGTCTAGATACGACTGTCAGGTGACACGTACGTAAGAAATATGTCTGATCACCTGCATCCATTAATGTCCATTGTGCATTCCGACGGACTGGAGGAATTCCAACAGGACAATGCGACACCCCACACGTCCAGAATGGCTCCAGGAACACTCTTCTGGTGTAAACAATCCGCTGGCAACCCGAGTCCCCAGACATGAACATTATGGAGCGTATCTAGGCTGCGTTTCAAAGAGTCCAGAAGAGATATCCACCCGGTTGTATTGTTACTGATTTGTGGACAGTCCTGCAGGACTCATGGTGTCGGTTCCCTCCAGATACTAGTCGAGCCAATGCCACGTCGTGTTGCGGTACATCTGCGTGCCCGTGTGGGCCTACGCAATATTACTCAGGTGTACCAGTTTCCTTGGCTCTTCAGTGTATATGCAGCACGTACTCCAGTACCCTGTTTTCGAGGAGGAACATGTTCTGTGGACAGACAGCTCCTGCGAGGCAGACTACCCAACAAACACAGAAGCTACGCGGGGCATGCTAAGCGGCAGGCGGATCGAAGCCTCGGCCACGCTGCCTCCAGAGGCTGCGTGCCAGCTTACCTCCCCTCCCTACGCAGCTGCCAGTCCAGCGCGCCAGCTTACCGACTTATTCGTCAAAAACTCTCCGTCTACGTGAAGTGACTGAAATAAGTTTTCGAGATCCTTTGGGATTTTCTACATTTGTACCTAAAACATTGTTACACGTACGCTATTTCCGAAATGAACTCAGAGCTCTGAATTACTTGGCTGGTTCAGATGGCTCTGAGAACTATGGGACTCAACTGCTGTGGTCGTAAGTCCCCTAGAGCTTAGAACTACTTAAACCTAACTAACCTAAGGACATCACACACATCCATGCCCGAGGCAGGATTCTAACCAGCGACCGTAGCGGTCGTGCGGTTCAAGACTGTAGCGCCTTTAACCGCTCGGCCACTCCGGCCGGCTCTGAATTACTTGTCCACTTGCAATAATCTGTTACGAGGGAGAGGTGGCATAACATCTTGCGCTTTCTGTCACTCTGGGCTTGACACTACTGCACGTTTCACGTTGGCCTCATCATTTAGACCCAGATAACAAGTTCAAGAAACGAGCAGAAGTTTTACGCGAAGTAAGCTGTTTGTTGTATCCTCGTCGGCCTCTTTTACGTCGTCTCGACGTCCCTGTAGAGCTGTACCTTGGGGAGCAAGGAGAGGATGTTGGTTGGTGGCCAGTATTGTCGTTCTATGACACAAACTGCACGGAATTAATAACCGGGTTCTTTATCCATAAAGAAAGAGCTACTTGACTTAAGATTCCATGTGCTGTATAGTTATGACGCCTGGGAGGGCGTTGGCGGCGCGTTGCCTGATAGTCTTGACGTTGGCCTCTGGCGATACTCTTGTAACCTCTATGCCTCATGGTGTGCTCGCACTAGCGTACGCCAGCACGCTCTTAAGGTAGCCAAATGGGTCGTCTGGTGGAGCCCTTGAGATAGCCAAAAACGTAGTCACTGCACATACCTCTTAAGGCAGCCAAATGCATCATGAGGTTGTGGTTCCCTGAAGGTAGCCAAATACCCCAACCTGGCAGCAGCTGAATACAAGAGGAGCATAAAGGTGCCGTGCATTGCAATCCATCCTGGTCTTACATTTCAGCAAGATAATACGCGCCCACAGACGGATAGAGTTACCTGATTACAGAAGTTTATTTCTAAGGAACTATGATAGATACACTCCTGGAAATGGAAAAAAGAACACATTGACACCGGTGTATCAGACCCACCATACTTGCTCCGGACACTGCGAGAGGGCTGTACAAGCAATGATCACACGCACGGCACAGCGGACACACCAGCAACCGCGGTGTCGGCCGTCGAATGGCGCTAGCTGCGCAGCATTTGTGCACCGCCGCCGTCAGTGTCAGCCAGTTTGCCGTGGCATACGGAGCTCCATCGCAGTCTTTAACACTGGTAGCATGCCGCGACAGCGTGGACGTGAACCGTATGTGCAGTTGACGGTCTTTGAGCGAGGGCGTATAGTGGGCATGCGGGAGGCCGGGTGGACGTACCGCCGAATTGCTCAACACGTGGGACGTGAGGTCTCCACAGTACATCTATGTTGTCGCCAGTGGTCGGCGGAAGGTGCACGTGCCCGTCGACCTGGGACCGGACCGCAGCGACGCACGGATGCACGCCAAGACCGTAGGATCCTACGCAGTGCCGTAGGGGACCGCACCGCCACTTCCCAGAAAATTAGGGACACTGTTGCTCCTGGGGTATCGGCGAGGACCATTCGCAACCGTCTCCATGAAGCTGGGCTACGGTCCCGCACACCGTTAGGCCGTCTTCCGCTCACGCCTCACGCCCCAACATCGTGCAGCCCGCCTCCAGTGGTGTCGCGACAGGCGTGAATGGAGGGACGAATGGAGACGTGTCGTCTTCAGCGATGAGAGTCGCTTCTGCCTTGGTGCCAATGATGGTCGTATGCGTGTTTGGCGCCGTGCAGGTGAGCGCCACAATCAGGACTGCATACGACCGAGGCACACAGGGCCAACACCCGGCATCATGGTGTGGGGAGCGATCTCCTACACTGGCCGTACACCACTGGTGATCGTCGAGGGGACACTGAATAGTGCACGGTACATCCAAACCGTCATCGAACCCATCGTTCTACCATTCCTAGACCGGCAAGGGAACTTGCTGTTCCAACAGGACAATGCACGTCCGCATGTATCCCGTGCCACCAAACGTGCTCTAGAAGGTGTAAGTCAACTACCCTGGCCAGCAAGATCTCCGGATCTGTCCCCCATTGAGCATGTTTGGGACTGGATGAAGCGTCGTCTCACGCGGTCTGCACGTCCAGCACGAACGCTGGTCCAACTGAGGCGCCAGGTGGAAATGGCATGGCAAGCCGTTCCACAGGACTACATCCAGCATCTCTACGATCGTCTCCATGGGAGAATAGCAGCCTGCATTGCTGCGAAAGGTGGATATACACTGTACTAGTGCCGACATTGTGCATGCTCTGTTGCCTGTGTCTATGTGCCTGTGGTTCTGTCAGTGTGATCATGTGATGTATCTGACCCCAGGAATGTGTCAATAAAGTTTCCCCTTCCTGGGACAATGAATTCACGGTGTTCTTATTTCAATTTCCAGGAGTGTATATCTGTGTGGTTTGATGCGAATTGTAACTTCACTCTTAAAGTACTTAAAGAGTTTCTAATGCTTGTCTTCGTGCTTGCCAACCCCTATCATGGCGAGAAAGGTCACCGGATCTCTCCACAGTTGAGAACGTTGGAAACATTATGGGCAGTGTCCTCCAACCAGCTCTCGATATTGACGATCTGACGACCTTGGACAGAATTTGACACGATATCCCTCAGTTGCACATTCAACAAGCCTATTGATGAATGCCTGGTCGAATAACAGATTGCATAAGGGCTAGAGGAGGACCAACGCGTTGTTCACTTCTTAAATTTGTGGAGCTCTTTCTCTTGAATAAATCATCCAGTTTTTTCTGAAATTGTTATCATTTGTTTGTCTGTGTATCTACATCACATCTGCCGATTTCCGTCTCATTCGGCTAATTCCTTCGTGGTGCGCCTTTTTTTCCTTAGAGTGTACTTCATGCACTTTTGAGATAGGCAACCCAACTTACATCATGTTACACGGGTGCAGCGATGTATGTTGGGTTGCCTATTTTGAGGTGCGTGGAGCGGTTCTAGACGCTCCAGTCTGGAACCGCGCGACCGCTACGGTCGCAGGTTCGAATCCTGCCTCGGGCATGGATGTGTGTGATGTCCTTAGGTTAGTTAGGTTTAAGTAGTTCTAAGTTCTATGCGACTGATGACCTCAGAAGTCCCATAGTGCTCAGAGCCATTTGAACCATTTTTTTGAGGTGCGTGAAGTATTTTCAGGATCAGTTTTATTTTCCAGGAAACCTTGTACTACACTTACATGAATCAAATTTCTTGAGAAATACACAAGCACTTTTAAATAGACGAATATCACTTGCAATCAGTATCTTTCGGTTACTTACTCTCTGGCAACCAACAAGTTCCAGAAATGAGCAGAAGTTTTTCACGAAGTAAGCTATTTCTGCCAAGGCAGCCAAATGCTTGGTGTTGTGGTGTCCTTAATTTAGCCGAAAACCTCGTCAGGACGCACACCTCTCGTAGTAACCAAATGCGTCGTCAGGTGGCAGCCAGCCAGATTCCTCGGCGCTACGCACCTCTCTTAAGGAAGTCAAATGCTTCGTCACACGTCTCTTCTCTTATAGCTCTCAGTCCCAATAATATAAAAGCACATTTAGTTTCGCAATTTTTCGTAAAACTTACCTTCATTGTCATAATGAGCAGTGAATACAAGAAAATAAACAATCAATTCTTTTAAGGAGGTGGTTTCACTTTGAGACCACCGGGACATTCAGTTTTCAACCAGCCATCGTTTCGTTAGCTATACTTGAAAGCGATTTCTCATTTTAGTAGACACAATACCACAACTCGAAACATTCGTCAACTTACAATGCTTAAGGCGGACAATGGTCCTGAAGTGTACAAAAAAATATAATTATCAAAATAAAACAAAATATCAATGGTTCCATTTCGTAACTATTGTTAAAAACAGTGGTATAAACTCACATTTACGTTACAGTAACTTCAGACATAGTTACTTCCTGTGTTAGTTAGCTGCTCAGTGTGATCATTACAAGAAAAACAATGTCATAATCTTCTACAGTCATGCGGCACAATCTTAGTGCTGAATGTCGGTTTGAATGCTGTAAGTGACTGCTAGACTGTACTACCGATTCGTAGAAGTACCTCTGCTCAGTGTATCATTACAACATCTGTCCGTCTTCCAGGAGCGTCGGTGCTTGCGTGTCAAAGGCACTTGTACTCCATAAAAAATTAATGAAACCGTGACTTCATGCAGAAGCCATTGGCATGCAAAGGTTTAAGGTAACCAAATGCCCCACTACTGACAATCTCTACAGGGCGAGTCAGAAACGCCTTTACAACTTTGGAATGATACAGAAATTTGTCGAGATAACTTTCGGAATCGATAGATGTGTCATTTTGTAGAAAACTCCTTCAAGCTTCACATAAAAGAGTCAAGTGTCATTTTGATTCAATGTGACTACCATTTTATTTATTTATTTACACGTCAAGTTTCGTAGGGCCATTTGAGGAGCAAATCTCGAAGGTCATGTAACGTGTCAGTACATCAAATTACAACGTAAAAGTAATAACAGATAAAAATAAAATGTTGAAGAACCCAAGAAAGGCTAGCCATAAGTTTAAGAACACGCAATCAACAATGTGACACACAAATCAGCTTAATTTTTCAAGGAACTCCTCGACAGAATAGGAGTGACCCATGAGGAACTCTTCAGTTTCCACA
Source organism: Schistocerca cancellata (assembly GCF_023864275.1). Lineage (NCBI taxonomy): Eukaryota > Metazoa > Arthropoda > Insecta > Orthoptera > Acrididae > Schistocerca > Schistocerca cancellata. The sequence continues at coordinate 58,369,003 of NC_064637.1, read as the reverse complement.
TGAAAGCGCGTCGATTACTGCTAAGATTCTTGAATTCTTGTGGTAGCTTATTGAAAATGGATGAGTTAAGGAAGTCCGATCCAAATGCAGGTTTAATTTCTGCCGAATGTTAACTGAGTGAAAGCTGCTTATTCTCACTTGGCGGCCGAATCCGAATGGGACTTGGCGGCCAACAATGCCATTCGATCATTTCATTGGGAATAAACTGATATTGTTATCAAGAAACGACAGTAAAGAATTTATATATTGAGAGGCAAATTCCAAAATACCCAGCCTAGTGAACAGGGGTCGACAAGAGGTTCGCGAACTTATTGCCGGAAGCGACCATTTCTGAGCGAGAGAGCGAGAAAAATCCTTTTAGAATGGGATGAGTTACCCCAAAATATAATACCAAACGACATCAGCAAATGAAAATAAGCTGAGTAGATTAATTTTCGTGTCGAACGATCAGTTACTTCAGATACTGTAACCAATTTTTTCACACACTCGTTGCAGCAAATCGGGCGTAACTTGTGCAACGGCAGCGGTGACTCGATTTTTCACGTCGGCTAAAATGTTTTGTAGTGAAGGAACGTACACACGGTCTTTGAAGAAACCCCAGAGAAAGAAATCCAATGGTGTCAAGTCTGGTGACGGAGGTGGTCATACGAGTGGTCCTTCACGGTCAATCCGCCGACCTGTGAAGCAATTATCGAGGAAACTTCCCACTTCCGTGAGGAACTGGGGTGGTGCATTGTCCTGCTAGTCCCATCTCGGTCATGGTCATCGCTTTGTGGAATTAAAAAGCTTTCAAGGATATCCGCATACACAATACACAAGTGAAAGTAGCCGTGGTAACTGCACACTACGCCCATGGTGGCTGAAACGGGTTGCTGGAGCACTACGGGAATCAGACTGGCGGTTGTCTGCTACAAAATGACACATCTTCCGATTCAGTAAGTTATCTCGGTAAATTTCTGTATCATTCGAAAGTTGTAAAGTTCTTTTTAACTCACTGTATGAAGGTAGCTATATACGTGGACATTCGCTATTACTCCTAGAACCTCTAATACCTCGTCAGTAGCCACTAAGGAAGTCAAATGCCACGACACGTTGTCTTTCACTTAAGGTAGCCAAATGGCTCGTCAAGAGCAATTTGGCTAAATGTAGCCAAATGTTCGTCCCTAGGCATTTCATTCTACACCACTGGCCATTAAAATTGCTGCACCACGAAGATGACGTGCTACAGATGCGAAATTTACCCGACAGGAACAACATGCTGTGATATGCAAATGATTAGGTTTTCAGAGTATTCACACAAAGTTGGCACCGGTGGCGACACCTACAACGTGCTGACATGAGGAAAGTTTTCAACCGATCTCTCATACACAAACAGCAGTTGACCGGCGTTGCCTGGTGAAACGTTGTTGTGATGCCTCGTGTAAGGAGGACAAATGCTTACCATCACGTTTCCGACTTTGATAAAGGTCGGATTGTAGCCTATCGCGATAGCGGTTTATCGTATCGCGACATAGCTGCTCGCGTTGGTCGAGATCCAATGACTGTTAGCGGAATATGGAATCGGTGGGTTCAGGAGCGTAAAACGGAACGCCGTGCTGGGTCGCAACGACCTCGTATCACTAGGAGTCGAGATGACAGACATCTTATCCGCATGGCTGTAACGGATCGTGCAGCCACGTCTCGATTCCTGAGGGAACAAATGGGGGAGTTTGCAAGACAACAACCATCAGCACGACGTTTGCAGCAGCATAGACTATCAGCTCGGAGACCACTGCTGCGGTTACCCTTAACGCTGCATCACAGACAGGAGTGCCTGCGGTTGTGTACTCGACGACGAACCTGGGTGCACGGATGGCAAAACGTCATTTTTTTCGGATGAATCCAGGTTCTGTTTACAGCATCATGACGGTAGAGAAAGTGTATGAGGATATTGAAAGGGTAATGCAGTATGTAGAGGGGGACGAAAATCTAATAGTCATGGGCGACTGGAATGCAGTTGTAGGGGAAGGAGTAGAAGAAAAGGTTACAGGAGAATATGGGCTTGGGACTAGGAATGAAAGAGGAGAAAGACTACTTGAGTTCTGTAACAAGTTTCAGCTAATAATAGCGAATACTCTCTTGAAGAATCACTAGAGGATGAGGTATACTTGGAAAAGGCCGGGAGATACGGGAAGATTTCAATTAGATTACATCATGGTCAGACAGAGATTCCGAAATCAGATACTGGATTGTAAGGCGTACCCAGGAGCAGATATAGACTCAGATCACAATATAGTAGTGATGAAGAGCAGGCTGAAGTTCAAGGCATTAGTCAGGAAGAATCAATACGCAAAGAAGTGGGATACGGAAGTACTAAGGAATGACGAGATACGTTTGAAATTCTCTAACGCTATAGATACAGCAATAAGGAATAGCGCAGTAGGCAGTACAGTTGAAGGGGAATGGACATCTCTAAAAAGGGCCATCACAGAAGTTGGGAAGGAAAACATAGATACAAAAAAGGTAGCTGCGAAGAAACCATGGGTAACAGAAGAAATACTTCAATTGATTGATGAAAGGAGGAAGTACGAAACATGTTCAGGGAAAATCAGGAGTACAGAAATACAAGTCGCTGAGGAATGAAATAAATAGGAAGTGCAGGGAAGCTAGCCGGCCGGAGTGGCCGCGCGGTTAAAGGCGCTACAGTCTGGAACCGCACGACCGCTACGGTCGCAGGTTCGAATCCTGCCTCGGGCATGGATGTTCCTTAGGTTAGTTAGGTTTAAGTTGTTCTAAGTTCTAGGAGACTTATGACCACAGCAGTTGAGTCCCATAGTGCTCAGAGCCATTTTTTTTGCAGGGAAGCTAAGACGAAATGGCTGCACGAAAAATGTGAAGCCTTCGAAAAAGATATGATTGTCGGAAGGACAGACTCAGTATACAGGAATGTCAAAACAACCTTTGGTGACATTAAAAGTAACGGTTGTAACATTAAGAGTGCAACGGGAATTCCACTGTTAAATGCAGAGGAGAGAGCAGATAGGTGGAAAGAATACATTGGAAGCCTCTATGAGGGTGAAGAATTGTCTGATGTTATAGAAGAAGAAACAGGAGTCGATTTAGAAGAGACAGGGGATCCAGTATTAGAACCGGAATTTAAAAGAGCTTTGGAGGACTTTTGGTCAAATGAGGCAGAAGGGATAGATAACATTCCATCAGAACTTCTAAAATCATTGGGGGAAGTGGCAAGAAAACGACTATTCACGTTGGTGTGTAGAATATATGAGTCTGGCGAAATAGCATCTGACTTTCGGAAAAGCATCATCTACACAATTCCGAAGACGGCAAGAGCTGACAAGTGCGAGAATTATCGCACAATCAGCTTAACAGCTCATGCATCGAATCTGCTTACAAGAATAATATACAGAAGAATGGAAAAGAAAATTGAGAATGCGCTAGGTGACGATCAGTTTAGCTTTAGGAAAAGTAAAGGGACGAGAGAGGCAATTCTGACGTTACGGCTAATAATGCAAGCAAGGCTAAAGAAAAATCAAGACACTTTCATAGGATTTGTCGACCTGGAAAAAGCGTTCGACAATGTAAAATGGTGCAAGCTGTTCGAGAGTCTGAAAAAAGTAGGGGTATGCTATAGGGAGAGACGGGTCATATACAATATGTACAACAGTCAAGAGGGAATAATAAGAGTGAACGATCAAGAACGAAGTGCTCGTATTAAGAAGGGTGTAAGACAAGGCTGTAGCCTTTCGCCCCTACTCTTCAATCTCTTCATCGAGGAAGCAATGATGGAAATAAAAGAAAGGTTCAGGAGTGGAATTAAAATACAAGGTGAAAGGATATCAACGATACGATTCGCTGATGACATTTCTATCCTGAGTGAGCCTTAATTTGAGGAAGAAATTTATGAGGATGTACGTCTGGAGTACAGCATTGTATGGTAGTGAAACATGGCCTGTGGGAAAACCGGAACAGAAGAGAATCGAAGCATTTGAGATGTGGTGCTATAGACGAATGTTGAAAATTAGGTGGACTGATAAGGTAAGGAATGAGGAGGTTCTACGCAGAATCGGAGAGGAAAGGAATATGTGGAAAACACTGATAAGGAGAACGGACAGGATGATAGGACATCTGCTAAGACATGAGGGAATGACTTCCATGCTACTAGAGGGAGCTGTAGGGGGCAAAAACTGTAGAGGAAGACAGAGATTGGAATACGTCAAGCAAATAATTGAGGACGTAGGTTGCAAGTGCTACTCTGAGATGAAGAGGTTAGCACAGCAAAGGAATTCGTGGCGGGCCGCATCAAACCAGTCAGAAGACTGATGATAAAAAAAAAAAAGACGGTCGCATCCGTGTTTGGCGACATCACTGTGAACGCACATTGGAAGCGTGTATTCGTCATCGCCATACTGGGGTATGACCCGGCGTGATGGTATGGCGTGCCATTGGTTACACGTCTCGGTCACCTCTTGTTCGCATTCACGGCACTTTGAACAGTGGACGTTACATTTCAGATGTGTTACGACCCGTGGTTTTACCATTCATTCGATCCCTGCGAAACCCTACATTTCAGCAGGATAATGCACGACCGTATGTTGCAGGTCCTGTGCGGGCCTTTCTGGATACAGAAAATGTTCGATTGCTGTCCTGGCCAGCACATTCTCCAGATCTCTCACCAACTGAAAAAGTCTGGTCAATGGTGGCCGAGCAACTGGCTCGTCACAATACGCCAGTCACTACTCTCGATGAACTGTGGTATCGTGTTGAAGCTGCATGGGCAGCTGTACCTGTACACGCCATCCAAGCTCTGTTTGACTCAATGCCCAGGCGTATCAAGGCCGTTATTACGGCCAGAGGTTGTTGTTCTGGGTACTGATTTCTCACGATCTATGAACCCAGATTGCGTGAAAATATAATCACATGTCAGTTCTAGTATAATATATTGGCAAATGAATACCCGTTTATCATCTGCATTTCTTCGTTGTGTAGCAATTTTAATGGCCAGTAGTGCAGGTTATCAAATATCCGGTCAATCGGCTATACTCGTAAGGTAGCCAAATGGCTCGTCGCTTGCGCTTTCTCTTACGGTATCGAAATGCATCGGAAGCAGGCGTTTCTCTGAAAACAACCGAATGGTTCAAATGGCTCTGAGCACTATGGGAGTTAACATCTGTGGTCATCAGTTCCCTAGAACTTATAACTACTAAAACCTAACTAACCTAAGGACATCACACACATCCATGCCCGAGGCAGGATTCGAACGTGCGACAGTAGCGGTCGCGCGGTTCCCGATTGTAGCGCCTAGAACCGCTCGGCCACCCCGGCCGGCTCAACGACAGTTAACGACATTTACGTTTTTTTTAAAAAAAATTTTTTGTGATGAGTTTGAAGTAAGCAAGAAGTAAAATGCTTGTTGGTGTTGCTAAGATTGTGCTGTATCCTACTTATACATCAACACCTACTTGGAAAGCCCGCCCGGTTGACCGTGCGGTCTAACGCACGGCTTTCCGGAGCGGGAAGGAGCGCCTGCTCCCCGGCAGGAATCCGCCCGGCGGACTTGTGTCGAGGTCCGGTGAGCCGGCCAGTCTGTGGATGGTTTTTAGGCGGTTTTCTATCTGCCTCGGCAAATGCGGGCTGGTTGCCCTTATGCCGCCTCAGCTACATTATGTCGGCTATTGCTGTGCGACCAAGGTCTCCACATACGCGTGCACCACCATTACTCTACCACGCAAACATAGCGGTTACACTCGTCTGGTTTGAGACGTTCCCTGGGGGGGCCACCGGGGGCCGAACCACACGATAACCCTGGGTTCGGTGTGGGGCGGCGGTGGGGTGAAGTGGACTGCGGTAGTCGTGGGGTTGTGGACCACTGCGGCTGCGGCAGCGACGGGTCCTTGGTTAACATACAACATACAACCTACTTAAAAAGTATACTGTAAATAGTAACTAAACACATTCAACGAAATGTGGTTTTTTAGGCATTTCTGGTGGTGGGCACGCGGTACAGTCCCGCCCCCACCCACTCTACTTGGTACTATGCGTAATCGATAATGTGTTGGTACTGCTAGGATTAATGGGCGTAGGGCGTCAGACGGGCCGCCTTGGAGCAGGAGAGGCACCACAGGACATTTTAATTCCCACTCTCTACACTTTTACAAATAAATTCATAAAACTTTGTCAGCATGATGAGGAGGCATTCAGGATTCACACTCATAGCAGTGGAAATTCAAAACAGAACAAAATAATTTTGTTTTACATCTGAAATTTCATCATTTTTCACTTACTATTGGCTGCATTGTTGCTAAAGGTACTGTTTTCTTCATAAGCAAGACAGATTCTCCGATGAATTTTGCACAGCATACAAACCATACTTACAGTTGTATGAAACTCTAGAATTTATTTAATTTATGAAAAAATAATTGAGTTGTTACATTTTAAACTTCATGTTTAGAAAAAACGAAAATTTTATACTTAATTATCTCAAATTTACCACAGTTTTTAATAGATTTGGAAAATCCTAGAGTCTTGCATAAGAAGTTTGTGTTTGATAAGCATAGGAAGTTTGAAAGTAATAAGATATTTATTTTGGATGTTACATGTACCTAAGTAAAGAATTTTTTTTTGTCGAAATTGGCCGTTAAAGTTTCTGCTTGTATTTGGCATTCTTTTAGAACCGTCCACCACTATAAGCAGGTTCTTTTTCATTTTCTAAATCAGTTTTCTTCCTTTTCGCATTACTGTCATGCACTCTTCTTGATTTTATCACCTCAAAAAATGATTTATCTGCTTTCACTACTTGTTCTCTGTCTATCGCGTACAAAGTTCACTTTAGGCTTAATTCCCATTTTCTCTAAAACATATTACCTGCTTTGCACACTATCATTAAAACATGAACTGCATCATAAACACCAATAGCAACTGCACTGCTTGCCAGAGAAATGGTTTCTGGAAATCTTTCCCATAGATATTGATAAAAAGTTTCATTTGGGTTTTGGGTACCGCCATGGACACATTTCTTCAGAGAAAGTATCGGTATCAAAGTCCTCTGTTTCACGTATGACAATCTCTGGCGCAAATGTAAACATTGAGATGGTACAGAACGACGTACACTTACGTATGACGGAAGACCGGTGTGCAAAGGGGTGTGGCGCTGCACCTTGGTACACTTACAGGGTGTTTCAAAAATGACCGGTATATTTGAAACGGCAATAAAAACTAAACGAGCAGCGATAGAAATACACCGTTTGTTGCAACAGTACATTTTCAGGCGGACAAACTTTCGAAATTACAGTAGTTACAATTTTCAACAACAGATGGCGCTGCAAGTGATGTGAAAGATATAGAAGACATCGCAGTCTGTGGGTGCGCCATTCTGTACGTCGTCTTTCTGCTGTAAGCGTGTGCTGTTCACAACGTGCAAGTGTGCTGTAGACAACATGGTTTATTCCTTAGAACAGAGGATTTTTCTGGTGTTGGAATTCCACCGCCTAGAACACAGTGTTGTTGCAACAAGACGAAGTTTTCAACGGAGGTTTAATGTAACCAAAGGTCCGAAAAGCGATACAATAAAGGATCTGTTTGAAAAATTTCAACAGACTGGGAACGTGACGGATGAACGTGCTGGAAAGGTAGGGCGACCACGTACGGCAACCACAGAGGGCAACGCGCAGCTAGTGCAGCAGGTGATCCGACAGTGGCCTCGGGTTTCCGTTCGCCATGTTGCAGCTGCGGTACAAATGACGCCAACGTCCACGTATCGTCTCGTGCGCCAGAGTTTACACCTCTATCCGTACAAAATTCAAACGCGGCAACCCCTCAGCGCCACTACCATTGCTGCACGAGAAACATTCGCTAACGATATAGTGCACAGGATTGATGACGGCGATATGCATGTGGGCAGCATTTGGTTCACTGACGAAGCTTATTTTTACCTGGACGGCTTCGTCAATAAACAGAACTGGCGCATATGGGGAACCGAAAAGCCCCATGTTGCAGTCCCATCGTCCCTGCATCCTCAAAAAGTACTGGTCTGGGCCGCCATTTCTTCCAAAGGAATCATTGGCCCATTTTTCAGATCCGAAACGATTACTGCATCACGCTATCTGGACATTCTTCGTGAATTTGTGGCGGTACAAACTGCATTAGACGACACTGCGAACACCTCGCGGTTTGTGCAAGATGGTGCCCGGCCACATCGCACGGCCGACGTCTTTAATTTCCTGAGTGAATATTTCGATGATCGTGTGATTGCTTTGGGCTATCCAAAACATATAGGAGGCGGCGTGGATTGGCCTCCCTATTCGCCAGACATGAACCCCTGTGACTTCTTTCTGTGGGGACGCTTGAAGGACCAGGTGTACCGCCAGAATTCAGAAACAATTGAACAGCTGAAGCAGTACATCTCATCTGCATGTGAAGCCATTGCGCCAGACACGTTGTCAAAGGTTTCGGGTAATTTCATTCAGAGACTACGCCATATTATTGCTACGCATGGTGGATATGTGGAAAATATCGTACTATAGAGTTTCCCAGACCGCAGCGCCATCTGTTGTTGAAAATTGTAACTACTGTAATTTCGAAAGTTTGTCTGCCTGAAAATGTACTGTTGTCCCAAGCATATTGCAACAAACGGTGTATTTCTATCGCTGCTCGTTTAGTTTTTATTGCCGTTTCAAATATACCGGTCATTTTTGAAACACCGTTTAAGACCAATAACGTGCCTTATAATCTCTCAGATATGTATGTTTTACGCATCAAACTATTCAGGAAGATGTGCGCCACAAAATTAGCATATTTTTGAAAAATCAGTTTTTTTTAAATTTTTGGCTTCACCAAGAGAAAATTTTCTTACGGTAACCAAATACATGGCCGGTATCCTTCTTTCTTAAACTAAAACTAAACTCCTCCCGAACATGCCTTGGAAGGCCCAACGGTACCGACCGGCCGCCGTGTCATCCTCAGGCCACAGGCGTTAGTGTATGCGGATTTGGAGGGCCATATGGTCAGCACACCGCTCTGCCGGCCGTATGTCAGTTTCCGAGACCGGAGCCGCTACTTCTCAGTCAAGCAGCTCCTCAGTTTGCCTCACAAGGGCTGAGTGCACCCCGCTTGTCAACAGCGCTCGGCAGACCGGATGGTCACCCATCCAGGTGCTAGGCCAGCCCAACAGCGCTTAACTTCGGTGACCTGACGGGAACCAGTGTTACCACTGCGGCAAGGCCTTTGACCACATTTACACAGATTTAAATGAAATATCACATTCTCAGTTTACGTATGCCGTCCTTTCACTCTCTCATTCCCCACTAAACACTCACACAACGAAAACAAGATGAAACATTAATTTTCCGAAGTACTTCTAATTATGTACGAATCTGTGGTAATGAAGTTAAAGAAAATTCCAGAAAAATAGATTATATGAACATATCCTGTTGGCTGTAGTTTCAGTTGGTGCTATAGCTCAGTTTGACAATGCCAGCATAGTTACTGCGTGTTCCAAATAAAAATCCATATCTCTGTAAGTTTTGAAGTTATTGATCTGAATTGTAACACCATTGCTGTGTTATGTATAGAATTTGGTATACCAAGTATTAAAAAGATGTATTAATATTAAATATTACATCTTCAGATTCATTCAGAGTGTGTGCAACGTAGTGCTCAAAGCGTTAAGCAGGTCCACGGGTGCCTCACCCCACCAGCTAGCGCCAACTGTGCCAGCGTGAGAACCGAGCATCTGCTCTCCCCCCGACTCGACGGCAAGCTACACTTTTAACGCAAGGTGACGACTCGTAAAAATTTGCGACGTTACAATCACAGGCCTGTTCTCTTAAGGTAGCCAACGCCTCGTCACGTAACGCTGGTGTTAAGGTGTACAATGTACACTACTGGCCATTAAAATTGCTACACCAAGAAGATGACGTGCTACAGCCGCGAAATTCAACCGACAGGAAGAAGTTGCTGTGATATGCAAATGATTAGCTTTTCAGAGCATTCACACAAGGTTGGCACCGGTGGCGACACCTACAACGTGCTGACATGAGCAAAGTTTCCAACCGTTTTGTCATACACAAACAGCAATTGACCGACGTTTCCTGGTGAAACGTTGTTGTGATGCCTCGTGTAAGGAGCAGAAATGCGTACCATCACGTTTCCTACTTTGATAAATGTCGTACTGGAGCCTATCGCGATTGCGGTTTATCGTATCGCGACATTGCTGCTCGCGTTGGTCGAGATCCAATGACTGTTAGCAGAATATGGAATCGGTGGGTTCAGGAGGATAATATCGAACGCCCTGCTGGATCCCAACGGCCTCGTATCACTAGCGGTTGAAATGACAGGCTTCTTATCCGCTTGGCTGTAATGGATCGTGCAGCCACATCTCGATCCCTGAGTCAACAGATGGGGACGTTTGCAAGACAACAACCATCTGCACGAACAGTTGGAGGACGTTTGCAGTAGCATGGACTATCAGGTCAGAAACGGTGGCTGCGGCTACCCTTGACGCTGCATCACAGGCAGGAGCGCCTGCGATGGTGTACTCAACGACGAACGTGGGTGCACGAATGGCAAAACGTCATTTTTTCGGATTAATGCGGATCCTGTTTACAGCATCATGATGGCCGCATCCGTGTTTGGCGACATCGCGGTGAACCTACATTGGAAGCGTGTATTCGGCATAGGCATACTGCCGTATCACCCGGCCTGATGGTATAGGGTGCCATTGGTTACACGTCTCGGTCACCTGTTGTTCCCATTGACGGCACTTTGAACAGTGGAAGTACATTTCAGATGTGTTACGACCCGTCATTCGATCGCAGCGAAAACCTACATTTCAGCAGGATAATGCACGACCGCATGTTGCAGGTCCTGTACGGGCCTTTCTGGATACAGAAAATGTTTGACTGCTGCCCTGGCCAGCACATTCTCCAGATCTCTCACCAACTGAAAAGGTCTGGTCAATGGTGGCCGAGCAACTGGCTCGTCACAATACGCCAGTCACTACTGTCGATGAACTGTGGTATCGTGTTGAAGCTGCATGGGCAGCTGTACCTGTACACACCATCCAAGCTCCGTTTGACTCAATGCCCAGACATATCAAGGCCGTTATTACGGCCAGAGGAGGTTGTTCTGGGTACTGATTTCTCAGGATGTATGCACCCAAATTGCGTGAAAATGTAATCACATGTCAGTTCCAGTATAATATATTTGTCCAGCGAATACCCGTTTATCATTTGTATTTCTTCTTGGTGTAGCAATTTTAATGGCCGGTTGTGCAGTTGAATTACGTACTTAGCGCTGCTGCCTCATCGTAACCTGGCCATTCGGTATAACAGGACGCCAGAGAGGGTGCCCTCATTAGCCGTGACTCTGCGTGGCCGCGGGGGCGCGCCTCATGACTTATGAGTCGCTGCACTGAGGGGGTGCGAGGCGCGGTAATAGCCCGGCGGCTGTGTGCGCGTGTGTGTGTGTGTGTGTGTGTGTGTGTGTGTGTGTGTGTGTGTGTGTGTGTATGTGTGTGCTCTGGGGAGCGTTAATGCAAGGGCCACTCCAGCAGTGCGTGCCCACAGACTGTTTGCCGAGAGTCGAGGTTTGGTGCGAAAGCAGAGCAGCGTTAAAAGTTGACTGCACTGTTATGTGGGTCGTTCTAGAGGTAAACAACGTCTGTATCTCCAGAAATTTTATTACAGTGGTTCCTAATTTCGGGGTAATCACCCCCTAAGGGCTAAAATGAAATTTTCTGAAGGATAAAAAAATAAACGGTTCGATTCTGTTTCAGTCACGAAACTAAATTATTTGCAAAACGTCTCTACTATTATCAAAATTTAAAAGACTCTAATACTGATTATATAAGTTATCAATAATTACTTTTTCGCAATTAGTAAGCCGGCCGCTGTGGACTAGTGGCTGTAGGCGCTTCAGTCCGGAACCGCGCTGCTGTTACGGTCGCAGGTTCGAATCCTGCCTAAGGCTTGGATGTGTGTGATGTCCTTAGGTTCGTTAGGTTTAAGTACTTCTAAGTCTAGGGGTCTGATGACCTCAGATATTAAGTCCCATAGTGTTTAGAACCATTTCAACCATTTTTTTTAATCCAGAAGGAATAACATACCTGACACAGAAACTGGTATGGTAAACTGTTTTAAGATTTTAAAAAAATATTAAAAAGTTTTACATGAGAATACGAAAATGTCATTGCTCACATGATTAAAACAGTAGAGCGGAAAAGCTGTGAATCTTTTTTCCGAACATTCTTTGTCTGTCTAATACAAAACACTGCTAAAAGACGGTACGTCATGGATTAAAAAGTGCGGAATCCCAATATAGTGGATGGGTCCAGAGCAAATCGTATCATAGTGATCTATTTATTTTATTCTTACTGATAGATCACTATGATACGATACTGGAATTCCGCAGTTGTTAGGCGGTGTTAGAATGCAGGGACTGTGGATATTTTTAAAAATATCGGGAATATTTTTAAAAATATCATTATCGGACCTCCATATGACGATACATCGATATATGGACGGAAGAAATATCGAAGTAGCGGCCTACGTTTATAAAGGGTAGCGAGAGAGCAACCAGCCCCGCCGCAGACTCCCCTAAGCTTCGTGTTAATTCCCCAAGACTCCGCTCTCGAAAAGCGCGTTTTCACTGGCTCACCTTTTTACCATTCTGACGCGTGCGAAACTCGTGTTAACATTCAGTCTTGGCCCGGTCACGCTTCGAAGTGGCTGTCTCTCCCCTTGGCCGTACCACGCGCCGCCATACGACGTCACAGCCGTATCGCGTGACCGAAACACTCTCCTTTCATTACTCGCTACATTTCGCGAGGCCTCTTGTAGGCAGACTGGCGCCGACCCCCATAACGCCCTGCGTCTCGGCGCATCGGCAGCTCGCAAAGGGCGGTTCACGAGGGACCGAACTGCGGCGATTCAGCACACTCGGCGAAAGCTGTGCTGTTCAGGAGAAGTGCGTCTTCTCACGTAAGCGTCGCTACTCTAAAGTGGCAATAGCCGTTCCGGGCCGTGTCTCCCGCTCGATTAGGCGTGCGGTTGATGGCAAGCAATACACAGTTGGATATACAGGGTGGTCCATTGGTAGTGACCGGGCCAAATACACTCCTGGAAATTGAAATAAGAACACCGTGAATTCATTGTCCCAGGAAGGGGAAACTTTATTGACACATTCCTGGGGTCAGATACATCACATGATCACGCTGACAGAACCACAGGCACATAGACACAGGCAACAGAGCATGCACAATGTCGGCACTAGTACAGTGTATATCCACCTTTCGCAGCAATGCAGGCTCCTATTCTCCCATGGAGACGATCGTAGAGATGCTGGATGTAGTCCTGTGGAACGGGTTGCCATGCTATTTCCACCTGGCGCCTCAGTTGGACCAGCGTTCGTGCTGGACGTGCAGACCGCGTGAGACGACGCTTCATCCAGTCCCAAACATGCTCAATGGGGGACAGATCCGGAGATCTTGCTGGCCAGGGTAGTTGACTTACACCTTCTAGAGCACGTTGGGTGGCACGGGATACATGCGGACGTGCATTGTCCTGTTGGAACAGCAAGTTCCCTTGCCGGTCTAGGAATGGTAGAACGATGGGTTCGATGACGGTTTGGATGTACCGTGCACTATTCAGTGTCCCCTCGACGATCACCAGTGGTGTACGGCCAGTGTAGGAGATCGCTCCCCACACCATGATGCCGGGTGTTGGCCCTGTGTGCCTCGGTCGTATGCAGTCCTGATTGTGGCGCTCACCTGCACAGCGCCAAACACGTATACGACCATCATTGGCACCAAGGCAGAAGCGACTCTCATCGCTGAAGACGACACGTCTCCATTCGTCCCTCCATTCACGCCTGTCGCGACACCACTGGAGGCGGGCGGCACGATGTTGGGGCGTGAGCGGAAGACGGCCTAACGGTGTGCGGGACCGTAGCCCAGCTTCATGGAGACGGTTGCGAATGGTCCTCGCCGATACCCCAGGAGCAACAGTGTCCCTAATTTGCTGGGAAGTGGCGGTGCGGTCCCCTACGGCACTGCGTAGGATCCTACGGTCCTGGCGTGCATCCGTGCGTCGCTGCGGTCCGGTCCCAGGTCGACGGACACGTGCACCTTCCGCCGACCACTGGCGACAACATCGATGTACTGTGGAGACCTCACGCCCCACGTGTTGAGCAATTCGGCGGTACGTCCACCCGGCCTCCCGCATGCCCACTATACACCCTCGCTCAAAGTCCGTCAACTGCACATACAGTTCACGTCCACGCTGTCGCGGCATGCTACCAGTGTTAAAGACTGCGATGGAGCTCCGTATGCCACGGCAAACTGGCTGACACTGACGGCGGCGGTGCACAAATGCTGCGCAGCTAGCGCCATTCGACGGCCAACACCGCGGTTCCTGGTGTGTCCGCTGTGCCGTGCGTGTGATCATTGCTTGTACAGCCCTCTCGCAGTGTCCGGAGCAAGTATGGTGGGTCTGACACACCGGTGTCAATGTGTTCTTTTTTCCATTTCCTGGAGTGTATCTCACGAAGTAAGCGTCAAACGAAAAAACTATTAAGAACGAAACTCGTCTAGCTTGAAGGGGGAAACCAGATCGCGCTATGGTTCGCCCGCTAGATGGCGCTGTCACAGATCAAACGGATATCAGCTGCGTTTTTTTTTAAATAGGAACCCACATTTTTATTACATATTCGTGTAGTACGTAAAGAAATATGAATGTTTTAGTTGGACCACTTTTTTCGCTTTCTGGTAGATGGAGCTGTAATAGTCACAAACGTATAAGTACGTGGTATCACGTAACATTTCACCAGTGCGCACGGTATTTTCTTCGTGATACATTACCCGTGTTAAAATGGACCGTTTACCAATTGTGGAAAAGGTCGATATCGTGATGATGTATGGCGATTGTGATCAAGATGCCCAACGGGCGTGTGCTATGTACGCTGCTCGGTATCCTGGGCGACATCGTCCAAGTGTCCGGACCGTTCGCCGGATAGTTACGTTATTTAAGAAAACAGGAAGTGTTCAGCCACATGGGAAACGTCAGCCACGACCTGCAACAAATGATGAAGGCCAAGTAGGAGTTTTAGTTGCTGTCGCGGCTAATCCGCACATCAGTAGAAGACAAATTGCGCGAGAATCGGGAATCTCAAAAACGTCGGTGTTGAGAATGCTACACCAACATCGATTGCAACCGTATCATATTTCTATGCGACGACTTTGAACGTGGTGTACAGTTCAGCCACTGGGCACAAGAGAAATTACGGGACGATGGATGATTTTTTGAACGCGTTCTATTTAGCGACGAAGCGTCATTCACCAACAAAAAAATGTGTGTGAAATCTTATGGGACTTAACTACTAAGGTCATCAGTCCCTAAGCTTACACACTACTTAACCTGAATTATCCTAAGGACAAACACACACACCCATGCCCGAGGGAGGACGCGAACCTCCGCCGGGACCAGCCGCATAGTCCGCGACTGCAGCGCCTTAAACCGCTCGGCTAATCCCGCGCGGCCATTCACCAACAGCGTTAACGTAAACCGGCATAATATGCACTATTGGGCAACGGAAAATCCACGATGGCTGCGACAAGTGGAACATCAGCGACCTTGGCGGGTTAATGTATGGTACGGCATTATGGGAGGAAGGATAATTGGCCCCCATTTTATCGATGGCAATCTAAATGGTGCAGTGTATGCTAATTTCCTACGTAATGTTCTACCGATGTTACCACAAGATGTTTCACTGCATGACAGAATGGCGATGTACTTCCAACATGATGGATGTAAGGCACATAGCTGGCGTGCGTTTGAAGCGGTATTGAATGGCACATTTCATGACAGGTGGATTGGTCGTCGAAGCACCATACCATGGCTCGCACGTTCACCGGATCTGACGTCCCCGGATTTCTTTCTGCGGGGAAAGGGTATTTGCCATAGTGATTGACCGACAACGCCTGACAACATGCGTCAGTGCATTGTCAATGCATGTGCGAACGTTACGGAAGGCGAACTACTCGCTGTTGAGTGGAATGTCGTTACACTTATTGCCATATGCACTGAGGTTGACGGACATCATTTTGAGCATCTATTGCATTAATGTGGTATTTACAGGTAATCATGCTTTAACAGCATGCGTTCTCAGAAATGATAAGTTCACAAACGTACATGTATCATAGTGGAACAATCGAAATAAAATGTTCAAAGGTACCTACGTTCTGTATTTTAATTTAAAAAAACCTACCTGATACCAACTGTTCGTCTAAAATTGTGAGCCATATGTTTGTGACAATTACAGCGCCATCTATCACAAAGCGAAAAAATGATCCAACTAAAACATTCATATTTCGTTACGTACTACACGAATATGTAATAAAAATGTGGGTTCCAATTTAAAAAAAAGACGCAGTTGATATCCACCGAGCGAGGTGGCGCAGTGGTTAGCACACTGGACTCGCATTCGGGAGGACGACGGTTCAATCGCGTCTCCAGCCATCCTGATTTAGGTTTTCCGTGATTTCCCTAAATCGTTTCAGTCAAATGCCGAGAGGGTTCCTTTGAAAGAGCACGGCCGATTTCCTTCCCAATCCTTCCCTAACCCGAGCTTGCGCTCCGTCTCTAATGACCTCGTTGTCGACGGGACGTTAAACACGAACCACCACCACCAGTTGATATCCGTTTGACCTATGGCAGCGCTATCTGGCGGGCCAACCATAGCGCCATCTGGTTTCCCCCTTCAAGCTAGACGAGTTTCGTTCTTTGTAGTTTTTTCGTTTGATGCTTATTTCGTGAGATATTTGGCTCGGTCCTTGTCAAAAAAATGGTTCAAATGGCTCTGAGCACTATGGGACTTAACATCTATGGTCATCAGTCCCCTAGAACTTAGAACTACTTAAACCTAACTAACCTAATGACAGCACACAACACCCAGTCATCACGAGGCAGAGAAAATCCCTGACCCCCCCGGAAATCGAACCCGGGAACCTGGGCGTGGGAAGCGAGAACGCTGCCGCACGACCACGAGCTGCGGACTCGGTCATTGTCAATGGACCACGCTGTATATAAGAGTTTTGCAGTCCCCGTCTGTCACACTGGGCCAAATTGCACGGACTTGTCTTTTCTGGCATGGTGAAATAAACCAAGAGATCAATCAAATCATACATCAACTTTCGTAAGCTAATGGATTACGATACAATTTTTTTCTGCATTTTTAAAACCTACAGAAAAAATGCGGAAAATCTCCAACACGAAAATCTGAAATTGGCCAGCCACCCACCTAATAATAAGGAAATAACAAGAAGAAGGCATTGAGGTACCCCCTTCTACGCATGCGCGTGTTATCGATGCCTAGTGCGCATCCGTCGATTGACGGCAGTTCAGAACTACTCTCTATACTGGCGCGCGGATAACATGTCCGCTAATTTTCGTACTTCACCCGTTCTAGAGCTTTACGGCTGTCGCACTAGACCAGTACCGTTCGTGGCGTATCGTCGTGTAATACCCTCTTTACACTCACTCTTTCTTGAGCCTGGTCCCTCAGTTATGCAGGGTTGGCCATAGTTAATCTGATGCGGCATGTTAATTTAAGGGGTGGCTGCCTTTCGCCACCCTGTACCCCACGGGACGGGATTAGTGTACCCCAAGAGTCTAGTGTAAGGCATGGAAGAATACTAATGTCTTCAGATGTCTGCGAGCCATGAAACTGAGGCGGAATGTGGGGACCAGCCCAGTATTCACCTAGCGGGATGTGGAAAACCGCCTAAAAACCACATCCGGGCTGGCCGGCACGCCAGTCCTCGTCGTTAATCCGCCGGGCGCATTCGATCCGGGGCCGGCGCACCTACCCGAATCCAGGAATCAGCGCGTTAGCACTCTTGGCTACCCTGGCAGGGCTAATAGTCTCTTTACACTAACCGTGCATAGACCATCTGGACAGAAAAGCAAGAAAAGGAAGAAAGGGCGATATTAGACGCGTTATGTTGACTGTATAAACAACTCTGCCACTTTCTGATTTGCTCTAACGCAATAATCGCTAAATGTCTACTTGCACTATCTTCGTAGCTGCTGCTCTGCATGCGTTCTCGTCCTTATTGGCAAGCGAGCGAGGTGTCGCAGTGGTTAAAACACAGAACCCGCATTCGGAAGCCCGACAGTTCAACCCCGTGACCGGCCATTCTGATTTAGGTTTTCCGTGATTTCCCTAAATCGCTTAAGGCAAATGCCGGGATGGTTCCTTTGAAAGGGCACGGTCGACTTCCTTCGCCGTACTACCCTAATTCGATGGGACCGGTGACCTGGCTGTTGGGTGTCCCTCCCCCCAAATCGACCAACCAACCTTTATTGCCGCCCGGGGTAGCCGCGCGGTCTCAGATGCCTTGCCACGGTTTGCGCTGCTCCCCCCTTCGGGAGGTTCGAGTCCTCTCTCGGGCATGGTTGTGTGTGTTGCCCTTAGCGTAAGTTACTTTGAGATTAAGTAGTGTGTAATCCCAAATTTCTTCTGATTTCTTGCATCCGAATTATCATTAGCACAGCACTAAGAAAGAACACTGCTATATTCTTCATGTTATGTTCTTACCAACTATTGATAGTTCCTGTGAACTGTAAAACGCGTGTTCATTACGTGTGGTCCCTCTCTCTCTCTCTCTCTCTCTGTTTCAATCTCTCTCTCTCTCTCTGTCTCTTTCTTTTTTTCTCTCTCTCTTTCTTTCTTTCTCTCTCTCTCTTTCTCTCTCTCTCTCTCTCTCTCTCTCTCTCTCTGTGTGTGTGTGTGTGTGTGTGTGTGTGTGTGTTTTAATTGCTGAGTGCTTCAGTATAGTGGATGAGAACATTTTTCCGTACAAACTAATTACGTGTAGAGACAGTTCATGCATTCCAGGAATGGACGATATCGACGATTTTTACGTGTTACGGACATCGATATTGGCAAGACATAGGTCCCACGGGTTCCAAGACTTTCGTGAATGTTTTAGTTTCAACATCGAAATCGTTTAACTACTGGCAAAAGTGAAAATTTTTCGTGTGATTTAATTAAAAAAATTAAAGAATTTTCGGAATTTCTCTTTCGGCTGTACTTTTAAACCTTGCTTCTTGCTCTCGTGGTCGTGCGGTAGCGTTCTCGCTTCCCGCGCCCAGGTTCCCGGGTTCGATTCCCGGCGGGGTCAGGGATTTTCTCTGCCTCGTGATGATTGGGTGTTGTGTGATGTCCTTAGGTTAGTTAGGTGTAAGTAGTTCTAAGTTCTAGGGGACTGATTACCAAAGATGTCAAGTCCCATAGTGCTCAGAGCCATTTCTCTTGCCAAATTTCTAGATCAACAGGGAATAGCCTATAGGTTTGGATGAGCAAATTTGCAAGTATCAAAACATGCGACATAAACTGCCAAATCTTTTCATTGTATCGACTTGGAAGCTGACATTTATTATGCCGCCACGGTACAGTAGAGCTTAGTAAGTGACATAAATTTCGAATTGGTACGTCTGCTGAGAAATAGGGTTTTTAACAGTCGGACAGACAGACTGGGGGAGAACAAAGTGGTGTTGTAAGGGTTCTGTATATACCGACTGAAGTAAGGAACCGTAAAAATAAAACAGCAAAGTAAACTTGTGTATTGTGTGTCTAAAAAGCTGTCGCATGTTCCTACAGGGGGTAGAAGAAAATCCCGTGTAATAGTCTCGTATATGAGATGGAAAAATCTGTTTTTGACAGAGTCAACTACGTGCGCTTGCATCTCTTTGCGTCCAAAGACAAAACACTACTTGTTAAGTAATTCTTAAAATAACAGCTTCGAAGTAGTTCGTATGATCCGAGACACCTATATCACTTTGCCACAAAATAGATTGTTTGCTCCGCTACGGTATGGTGCACGTATCGTCAAATATTCGAATTTGTCACGTACAGCCCTTTGCTTCTAACCTCATAAATTGTTACATCGGCATACTTGCTATGTTGGAACTAAGGTCTTGTCTCTTTCGTTTCAGGTATGGCTCCATCGCACTATCTGGATAGCTGGTATACTGTACGGTGTATGACGTAAGTAAGACTTGGTCCATCTCCATCGGAGGTAGTTCATTTGTAAATGGTATTTATAATCGCAACGGAAACTCGAGAAGAAATAACAATACTGGCGCACGTATACGGACAAGACATGCCGCTACTACATAACTAAACAAGATAATTCACAATTCCTATAAGAGGCTTATGGGCAACGGCCTTGCCGCAGTGGATACACCGGTTCCCGTGAGATCACCGAAGTTAAGCGTTGATGGGCGTGGCCTGTACTTGGATGGGTGACCATCCAGGTCGCCAGGCGCTGTTGCAATTTTCCGGGGTTCACTCAGCCTCGTGATGCCAATTGAGGAGCTACTCGACCGGATAGTAGCGGCTTCGGTCAAGAATACCATCATAACGACCGGGAGAGCGGTGTGCTGACCCCACGCCCCTCCTATCCGCATGATCCTCTAAGGATGACACGGCGGTCGGATGGTCCCGGTAGGCCACTCGTGGCCTGAAGACGGAGTGCTTTATTAGAGGCTTATAGGCGTTGTAGAAGGGACTTCGTAGACAAGATTTTGATGAGGAACGCTTGTCCGGAAATGCAGCTTTTGGATGCACCATCCAAACAGACCTTGGAGGTCCAGCGGTACCGACCGGCCGCCGTGTCACCCTAAGCGTTGCGGATATGGAGGGGCTTGTGGTCAGTACACCGCTCTCCCAGCCGTTGTCAGTTTTCGTGATCGGAACGGCTACTTTTCAGTGAAGTACTGTGCGTTCGGAAAGCGACACCTGCTGATATGTGAACCAGTTTGTACTCTGTTACGTAGACGCAGACGATGTAACGAGTCCTACACGCCGATACCACGCATCCTGACTAGGACTATTGAGATTTTTATAAATATAGAGTGTCCGATATATCGATATATCGACGGAGGAAATATCGACTTACGTGCTTATAAAAAGATCGCTCTTAGAGCTGTATGTTTAAGTATTGATCTATTATTGGATATTCTGTACATCAACAAGCTAGCAGTCTGCTACACCCCGTGGAGCACGAATTGAAAGGAAAACGATGCACGTTCACGCTTGGCGATAACCACTTAGCTAATAACGATAACTGCATCTAAGTGGCACAATAAAAGGTGTCCGATGGGTTCGTCGTCCGGTTTTCTCACATACCAGATTAGTCCTTAACACTAAGGAAACTACTCCAGATTCGATCCATCGCAGCAAGTTTCTCGACCTAGGCACGAAAATTAGCGATAGTACCTCTGTGTACACTGATGGCTGACCATTGTGTCGGGTGAGCCTTCGTCGTTGGCACCGATGATTTTCGGTACCGACTTCCAGAACGCTGCTAAATTTTTACAGCCGAGCTCTTCGCCCTGTATCAGGCCACGCAGTACATCCGGGGTCTTCAGTTGTGTCGTCTGCTCAGCCTCTCTCACAAGGGAACCTCCCCATCGCAGCCCCCTCAGATTTAGTTATAAATTGACACAGTGGACAGGCCTTGAAAAACTGAACACAGATCAATCGAGAAAACAGGAAGAAGTTGTGTGGAACTATGAAAAAATAAGCAAATTATACAACTGAGAAGTCCATGTGCAAGATAGGCAACATCAAGGACAATGTGGGCTGCTGAGCGCCGTGGTCCCGTGGTTAGAGTGAGCGATTGCAGAAAGAGAGGTCTTTGGTTCGAGTCCTCCCTCGAGGGAAAATTTTACTTTCTTTATTTTCGCAAAGTTATGATCTGTCCGTTCGTTCATTGACGTCTCTGTTCACTGTAATGAGTTTAGTGTCTGTGTTTTGCGACTGCACCGCAAAACCGTGCGATTAGTAGACGAAAGGATGTGCTTCTCCAATGGGAACCGAAAACATTTGATCGCAAGGTCATAGGTCAACCGATCCCTCCATTGGAAAACACGTCTGATAGATTCTATACGACACTGGTGACGGCATGTGCGTCACATGACAGGAATATGTTGTCGACCCACCTAACTTGTACACTTCGCGAATGGGTGAAAAGATTCTTCTACCTTGCCCGATTTAGGTTTTCTTGTGGATGTGATAATCACTCCCAAAAAAGTGATGAAAACGTAAGAGTTTGTCACATAAACTGCAACAAATGAATGCAACAGTTTCACAGTCGCACAGTTTTCCCTCTGCTCTGTCAAAACATATGTCTTTTTGCGTTTTCAAATGTTTCCGTGCGTAGACCGTCAAATCCTGTATATGTCCAAGCAAATCTGAACATGTCCTGGAATTTTGGAGAGCGAAGTTGATTATGTGTGAGTGCCTGAACTTTGATAATTATCTGAATATAAAAAATGAAACTTTTCACTCGAGAGAAGATTTGAACCAAGGACCTCTCGTTTCACAGCTGCTCACGCTAACCACGGGACCACGGCGCTCGTAAGCTGACACTCTCCTTGATGTTGCCTACCTTGCGCATGGACTACTCAGTTTGTATATTTTGCTTGCTTTTTTTTCATGGTTCCACACAACTTCTTCCTGTTTTCTCGATTGATCTGTGTTCAGTTTCTCAAGGCCTAAATACTGTGCCAACTTATACCTAAATCTGAGGGGGGTGCGATGGGGAGGTTCCCTTGTCAGTGGCCTTCAGAGCCTGTATGAGCTGCACGCTGGCCATGCCTTAGCGCAGCCAGTCCAGGAAAGCCGGCCGGGGTGGCCGTGCGGTTCTAGGCGCTACAGTCTGGAACCGCGCTGCTGCTACGGCCGCAGGTTCGAATCCTGCCACGGACATGGATGTGTGTGATGTCGTTAGTAAGGTTTAAGTAGTTCTAAGTTCTAGGGCACTGATGACCTCAGATGTTAGGTCCGATAGTGCTCAGAGCCATTTGTACCGTTTTTGAAGTCCAGGAAAGCTCTCACTTGCTTACTATTGATGGAGCCACACTGATGTTTATGTGGATTCCTGGTCACGTCGGTTTGACGGGCAACAAGGTCGGAGGAACTGTCCCAGCAGCATAGACGACCCCTCCTCGCCCTTCTCGCCGTGAGCAGATCATTTCAGCTAGGTAGCGTATCTGGCCCTCTCTCTTTAGCCTTCGCCATTTGTTAAATGGTTCAAATGGTTCAAATGGCTCTGAGCACTATACGACTTAACTTCTGAGGTCATCAGTCGCCTAGAACTTAGAACTAATTAAACCTAACTAACCTAAGGACATCACACACATCCATGCCCGAGGCAGGATTCGAACCTGCGACCGTAGCGGTCGCTCGGTTCCAGACTGAAGCCCCTAGAAACGCACGGCCAAACCGGCTGGCTGTTAAATGGTTCTCCCCCACCACTTTTTGCTCATTGCACTCAACCTATGACGATCCGCCATTTCCTGATTCAATGCCCCCTTTTTTTTTTTTAACCACTTACGTTCTCGTTTGTATTTGCGGGCTGAGAAATCGACCGTCTTAGCGAATGACGCGCAGGCTGTCGACCGTGTTTTACTTTTTATCCGTCTTAGAAATATGGCGAAGCACATTTAATCTTTGGGTCGGAACCCCTGCTGTCTCTACAGTATATTTTGTGGATCTTTCTGCAACAGGGAGTCCTTAGGTCTTTTTCATGCCATCTAGCGGGCTTTGTAGTCGTTTTTAACTCCTTTTTCGTATTAATGTTGTAAGGTTCTGACATTGGCGCGTGTGACCTTTGTTGTTTTTGCGCCTGGAAACAAAACAAACCATGTCTTTGTAATTTTTCCTCCTATCTACGTGATTATGTAGCTCTCAATTCGTTCGAGCAATCAGTCACTCATAATATGAAACACAGTCATAGCTCATTCACTCAAAATGATTCAGAAATTTTACTTGTTAGAATGAAATCAGGCGATGATTCTTCTTCCCTGCAGGCTCGTGCTTTGCGGCAGTCTGGTAATCTGTACAAATAAAATGCCTCCTAATTTTTGGGAGCGTTGTATAATCAGTCGGGAAACCTCATATCAAGCGGATATTTGGCTTTGATGAAGTTTAACCTTCCGAAGAAGTAATGGAGCTCTTGGATTATTAAATGCAGGTTCGTATTCAGTCTTTCGGAAGTTCCCTTCTGATTAACAACTACGCAATATATCGATGAATATCATTAATTCTCAAATGTCAAATACACACCTTTCGTATGAAGGAGCAATATATATATATATATATATATATATATATATATTTCCATTTTAATCGTACAATTTCGTATTAGTTATCTTTTGTCATAAATCTCAATATTCAGATTACAATTCTTCAAACAATGCTCAGGCTAATTGGCACGAAGACAATCTAGGAAGCTTTTTTCTAACAACCACCAGAGAGAGTACTACAAAGAATAATTATGCGCTCATGGCATAGCTATTGCATGAAACTACTTTGCACATGGATTCTGCGAGTATGAAGATAGAAAATTAGTAAACGTCATTCAAGGGTAGAATTGTATCAGAATAGTTCATCGAATATAAAGAGATATTACATCTTTAAAAGAAAACAATGGCCGAAAGCATATTATGTGACAATATTGGTGTTATTCAGATTGGCTTAACGTGAAAATTATCGAAATAATACAGGGTGTATCAAAAAGAATCATCCGATTTAAAAAAAAAATCATAACTATAATGTTATTTGAGGTACGTGCGTGAACTACGTATGTACGCGAATAATGTACTGTTGCGAAGTGAAAACGCTCGAGTTTTACACGGCTCCCGCTAGGTAGCAGCGGTATGCGCGTACTCCAGTTTCAGTAAAAATGGTGTCGGGACGACAAAAAGTGTTTTGTGTTCTACGTTTTTGCGCAGCGCGGGTCAAATGGCTCGGTTCAAATGGCTCTGAGCACTACGCGACTTAACTTCTGTGCCGGCCGGAGTGGCCGAGCGGTTAAACGCGCTACAGTCTGGAACCGCACGACCGCTACAGTCGCAGGTTCGAATGCTGCCTCGGGCATGGATGTGTGTGATGTCCTTAGGTTTGTTAGGGGACGTATGACCACAGCAGTTGAGTCCTATAGTGCTCAGAGCCATTTGAACCATTTGAACTTAACTTCTGAGGTCATCAGTCCCCTTGAACTTAGAACTACATAAACCTAACTAACCTAAGGACATCACACACATCCATGCCCAAGGCAGGATTCGAACCTCCGACCGCAGCGGTCGCTCGGTTCCAGACTGTAGCGCCTAGAACCGCTCGGCCACACCGGCCGGCGGCGCGGGTCCGTAATAGTTGTTCAGCGTGACTTTCGTACTAGATATGGTGTGGATCCTCCTGCACCACAGAGCATAAGACGATGGCACGAACAACTCCGAGAAGCAGGTTGTTTGTGTCAAGGCAAATCGCCGCTCAGACGTCGAACGCATCCGCCATAGTTTCACAAGGAGTCCGCAGAAATGCGTTCTCCGTGCAGCTCGACAGCTCGACATGCCCCCGATGTCCGTCTGGCGTGTGTTGCGTCGACGTTTACACACGGAAACCGTGCAAAGTTCAGCACTATAAGCTCTTCGTGAAGGTGACAAACAACAACGTGTGGAGTTCTGTAATTTCGTCCTTGACAAGATGTAGGATGACAGCTTCCTTCCATGCTTAGTGTCTAGCGACGAGGCAACACTCCATTTAAATGGAAAGGGGAACCGACATAATGTGAGAATGTGGTGTCACCGCCAGACACCACACTTGCTAGGTAGTAGCCTTTAAATCGGCCGCGGTCCGTTAGTATACGTCGGACCCGCGTGTCGCCACTATCAGTGATTGCAGACCGAGCGCCGCCACACGGCAGGTCTAGAGAGACTCCCTAGCACTCGCCCCAGTTGTACAGCCCACTTTGCTAGCGATGGTTCACTGACAAATTACGCTCTCATTTGCCGAGACGATAGTTAGCATAGCCTTCAGCTACGTCATTTGCTACGACCTAGCAAGGCGCCATTACCAGTTACTATTGATGCTGTAAAACATGTACCGTCAAGAGCGATGTTCACCATTTATGGATTAAAGTTAAGTATTCCACAGCTACGTCCTTTTTTACTAGTCTAATTTCCTTGACCTGTTCCAGACCTCACGCCAGCCTGCGTGAGCTTAAACGCGTGCCTTTCGGCTTCCTCTCATACCGGGTTGGCTCTCTTGCCAATCCACAAGAGAGAATATAGTGTTGTGGGTTGGCAGGAGGAGAGCCAACACCGTGTTACTAGAGGAAGCCGAAAGGCACGCGTTTTAGCTCACGCAGGCTGGCGTGAGGTCTAGAACAGGACAAGGAAATTAGAATTTAGAAAAAAAAAACGGACGTAGCTGGTGGAATACTTAACTTTAATCCATAAATGGTGAACGTCGCTCTTGACGGTACATGATTCACAGTATCAATAGTAACTGGTAATGGCGCCTTCCTAGGTCGTAGCAAATGACGTAGCGGAAGGCTATGCTAACTACCGTCTCGGCAAATGAGAGCGTAATTTGTCAGTGAACCATCGCTAGCAAAGTCGGCTGTACAACTGGGGCGAGTGCTAGGAAGTCTCTCTAGACCTGCCGTGTGGCGGCGCTCGGTCTGCAGTCACTGATAGTGGCGACACGCGGGTCCGACGTATACTAACGGACCGCGGCCGATTTAAAGGCTACCACCTAGCAATTGTGGTCCCTGGCGGTGACACCACATATAGCGTACGGAACAACCAAGTGAATGAGAGGGACTCTCCAAAATATAATGTGTTTTGTGCAGTTTCCCGGGAAAAGGCGTACGGAGCATTTTTCTTTGCCGAGAACACTGTTACAGTAAGCACATATCTCGATGTGCTTGAGAACTTTCTTTTCCAACAGTTGCAGACTGATTCGAACGACTTCATTTACCAACAGCATGGCATACCGCAACACAGGCATCCGGAAGTGTGGGAATTTTTAAATCAAAGTATTACTGAATAATGCATCGGTCCGACTGGGCTACATGATTCAGCCTTACATTACAGGCCTTCAAGGTCAGCGGACCTGACTGCATGTGATTATTTCTTGTGGGGGTTTATAAAACACTCTGTTTATGTGCCTCCGTTACCAAAGACAATGATTGAGCTGAGACATCTCATAACAGCAGCTGTGGAAGCTATAGCTAAGACATGCTCGCTGCAGTGTGAGAACAGTTTGATTACAGCACTGACATATGCTGTGCATTTCAAGGGGGGAATATTGAACACCTACGAAAGTATTTACTATCAAAAACAGTCTTGATCACAATTTATTTATTCCGGTGACCCGTTTCGAGCACTACTGTGGTCATATTCAAACTGATGAGTAAGAACCTTCTTCTGGTGGTAAATCACTACTCTACCACCAGAAGGAGGTTCTTACTCAACGGTCTGTAGATGACCACAGTAGTGGTCGAAACCGGTCAGCGGAATAAATAAATTGTGATCAAGACTGTTTTTGATAGTAAATATCTATAAGAACATTGATCGCTGTTCACTCCCACAATATATTCAAAAGTAACCTACGAAAAAGTTTGAGTTTCCCGTTGTTAAAAAAGATTCATTGTATACCTGTCAGGCGCGGTCATCACTTGGTTGGGTGACCATCCAGTCCGCCATGCGCTGTTGCCATTTTTCGGGTTGCACTCAGCCTCGTGATGCCAATTGAGGAGCTACTCGACCGAATAGTAGCGGCTTCGGTCAAGAATACCATCATAACGACCAGGAGAATGGTGTGCTGACCCCACGCCCCTCCTATCCGCATGCTCCTCTAAGGATGACACGGCGGTCGGATGATACCGGTAGGCCACTCGTGGCCTGAAGATGGAGTGCTTTTTTTAGTATGCATTTATTAGCCTGGATGTGGTTTTTAGGCGGTTTTCCGCATCCCGCTAGGTAAATACTGGGCTGGTCCCCACGTTCCGCCTCAGTTACATGTGTCACAGAACTGGGCTGGTCCCATGTTCCGCCTCAGTTACACGTGTCGCAGACATTTGAAACGCGTCCGCACTCTTTCACATTTACCGTAGAGGCAGACAGGTGGGTTACACTGATTCCATCCTGGGGATGCGGGGGGGGGGGGGGGTACGGGGTGGTGGCAGGAAGGGCATCCAGCCATCCCTAACACTTACACCGCCAAATCCGTTGTAATCACGGCGACCCTGCGATTGCTGTGGGACTATGGCATAACCGAAAGAAAGAAAGAAAGGTTTATTAGTTTCAGAAATATAAACGTACCAAATCGGATGACTCTTTTTGGAACACCCTATATCTCACGCTGTAAAGGTACTTTGATTTCCGCGCCTCCGCCAATACAAAGATAGAATTTACGATCGCGCACGCAGAAGAGCGCTGCTCCAGCGACCGATTTTTATAAATAATTTTGTTCGTCTTTTTACTTTTACGTAGGGTTTTTGTTTTTTAACAACTAATTGATGAGACACTCTCTCTCTCTTGTCTTCATACGAAAGACGTGTATTTTTCGGCGATGTGTTGAATGTGCTTTTGGGTGGAAATTAAAATTACATTACAAAGCGAGGTTGTTTCAATAGTGATTCGAGGTGGTTATCGCCAAATTTGTAAATTGATCATGACAGTGACAACTTGAAGAAGTTTTCAACAGACGGAGAAAAGTGAAAGACGGGTCGTCCTACAAGAGGAATTAGGAGGACAGCCATGAAGACTATATTGTAATTAATACTGCATATCTAACAAGATTATAAGGTAATTTTCAATTAGTTTTCTGATGCTATTTCTGTACAGTCGCTTTTTGTAGTGTTGCCGACACGGTCTGCCATGCACGGTCAAATTACAGCACGATCTCAATCAATAATAAGACCGCCTTATCCGTAACTGAAACCACCAAAATTCAAGATATCAATCAGATTTTCTATTTTATACTTTTCACGGCAGAGCACCGAGGATAAGGGAACACTACAACGCAACTGGGTAAGACACGGCAATGAGACTGGAAGCAGCTGTCAGCAGTCTGGTTGACAGGAATTTTCCCGCCGGCCAGCAGTAATGGCCCAGAAGTCTGTAGTGTTTGGCGGCGCTAGCAGCGGCCCCAGAATGGAGCCGTGTGGGACCGCCTACCGCTCGGTGCGTGTCCCCCCAGTGCGTCCAGTTTAGTGCCGGTGGGTGGGGAGGCAACGTCACTGGAGCGCGCCCGGAGCCTCCAGAAGATCCTCGGCAGCCGCCATGTCCGCCAGCGGAAGCGACAGCTCCGGCAGCGACCGGGACCTGGCGTGCCTCTGGCCGCCCGCCGTGCTGCAGCTGATGATGGGCGCGACGCCGAAACGCAGCAGCCGAGGAGCTGCAGGTAGGCAGTAGCCTCGCGGCAGAACTGAGCCACGTCTGTTTAGTTTTCTGTAACAAATATGTAACTCCGGAACAGCGCACGAGGTCTGTTCAAAAACATCGGGAACTGACATCGATCTGTTGTAGAATTTTAGATCATGTTTTTTGCTTGCGTATCATATCATTAGAAACCCAGAATCTACTCTGTTAGAAATCAACATGGATTCCGGAAACAGCGATCGTGTGTGACCCAACTCGCTTTATTTGTTTATGAGACCCAGAAAATATTAGATACAGGCTCCCAGGTAGATGCCATTTTCCTAGACTTCCGGAAGGCGTTCGATACAGTTCCGCACTGTCGCCTGATAAAGTAAGAGCCTATGGAATATCAGACCATCTGTGTGGCTGGATTGAAGAGTTTTTAGCAAACAGAACACAGCATGTTGTTCTCAATGGAGAGACGTCTACAGACGTTAAAGTTACCTCTGGCGTTCCACAGGGGAGTGTTATGGGACCATTGCTTTTCACAATATATATAAATGACCTAGTAGATAGTGTCCGAAGTTCCATGCGGCTTTTCGCGGATGATGTTGAAGTATGCAGAGAAGTTGCAGCATTAGAAAATTGTAGCGAAATGCAGGAAGATCTGCAGCAGATAGGCACTTGGTGCAGGGAGTGGCAACTGACCCTTAATATAGACAAATGTAATGTATTGCGAATACATAGAAGGATCCTTTATTGTATGATTATATGATAGCGAAACAAACACTGGCAGCAGTTACTTCTGTAAAATGTCTGGAAGTAGGCGTACGGAACGATTTTAAGTGGAATGATGATATAAAATTAATTGTTGGTAAGGCGGGTGCCAGATTGAGATTCATTGGGAGAGTCCTTAGAAAATGTAGTCCATCAACAAAGGAGGTGGCTTACAAAACACTCGTTCGACCTATATTTGAGTATTGCTCATCAGTGTGGGATCCGTACCAGATCGGGTTGACGTAGGAGATAGAGAAGATCCAAAGAAAAGCGGCGCGTTTCGTCACGAGGTTATTTGGTAAGCGTGATACCGTTACGGAGATGTTTAGCAAACTCGAGTGGCAGACGCTGCAACAGAGGCGCTCTGCATCGCGGTGTAGCTTGCTGTCCAGGTTTCGAGAGGGTGCGTTTCTGGATGATGTATCGAATATATTGCTTCCCTCTACTTATACCTACCGAGGAGATCACGAATGAAAAATTAGAGAAATTCGAGCGTGCACCGAGGCTTTCTGGCAGTCGTTCTTCCCACGAATCATACGCGACTGCAACAGGAAAGGGAGGTAATGACAGTGGCACGTAAAGTGCTCTCCGCCACACACCGTTGTGGGTGGCTTGCGGAGTATAAATTTAGATTTAGATGTAGATGAACTTTCTCCACAAAATTGTTCTACACACACACACAGTGGTCATACCGAACTCGAGAGTCCATTAACGCAGCAACGTATTTTCTCCATCTGTCCCTGTCTTGGGCTATTTCCTTCCATTCACCTTCAGTACCTAGGCTCCTCAAATCAGCCTTCACATTGTCCTCCCATCTACGCCTCGGTCTCCCCACAGGATGTTTTCCCTCCAAGTGCCCCACCAGTACTCTGCGCGCTGCCCTGCCCTCATCCTTTCGAGCTACGTGATCCGCCCATCGCAGCCTACGTGATTTAATAACACTGATTACGTCAGGGTTTGAATAGACTTCGTGACTTCTTCGTAATGCAGTTTCCGCCACTCTCCGTTAATGTCCTCCCTTTTTGCTCCGAAAATTTTCCTCAAAAGTTCGTTTTCAAATACTCGAAACGTCTTTTAATTTTGCACAGTGACAGACCAAGTCTCACACCCATACAGCATAACTGGTAGAATAATAGTTTTGTATATTCTAATCTTTAAATTCCTAGATAATATCCGTGATGAAAGTAATCTATTCAGTGAGACGTAGCACGCATTTTCCGCCCGTAATCTCTTCTTCAGTTCGGATTCAATCTCATTTCTCGAAGTGATGTCCACGCCTAGATACTTAAATGTGTTCACTTTTTCAAACTGCATGTCTCCAGCTCTTAACATTTGCTGATCTACTGATGTTGGCATTCTAGTCGTAACCAGGTATTTAGTTTTGTCTTCACTTATCCTTAGACCTACATCTTCACGGGCCTTGATTAACGCATACGCATTTACTGTTACAGATTCTTTCCTACCGCTAATTATGTTTAGATCATCTGCGTACCCTAATATCTTAATACACTAGTGGCCATTAAAATTGCTACACCAAGAAGAAATGCAGATGATAAAGGGGTATTCATTGGACAAATGTATTACACTAGAACTGAGATGTGATTATATTTTCACGCAAATTGGGTGCGTAGATCCTGAGAAATCAGTACCCAGTGCAACCACCTCTGGCCGTAATAACGGCCTTGATACGCCTGGGCGTTGAGTCAAACAGAGCTTGGAAAACGTGTACAGGTACACTCCCTAACACACATTATTAGATAGTTAAACAAATTAAATAACCATAAATCAAAGGAATAGACGAAAGGTAGGCCAGTAGCTAAATGTCTCTGTGCTTTCTGAAACATACTAAATATTTAACCAGTTTCTTGATGAACAGTATATACACTACTGGTCATTAAAATTGCTATAGCAAGGAGAAATGCAGCTGATAAACGGGTATTCATTGGACGAATATATTATACTAGAACTGACATGTGATTACATTTTCACGCAGTTTGGGTGCATAGATCCTGTGAAATCAGTATCCAGAACAACCACCTCTGGCCGTAATAACGGCCTTGATACGCGTCAAACGGATGGCGTGTACAGGAACAGCTGCCCATGCAGCTTCAATACGATACCACAGTTCATCAAGAGTAGTGACTGGCGTATTGAGACGAGCCAGTTGCTCGGCCACCATTGACCAGACGTTTACAATTGGTGAGAGGTCTGGAGAATGTGCTGGCCAGGGCAGCAGTCGAACATTTTCTGTATCCAGAAAGGCCCGTACAGGACCTGCAACATGCGGTCGTGCATTATCCTGCTGAAATGTAGGGTTTCGCAGGGATCGAATGAAGGGCAGAGCCTCGGGTCGTAACACATCTGAAATGTAACGTCCACTGTTCAAAGTGCCGTTAATGCGAACAGGAGGTGACCGAGATGTGTAACCAATGGCACCCCATACCATCACGCCGGGTGATACGCCAGTATTGCGATGACGAATGTGCGTTCACCGCGATGTCGCCAAACACGGATGCAACCATCATGATGCTGTAAACAGAACCTGTATTCATCCGATAAAATAACGTTTTGTCATTCGTGCACCCAGGTTCGTCGTTGAGTACACCATCGCTGGCGCTCCTGTCTGTGATGCAGCGTCAAAGGTAACCGCAGTCATGGTCTCCGAGCTGATAGTCCGTGCTGCTGCAAACGTCGTCGAACTGTTCGTGTTGACTCAGGGATCGAGACGTGGCTGCACGATTCGTTACAGCCATGCAGATAAGATGCCTGTCATCTCGACTGCTAGTGACACGAGGCCGTCGGGATCCAGCACGGCGTTCCGTATTACCCGCCTGAAGCCACCGATTCCATATTCTGCTACCAGTCATTGGATGTCGACCAACGCGAGCAGCAATGTCGCGTTACGTTAAACTGCAATCGCGATAGGCTACAATCCGATCTTTATCAAAGTCGGAAACGTGATGGTACGTTTTTCTCCTCCTTACACGAGGCCTCACAACAACGTTTCACCAGGCAACGCCGGTCAACTGCTGTTTGTGTATGAGAAATCGCTTGGAAACTTTCCACATGTCAGCACGTTGTAGGTGTCGCCACCGGCGCGAGCCGTGTGTGAATGCTTTGAAAAGCTAATCATTTGCATATCACAGTATCTTCTTCATGTCGGTTAAATTTCGCGTCTTTAGCACCTCATCTTCGTGGTGTAGCAATTTTAAATGGCAGTAGTGTATTTCCATGTAACTCCACACCCTCTGAATTATCTGCTGCCATTCGTACAATATATTCTAGGACTAAAATAAAAAGTAGCGGAGACAGGGCATCTCTTTGCTTAAGTCCGTTCTTTATTACAAATTCTTCTAACTCCAATTTCCCCACGCGTACTCTACCTTTTGTGTTTTTCAAACTGCATGTCTCCAACTCTTAACATTGTTCTACGCTTACCTTTTCTTTACTGTTCATGCTCTCCTTAGCAATACCCTGCTCCACAATTGGCATATCGCTCCCAAGCCGTTTCCACTTCCGGAAGCAGTCTCGGTACGCACCTTGCTGGATCTAACGAAGCGCCGTCTGCCGATTTCCGTTTATCTCGTCTATCGTAGCAAATCTTCGACCTTTCTACAGATTTTTCGACTTTGGAAACAAAAAAAAAAGATCCTCAAGATCCAGGTCTGGAGAGTACAGTCGGCGGCCAGCACAGTGATTTCGTTTATTGTGCAATAGTCACGCACCAACAGAGGTGAATGAGCCAGAGCGTTATCGTGATGAAAGAGCCACGAATTGTCTCGCCACATTTCAGGCCGTATCCTTCTCACATTTTCTCTCAGGCTTCGCACCACGTCCCGATAGTACCATCGATTAACAGGTTGTTCCTGTGGCACGAATTCGTGATGAATTAATCCTTCGAAGTCAAAGAAAACTATTAGCGTGGCTTCGACATTTGACCTGATCTGTCGAGCTTTGCCCGCCGGAATGGTCGAGCGGTTCTAGGCGCTACAGTCTGGAACCGCGCGACCACCACAGTCGCAGGTTCGAATCCTGCCTCGGGCATGGATGTGTGTGATGTCCTTAGGTTAGTTACGTATAAGTAGTTCTAAGTTCTAGGGGACTGATGACCTCAGCAGTTAAGTCCCATAGTGCTCAGAGCCATTTGAACCATTTTGAGCTTTTTTGGTCTCAGAGAACCTTCCCGGACCAACTCTGAAGACTGAAGCTTCGTCTCACCATCATAACTCTGGACCCATGTCTTGACACCACTTAGAACTCTCTTAAGGAACATCTCATTTGCGCAATCCAAAAGTTCTTCAGAGAGGCGAAGGTCTTTTTGGTCTTGACTCATGAGCCGAGGGACGAACTTAGCTGCAATACAATGCATTCTAAGATGCTGTGTCAGGATTTCGTGATATGATTCTCGTACAAGTGGGGTGCACTCAGCCCTTGTGAGGCAAACTGAGGAGCTACTTGATTTAGAAGTTGTGGCTCCGGTCTCGGAAACTGACATCCAGCAGGTAGAGGGCTGTGCTGACCACATGCCCCTCCATATCCTCATCCAGTGACGCCTGTGAGAGTGAGGATGACATGGCGGTCGGTCGGCTCCTTTGGGTCTTCCAAGGCCTGTTCGGGCGGAGTTTAGTTTTTTCTGCAATCTCTCGGGCAGTCAGTCTTCGATTGCCACGCGTCAATTCATTGACGTTCCTGAACGAGGCTCATCTGAAACTGTGTAAACCATTCGTAACACCCAGTATGTCTTAAGCATTGATTACTGTAGGTTTGTTGCATCATTTGGTGTGTATCTATAAAGATCTTTTCGAGTTTCACGCAAAATCAAGTGGAGACACGCTGCTCCTCTAAGTCTTGCCATCTGGAAATTCGCAAAGCGTGCAACGTTCTACTCAGAACAGCACTGAACAATAGCTAACAGACATACAACAGTGAAACTGCCGGCAGTCACACATTGAACAGAGGCGTGTGTAGGGATGCCAACTGCATTTCGCTCCAACGTACCATTGTCACTATGAGGTGCGTTCAAGTTCTAAGGCCTCTGATTTTTTTTCTCCGGACTGGAAAGAGATAGAACATGCGCATTGTTTTAAAATGAGGCCGCGTTCATTGTCAATACGTCCCAGAGATGGCAGCACCGTACGGCAGATGGAATTTTACCGCCAGCGGCGAGAATGAGAACTATGGCGACGTTTTCCTTACTTGAACAGCGTGCAATCATTCGTTTTCTGAATTTGCGTGGTGTGAAACCAATTGAAATTCATCGACAGTTGAAGGAGACATGTGGTGATGGAGTTATGGATGTGTCGAAAGTGCGTTCGTGGGTGCGGCAGTTTAATGAAGGCAGAACATCGTGTGACAACAAACCGAAACAACCTCGGGCTCGCACAAGCCGGTCTGACTACATTCATCGTCAACTTGTAGTAGAGATTTATGGGGAAAATGTGAATGGTGATGGAATGGTGAGAAAGTGGGTGAGACAGTCCAGTGATGATGCGCCAACTGTTGTTCATGACGAAGCAATGAGTTGGCGGCCTTGTGGCAGTGATGGTTTGGTGGTGGAAGAGAACGAGAAAATTAGTGAAAACAAACGGTTCACAATGCGTTGTGATGAATTACCACAAATTGCAAAAAGTGTTTTACATAAAGAGTGACACAATTCGCTTGAGGGAAGGGGAGCGGATGGGAGATGGGAAGGGGGGGGGGGAGAGGGAGACGTTCCTGAAGGAACAGTCGGTATTTAAAAGATGCACGAAATCCACAATTTTGAAAATACGCAGTGAAATTTTGTACCATGCTGTACACGAAATTAACACAATTGCTGTATATCTTTTTTATGCAATTATATATATATATATATATATATATATATATATATATATATATATATATATATATATATGTGTGTGTGTGTGTGTGTGTGTGTGTGTTTGAGTGTATTATTTTCAGAAACTATTGATGAGATTTCTACAAAATTTTCTATGTTTAATCTATATGCATTAATTCTGTCCAGTATATCTAATTGAAGAATTTTAATGATTTTTAAATTATAATTGTGTAAGTATATAGTATAAAACGCATGTGAAATCCGATGCACTTTGATCCATATCTCAGCTTATGCTCAGAATTTAAAAAGTTAGTCTTGAGACAACATTTATTGGGTTTAAAGAACTAAGTGTACGAAACGTCTTACTTCCTGCATTCAAAGATTCTGCGAAAAAGATACATAAGCTTTAAAAAACATAATTTTGGTGAAATGCAGTGTAAAGTTGAACGTCACGTTTTTTCTTGTGTCGCCTCTTCAGAAGGCACCAGGTACTCAGGATCGTTTTTCCCTTCCAACGCTTTTCTTGTAGGTTTTTCATCTGCTTCCTTTCCGTTACCATGTCTTCAAGTGACTTTTCAGCTGTAGAGAAGCGCTGTAAATCCGTTTTTCTCTAAATGTCTTGAGTGAAGTTTCCTGCCTGAAAGCCTCTTCTCTCTAGTACCTTTATCCTCGCTATGTCCCCATCATTACATCCAAGAGCTCTCTGATAACTATAGCAGATGAAAATTTGGCAAAACAAGAATTGCTTCTTCATTAACATAGCAACTGGTTTTGATTGTTTCTAAGCTACACAGATGATCTGTAAAACCGAAGCGTATGAATCACAGCGTTCTAGATGTATTTCGTGCAAGTTTACTTGAAAACAATCCACGGAATCGGTTATCTACCAAGCTAGTATTGAAACGCTGCTTCAAAAAGTTGACGTGGCAGGAAGGTCGCGTCTTATACTTAAATATTTTTCAGGCATTTTGGATGCGATCTTATCGTCGGAACTTTTGGAACTTACTGTCCACGGAAGCAAAGGGAACTTCACAGCAAACATAAACATAGCCAAAGCCTTGCAGACAAACAAAAATTACGCGAAGCGAAATGTAGTGTGGGGAGGGCTATGCGAGAGGCGTTCAATGAATTCGAAAGTAAAGTTCTATGTACTCACTTGGCAGAAGATCCTGAGAAATTTTGGTCTTATGTCAAAGCGGTAGGTGGAACAAAACAAAATGTCCAGACACTCTGTGACCAAAATGGTACTGAAACAGAGGATGACAGACTAAAGGCCGAAATACTAAATGTCTTTTTTCAAAGTTGTTTCACAGAGGAAGATTGCACTGTAGTTCCTTCTCTAGATTGTCGCACAGATGACAAAATGGTAGATATCGAAATAGACGACAGAGGGATAGAGAAACAATTAAAATCGCTCAAAAGAGGAAAGGCCTCTGGACCTGATGGGATACCAGTTCAATTTTACACAGAGTACGCGAAGGAATTGCCCCCCTTCTTGCAGCGGTGTACCGTATGTCTCTAGAAGAGCGTAGCGTTCCAAAGGATTGGAAAAGGGCACAGGTCATCCCCGTTTTCAAGAAGGGACGTCGAACAGATGTGCAGAACTATAGACCTATATCTCTAACGTCGATCAGTTGTAGTATTTTGGAACACGTATTATGTTCGAGTATAATGATTTTTCTGGAGACTAAAAATCTACTCTGTAGGAATCAGCATGGGTTTCGAAAAAGACGGTCATGTGAAACCCAGCTCGCGCTATTCGTCCACGAGACTCAGAGGGCCATAGACACGGGTTCACAGGCAGATGCCGTGTTTCTTGACTTCCGCAAGGCGTTCGATACAGTTCCCCACAGTCGTTTAATGAACAAAGTAAGAGCATATGGACTATCAGACCAATTGTGTGATTGGATTGAGTAGTTCCTAGATAACAGGACGCAGCATGTTATTCTCAATGGAGAGAAGTCTTCCGAAGTAAGAGTGATTTCAGGTGTGCCGCAGGGGAGTGTCATAGGACCGTTGCTATTCACAATATACATAAATGACCTGGTGGATGACATCGGAAGTTCACTGAGGCTTTTTGCAGATGATGCTGTGGTGT
Source organism: Schistocerca cancellata (assembly GCF_023864275.1). Classification (NCBI taxonomy): domain Eukaryota; kingdom Metazoa; phylum Arthropoda; class Insecta; order Orthoptera; family Acrididae; genus Schistocerca; species Schistocerca cancellata. The sequence continues at coordinate 58,331,097 of NC_064637.1, read as the reverse complement.
ATCGAGAGGTTGTAACAATGGAAAATTGTACTGAAATGCAGGAGGATCTGCAGCGAATTGACGAATGGTGCAGGGAATGGCAATTGAATCTCAATGTAGACAAGTGTAATGTGCAGCGAATACACAGAAAGATAGATCCTTTATCATTTAGCTACAAAATAGCAGGTCAGCAACTGGAAGCAGTTAATACCATAAATTATCTGGGAGTAGGCATTAGGAGTGATTTAAAATGGAATGATCATATAATGTTGATCGTCGTTAAAGGAGCTGCCTGACTGAGAGTCATTGGAAGAATCCTAAGGAAATGCAATCCGAAAACAAAGGAAGTAGGGTACAGTACACTTGTTCGCCCACTGCTTGAATACTGCTCAGCAGTATGGGATCCGTACCAGATAGGGTTGATACAAGACATAGAGAAGATCCAACGGAGAGCAGCGCGCTTCGTTACAGGATCATTTAGTAATCGCGAAAGCGTTACGGAGATGATAGATAAACTCCAGTGGAAGACTCTACAGGAGAGACGCTCAGTAGCTCGGTACAGGCTTTTGTCAAAGTTTCGAGAACATACCTTCACCGAAGAGTCAAGCAGTATATTGCTCCCTCCTACGTATATCTCGCGAAGAGACCATGAGGATAAAATCAGAGAGATTAGAGCCCACACAGAGGCATACCGACAATCCGTCTTTCCACGAACAATACGAGACTGGAATAGAAGGGAGAACCGATAGAGGTAGTGAAGGTACCCTCCGCCACACACCGTCAGGTGGCTTGCGGAGTATGGATGTAGATGTAGATGTAGATTCTGCTACTAAATAAAAAATAAAGTGAAAATTGACACTTTCTGTCAATCTCATGCACTTGCCCACTTAAGGTTTCATAAATTGTGTATGATGGAGACGAATTCTTAAGCAGGATTTGTGATGGGTTTTGTCCTGTTTGTTTAAAAATGGCTCTAAGCACTACGGGAAAAACCTAACTAACCTAAGGACATCACACACATCCATGACCGAGGCAGGATTCGAACCTGTGACTGTAGCTGCAGCGCGGTTCCCGACTGAAGTGCCTAGAACCGCTCGGTCACTGCGGCCGGTCTCTATTTGTTTAAAGTTCTTGTGTTGGTGTGTACGTGTTATTGTAAAACGTATGAAAATGTAGCAGCGATAATAACAGTTTTACTTAAAAGAAATAAATCATCTCTGGTAATTCTTATTTATGTGCTGCTGAGCACGACTATAATGAATTATTTTTCATACGTTCGCAGTACGTCCCACATCGATGTCTGCGGTTATTTCACGCAGTGTTGCTGGTCTGTCAGCACTGACAACTCTACGCAAACGCCGCTGCTCTCGGTCGTTAAGTGAAGGCCGTCGGCCACTGCGTTGTCCTCGGTGAGAGGTGACGCCTGAATTTTGGTATTGTCGGCACACTCTTGGTACTTTGCCTCTTGGAATACCGAATCACCTAACGATTTCCGAAATGGAATGTCCCACGCGTCTCGCTCCAACTACTCTTTCTCATCTGAAGTCTGTTAATTCCCATCATGCGTCCATAAAAACGTCGGACACATTCTCACATTGATCACCTGCAGCTCCACCAATGCACTGCCCTTTTATGCCTGGTGTACTCGGTACTACAACCATCTGTGTATGTGCATATCGCTATCCCATAGCTACTGTCACCTCACTCACTCCGTCTCGAGGCCACGAGTGGCCTACCGGGACCATCCGACCGTCGTGTCATCCTCAGTGGAGGATGCGGATAGGAGGTGCGCGGGGTCAGCACACCACTCTCCCGACCGCTATGATGGTATTCTTGGCCGAAGCCGCTACTATTCGGTCGAGTAGCTCCTCAATTGGCATCACGAGGTTGAGTGCACCCCGAAAAATGGCAACAGCGCACGGCGGCTAGATGGTCACCCATCCAAGTACCGGCCACACCCAAAAGTGCTTAAGACCAAATTAAATAAAATTATCTTCTCGGAACGTAACTTATTTTCTGACAAACAAAACATAATTATTTAATTATTTTAAGCTTTTCCTCATTGCAGAGGCTTATCTCCAACTTAATAATTTACTCGGAAATTACAATAGAAAGAATAAACCTTCTTAAACTATATTTTCAAAATTTTCCTCCAGGTGTAACGATGTTGTGTGTTCTCTTCCTCTGCTGCCCATTCTCCTCATTGTGTGCTGTACATTTTGGATCTAGGTGGTCATAGGTCGTCCTCTTTTTCGTCTCCCCTCCAGTTCCCACTCCATTATCAATTTTGGTATTCTGGTTTTCTCCATTCGTCGTCCCTCTGTACCTTCTTCCTATCCATTACGTCATATATTCTTTCTTTTATTTCCATTCTCCTTATTATTTCGGTGTTCCTTATCTTTTCTTTCCTGGAGATTCTAGCCCATCTTTTCCAGAAGTCCATCTCTAGAGCTTGTAATTTTTTAAATGTGCTTCAGGTTAATCGTCCGGGTCTCCGTTCCATACAAAACCACTCACTCTAATATAGATTTGTATATTAATTTTTCAGTTCTGCTCATTACATTCGTGCTCCATAAGACTGATCCAAGCATCCCAATGACCTTCCGTCCGCTACTAATTCTTTTATTTATTTCTGACTCTGATTTTCCCTCGATTTCTAAAATGGATCCCAAATAACAGAAAGTATTTATCTTTTAGATTTTCTTTCCTTCAAGGTATAGCTCATCTGAATCATTAGTAAAGTATTCTTTTTTATGGTAATTAATCTTCAAACCCGAAGATTCGTATGTTACTGCTAGTTGATTGCACATATAGTTAGCATCCTCCCCATCTTGTGCTACGACCACTTGATCATCAGCAAACAATAAATGATGTAGGTAAACTCCATCTCTTATTTCTAACCCCATAGTATTACATTTACGAGACAATGTTCTAAGGCTGAAACATAATAGAAATTAAAAACTGCTTGTTCGTGAAAACTATATTCCTGTATTCTTAGAGAGACTAACTCTTATTATCACTAAACTAGAACCTCTGAATTAGGTTTAAAATTCTTCGTTTTACTCCTCTAAATTCTTATGGAGATGTACGAATAAGAAGGTTTTCAAACTACGTCCCTCAATTGTGTATTTTTTTTAAAGATTTACGAGGGGCAAGGCTTGTCCGGAAAATATGTACCGTTTTCGAAAAAAAAACCTCGTAAATGCATTTTCTCTTCAATACATTTTTACAAGAATGTTTTCATACGTAGTTGCCGCCGTTGTTCACACATTTATCATGGCGGGAAAGCAGAATTTCTATGCCCTCTTCGCAAAAGACAGCCGTTTTTTGCAACGCCGTCGCTGTCTAGGCGCCTTCCTCCAAAATCACGTCCGCAGCTCGTGGTCGTGCGGTAGCGTTCTCGCTTCCCACGCCCGGGTTCCCGGGTTCGATTCCCGGCGGGGTCAGGGATTTTCTCTGCCTCGTGATGACTGGGTGTTGTGTGCTGTCCTTAGGTTAGTTAGGTTTAAGTAGTTCTAAGTTATAGGGGACTGATGACCATAGATGTTAAGTTCCATAGTGCTCAGAGCCATTTGAACCATTTACAAAATCACGCTTCAAAAACAAGTGACAGTCAAAAGGTACGAGATCGGGGCAGTATGGCGGGTGATCGACCTGTTCCCAATCGAATTGCTGAATAATGTTTTGAGTGACACCAGGAGAATGTGGACGCGTGCTGTCGTCATGCTGCACAAAGCCTCGATTTAGCATTTTTGTTTCGAATTGCGCGCCGGTTTTCTGTGTTTCGCGGTATCTCAAGCAGCACAATCCTCTGTCTGTTGCAGAACATAGTACACATGATCATGCAATGGAGGATTTCACGACCGGTTGTTTCAGCTGCTGAGAATTTTTCCGGGTTGTATGGCCGTGGTCCATGGAACTCTTCAATACCTGACATTTCGTCCAAGGCTACGTTGCACATCTTCGGCGGTGTTTCTGGTTGTGCTAAGTCTTGCGCACATGAATCTTTATGCTGACAACGTCGTTTTGAATTTTTGTTCTTGTGAGATCGGGCGTGCCTCCACTCCACCGACTATCGTAAAGATTCTGGAGTGACATGACAAACCCAGATTTCATCATTGGTCACAATTTGTAATGTCAATGGCGATATTTTGTGTCACCCGTGTATGCGAGAGTGCTCGAGATTTATCAAGTGGTGAATATTTTTCCAGAAATTTCTTTCAAGCCTGACAAGTGCGAGAATTATCGCACAATCAGCTTAACAAGAATAATATACAGAAGAATGGAAAAGAAAATTGAGATTGCGCTAGGTGACGATCAGTTTGGCTTTAGGAAAAGTAAAAGGACGAGAGAGGCAATTCTGACGTTACGGCTAATAATGGAAGCAATGCTAAAGAAAAATCAAGACACTTTCATAGGATTTGTCGACCTGGAAAAAGCGTTCGACAATATAAAATGGTGCAAGCTGTTCGAGATTCTGAAAAAAAGTAGGGGTAAGCTGTAGGGAGAGACGGGCCATATACAATATGTACAACAACCAAGACGGAATAATAAGAGTGGACGATCAAGAACGAAGTGCTCGTATTAAGAAGGGTGTAAGACAAGGCTGTAGCCTTTCGCTCCTACTCTTCAATCTGTACATCGAGGAAGCAATGATGGAAATAAAAGAAAGGTTCAGGAGTGGAATTAAAATACAAGGTGAAAGGATATCAATGATACGATTCGCTGATGACATTGCTATCCTGAGTGAAAATGAAGAAGAATTAAATGATCTGCTGAACGGAATGAATAGTCTAATGAGTACACAGTATGGTTAGCACAGGAAAGGAATTCGTGGCGGGCCGCATCAAACCAGTCAGTAGACTGATGACCAAAAAAAATGTGAAAAGTGATAAAGAGAAGACTTATTATTATACTGTGAAATGTAAATAATTTCAAACATCAATATGTTTTATTCTTTTTGTAATCAGTTTTCTACAAAGAATAATCACATCACAAAACATAATACTACTAAAAGTATGTATTGGCATTGTATTGTCTGTGAAGTTTTTTTTCCTTCTGTTGTTCTCTGTGATGTAAGAAGCAGGTGAGATCAAAGATTAAGCTGGGGGGGGGGGTTCCTTTAAATAATGTAAAAAATAGTCGTCTTGTGTCAGGTACAAATAATCTAAAATATAACGTACAATTTACTAAATGGAATTCTAGTGCACGGACTTGTATTTGTAACTAGATAACATACTCTTAAAGTTTTAAAGTTCTGTGTCCACAGCAAACAGGAAAGCGGTCATTAGTGCCTGGTACAGCGATACTGAATTATTCGTAAATGGTGAATAATATTGATATTGTGAACAGTCCGAACGGTATAGGATTCTGACATTTAATGCAGCATAAAGGGAAATGTTGATGTTACTGATTTTCTACAAAAATTACGTTGGTAAGAATACCCAATCCAGACTGTGTTTTGTCTTCTGCCATTACGTGAGCGTATGGAGCGGCAATTTCAAACTGCAGAATTAATCAGACGTTAACTCATTCGATCGATATTACAGTATTCCAACTCCGAGGACAAGAACCGACAGGAATTAATTATTTTTCTATTCAAACAGTGAAAATTCATTTTTTGATAAATTAAATAAATGCAGCAGCAATTGTTTGTCAAAAAATGAATGATTTGTCACATTTTAAACATCATGTTTTGAAAAAAAAACCTCAAATTTTATAGTAGTAGTTGGAAACAATCTTGGTTGAAATTTTAGTTTTTTTATTTTTCAACTACGCGTTTCACCTTAGGGTGATCTTAATTTGGTATTTCTTAGGCCGATCCTTTAGACAGTGTAGCTAAAGGTCATCGAGTACATAAGGTCAACATCGCCTTCGTTGACCTCACTAAATACTTTCTGCATAAAGCGTACACGTTCACAGGAGCAAATAATAGAATAATATGCTTAAGTAGTTAGCATAGTTACCGAGGTTAACGAAGGCGATGTTGGCCTGATGTACTCGATGATGCCCTTTAGCTACACTGTCTAAAGGATCGTCTTAAGATATACAAGATCAGCCTGAAGATGGCTAAAATAAGGTGAAACGCGTAGTTGATAAATAAAAAAACTAAAATTGCAACCAAGACTGTTTTAAACTAATACTATTAAACACTGGTTTGTTGATTCATACCACAGATGGATTGGAAGAATTTCCAATTTTATAGTTGATTATCTCAATTTTTATCACAGTTTTAAATGGATTTGGTAAATTCTAGAGTTTCATGCACCTGTAAGAATGGTTTGTATGCTATGCAAAATTAATCGAAGAATCTCTCTTACTTATAAAATATAATGTGGCTATAGCAACAAATGCAGCCAATAGTAAGTAAAAAAAATAAAAAATGGTTCAAATGACTCTGAGCACTATGGGACTTAACTTCTGTGGTCATCAGTCCCCTAGAACTTAGAACTACTTAAACCTAACTAACCTAAGGACATCACACACATCCATGACCGAGGCAGGATTCGAACCTCCGACCGTAGCAGTCACGTGGTTCCGGACTGAGCGCCTGAACCGCTAGACCACCGCGCCCGGCAGTAAAAAAAAAAAAAAAAAAAAAAAACACACCGCGCCCGGCAGTAAAAAAAAAAAAAAAATCACATGCAAAGAAAAATTATTTTGTTCTGTTGTTGAACTTTCACTGCTGTGCGTGTCAATCGTGAATCCTTCCTGGCGATGCTGACTAAGTTTTATGAATTTATTTGTAAAAGCATAGACAGTGTAAATTAAAATGTTCTGTGGTGCGTCTCGTGTTCCAAGTCGGCCCTTTTGACGTCTTACCCCCCTTAAATCCGAGACGTGTTTAGTTGGCAGTGAGTCAGGCGGGACATTCCATTGGTGGACAGTATCTTCAGGAAGCCTCGACTATGGTCAGTACCTTGTTTGTAACGCTAGCGCTGACGTCACTTAGCCGCTGTCCTGCGCGCTAACTCGAACAAACGCCACTCGTTACACTGTTGACGCCCGCAGCGGTGGCGACGGCCATCTGTCCCCGTTTGCAACAATTAAACCTTGCAGCAGTGTCGGTCGTAAGCGTTTGGCGCCTTTCGCCTTCACGCGCGCATTACTCTCCGTTGAGCTCCGTCGTCGCTTCCAAAAGCGGAGGGCGGCCAGTTTTTGTGGCGAGCGAAACGGCAAAGCACGGCAGGTCTACCGCACGGCGTACCTCTGCTAATAAAACTCTGCCCGAACACGCCATGAAGGCCCGACGGAACCGACCGGCCGCCGTGTCGTCCTCAGCCCACAGGCGTCACTGGATGCGGATATGGAGGGGCATGTGGTCAGCACACCGCTCTCCCGGCCGTATGTCAGTTTACGAGACCGGAGCCGCTACTTCTCGATCAAGTAGCTCAAGTAGCCAATGACGGACGGAGCAAGGAGGACATCAAAAGCAGACTCGCTATGGCAAAAAAAGGCATTTCTGGCCAAGAGAAGTCTACTAATATCAAATACCGGCCTTAATTTGAGGAAGAAATTTCTGAGGATGTACGTCTCGAGTACAGCATTGTATGGTAGTGAAACGTGGACTGTGGGAAAACCGGAACAGAAGAGAATCGAAGCATTTGAGATGTGGTGCTATAGACGAATGTTGAAAATTAGGTGGACTGATAAGGTAAGGAATGAGGAAGTTCTACGCAGAATCGGAGAGGAAAGGAATATGTGGAAAACACTGATAAGGAGAAGAGACAGGATGATAGGACATCTGCTAAGACACGAGGGAATGACTTCCATGGTACTAGAGGGAGCGGTAGAGGGCAAAAACTGTAGAGGAAGACAGAGATTGGAATACGTCAAGCAAATAATTGAATTGAGAACGTAGGTTGCAAGTGCTAATCTGAGATGAAGAGGTTAGCACAGGAAAGGAATTCGTGGCAGGCCGCATCAAACCAGTCAGTAGACTGATGACCAAAAAAAAAAAAAGCTCCTCAGTTTGCCTCACAAGGGCTGAGTGCACCCCGCTTGCCAACAGCGCTCGGCAGAGCGGATGGTCTCCCATCCGTGTGCTAACCCAGCCCGACAGCGCTTAACTGATCTGTCGAGAACCGGTGCGACCACCTCCATTTGCGTGTAAAATTCGAAAGATCCAACCGTTCTTTACGTCCCAGCAGATCTGTACTACACTACTAAATGCTATTTCAATATTTGACGTATAGTGTACAGCTAAAAATAGCCCAGTTACGATTTAAATTACTACCTTCAAGGCCGTTGGCAACTCTGCTAATAGTACTCATATATTTATAGTGCGTTTAAAATAAGTACCGACTTTTGACAAAAAAAATTGTTCTGAGCACTGTGGTACTTAACATCTGAGGTCATCAGTCCTCTACAACTTAGAACTAGTAAAACGTAACTAACCCAAGGACATCACACACATCCATGCCCGAGGCAGGATTCGAACCTGCGACCGTAGTAGTAGCGCGGTTCCGGACTGAAGCGCCTAGAACCGTTGGCCACATCGGCCGGCAATGGTGTGGGGCGTGTGCAGCTGGAGTGATATGGTGACACGTTCGTAAGCATCCTGTCTTATCCCCTGCATCTATTCGTGTCCATTGTGCATTCTGACGGACTTGAGCAATTCCAGCAGGACAATGCGACACTCCACACGTCCACCAATGCTATAGAGTGGCTCCAAGATGTGAGAGAATTAGAGTTTGGTTCAAAAATGGCTCTGAGCACATCTGAGGTCATGAGTCCTCTAGAACGTAGAACTAGTAAAACGTAACTAACCCAAGTACATTAAACACATCCATGCCCGAGGCAGGATTCGAACCTGCGACCGCAGCGCTCGCGCGGTCCCAGACTGAAGCGCCTAGAACCGCTCGGCCACATCGGCCGGCCAACTTTTGGCAGTTCAGTACGGAGCGAGTGCAGGGAACCGTGGTTGCCAGTGTGTGCTGACCACAGTATAATGCCAGGCCTACTTAGGTGCGGAATCTGTCAGACTGGCTTGGCAGCGTGAACAGAAAGCCGCCGAACCCGACCGATCTGCGACCTTTCTCAAACGTTTTTAAACAAACCGCGGTGGCCGAGCGGTTCTATACCCTTCAGTCCGGAACCGCGCGACTGCTACGGTCGCAGGTTCGAATCCTGCTTCGGGCATGGATGTGTGTGGTGTCCTTAGGTTAGTTAGGTTTAAGTAGTTCTGAGTTCTATGTGACTGATGACCTCAGATGTTAAGTCCCATAGTGCTGATAGCCATTTTGGAACCAAACTCTAATTCTCGCACATCTGATAGTTTAATTCGTCAGCTTCGTGATGAACCGGCTATCATTTTGTTAATCGTCATAGTTATTATGATATTTGGATAGTAGTAAACTACTGCCAGAAATTCTTAGTTTGCAGGGAAAAATAGATATCGCTCTGAATTTGTGTTTGTTTCGTGATAGGTTAGATGTTGCTACGTATTAAATGTAGATGATATATTCAATTATTCTTTAAACTTCTAAGGATATCGCCGTCTGTTCCCAATTTCGAGACAATTTAATGTTTTTAAAGGGCTCCGTGACGAACTCGTACGTCAGTGAGAGAAACTAGAATAAAATATTCATAAAGTTGAAACAAATGAGCCCTCGGTCTCATTAATCAGGTTTAAACACTTCTAAGAGTGCCTTCATAAGAATTTAAATGTTTAAAGTGGCCTGTAACATAATTACAAATGTATGGGAAAAGAAAATTTTTTATATTAATTTATAAGTACTGACTAATAATACGAGACAGAAACAGTACTTACATGTCACGTATAAAATAAATAACAGGACAGAAGGGCTTTAGTCACGAAGTCCGTTGCTATCTGTGGCTTTACAGATTTGAGCAGCCCACAGTGCCTAGCCTTCATGAATTTTTTTCTTTTTAAATTTGTGGCTAATGCCCTTCTGTTTTATATACCGTAAACGTTCCGGAGACTTGATTTGCTGAAGTGCTTGGTGATGAGAAGTGGTGTCGAAACGCTGCTACACTGTACAACATTGGCCTGCCGAAACGTGACCTCAGGATGAGGGGAGAAAAGAGAAGGGAAAAGTTACTCTTTGTTCTGTGTTGCGTGATGGAGACAAGATCTCTTGAAACACCTGATGATAACAGGAGAAAGAGTTGTAGAAACGTTGCTACTCCTGATTACAGTGGTTTCTGAATCATCTGAAGATGGTAGGACAAACGCAACTTCTCTCTACTGTGGTGGCCTTAAGGAGATTTCTTTTATGAAGCACCTGTTGATGACGGGACAGAGTGGTGCTGCAAGAGTAATGCTATCTGTCACATTGACGTGTCCGAAACGTTAGTGCCATAACTTCAATCATTGACACTGAAGAGACAAAGGAACTGGTACGCCTGCTCCCGCAAACACGCAGAAGTGCCGCATCATGACGTGGTATGTACTGGCCTAATGCCTGAAGCAATGCTGGAGGGAATTGACACTACTGACACTACTAATCCTGCAGGGCTGTCCATAAATCCGTGAGAGTAGGAAGGGGTGGGGAGAGAGAGAGAGAGAGAGAGAGAGAGAGAGAGAGAGAGAGAGAGAGAGATCTTCTACATCTACATCTACATTTATACTCCGCAAGCCAGCCAACGGTGTGTGGCGGAGGGCACTTTACGCGCCACTGTCATTACCTCCCTTTCCTGTTCCAGCCGCGTATGGTTCGCGGGAAGAACGACTGTCTGAAAGCCTCTGTGCGCGCTCTAATCTCTCTAATTTTACATTCGTGATCTCCTCGGGAGGTATAAGTAGGGGGAAGCAATATATTCGATACCTCATCCAGAAACGCAGCTTCTCGAAACCTGGCGAGCAAGATACACCGCGATGCAGAGCGCCTCTCTTGCAGAGTCTGCCACTTGAGTTTGTTAAACATCTCCGTAACGCTATCACGGTTACCAAATAACCCTGTGACGAAACGCGCCGCTCTTCTTTGGATCTTCTCTATCTCCTCCGTCAACCCGATCTGGTACGGATCCCACACTGATGAGCAATACTCAAGTATAGGTCGAACGAGTGTTTTGTAAGCCACCTCCTTTGTTGATGGACTACATTTTCTAAGGACTCTCCCAATGAATCTCAACCTGGTACCCGCCTTACCAACAATTAATTTTATATGATCATTCCACTTCATATCGTTCCGCACGCATACTCCCAGATATTTTACAGACGTAACTGCTACCAGTGTTTGTTCCGCTATCATATAATCATACAATAAAGGATCCTTCTTTCTATGTATTCGCAATACATTACATTTGTCTATGTTAAGGGTCAGTTGCCACTCCCTGCACCAAGTGCCTATTAGCTGCAGATCTTCCTGCATTTCGCTACAATTTTCTAATGCTGCAACTTCTCTGTATACTACAGCATCATCCGCGAAAAGCCGCATGGAACTTCCGACACTATCTACTAGGTCATTTATATATATTGTGAAAAGCAATGGTCCCATAACACTCCCCTGTGGCACGCCAGAGGTTACTTTAATGTCTGTAGACGTCTCTCCGTTCATAACAACATGCTGTGTTCTGTTTGCTAAAAACTCTTCAATCCAGCCACGCAGCTGGTCTGATATTCCGTAGGCTCTCATTTTGTTTATCAGGCGACAGTGCGGAACCTTATCGAACGCCTTCCGGAAGTCAAGAAAAATAGCATCTACCTGGGAGCCTGTATCTAATATTTTCTGGGTCTCATGAACAAATAAAGCGAGTTGGGTTTCACACGATCGCTGTTTCCGGAATCCATGTTGATTCCTACATAGTAGATTATGAGTTTCCAAAAACGACATGATACTCAGCACGTTGCAAGGCATCGCAGATACGCTCACCAATGTTCATGTCTGAGGAGTTTGGTCGCCAGCAGAAGTGTTCAAACTCAGGAGAGTGTCACTGGAGCTACTCTTTAGCAATTCTGGACATGTGGAGTGTCGCATTGTCCTGCTGGAATTGCCCAAGTCCGTCGGAATGCACAATGGACACGAATAGATGCAAGTGGTGACGCAGGATGCTTACGCACGCGTCATCTGCCAGAGTCGAATCTAGACGTATCAGGGGTCCGATATCTCTCCAACTGCGCATCTCTCACATCATTACAGAGCCTTCACCAGCTTGAACAGTCCCTGCTGACATGCAGGGTCCGTGGATTCATGAGGTTGTGTCCATGTCCGTACATCTCCATCCGCTCGATATATTTTGAAATGAGGCTCGTCCGACCGTGCAACTTGTTTCCAGCCATCAACGGCCCAATGTCGGTGTTGACAGAACCAGGCGAGGCGTAAAGCTTTGTGTCGTGCACTTATCAAATGTAGACGAGTGGGCCTTCGCCTCCAAAAGGCCATATCGATGATGTTTCGTTAAATGGTTAGCAGGCTGACATTGGTTGATGGTCCAGTATCGAGATTGCAGCAATTTTGCGGGAAACTCCACTTGTGTTACGTTGAACGTTTCTCTTCAGTCGGCGTTGGATCCGTTCTAGCAGGGTCTTTTATCAGCCGCAGCGATGTATCACCTGATTCATGATATTCACGGTGCGCTCGTGAAAGGGTCGCATGGGAAAATCCCCACATCATTGCCTCCTCGGACATGTTGTGTCCCATCGCTCCTGCGCCGATTATAATACCACATTGAAACTGACTTATATCTTGATAATGTGCCATTGTAGGAGCAGTATGATAACCTGCCACTGTAGCAGCAGTAACCGACGTAATAACAGCGCCAGACACTAGTTATATAGGCGTTGCCGACCGCAGCGCCGTATTCTGCCTGTTTCCGTATGTATTTCTTTCTTTGGCGCTTCATCGTAGAAGTGAAGACAGACAGAAAAATTTGGATTTCTGACCAGGATGTGATCGGACGATGTCTGGGTCTGCAGTCACAGTCTTTACCTCCGGATCAAAATGCTTCAAATGTCTATAAGCACTATGGGACTTAACTTTTGAGGTCATCAGTCCCCTAGAACTTAGAACTTCTTAAGGGGCTCCGGAACGCCCTATACTTGCAATGTTAAAATAACGCTTATAAATTACATCTTTTCTCACAAAGTGTTGGAGGTAGGAAGTTGAACTTTTTACAGATTATTTATTGGAATATGGGCTAAACTTAACACAGGGATTTTACAAAATTTTAGTTCAGTTATTAAAGATGATTTTTTTTTTCAATTGTAATGAAAATTCACAACATTTTTTTGCAATTTTTTATTTATATATTCAAAAATATACAGTTTTTTGGAAAAAGGCTGTGTTAAATTATGCAGAAGGTATTGTGTAACATTTACTGAAAGTTTGAAACAAATATGTTTGGAATATCCTTAGAAAACATGTAATTAGTATGAGAAAATAAAAGTTTTGGGAATCGAGCGACCAAGATTGGATTAACTTTTTAGTGCATTCCAGGTCCATAGGATGGATTATCTTCATCCTCTGCAAACTCCTCCTCCCGCTTCCTCTTGTTCCTCCTCCTGTTTACTCTTGCTTGTATTTCTAGACTCTTTACAGCCCTGTCTGCAGCCCGAAGGCGTTCCTTGTCTAAAGCAAGCATCGCTCGTACCATGTTAGAACCTATCTTCATTCCCATATTTCTAAATACCTTGCACCTTACAATGTTGCCATCATTGAAAGTCGCAACAGCATCATACACACCAAAGTGAAGTGTTTCTGTTCCAACAAATACAGTCTTGGGGATTCTCGACCATATAACACTATTTACACTTTCATTGGGGTTTTGAGTTTTTCCATTAATACACTTTTTCAACAGTTCAGGTGCTGCTAAGTCTCTGAAAATAGGTTTTATCACCTCCATTATTGCATGAGGCAGACTATGCTTATGAGTGTACACTTCAGCAGTTAGCAATCCTTTGTTATATTTACACCAACTGTCTTCTTCTTTGGGACACAAGCTATGTTGGGGATTTTCATCGGTTGAAGAAGTGTGAAAAAAAAAGAGCCCAAACAGCCTTCTTCATTTCGTCGACACTTTGTGTATGTTGCCTAATAGCCTTTACTACTCATTATTATACTTCAACAAAACAGAGACTCAAGAAACAGAATTAATTACGAATATTTTCGAGATAACGACAGAGTAAATAAACATGAAACAATCGACAATCACACCAGCGATATATATTGAACCATCACAGGTTAGCCACGACACATACATTATCTCACATCACTAAAATGTACCTGATGAACACGGACGTTAATAATAACACCATTTGACAGCAGTTTAACAGCGCCACAGTGGGTCACGCCCATGTAGAACACATTTCAAAAAAAATTTAAAAATAGTTGTAGTCTTCGGAATTGAATAAATTATATATCTATTAAAAGGTAATAGTCTGCAGATTCAGAAAACGCAAAAAAGTAAAAATTGAACTTTTCATGATTTTGAGCCTTTCCGGAGCCCCTTAACTCCCCAGCCAACTTAGGAGCGCTGATTTAAGGTTTCTTCTTCATTTCCCTCATGATAAATCTCACGTCTGCATCAGTCAAAGTGTGACGGCGTCCGGTACGTGGTTGGTTTCAAAATGGTTCAAATGGCTAAGGACGTCAGACACATCCATGCCCGAGGCAGGATTCAAACCTGCGACCGTAGCAGCAGCGCGGTTCCAGACTGTAGCGCCTAGAACCGCTAGGCCACCTGGCTTACCTCTGGATCGACAAGTTTCTGATGACGACAGAAGCGTGCCGAAAGGCTACCAGTGCACATCACTTTGCCCCGAGGATGAGTGGGGCTGCCGAAACGCTACCAGTACACATCACTTGGCCCTGAGGACGAGTGGAGATGCCGAAACGCTACCAGTGCACATCACTTTGCCCTGAGGATGAGTGGGGATGCCGAAACGCTACCAGTACACATTACTTGGCCCTGAGGACGAGTGGGGATGCCGAAACGCTACCAGTGCACATCACTTGGCCCCGAGGATGAGTGGGGATGCCGAAACGCTACCAGTACACATCACTTGGCCCCGAGGACGAGTGGGGATGCCGAAGCGCTACCAGTGCACATCACTTTGCCCCGAGGACGTGGGGCTGCAGTGAGCTAGGGCAGCCCCAGGCCAGATGTGGAGCAGAGTGTAGGGGCTCCGTGGAGCCAGACTGCGCAGCCCCGCCCGCGGCCGCCTGCCACCCGGAGTGATGGATGTGCAGCGCTCCGCCGGTCAGCCGTGCGAAATGACGGGCCGTGCGGGCTGGCGCCTCGCCTCACCACTGCCGAGACAATCGCGGCCGTCACGGCCCCTGGCCCCAGGGCGTGCGGGGGCGGCGGGGGCGGCTCCGCCTGCAGCCCCGGGCCCGCCGCGGTGCCGGCAGTCCACAGACAGACGGCCCCCGACATGTCCGCCTCCTCCTCGGAGTACGAAGAGCCCGCCCCGGCGCCCGTGGCGGCGGTCTCCGCCTCCAGGTCCAGGGGCCACCGTGAGCCCGCCTCCAGCGGCAGGCTCCAGCAACAGCAGCAGGTGCCGGCCCAGCGCAGGCACCACCAGCAGCTGCACCGGCAGCTGCAGGAGCAGCTCCAGCAACACCAACAGCACCAGCAGCAGTCCAGGTCCCGGCGCCGCAGAGGTAGGCCAGACACTGCCCGCCGCGTGCAGAACTCCCACACTCGTGTAGCCTGTAGGCTTCGTAGGTTGTGGTGCACACTGCAGCAGCTGTAGGTGTCCGACGATATGCACCACCAGATGTCAGTAGCAAATCAAAAGCTTCACCCAAACAGGACATGAAGGCCCAATAGCGGCCGTATCATCCTGAGCCCACAGGCGTCACGTGATACGAATTTGGGGGTCATGTGGTCAGCACATCGCTCTCCCGGCCGTATGTCAGTTTCTGAGACCGGAACCGCTACTTCTCAATCAACTAGATCCTCAGTTTGCCGGCCGTTGTGGCCGAGCTGTTCTAGGCGCTTCAGTCCCGAACCGCGCTGCTGCTACGGTCGCAATTTCGAATCCTGCCTCGGGCATGGATGTGTGTGATGTCCTTGGGTTACTAGAATGAACATTTCACTCTACAGCGGAGTGTGCGCTGATATGAAACTTCCTGGCAGATTAAAACTGTGTGCCGGACCGACACTCGAACTCGGGACCTTTCCCTTTCGCGGGCAAACGCTCTACCGACTGAGCTACCCAAGCACGACTCACGCCGCGTCCTCACAGCTTTAAATCCTCCAGTACCTCGTCGCCTACCTTCCAAACTTCACAGAAGCTCTCCTGCGAACCTTGCAGAACTAGCACTCCTGGAAGAAAGGATATGGCGGAGACATGGCTTAGCCACAGCCTGGGGGATGTTTCTGGATGGCCGCTTTCTCTACATTTACATCTTCATACATACTCCGCAATCCACCGTATGGTGCGTGGTGGAGGGTACCTCGTACCACAACTAGCATCTTCTCTCCCTGTTCCACTCCCAAACAGAACGAGGGAAATATGACTGTCTATATGCCTCTATACGAGCCCTAATCTCTCTTATCTTTGTGGTCTTTTCGCGAAATATAAGTTGGCGGCAGTAAAATTGTACTACAGTCAGCTTCAAATGCTGGTTCTCTAAATTTCCTCAGTAGCGATTCACGAAAAGAACGCCCCCTTTCCTCCAGAGACTCCCACCCTAGTTCCTGAAGCATTTCCGTAGCACTCGCGTGCTGATCAAACCTACCAGTAACAAATCTAGCAGCCCGCCTCTGAATTGCTTCTATGTCCTTCCTCAATCCGACATGATTAGGATCCCAAACGCTCGAGCAGTACTCAAGAGTACGTCGTATTAGTGTTTTATAAGCGGTCTCCTTTACAGATGAACCACATCTTCCCAAAATTCTACCAATGAACCGAAGACGACTATCCGCCTTCCCCAGAACTGTCATTACATGCTTGTCACACTTCATATCGCTCTGCAATGTTACGACCAAATATTTAATCGACGTCACTGTGTCGAGCGCTACACTAGTAATGGAGTATTCAAACATTACGGGATTCTTTTTCCTATTCATCTGCATTAATATACATTTATCTATATTTAGTGTTAGCTGCCATTCTGTACACAAATCACAAATCCTGTCCAAGTCATCTTGTATCCTACTACAGTCGCTCAACGACGAAACCTTCCCGTACACCACAGCATCATCAGCAAACAGCCGCACATTGCTATCCACCCTATCCAAAAGATCATTTATGTAGATCGAAAACAACAGCGGACCTACCAAACTTCCCGGGGGCACTCCAGATGATACCCTCACCTCCGATGAACACTCACCATCGAGGACAACCGTAGTTGTCCGAGGATTTGCAGCACCAGATGTCAGTAGCAAACAAAAAAGGTTCGCCCGAACACGACCATTGAGGAAGTTTGGACAACCGACTACGCAACAGACCGCAGAATGTTTCTGATCCCGTCCACGTACAGTGGGTGGACAAAAACATTTAAACGTTACATATACAATTCATTGATATGCCTAAACCGTTGTAGGAAAACGGTTGGCATTCAGAATGACTTCTAGTCCTCTCGGAATCCATTAAATATAGGTTCTGTATAGTTTTAAAGGGACTCTCATACCACCTTAACTAATCTCCGTCCGAACAGGAATTGCAGGGCCCAACGGCACCGACCGACCGCCGTGTCACCCTCAACCACAGGCGTGACGAGATGCGAATTTGGGGGCCATGTGGTCAGCACACCGCTCTCCCGGCCGTATGTCACTTTCCGAGACCGGAGTCACTGCTTCTCAGTCAAGTAGCTCCTCAGTTTGCCTCACAAGGGCTGACTGCACCCCGCTAGCCAACAGCGCTCGGCAGACTGGATCTGTCTATCTACATCCATACTCCGCCAGCCACCTGACGGTGTGTGGCGGAGGGTACCTTTAGTACCTCTATCGGTTCTATTCCAGTCTCGTATTGTTCGTGGAAAGAAACATTGCCGGTATGACTCTGTGTGGGCTCTAATCTCTCTGATTTTATCCTCATGGTCTCTTCGCGAGATATACCTACGAGGGAGCAATACACTGCTTGACTCCTCGGTGAAGGTATCTTCTCGAAACTACAACAAAAGCCCGGACCGAGCTACTGAGCGTCTCTCTTGCAGAGTCTTCCACTGGAGTTTATCTATCATCTCCATAACACTTTTGCGATTACTAAATGATCCTATAACGAAGTGCGCTGCTCTCCGTTGGATCTTCTCTCTCTCTTCTGCCAACGGTATCTGGTACGGATCCCACACTGCTGAGCAGTATTCAAGCAGTGGGCGAACAAGCGTACTGTAACCTACTTCCTTTGTTTTCGGATTGCATTTTGTTAGGATTCTTCCAATGAATCTCAGTCTGGCACCTGTTTTACCGACGATCAACTTTATATGATCATTCCATTTTAAATCACTCCTAATGCGTACTCCCAGATAATTTATGGAATTAACTGCTTCCAGTTGCTGACCTGCTATATTGCAGCTAAATGATAAGGGATCTTTCTTTCTATGTATTCGCAGCACATTACACTTGTCTCCATTGAGATTCAATTGCCATTCCCTGCAACATGCGTCAATTCGCTGCAGATCCTCCTGCATTTCAGTACAATTTTCCATTGTTACAACCTCTCGATATACTACAGCATCATCCGCAAAAAGCCTCAGTGAACTTCTGATGTTATCCACAAGGTCATTTATATATATTGTGAATAGCAACGGTCCTATGACACTCCCCTGCGGCACACCTGAAATCACTCTTACTTTGGAAGACTTCCCTGCATTCAGAATGACATGCTGTGTTGTGTTATCTCTTCACTCCAACCACACAATTGGTCTGA
Organism: Schistocerca cancellata; assembly: GCF_023864275.1. Classification (NCBI taxonomy): domain Eukaryota; kingdom Metazoa; phylum Arthropoda; class Insecta; order Orthoptera; family Acrididae; genus Schistocerca; species Schistocerca cancellata. The sequence continues at coordinate 58,312,337 of NC_064637.1, read as the reverse complement.
TAGTCCATATCCTCTGTTCATTAAACGACTGTGGGGAACTGTATCAAACGCCTTGCGGAAGTCAAGAAACACTGCATCTACCTGTGAACCCGTGTCTATGGCTCTCTGAGTCTCGTGGACGAGTAGCTAGAGCTGGGTTTCACACGATCGTCTTTTCGAAACCCATGCTGATTCCTACAGAGAAGATTTTTAGTCTCCAGAAAAATCATTATACTCGAACATAATACGTGTTCCAAAATTCGACAGCTGATGGACGTTAGAGATCCAAGTGCTAGCCAGCCCGACAGCGCTTAATATCGCTGATCTGACAGGAACCTGTGTTACCACTGCGGCAAGGCCGTTGCCCATGTCAGCAGCAAAGGATGTGCAATTCCCATAAATTACAGTGAGGAGGTTTCTGGACGTGGAGCTACCGCCACGTACTTTTCCAGATATGTTCAATCACATATTCAAAGCTTGTCAGTGGCGTTGCCTCATTTGGGCACTGAACGTGGTAAAAGGTGAAAATTTGTCAGATTACCTTCCATTCAGAAGAGTGTTGCACTGAGCGACTGCTATATTGACTTGTAAATAATAGATTTCAGGTATCAGTTGTCCTTTTTAACTTTTTTATTGGGAGATCTAGATTTCAGCTAGAAACTAGTCATTGTCAATGCACTATCATTTTTGATCAATGCTTGTAATCCCTGTTGATCGGGCTCCATCCACAGTTCATTGAAAATTTGCGCCGGATAGGAACTCGAACCCAGATCTCCCCTGTAACCCGAGTGACCTTAACCACCTCAGCCATTGGGGCACTCTTCTTATCGAACCAAAATCCCCAGCCTGCTGTTGCGCACTGCTAGCAAAGCATCTCTGCTTAATCAGGTACAAGTCAAACCGAGACCAGCGTGAGCTCACAAGCATCCTATTGAAACCATTGTAACGCCATCCTGCCATTGCGAGATGGACAGTTATCGTGCTGGAAGATGGCATTTGTGTCAGGGAGATGTTGGCCACGGGCAGGTCCAGGCAGTCCTCGATAATGTTGAGTACTCAACAGCTGTGGGGGCGCCTCCGGTTACTACCCTAGGCGGAAGCCCAGGTGAATATTCCCCAATATGTGATACCACCCTACCCTGGCCTGTGTCTGTAGCACCAAGATCCGCGTGAGACCGGCGACCGCGTGTAACAAGGAATGGCGTTCCGACGAGACGACGCTTTCCATTTATCCAGTCTCAATGGTCCCGTGCCCACTGCAGTTGTAATTGATGATCTCCTTGGGTCTCCTGCCGAGTCCCGTGTAGAATAGTTCGTGTTGTGCTCCTAAACAACTGCGTCTGCACCAGCACTCTACTCTCTCGTCAGATCTGACGCAGAGGGCCGCCTGTCGGGCTTTTCAGAGCGACAGGTCTCAGATCTCCACCTTCTGTGGTAAGGCATGCACATCCAATACTTTGTCGCCTAGTCTTGATTTCGCCGTCCTTTCCTAGATGCTGACGACAGTGCTCCATGAGCAGCTTCCCAGCTCCGCCGTTTCCAACTCTCTCCTTCCTAGACCTCAAGCCAAAACAATCTGTTTTCCATCAAATTCGTTCGTGTCAGTCGTTTTCCCCATTTGCAGCCCATATCGTAGCTAGAGTGACTCACCGTGTGATAAAACCTCAGGACGTGTCATATGGTGTCTCACTCACTTGAATATACAGGGTGATTCAAAAAGAATACCACAAATTTAGGAATTTAAAACTCTGCAACGACAAAAGCCAGAGCTAAGCACTATCTGTCGCCGAATTAAGGGAGCTATAAAGTTTCATTTAGTTGTACATTTGTTCGCTTGAGGCGCTGTTGACTAGGCGTCAGCGTCAGTTGATGCTAAGATGGCGACCGCTCAACAGAAAGCTTTTTGTGTTATTGAGTACGGCAGAAGTGAATCGACGACAGTTGTTCAGCGTGCATTTCGAACGAAGTATGGTGTTAAACCTCCTGATAGGTGGTGTATTAAACGTTGGTATAAACAGTTTACAGATAATGGGTGTTTGTGCAAAGGGAAAAGTTCTGGACGGCCGAGAACGAGTGATGAAAATGTAGCACGCATCCAGCAAGCATTTGTTCGCAGCCCAGGAAAATCAACTCGCAGAGCTAGCAGAGAGCTGCAAAGACAATTCATATTTCAGCAGGATGGAGCGCCACCACATTGCCACTTATCTGTCCGTAACTACCTGAACGCCAACTACCCGAGGCGATGGATCGGCCGCCAGGCAGCCCATGACAGAGCACTTCATCACTGGCCTCCAAGAAGCCCTGATCTTACCCCCTGCGATTTTTTCTTATGGGGGTATGTTAAGGATATGGTGTTTCGGCCACCTCTCCCAGCCACCATTGATGATTTGAAACGAGAAATAACAGCAGCTATCCAAACTGTTACGCCTGATATGCTACAGAGAGTGTGGAACGAGTTGGAGTATCGGGTTGATATTGCTCGAGTGTCTGGAGGGGGCCATATTGAACATCTCTGAACTTGTTTTTGAGTGAAAAAAAAACCTTTTTAAATACTCTTTGTAATGATGTATAACAGAAGGTTATATTATGTTTCTTTCATTAAATACACATTTTTAAAGTTGTGGCATTCTTTTTGAATCACCCTGTATTACTAAAAGTGTTTACGCGGTCCTACCACACTTCCCTGTCGCACTCCTGGCGATACCCTTGCTTTGATCAACATTGGCGGTCGTGGAAATATTCCGAAGACGATCGTCTTCCATCTCGGTAGTGCCACGTGGCTGTTCCCAGTCTGCTCATCTTACGACCGTACGAGGTCTGTTCAAAAAATTCCAGAGCTTTTCCCAGAAAATTTTTCTGTTCTTACCATTTACTACTTGTGCATGACCACCTCCGAAACACTCTCCTCCACAATTGGTCCAGCCCTGCCAACGCCGTTTCCACTGCGGGAAGCAGTCTTGGTACGCCTTTTGCTCCATTGTGTGAAGCGCCGTCTGCTAATTTCCTTTTATCTCGTCTGTCGTTGCAAATATTCGTCCTTTCAGCGGTGTTTTCACCTTGGGAAATAAAAACTAAGTCCGCAGCGACCAGGTCTGGAGAGAGCGGCCGATGAGGGACCAGAGCGATTTCGTTTTCTGTCCAATAGTCACTCACCAACAGGGATGAATTTGCGGGTGCGTTATCGTGATGCAAGAGTTGTGAATTGTTTCGCCACATTTCAGGCCGTTTCCTTTCCACATTTTCCCGCAGGCGACGCAACACATCCCGACAGTATCACTGATTAAGTTTGTCCGTGTCGCACAAATTCGTGATGAACTAATCCTTCGAAGCCAAAGAAAACTATCACCATTGCTTTTACATTCGACCTGACCTGACGAGCTTTTTTTGGTCTCGGAGAAATAATGGTTTTTGAATAATCATTTATTATTCCAAGAACCTGTTGTCGAACCTTTTCAGGTCCATCTTCAGATGTGTTCTGGAAGTTACCTCATGCTAGAAAAATGGTTCAAATGGCTCTGAGCACTATGGGATAACTTCTTTTGTCGTAAGTCCCCTAGAACAGAACTACTTAAACCTAACCAACCTAAGGACATCACACACACCCATGCCTGAGGCAGGATTCTAACCTGCGACTGTAGCGCCTAGAACCGCTCGGCCAATCCGGCCGGCCTGCTAGAAAAGATGATGTAACTTTCGGAAACAATGTGAAGACGAACCTGAAAAGGTTCGAAAACCGGTTCATGGAATAACAAATAATTATTCAAAAAAAGTGACTGGTTGCAGTTTTATGTATTTACATTTTTATTTTATATTATATTTTTTCGCAATTTTCGGCAGATCTTTGAAATTGTTCTTTTCAAATTCTAGTGCAACATAATTGTTATAGAACATTGACTGTCTGAATGAGTCTTACTACTTTTTGAGCTTTCATCGCGCCTAGTCTTTCTCTGCGAACTGTGTGAAGCAAGTATACGTGGCACAAAAGAAGTAGTCCGATTGCACTGGTGGGATGGCGGTGTGAATGGAATAACAAGATAACCGATGTGAAGAAACAGCACATCATTTGCATAAAAAAAATGTTAACGCAACTAATCTTTTGTTTCTCCACATCGGCATTCTTCAAAACCAGTTGCTAAAAATGATGAACAAAAATCTAAATGGCAAGACTGTTCTTTGCGGTGGACGGAGACGTGTGGGGGGAAATGCTGAAGTAATCGGCGCTCGACGCTGCCAACAGAAACTGCAACGTTTAACTTTTGACCCTACAACTGCTAGGTCTCTGGCGTTTGCAAAAATGAAAAAAATCAGGGAAGTCGACACGAAGTGTTCCGGGACAAATCCGATATATGACGAAACCCAACGACGGACCCATCGGACACATTTTACAGGGTGATTCAAAAAGAATACCACAACTTTAGGAATTTAAAACTCTGCAACGACAAAAGGCAGACCTAAGCACTATCTGTCGGCGAATTAAGGGAGCTATAAAGTTTCATTTAGTTGTACATTTGTTCGCTTGAGGCGCTGTTGACTAGGCGTCAGCGTCAGTTGATGCTAAGATGGCGACCGCTCAACAGAAAGCTTTTTGTGTTATTGAGTACGGCAGAAGTGAATCGACGACAGTTGTTCAGCGTGCATTTCGAACGAAGTATGGTGTTAAACCTCCTGATAGGTGGTGTATTAAACGTTGGTATAAACAGTTTACAGAGAACGGGTGTTTGTGCAAAGGGAAAAGTTCTGGACGGCCGAGAACGAGTGATGAAAATGTAGCACGCATCCAGCAAGCATTTGTTCGCAGCCCAGGAAAATCGACTCGCAGAGCTAGCAGAGAGCTGCAAATTCCAGAATCAACTGTATGGAGAGTCCTACGAAAACCTGAACGTCAACTATCCGAGGCGATGGATCGGCCGCCAGGCAGCCCGTGACAGAGCACTTCATCACTGGCCTCCAAGAAGCCCTGATCTTACCCCCTGCGATTTTTTCTTATGGGGGTATGTTAAGGATATGGTGTTTCGGCCACCTCTCCCAGCCACCATTGATGATTTGAAACGAGAAATAACAGCAGCTATCCAAACTGTTACGCCTGATATGCTACAGAAAGTGTGGAACGAGTTGGAGTATCGGGTTGATATTGCTCGAGTGTCTGGAGGGGGCCATATTGAACATCTCTGAACTTGTTTTTGAGTGAAAAAAAAACCTTTTTAAATACTCTTTGTAATGATGTATAACAGAAGGTTATATTATGTTTCTTTCATTAAATACACATTTTTAAAGTTGTGGTATTCTTTTTGAATCACCCTGTATTGTGCCACTTACATGCAGTTACCATTGTTAGCAAACTGGTTATCGCCAAGCGTGATCGGGCGTTGATTTCCTTTCACTTCTTGCTCTGAGGGGGTAAGCAGGCCGCTAGCTTGTTGATGTACAGAATACCTAATAATAAATCAATACTTCATTGTTGTGGTTTTCAGTCCTGAGACTGGTGTGATGCAGCTCTCCATGCTACTCTATCCTGTGCAAGCTTTTTCATCCCCAAATAGCTACTAAAACCCGCATTCCTCTATATCTGCTTGGTATATTCATCTCTTGGACTCCCTCTACGATTTTTACCCTCCACGCTTCCGTTCAATACTAAATACTTTGATGCCTCAGAATGTGTTCTATCAACAAATCGCTTCTTTTGGCCAAATTCTGCCACAAATTCCTATTCTAAGCAGTCCTATTCAGTACCTCCTCATTACTTACGTGATCTACCCATCTAATCTTCAGCGTTCTTCTGTAGCACCACATCTCAAAACTTTCTATTCTCTTCTTGTCTAAAATACACTCCTGGAAATTGAAATAAGAACACCGTGAATTCATTGTCCCAGGAAGGGGAAACTTTATTGACACATTCCTGGGGTCAGATACATCACATGATCACACTGACAGAACCACAGGCACATAGACACAGGCAACAGAGCATGCACAATGTCGGCACTAGTACAGTGTATATTCACCTTTCGCAGCAATGCAGGCTGCTATTCTCCCATGGAGACGATCGTAGAGATGCTGGATGTAGACCTGTGGAACGGCTTGCCATGCCATTTCCACCTGGCGCCTCAGTTGGACCAGCGTTCGTGCTGGACGTGCAGACCGCGTGAGACGACGCTTCATCCAGTCCCAAACATGCTCAATGGGGGACAGATCCGGAGATCTTGCTGGCCAGGGTAGTTGACTTACACCTTCTAGAGCACGTTGGGTGGCACGGGATACATGCGGACGTGCATTGTCCTGTTGGAACAGCAAGTTCCCTTGCCGGTCTAGGAATGGTAGAACGATGGGTTCGATGACGGTTTGGATGTACCGTGCACTATTCAGTGTCCCCTCGACGATCACCAGTGGTGTACGGCCAGTGTAGGAGATCGCTCCCCACACCATGATGCCGGGTGTTGGCCCTGTGTGCCTCGGTCGTATGCAGTCCTGATTGTGGCGCTCACCTGCACGGCGCCAAACACGCATACGACCATCATTGGCACCAAGGCAGAAGCGACTCTCATCGCTGAAGACGACACGTCTCCATTCGTCCCTCCATTCACGCCTGTCGCGACACCACTGGAGGCGGGCTGCACGATGTTGGGGCGTGAGCGGAAGACGGCCTAACGGTGTGCGGGACCGTAGCCCAGCTTCATGGAGACGGTTGCGAATGGTCCTCGCCGATACCCCAGGAGCAACAGTGTCCCTAATTTGCTGGGAAGTGGCGGTGCGGTCCCCTACGGCACTGCGTAGGATCCTACGGTCTTGGCGTGCATCCGTGTGTCGCTGCGGTCCGGTCCCAGGTCGACGGGCACGTGCACCTTCCGCCGACCACTGGCGACAACATCGATGTACTGTGGAGACCTCACGCCCCACGTGTTGAGCAATTCGGCGGTACGTCCACCCGGCCTCCCGCATGCCCACTATACGCCCTCGCTCAAAGTCCGTCAACTGCACATACGGTTCACGTCCACGCTGTCGCGGCATGCTACCAGTGTTAAAGACTGCGATGGAGCTCCGTATGCCACGGCAAACTGGCTCACACTGACGGCGGCGGTGCACAAATGCTGCGCAGCTAGCGCCATTCGACGGCCAACACCGCGGTTCCTGGTGTGTCCGCTGTGCCGTGCGTGTGATCATTGCTTGTACAGCCCTCTCGCAGTGTCCGGAGCAAGTATGGTGGGTCTGACACACCGGTGTCAATGTGTTCTTTTTTCCATTTCCAGGAGTGTAAACACCTTGATGCCTCAGAATGTGATCTATCAAGTTGTTTTGCTCAAATTCTGCCACAAATTCCTATTCTCCTCAGTTCTGTTCAGTGCCTCCTCATTAGTTACCTGATCTACCCATCTAATCTTCAGCGTTTTTCTGTATCACCACATCTCAAAAGTTTCTATTCTCTTCTTGTCTAAAATATTTGTCGTCCATGTCTCGCTTCCATCCATGGCTACACCCCACACAAATACTTTCAGAAAAGACGTCCTGACCCTTACGTCTAGATGTTAACAAATTTCTTCTCTTCAGAAACGATTTCTTTGCCATTGCCAACCTGGATTTTATATCCTCTCTACTTCGAACGTCATCCGTTATTTTGCTCCCCAAATAGCAAAACTCATATATAGCTACGATAATGGTCGAAGCAGACGAAATGAATTAAAATTCGTGCTGCGACCGGAACTCGAACCCGGGTCTTCTTGCTTGCTAGGCAGAAATGCTAAGCATTATACCATCGCAGTACGATGGTCAACATTGCTGCACGAACTACCTAAGCTGACTGCCCTCACCAACACAAACTTCAATTCATTTTTCCCTGACATATTGTCACTACTGCCAGGGCTCTCCGATATTGCAAGCTCCCCAGCATTGGACGTAATGTGACTTCCTTGTACCATTGGTGATCTTATAGATCTCATAATTAAATGTCTCAGGGAAACATTTAATTATAAGATCACATATAGCTGTAAAACCGGCAGTTCATTGGCCATGTACAATCTATAACTTTAGAGGCCGTGTAATGACACACTCCGACGCAGAGACATACAATACCTCAAAGGCTGCGCCAAAGATTAAATTGAGAGGGAGGTAGAATATAATCTCTGTAATGTTCACATTAGATTCTCTTTTGCTTCATACTCCAAGAAGGACTTAAAAGAGACACTTGTGTTTGTTACCTTGTAGGGGATGGACGTAATCTTTGGTGTGTGCGGAAAGGCCGCCATATTGTTAGTATTTATGGTTTGTGCGACGCGCAGAGCAAGTCTCATTTTCTTGTGAATAAAAAATAGTGAGAAGTATCTAAGTTTTACGAGAATTATTTAAAGCGACGTAGCATTCTATTCCTTGGTTTCCACCGTCTTCGTCAAGTGAACCGATGCCGACTCAGGAAGATACACTCGGTGAACAAAGAGAAGAACATCGATGGCGACTAATGAATTAATATTGCCGGCCGGGGTGGCCGAGCGGTTCTAGGCGCTACAGTCTGGAACCGCGCGACCGCTACGGTCGCAGGTTCGAATCCTGCCTCGGGCATGGGTGTGTGTGATGTCCTTAGGTTAGTTAGGTTTAAGTAGTTCTAAGTTCTAGGGGACTGATGACCTCAGAAGCTAAGTCCCATAGTTCTCAGAGCCATTTGAAGCATTTGAATTAATATTAATATTAATATTAATTAACATTAAGGACGAATTCTACGTCTAAGGTGAGAATTCTGGATAAATCAACAATGACGTAGAATTCAAAAATGCAATTAATCGGAATGGTAAATTATATTACAGGCAAATTTCACACAGCACTGAATTTGTCCGCATTCAAGCCGGTCAATACAGTACGTAAAAAAGCCTTTCAAAAATTCTAGATTTACAGTTTCATATCCATAATTTTTTCTCTTTTCAAAAAATCAATAAATTTAATTTTTTAAATTTATTTCGCCGCAGCCGGTAGTCGATATTTTTCCCCCGATATACCGAACTTTATTCGATATACAGAAAGTCGGCGATGATATCGCTTTTAAATATCGATATATCGGATTAACGATGTTTTTAAAAATATGAACAGTCCTAATAACCGCCCGGTACTAATGCTCGTAATCCAGTGCTGTTGTGTGACAGATGACGGCTGAGGGCTTGAAAGTGCAGACCGGTGTGTGTAGGTTTTCTTGTAGACGCAGTGGGCGAAGCATCCAGGCTTGGGGTGTTTGAACACACGCCTCGTTTATTGTCTATCAGAAGCGGCGCCAGCATTGCGCTATTAATAGCGGCAGGCTATTGTCCGAGCCTGTGATGGGCCTCCGCTGAGCAGAGCTCCTGCTCGGTGTGGGTTGGGTCCCCCTGGCTCGATCACGGCCACGCTTGGTCGGCGAAGCGGCGCGGAAAAGAATCCATTCGGCAAGTAGCTACTCTCTGTTCAGAACTCCGAGGTGCGTTCCACAACTGATACAACACATTTGTTTCTTTCTGACAGCAGGTTAATTTCATTCATTATTCCAAAACACCACACTATTCCTTACGCATTTGGCTACAAAATGCTATTATCAACGTAGTCTCCGTTCAATGCGACGGCCTTAAGCCACCTTACTGTCAGGGCCTGTGTTTTTGCATCCGATTTATTCTTATGATGAACAGAGAAAAGTGAACCCAGCAAAGCTTAGCAGTTACTAAACAAGTATAGAAATTCAATATATGTCGTAATCTCCTTCTACCCCTCCCTCTATCCATCATCCTCTATCCCCTCTCTTCATCCATCCCCTCCTCCCCCGCCCCACGCCCTCTCTTCACCAGTTCCTCCTCCCCAATCTTTATTTATTTACACGTCACGTTCCGTAGGACCAAATTGAGGAGCAAATCTCCAAGCTCATGGAACGTGTCAGTACATGAAATTACAACGTAAAACTAATAACAGATAACAATGAAATGTTTATGAACCCGAAAAATGTCACTCCATAACCTTAAGTAAACGCAATCAACAATGCAATAAGAATAAGCTTAATTTTTCAAGGAACTCCTCGACAGGATAGAAGGAGTGATCCATGAGGAAACTCTTTAGTTCTGATCTGAAAGCGCGTGGATTACTGGTAAGGTTTTGAGTTCCAGTGGTGGCTTATTGAAAATGGATGCAGCAGTATACTGCAAACCTTTCTGCACAAGAGTTAAAGAAGTCCAATCCAAATGCAGGTTTGATTTCTGACGAGTATTAACTGAGTGAAATCTGCTTGTTCTTGCGAATAAGCTGATATTGTTAACAAGAAATAATAGTAATATATATATATATATATATATATATATATATATATATATATATATATTTTTTTTTTTTTTTTTTTTTTTTTTGAGAGGGCAGTGTCAGAATACTCAGACTCGTGAACAGGGGTCGACAAGAGGTTCGTGTAGTTACACCAATTGTTGCCAGAACTACCCGTTTACCCATTTCTGAGCCAAAAATATCATTTTAGAAAGGGAAGAGTTATCCCAAAATATAATACCATGTGACAAAATAATATGAAGATAAGCAAAGTAGACTAATTTTCGTGTCGAACGATCATTCATTTCAGATACCGTTCGAATAGTAAAAATGGCAGCATTAAGTCTTTAAACAAGATCCTGAACGTGGCTTTCCACGACAGTTTACTATCTATAAGAACACCTAGAAATTTGAACTGTTAAGTTTCACTAATCATATGCCCATTCTGTGAAATTAAAACGTCGGGTTTTGTTGAATTGTGTGTTAGGAACTGTAAAAACTGAGTCTTACTGTAATTTACCGATTGTTTATTTTCTACAAGATATGAACTTATATCTTGAGCTGCAGTATTTGGAACAGTGCCAATACCGCACACAACTTTCTTTAGTACCAAGCTAGTGTCATCGACAAACACAAATATTTTAGAGTTACCCGTAATATATGCCCATATCATTTACATAAATAAGGAACAGGAGTGGCCCCAGCACTGATCCCTGGGGCACCCCCCCCCCCTAATTAGACCGTACCCCATTCAGATCCCACATCACAGCCATTCTCAACACTGTGAAAAATGACCTTTTGCTGTCTGTTGTTAAAGTAAGAGGTGAACCAATTGTGAGCTACTCCCCGTATTCCGTAATGGTCCAACTTCTGGAGCAATATTTTGTGAGCAACACAATCAAATGCCTTAGTTAAATCAAAAAATATGCCCAGCGTTCGAAACCTTTTCATTAACCCATCCAGTATCTCACAGACAAAAGATAATATAGCATTTCCAGTTGTTAAACGACTTCTAAAGCCGAACTGTACATTTGATAGCAAATCGAGTGATATATAATGATCAATTATTCTTACATACTCAACATTTTCAATAACTATAGCAAACACTGATGGCTTAGAAATATGTCTAAAATTGTCTACATTATCCCTTCCTTTTATAAAGTATTCAGGAAGCTGACCATTCCTAAAGGAAAAATTACAAATATGGCTAGATACAGGACTAACATGTGCGGCACCGTACTTTAATATTCTGAAAGGCATTCCATCATATCCATGAGAGTCCTTAGCGTTCATTGATTTAATTATTGAATCAATCTCCCCCTTGTCTGTATCACAGAGCAGTATTTCAGACATCAATGTCGGAGAGTTATATGAATTCCTGTAGAAACTAAATTTTTATTTAATTCACCAGCAATGCTCAGAAAATGATTGTTAAATACTGTACATGTATATCCGATTTATCAGTAACAGAAATATTTTTACTACGAACTGACTTTATATCGTCGACCTTGTCTACATTTACATGGATACTCTGCAAATCACATTTAAGTGCCTGGCAGAGGGTTCATCTAACCACCTTCACAATTTTCTATTACGCCAATCTCGTATAGCGCGCGAAAAGAATGAACACCTATATCTTTCCGTACGAACTCTGATTTCCCTTATTCTATCGTGGTGATCGTTCCTCCCTATGTAGGTCGGAGTCAACAAAATATTTTCGCATTCGGAGGACAAAGTTCAAAAAATGGCTCTAAGCGCTATTGGACTTAACATCTGAGTCACCAGTCCCCTAGACTTAGAACTCGTAAACCGAACTAACCTAAGGACATCACATGCCCGAGGCAGGACTCGAACCTGCGACCGTAGCAGCCTCGTGGTCCCGGACTGAAGCGCCTAGAACCGCTCGACCACAGCGGCCGGCGGACAAAGTTGGTGACTGGAATTTCATGAGAAGATCCCGTCTCAATGAAAAATGCCTTTCATTTAGTGATTTCCAGCCCAAATCCTGTATCATTTCTGTGACACTTCTCCCATATTTCGCGATAATACAAAACGTGCTGCCTTTCTTTGAACTTTCTGATAAGAATCCAACATCGCGCAACAGTATTCTAAAAGAGGACGGACAAGCGTAGTGTAGGCAGTCTCCTTAGTAGGTCTGTTAGATTTTCTAAGTGTCCTGCCAATAAAACTCAGACTTTGGTTACCCTTCCGCATAACATTTTCCATGTGTTCTTTCCAATTTAAGTTGTTCGTAACTGTAATACCTAGGTATTTAGTTGAATTTATGGCTTTTAGATTAGACTGATTTACCGTGTAACCAATGTTTAACGAGTTCCTTTTAGCACTCATGTGGATGACCTCACACTTTTCTTTATTTAGGGTCAACTGCCACTTTTCGCACCACTCAGATATTTTTTCTAAATCGTTTTGCAGTTTGTTTTGATCTTCTGACGACTTTATTAGTCGATAAACGACAGCGTCATCTGCAAACAACCGAAGACGGCTGCTCAGATTGTCTCCCAAATCGTTTATATAGTTAAGGAACAGCAAAGGGCCTATAACACTACCTTGGGGAACGCCTGAAATAACTTCTATTTTACTCGATGTCTTTGTATCAGCTACTACGAACTGTGACCTCTCTGACAGGAAATCGCAAATCCAGTCACATAAATGAGACGATACTCCATAAGCACGCAATTTCACTACGAGCCGATTGTGTGGTACAGTATCAGAAGCCTTCCGGACGAAATCCAGGGATACGGAATCGATCTGAGAACCCAGGAATACATTCCCAAATTTGGCTGGACATCATTGCCGCGTCCACCCTACAGTGCAGACCTGGTACCCTCGGGCTTCCATCTCTTTTGGCCGCTTAACGATTCTCCACGGGGAACACACTTTGAAGATGACGAGAGAGTCAGTCACGCAGTGAAAACATGGATACGCCTACAGGGCGAGAGCTTTTACCAGCAGGGAACAGATGCTGTTCCACAACGTCGGCGTACGGCCATAGAACGTGATGGAGACTACGTAGAAAAACCGGATATGGACAAGAATGTTGATGTGTATTGTCACCAAATTCTGACTCTTAACAATAAACATGTACTGAGAAAGAAAAAGTCGGTCATTACTTACTGAACGAGCCTCATACATAAACTGCACGCACGAAACATTTGGCTGAGTCTTCCTGGGCAACTTTTTTGTGATGACGACGCAAGACCGCTGTCGACATTGCTCTCGCACGGTTACCACAGGTGTTTCAAATCACGCTGTTGACTGCCATTATTTAGTGACGTAGTCATTTCACGTACTGCGTTTTGTTAAAACAGCTTCATTGTTCTATGCTATTTCCCATTAATGTGCTGTGTTCGACTGAACGCTTTCTCGGAGTCTCAAAGAGATCCGTTTCGTGACAGATTCGTTGCTGACTGCCCGGATTGCAGACTGTGGAATTTTAGTTTAATATTGCTGACAACTGTACGAAAAATATCTGGTGACTGTGTAATTACTTTTGCACGACCTTGGCCTCGCCGAGAGGACGACGTGGAATGCCTCCATTGACTGCAACGTTCATCATCATCATCATTTAAGACTGATTATGCCTTTCAGCGTTCAGTCTGGAGCATGGTCCCCCTTATACAGTTCCTCCATGATCCCCTATTCAGTGCTAACATTGGTGCCTCTTCTGATGTTAAACCTATTACTTCAAAATCATTCTTAACCGAATCCAGGTACCTTCTCCTCGTTCTGCCCCGACTCCTCCTACCCTCTACTGCTGAACCCATGAGTCTCGTGGGTAGCCTTGCTTCTCCCATGCGCGTAACATGACCCCACCATCTAAGCCTGTTCGCCCTGACTGCTACATCTATAGAGTTCATTCCCAGTTTTTCTTTGATTTCCTCATTGTGGACACCCTCCTGTCATAGTTCCCATCTACTAGTACCTGCAATCATCCTAGCTACTTTCATATCCGTAACCTCAACCTTATTGATAAGGTAACCTGAATCCACCCAGCTTTCGCTCCCATGCAACAAAGTTGGTCGAAAGATTGAACGGTGCACAGATAACTTAGTCTCGGTACTGACTTCCTTCTTGCAGAAGAGAGTAGATCGTAGCTGAGCGCTCACTGCATTAGCTTTGCTACACCTCGCTTCCAGTTCTTTCACTATGTTTTCCATCCTGTGAGAATATGCATCCTAAGTACTTGAAACCGTTCACCTGTTCTAACTTTGTTCCTTATATTTGGCACTCAATCTGCTTATATCTTTTTCCCACTGACATTACTTTCGTTTTGGAGATGCTAATTCTCATACCATAGCCCTTACATTTCTGATCTAGCTCTGAAATATAACTTTGCAAACTTTCAATCGAATCTGCCATCACAACTAAGTCATCCGCATATGCAAGACTGCTTATTTTGTGTTCACATATCTTAACCTCACCCAGCCAGTCTATTGTTTTCAACATATGATCCATAAACAATATGAACAACAGTGGAGACAGGTTGCAGCCTTGTCTTACCCCTGAAACTACTCTGAACCATGAACTCAATTTACCGTCAACTCTAACTGCAAAAGTTTGCCTCCTAGACTGCAACGTTGTTTAAAAATAATTCTTTGTGATACTTAATTGAATGCTTGAGCACATAAAAAGTAAATGAAATTGTCTCCAGAATGAGATTTTCACTCTGCAGCGGAGTGTGCGCTGTGAAACTTTCTGGCAGATTAAAACTGTGTACGGACAACGATAGTTATCTCGCATCGTAGACTGCAATGACACATCGTAGACTACACAATGTTCTGGGTTTGTGATGGCAGGACGGGAGGGACACACTGTTAGCGAGCTTGTGTATTCCTGCAACTCATATTCGTCCCATCGGTGCACTGCTGACGTTGATAGACGAATCCAATGTTCCCAGGTAAGGTTTCCCGCGGCATCGAATATACGGTCTTTTTTAAGTCTGGCGGTAGTTTTAAATCAAACACCGGACTTTTTTATATTAATTTAGAAAATATGTGCATCTGAATTTTGTTGACAATTTTCGAAGAAAAAATTGCGTCTTAACACTGTAAAATACGGTAATAACATATATTAACTCCGCACGTATAAGAAATGAAAACAATACAAAACCAGAACGAAAGGTTCCACGCGACAGCAAGCCTAATGATGAGAACAATCGAATGAAAACAATCGATTCAGTCGATTGCAGGTTTACGTGTGGTTTGCGCTGTTCATTCATTCTTATGAATGAAACCAGTCTGCGGGAACGAGCCAACGGAAGCAGTCGACACATTCAGTTCTGAACGCGAAAGTCGATCCTTCGGCCATTGTTGCGTCATTATTGTTGAGTGCACTTTCTTATCGGTTGTCGTTAATTTTGGAGCCGTTCCGATATTTACTTCGTGTTGAGTGCGCAATAATTCGTTTTGATGACAAACAGTTCTCGCAAAAAAATAACTTCCGACAAGTCTTTATGTGCTTCATGTTCACTTCACTCCAACAATTATCGAAATGGAATTAACAGTAATGGGTGCAAACCTGTGGGAAGGGAGAGAGAGAGACAGAGAGGAAGAGAGAGAGAGAGAGAGAGAGAGAGAGAGAGAGAGAGAGACTAGGGGGGGGGGGAGGTAGTGCTTCAATAAACTCAAATGAAAAAGTAATTATTTAAACGCAAAACCAACCAAAAATCGATATTTAATGCTCACAATGAGAAAGATTCACGTAAATAAATACATAAATAATGAAAACACGTCGTTTTTGGAAATATATCGTTTTTGGAAATACACTACCTCTCCTTGAAATAAGCAGTACGGAACCCCTGTCATGGTTCCACGGCGTGTTTTTCACACTGCAGTGGAAAGCGTGCTGATAAGTAACTTAAAACTGTCTGCCAGAACGAGACTCGAACTCTGCACCTTACTCGCAGGAGAACTTCTGTGAAGTTTGGAAGGTAGGAGATGAGGTACTGTCGGAAGTAAAGCTGTGAGGACGGGGCGTGAGTCGTGCTTGGGTAACTCATATGGTAGAACACTTGGCTGCGCAAGGCAAAGGTCCCGAGTTCGAGTCTCGGTCCCACACACAGTTTTAATCTGCTAGAAAGTTTCTAGTCGTGGTTCATTTATAGTCGAGAACACTAACGGTCTGTAAATAAAATCACTCAAACCGGAACGCTCAATGCAGACATTCATACAACTGGTGTTAACTGTGGGAGGGCCGGCCGTTGTGGCCGATCGGTTCTAGGCGCTACAGTCTGGAACCGCGTGAACGCTACGGTCGCAGGTTCGAATCCTGCCTCGGGCATGGATGTGTGTGATGTCCTTCGGTTAGTTAGGTTTAAGCAGTTCTAAGTTCTAGGGGGGGTTGATGACTTCTGAAGTTAAGTCCCATAGTGCTTAGAGCCATTTGAACCATTTTTTTTAGTGAAGTTGCTAAATTTCAGGCAAAATCTTATGTTAGCCTTAACTCCGTAACTAAACATTTGCGGACATATGTTTATATGAACTTTTATCTTTGGGTTTACTTGCAGAATAACATATTAAAATATTTGCTTATCTTCGTATCACCCTGTGTATGTTAGTTAACCAATAAATAACACAATTGCGAGTGGCGTTCAGTAATTAATGCAACATTATTTGAAAGCAGGTTGTTTTTATTCAGGATTCACCATATTATTCCCCCCGCTTTTGGTTACAAAAATCTGTTTTTCAACATGATCTCCGTTCAATGCGACGGCCTTATACAGCCTTACTGACAGAGCCTATATGCCCGCATGGTACTGCTCTACTGGTGTACGTCATGCAGCGTCAGTAACCTCCCTATCGTCCACGCTTTGCTTCCCGCCGAGATCACGCATCATTCGGCCATACAGGTAGAAGTCTGACATTTCCTGCCAGATTAAAACTGTGTGCCGGACCGAGACTCGAACTCAGGACCTTTTCCTTTTGCGGGCAAGTGCTCTACCTTTTTTTATTATTACAGAGGCCAACGAGCTCTCTGACCGAACACGCACCATCTGAGCTACCCCGTCCTCACAGCTTCACTTCCGCCAGTACCTTTACTTTCCAAACTTCACAGAAGAAAATCTCATTCTGGAAACATCGCCCAGGCTGTGGCTAACGCATGTCTCCGCAGTATCCTTTCTTGCAGGAGTACTAGTTCTGCAAGGTTCGCAGGAGAGCTTCTGTAAAGTTTGGAAGGTAGGACACGGGGTATTGGCGGAAGTAAAGCTGTGAGGAGGGGGTAGCTCAGATGGTGCGTGTTCGGTCAGAGAGCTGGTTGGCCTTTGTAATAAAAGAACTGAGTGGAAGGATCAACAAACGAACTTTAACGGTTGTCATGTCCGCAACGACCAAACACAAAAAAAAGAAAAAAATGGTAGAGCCCTTGCCCGCGAAAGGCAAAGGTACCGAGTTCGAGTCTCGGTCCGGCACACAGTTTTAGTTTTAATCTGCCAGGAAGTTTCGTATCAGCGCACACTCCGCTGCAGAGTGAAAATCTCATTCAGGAAGAAGTCTGATGATGACGATGATGTTTGGTTTGAGGGGCACTCAACTGCGTGGTCATCAGCGCCCACAAAAATTCCCAATTTTTACGCAGTCCGATTTTTTTTTTCGCAGTCCAGTCTAGCTACTGTGACCAATGATGATGATGATGATGATGATGATGATGATGATGAAATGATGACAGCTCAAACACCCAGTCCCCGGGCAGAGAAAATCCCCAACCCGGCTGCGAATCGAACCCGGGACCCCAGAGGCAGCAACGCTAGCTGCGGACTAGAAGTCGGAAGATTCGAGATCCAGACTGTAGGCTGGATGAGGAAGAACAGTCCAGTTCTGTGAGCTCCTCTCGGATGGGCAGAATTGTGTGTGGCCTTGTATTGTCACGGGGAAGCAGAAATTTGTTTGTATTTTTGTGGCGACGAAGATCATTTGTATTTTTATAGCAACGAAGATGTTTCTTCAGTTTCCTAGGCATAGCAAAGTACACTTCAGAGTTGGTTGTTGCAGCATGAAGGAGGACAAAACAACTTCTTCAGAGTCGCAGAAGAGCTTCGCCTTGACTGTACTGGCTGACGGTGCGGCTTTGAGCTTTTTCTTCAGAGGAGGGATAGTGTGCAGCCACGCCATGGATTGCTGTTTCGTTTCTAGTTCAAACTGATGAACCCCTGTTTGATCGGCTGTGACAACGTTCGAGAAAACGTTATCACGAGCATATATTATTACCATCAACTTTCAGATCGCCTTTTTTTTCCTTTATTGGGTTTCGAGTCCCCCTAAAAGGGGGCGGGCTGGCAGCAGCTTATTACGCCGCTCTTCAGCATACAGAATTTCTTTTAAAAAGATGAAGAGAATAAAAAATAATAACAGTTGGCGATAAAATCGGTGACTTAAAGGTAAAAATGGCAGAAAATTCTGGAGCATAAAACATAAAACACAGGGTCGATGAAGCTAATAAAACACACAGGAAGCAGAAAAACAATAGACAGACAATTAAAAAAACACGGCGACAGTCTGGGTTCTGTTCGCAAGAGATATAAAAAGCACACCCAGCGACAGCATGATTTCTGTACGCAACACTGTGGAAGGACGCGCAACACCGAACACTCACTTAAACACTGCGCTAAAATCAGATCGCCCAGTGGTCACCATTCAAATATAAGGGAAATCAGAACTCTTACTGAGGCGTTCAGACAGTCCTTTTTCCCTCGCGCGATCCGCGAGCGGAACAGAGGACTGTGGCGCGAATTGTGCCCTCCGCCACACACACTGGTTGGTGGCTACTGGAGTATACAAGGTGGTCCATTGATCGTGACCGGGCCAGATATCTCACGAAATAAGCGTCAAACGAAAAAACTACAAAGAACGAAACTCGTCTAGCTTGAAGGCGGAAACCAGATGGCGCTACGGTTGGCCCGCTAGATGGCGCTGCCATAGGTCAAACGGATATCAACTGCGTTTTTTAAAATAGGAACCCCCATATTTATTACATATTCGTGTAGTACGTAAAGAAATATGACTGTTTTAGTTGGACCATTTTTTTCGCTTTGTGTTAGATGGCGCTGTAATATTCACAAACATATTGTAAGTAGGCTGTTTATGTTTTCTTATTGGCAACGCCACGTAGCGCTCTGTATGAAAATCACTGGCTGTGCTGTGTGCAGTCTGTGGCTAGTTTGCATTGTTGTCTGCCATTGTAGTGTTGGGCAGCTGGGTGTGAACAGCGCGTAGCGTTGCGCAGTTGGAGGTGAGCCGCCAGCAGTGGTGGATGTGGGGAATGAGATGGCGGATTTTTGAGTACAGAATGGATGTCATGAACTGCTATATATATTATGATTATTAACGTAAATACATTGTTTTTTCTCTATTAAAATCTTTCATTTGCTAACTATGCCTATCAGTAGTTAGTGCCTTCAGTAGTTTGAATCTTTTATTTAACTGGCACTAGTGGCGCTCGCTGTACGGCAGTAGTTCCAGTAACGAAGATTTTTGGTGAGGTAAGTGATTTGTGAAAGGTACAGGTTAATGTTAGTCAGGGCCATTCCTTTGTAGGGATTTCTGAAAGTCAGATTGCGTTGCGCTAAAAAATATTGTGTGTCAGTTTAAGCATAGTCTTGTATAATTGTTGAATGGGGACGTTTCAATATGGCTCACAATTTTAGACGAACAATTGGTACCAGGTAAATTTATTAAATTAAAATACAGAACATAGGTACGTTTGAAGATTTTATTTCGGTTCTTCCAACGTGATACATGTACCTTTGTGAACTTATCATTTCTGAGAACGCATGCTGTTACAGCGTGATTACCTGTAAATACCTCATTAATGCAATAAATGCACAAAATGATTTCCGTCAACATCAATGCATTTGGCAATACGTGTAACGACATTCCTCTCAACAACGAGTAGTTCGCCTTCCGTAATGTTCGCACAAGCATGGACTATGGGCTGATGCATGATGTCAGGCGTTGTCGGTGGATCACGATAGGAAATATACTTAAACTTTCCCCACGGAAAGAACTCCGCGGACGTCAGATCCGGTGAACATGCGGGTCATGGTATGGTGCTTCGACGACCAATCCACCTGTCATGAAATATGCTATTCAATACCGCTTCAACCGCACGCGAGCTATGTGCCGGACATCCATCATGGTGAAAGTGCATCGCCATTCTGTCATGCAGTGAAACATCTTGTAGTAACATCGGTAGAACATTACGTAGGAAATCAGCATACATTTCAACATTTGCGTTGCCATCAATAAAACTGGGGCCAATTGTCCTTCCTCACTCGCCAAGGTCGCTGACGTTCCACTCTTCGCAGCCATCGTGGATTTTCCGTTGCCCAATAGTGTTCGTTATGCCGGTTTACGTTACCGCTGTTGGTGAATGACGCTTCGTCGCTAAATAGAACGCGTGCAAAAATTCTGTCATCGGCCACTAATTTCTCTTGTGCCCAGTGGTAGAACTGTACACGATGTTCAAAGTCGTCGCCATGCAATTTCTGGTACATAGAAATATGGTACGCCGGCCGCGGTGGTCTCGCGGTTCTAGGCGCGCAGTCCGAAACTGCGCGACTGCTACGGTCGTAGGTTCGAATCCTGCCCCGGGCATGGATGTGTGTGATGTCCTTAGGTTAGTTAGGTTTAAGTAGTTCTAAGTTCTAGGGGACTGATGACCACAGCTGCTAAGTCCCATAGTGCTCAAAGGCATTTGAACCATTTTTGAAATATGGTACGGGTGCAATCGATGTTGATGTGGCATTCTCAACACCGACGTTTTTGAGATTTACGATTCTCGCGCAGTTTGTCTGCTACTGATGTGCGGATTACCAGTTACAAAACCTGCTTGGGCATCATCATGTGTTGCAGGCCGTGGTTGACGTTTCACACTTGGCTGAACACTTCCCGTTTCCTTTAATAACGTAACTATCCGGCGAACGGTCCGGACACTTGGATGATGTCGTCCAGGATACCTAGCAGCATACATAACACACGTCCGTTGGGCATTTTGATCACAATAGCCATACATCAACACGATATCGACCTTTTCCGAAATTGGTAAACGGTCCATTTTAAGACCGGTAACGTATCTCGAAGCAAATACCGTCCGCATTGGCGGAATATTACGTGATAGCACGTACTGATACGTTTGTGACTATTACACCGGCATCCATCACAAAGCGAAAATAGTCGTCCAACTAAAACATTCATACTTTTTTAGGTACTACACGAATATGTAATTAAAAATGGGGTTTCCAATTTAAAAAACGCAGTTGAGATCCGTTTGACCTATGGCAGCGCCATATAGCGGGCCAACCATAGCACCATCTGGTTTCCCCCTTCAAGCTAGAAGAGTTTCGTTCTTTGTAGTTTTTTCGTTTGACGCTTATTTCGTGAGATATATGGCCCGGTCACGATCAATGGACCGCTCTGTACATGTATATGTAGACGTAGATCAAGCTCGTAGCGCACAAGCAACTCCGCACTGGTGGTCCTCCGTTGCTCTTGATGGCCTTCTTTTAGGCTGAACGCAGCGGCCACACTCCTTTGACTACCGCAAGTGGTGGGCGAGTGTGTCAGCCTTCTCAACACAGACGTCCAGTTGGGGAGCGAGGCGTTCACTGTGAAAGGTCGACTACCTGGAAAGAGACTGTCCGCACGTTCGGACATCGCAGGAGTCACCCCTGTGCGCGGCCTGCCGACACGCGAGATATCGCACACGTTTGCGCGACCTCGTTGCGATGACGACAGGCGCCTCGCACAACGACTCACCGTGCTTTTGTTCACTGTCAGGCCTCCGTAGACAATCCGTAGGCGTCTACGAGTATCTGCGATGCTCTGCTTTTCCTCCAAAAGAAACTCAAAGCGCAGCTCTCCGCTTGGAACGAACCTGCGTTACAGACGCCTTTTTGAACGCTATGTATAGCGCTGCCACCTATCGGTACTTCATGAAACTGTAGGGGCTGAAGCGGGAATATATCACGATGTTCCACAGTGTGAGTCGTCGTGTGACTAGTAGAGGTGGGTCGAACTCGTTCATTCCCGTGAACTACTTCATTCATTTCACTCTTTGCCGTGAAGCGTTCAAATGAAGTAGTTCATTCGTGAAGTACGGAAGCCTAGCGAAGTTGCCCAGTTCGCCGCTCAGCCGCTGCTACGCTCGCTTCGCCTCGCTCGTACAATAAAGCTTCGTAATAGTTCACAATTTTACCAACAGATGGCGGAACTATGGAGTAACGTGCACGCAACGTTTTACGCTCTTACAGCGTCTGAGTTATCTTAAATAGAGCATGGTCGAAGGGGACAAAGGAAAGATAAACAGAGAAGGCTGTCACGTATAAAGAAGGTACTACATTTAATCTTGCTCGACATTTTCTCGTGAAGCGCCCAAAAAAGTCTTTATCTGCCAAATGAAACATTATTTGTTGTATTCATGGACTGAAAAATAGGGCTACCAACGAAATGCAGTCCAATTTTATGTTCTTTTTAAAATTTAATCCAAAATAGAATGAGTATGTTTAACACTGTCACAAAGTCTATATACCTACGTTAAGTAATTATTCAGAAGTTTTCCTGTAGATTTTATTTTGTTGACAATAATAACCCACTAGATTCAAAACGTAAACTGTCACGTGTAGTCATTGGTACGATTTCAGGTAAAATCCCTCTTTCAGTGTTATTAACAAACCTTTTATTTTCATGTTGGCTGTGCGTGATCACACAGATAGCCTCTTCGTTTCCATCTTTAATATTCATTTGTCTTCAAGCGCTGCCAACGGTAGGCTACCCTTAGACGCGAAGTTTAACTGCACAAATAGTCACGGGTAATGATGTCAGCACTGCAGGTAGCAGCTGACGCTGTCTTCTCCTTGCCCCTCACATCCCCCGCCACTCCTAAACCTATCGTTCCCCACAAACACCGCGCGATTCGTCGACAGGCAGCACAGGGAGGACTGAAGTGAAGGGAGAATGAGTGACGTGGGTGAGGGAGAGGGGAAGAGAGTGAGTGAACTAGAAAAAAGTGTGGAGTGTGCCATCTGTGAAGAGTTTGAAGTACCAGTTCATTGAAATTGAGTGGTTAGTTCACAGGAGTGAAGCGTTCATTTGAACGACTCATTCACGAGCTCCCCATCACTAGTGACTAGGGCCTCCCGTCTGGCAGACCGTTCGCCGGGTGCAAGTCTTTCGATTTGACGCCACTTCGGTGACTAGTGCGTCGATGTGGATGGAAATCTCCGACCCAGGCGGGAATCGAACCCGGGCCCTTAGGATTGATAGTCTGTCACGCTACCCATTTTTTTTTTTCCATGGGAGGACACGGACCTCCGACAGGGGGAGCATTCAAAATGTATTTGGTAGCAAACTGTTTGACCATTTATGTGTGTGTGGTTTAAGTGTGTGTGTTTTTCAGTATTTGCCTGCTTCTAAGAATAAAGAGAAAAAACACAAATATAAATAGAAATCATGTAACCCAGAAATCAGAGTAGAAACTGGCTTTCGGTTTCCAAAGATTTTGTGGACATTTGTAGGAAGAAATCAGTGTTACAACACATACTGCATTCATGTTTATGTACGTGCTGATACCTCGCATTAGCTTCATGGACGTGTTTCCACAACATAAAATTTGACGTTTTTATGTACATAGACTGAAGCTGCGAATAAAAATTTGTACGGTCGGGAATCGAACCCAAGTCCTTTGCCTACTTGCCACGTGCGTTAGCCACTTTCTTTCTTTTTTTTTTCCTAGACGAGAATCGTACCCGGGACAGTAGGACTGCAAAGCGTCACGCTGACCACTTTTTAAAATTATTTTTTAAATTCTTTTTCTACTTTTATTTTTTATGATAAATTATAAATTAAAACAGATATTTGAAAAAAAAAGCCACAGCTGCAAAATACTAACACGAATTCTTTGCAGACGAATGGAAAAACTAGTAGAAGCCGACCTCGGGGAAGATCAGTTTGGATTCCGTAGAAATACTGGAACACGTGAGGCAATACTGACCTTACGACTTATCTTACAAGAAAGATTAAGGAAAGGCAAACCTACGTTTCTAGCATTTGTAGACTTAGAGAAAGCTTTTGACAATGTTGACTGGAATACTCTCTTTCAAATTCTAAAGCTGGCAGGGGTAAAATACAGGGAGCGAAAGGCTATTTACAATTTGTACAGAAACCAGATGGCAGTTATAAGAGTCGAGGGACATGAAAGGGAAGCAGTGGTTGTGAAGGGAGTAAGACAGGGTTGTAGCCTCTCCCCGATGTTATTCAATCCGTATATTGAGCAACCAGTAAAGGAAACAAAAGAAAAATTCGGAGTAGGTATTATAATCCATGGAGAAGAAATAAAAACTTTGAGGTTCGCTGATGACATTGTAATTCTGTCAGAGACAGCAAAGGACTTGGAAGAGCAGTTGAACGGAATGGATGGTGTCTTGAAGGGAGGATATAAGATGAACATCAACAAAAGCAAAACGAGGAAAATGGATTGTAGTCGAATTAAGTTGGGTGATGTTGAGGGTATTAGATTAGGAAATGAGACACTTAAAGTAGTAAAGGAGTTTTGTTATTTGGGGAGCAAAATAACTGATGATGGTCGAAGTAGAGAGGATATAAAATGTAGACTGGCAATGGCAAGGAAAGCGTTTCTGAAGAAGAGAAATTTGTTAACATCGAGTATAGATTTAAGTGTCAGGAAGTCATTTCTGAAAGTATTTGTATGGAATGTAACCATGTATGGAAGTGAAACATGGACGATAAATAGTTTGGACAAGAAGAGAATAGAAGCTTTCGAAATGTGGTGCTATAGAAGAATGCTGAAGATTAGATGGGTAGATCACATAACTAATGAGGAAGTACTGAATAGGATTGGGGAGAAGAGAAGTTTGTGGCACAACTTGACCAGAAGAAGGGATCGGTTTGTAGGACATGTTCTGAGGCATCAAGGGATCACCAATTTAGTATTGGAGGGCAGCGTGGAGGGTAAAAATCGTAGGGGGAGACAAAGAGATGAATACATTAAGCAGATTCAGAAGGATGTAGGTTTCAGTAGGTACTGGGAGATGAAGAAGCTTGCACAGGATAGAGTAGCATGGAGAGCTGCATCAAACCAGTCTCAGGACTGAAGACGACAACAACAACAACATTTGAAAAAAAAATGGAAACAAAAGTAGCATAGACGGGCCTCGAACCAGGGTCGCCAGGACGGAAGTCTCGCTCGCTTGCCATTTATTTGTGTTTTTTTTTTTTTTTTTTCTCCACCAACCTTTTTTTTCATAAGAAAAAGGCGTCTTTCAGTTACGACAAACAACATTAGAATGTACATCCGTAGCAAAAATAGAACAATAGTTCCTTCGAAACTATGAAATAGAATTTGAAACTAATAGTACGATGATAGACAATAAAGAAAGAAAAATGTAACCAAATCCCGCACGCCATTCCATGTGCCTGGCCCATCTGCGTACAGATTCCGTGTTCCAGGTCGATGAAACATTTCGCAGCGTGTGGAGCTCCATGACGGCGGTCATCCTCTGCCCGGTACACCCCAACTGTGAGGGGGGTTATCGAAGACACTGCGCAAATAGTCGCAAATAGTTGTCGGTATCGAGTTGTACAGTCAAGTGTGCTATGACTGTCCTGGAGAAATTGCCAGTAATCAATTGGCCATCTTCTCATCATCTCGAAAGAGGTACACTACTGGCCATTAAAATTGCTACACCACGAAGATGATGTGCTACAAACGCGAAATTTAACCGACAGGAAGAAGATGCTGTGATATGCAAATGATTAGCTTTTGAGAGCATTCACACAAGGTGGGCGCCGGTGGCGACACCTACGACGTCCTGACATGAGGAAAGTTTCCAGCCGATTTCTCATACACAAACAGCAGTTGACCGGCATTGCCCGGTGAAACGTTGTTGTGATGGCTCGTGTAAGGAGGAGAAATGTGGTGTCACCGCCAGACACCACACTTGCTAGGTGGTAGCTTTTAAATCGGCCGCGGTCCGCTAGTATACGACGGACCCGCGTGTCGCCACTGTCAGTGATGGCAGACCGAGCCCCGCCACACGGCAGGTCTTGAGACACTGACTAGCACTCGCCGCAGTTGTACAGCCGACTTTGCAAGGAACGGTTCATTGACAACTACGCTCTCATTTGCCGAGACGATAGTTAGCGTAGCCTTCAGCTACATTTGCTACGACCTAGCAAGGCGCCGTATACAATTGATATTGAGATTCTATTAATGTATCATCAAGAGCGATGTTCTACAAATGTGGATTAAAGTTAAGTATTCCAGAAGCTACGTAGTTTTCTTTATAGCATTCATTACGTATCCTGTTTCAGACCTCACGCCAGCCTGCGTGAGTTTAAGCGCGTGCCTTTCGGCTCCCTCTCATTGTGTCTAGGCTGTCTTGTCTACACACAACAAGAAATGCTTACCATCACGTTTCCGCCTTTGATTAAGATCGGATTGTAGCCTATCGCGAATGAAGGGTATAGCTACGGGTCGTAACACATCTGAAATGTAACGTCCACTGCTCAAAGTGCCGTCAAGAGGTGACCGAGACGTGTAACCAATGGCACCCCATACCATCACGCCGGGTGATACGCCAGTATGGACATGACGAATACATGCTTCCAATGTGCGTTCACCGCGATGTCTCCATACACGGATGCGACCATCATGATACAGTAAACATGGATTCATCCGAAAAAATGACGTTTTACCATTCGCGCACGCAGGTTCGTCGTTGAGTACACCATCGCAGGCGCTCCTGTCTGTGATGCAGCGTCGAGGGTAACCGCAGTCACGGTCTCCGAGCTGATAGTCCCTGCTGCTCTAAACGTCGTCGAACTGTTCGTGCAGATGGTTGTTGTCTTGCAGACGTCCCCATCTGTTGACTCAGGGATCGAGACGTGGCTGCACGATCCGTTACAGCCATGTGGATAAGATGCCTGTCATCTCAATTGCTAGTGATACGAGGCAATTGGAATCCAGCACGGCGTTCCGTATTACCCTCCTGAACCCACCGATTCCATATTCTGCTAACAGTCATTGCATCTCGAGCAACGCGAGCAGCAATGTCGCGATACGATAAACCGCAATCGCGATAGGGTACAATCCGACCTTTATCAAAGTCCGAAACGTCATGGTACGCATTTCTCCTGCTTACACGATGCATCACAACAACGTTTCACCAGGCAACGCCGGTCAAGTGCTGTTGGTGTATGATCTGGCGCTGCAGTCCGGAACCGCGGGATTGCTGCGGTCGCAGGTTCGAATCCTGCCTCGGGCATGGGTGTGTGTAGTGTCCTTAGGTTAGTTAGGTTTAAGTAGTTCTAAGTTCTAGGGGACTTATGACCTAAGATGTTGAGTCCCATAGTGCTCAGAGCCATTTGAACCATTTTTTTGTATGAGAAATCAGTTGGATTCTTTCCTCATGTCAGAACGTTGTAGGCGTCGCCACCGGCGCCAACCTTGTGTGGATGGTCTGAAAAGGTAATCATTTGCATATGACAGCGTCTTCTTCCTGTTGATTAAATTTCGCGTCTGTAGCACGTCATCTTCATGGTGTAGCAATTTTAATGGCCAGTAGTGTTCTTGTCAATTGCGGACTAGAATGGTTCGTTGTTGTTGTTGTTGTGGTCTTCAGTCCAGAGACTGGTTTGATGCAGCTCTCCATGCTACTCTATCCTGTGCAAGCTTCTTCATCTCCCAGTACCTACTGAAACCTACATCCTTCTGAATCTGCTTAATGTATTCATCTCTTTGTCTCCCCCTACGATTTTTACCCTCCACGCTGCCCTCCAATACTAAATTGGTGATCCCTTGATGCCTCAGAACATGTCCTACCAACCGATCCCTTCTTCTGGTCAAGCTGTGCCACAAACTTCTCTTCTCCCCAATCCTATTCAATACTTCCTCATTAGTTATGTGATCTACCCATCTAATCTTCAGCATTCTTCTGTAGCACCACATTTCGAAAGCTTCTATTCTCTTCTTGTCCAAACTATTTACCGTCCACGTTTCACTTCCATACATGGGTACACTCCATACAAATACTTTCAGAAATGACTTCCTGACACTTAAATCTATACTCGATGTTAACAAATTTCTCTTCTTCAGAAACGCTTTCCTTGCCATTGCCAGTCTACATTTTATATCCTCTCTACTTCGACCATCATCAGTTATTTTGCTCCCCAAATAGCAAAACTCCTTTACTACTTTAAGTGTCTGATTTCCTAATCTAATACCCTCAACATCACCCGACTTAATTCGACTACATTCCATTATTCTCGTTTTGTTTTTCTCGATGTTCATCTTATATCCTCCCTTCAAGACACCATCCATTCCGTTCAACTGCTCTTCCAAGTCCTTTGCTGTCTCTGACAGAATTACAATGTCATCGGCGAACCTCAAAGTTTTTATTTCTTCTCCATGGATGGTTCGTTAGAGATTAGCAATAGCGGTGACGCGCTAGGTGCGGTATTCGCTCGTGAGTATGCCCCGTCCACGGCCGAGCGCAAGCCTGACATCTGTGTGGAGTGAGTCTGCTGCTTTATGCCGTACTGTCCTGGCGAAGTGTGTCGGCCGTGGAGACAGGCGGGGCGGATGTCTGCCTGGGCAGACAATCGTCTCTGGCAGGAAATGTGACTTCATCAGCGGCGGCGGCATAGCCCCGGGGGCGGGGCGCGGCGGGGGCGGCGGAGGCGGCGCCCGGGACACCTCCGCAGTCTGCACGGCAGGCCGGCGCCGACCGCACGCCTCCGCAGCCGCCGTCCAGGGTTCGAACCCCGAGCGCCACCCGGGCCATGGCCTCCAGACTCGAGATGCGACGCATCGCCGCGCTACAGCTGCGCAGGCGCAGAGGTAACAAAACACCTGCCGTCTGGCTCTCTCTCTCTAACGCCCGCAGTACCTCCAAGTGTCATCCTGGCAAAATTATCTTGAAGTACGAGAGTCACTCCAAAAGAAATGCACACTATTTTCTCCATCTTTTATTCCACATGTTTGAAAGTTTTATAGTGTGTAGATACAGGGTGTTTCAAAAATGACCGATATATTTAAAACGGCAATACAAACTAAACGAGCAGCGATAGAAATACCCCGTTTGTTGTGGGGACACTTGAAAGACCAGGTGTACCGACAGAATCCAGAAACAATTGAACAGCTGAAGCATGTGAAGCCATTCCGCCAGACACGTTGTCAAAGGTTTCGGGTAATTTCATTCAGAGACTACGCCATATTATTGCTACGCATGGTGGATATGTGGAAAATATCGTACTATAGAGGCCGCAGCGCCATCTGTTGTTGACAATTGTAACTACTGTAATTTCGAAAGTTTGTCCGCCTGAAAATGTACTGTTGTCCCAAGCATATTGCAACAAACGGTGTATTTCTATCGCTGCTCGTTTAGTTTTTATTGCCGTTTCAAATATACCGGTCATTTTTGAAACACCCTGTACATGCTTTAGGAACAATATTTTCATTTCTCCA
Source organism: Schistocerca cancellata (assembly GCF_023864275.1). Lineage (NCBI taxonomy): Eukaryota > Metazoa > Arthropoda > Insecta > Orthoptera > Acrididae > Schistocerca > Schistocerca cancellata. Next base: position 58,282,613 of record NC_064637.1, on the reverse strand, counting down.
CATAATTTCCATCCCTCTCAACTGCCTTACGCCATCTTGGAACCAACGCCTGTATACTCGCACGGTGAAATTCTGCACCAACCTGTTGGAGCCACTGTTTGGCAGCGTGCACAAGGGAGTCATCATCTTCGAACCTTGTACCACGAAGAGAGTCTTTCAGTTTCGCAAAGCGGCGATAGTCACATGCAGCCAGGTCAGGACTGTAAGGCGGGTGTTTCAGTGTTGTCCATCCGAGTTTTGTGATCGCTTCTATGGTTTTTTGACTCACATGTTGCCATGCATAGTCGTGCAACAGCAAAACATCCTGCTTTTGCCAATGTGGTCGAACACAACACAGTCGAGCTTGAAGTTTCTTCAGTGTCGTCACATATGCATCAGAATTTATGGTGGTTCCACTTTGCATGATGTCCACAAGCAAGAGTCATTCGGAATCGAAAACCACAGTAGCTATTTCCAGCAGAAGGTGTGGTTCAAATGGCTCAAATGGCTCTGAGCACTATGGGACTTAACTTCTGAGGTCATGAGTCTCCTAGAACTTATAACTACTTAAGCCTAACTAACCTAAGGACATCAGACGCATCCATGCCCGAGGCAGGATTCGAACCTGTGACAGTAGGGGTCCCGCGGTTCCAGACTGTAGCGCCTAGAACCGCTCTGCAGAACGTGTGCTTTTGAAATTTTTTTTGTTGGATGAATTTGCATGATGCCACTCCATTGATTACCTCTTCGTCTCTGGTGAAAAATAATGGACCCATGTTTCATCACCTGTCACAATTCTTCCAAGAAATTCATCTCCACGACTCTCGTACTGTTCCAAAAGTTCGCTGCATACCGTTTTTCTTGCTTCTTTGTGAGCCACTGTCAACATCCTGGGAACCCACCTGGCACAAACCTTTTTTAACGCCAACACTTTCAGTATTCTGCACACGCTTCCTTCCCCTATCCCAACGTAGCGTGACAATTCGTTCACTGTGATGCGTCTGTCAGCAGTCACCAAGTCGTTAACTCTCTGCACATTGTCTGGACTGTGTGCAGTACGAGGCCTGCCATTGCGAGGACAATCCTCAATATTGCCGTGCCCGCTTTAATCACGTAACCTGCTTGCCCACCGACTAACTGTACTGCGATCGACAGCAGCATCTCCGTACACCTTTTTCAACCTCTTGTGGATGTTTCCCACTGTCTCGTTTTCACAGCGCAGGAATTCTATGACAGCACGTTGCTTCTGACGAACGTCAAGTGTAGCAGCCATCTTGAAGACATGTTGTGACGGTACCACTCAAGGGAACAGGTTGAACTAAGTTTGAAAACAAGCGGGAAGGATGTACCTACGCACTGTAAAACTTTCACACATGCAGAATTAAATCTGTATTTTTACAAAAATAGTGTGCATTTCTTTTGGAGTGACCCTCGTATATTCCTCACAAACATCACTATCGCTACGAAAGTAATAAATTAGAGAAGATTTGTAACGGGCGGACTTTTGGCAGCGCTGTAGTGCAAATAACGCCAAGAGCCATGCCGTAGTGGTAACATCGGGTTCCGTCACATCGCCGAAGTTAAGCGGTCTCGGGCTGGGCTAGCACTTGGATGGGTGACCATCTGATCTGTCGAGCGCTGTTGGCAAGCTGGGTGCACTCAGCCCGTGTGAGGCAAATTGAAGAGCTACTTGACTGAGAAGCAGCGGCTCCGGTCTCGTGAAGTGACATACGGCCAGGAGAGCAGTGTGGCCGGCCGCTGTGGCCGAGCGGTTCTGGGCGCTTCAGTCCGGAACCGCGCTGCTGCTACGGTCGCGGGTTGGAATCCTGCCTCGGGCATGGATGTGTGTGATGCCCTTAGGTTGGTTGAGTTTAAGTAGTTCCAAGTCTAGAGGACTGCTTAGAGCCATTTGTACCGAGAGTAGTGTGGTGAAGACAAGCCCCTCCATATCCGGATCCAGTGACACCTGTGGGCTTAGGATGACACGGCGGTCGGCCTTCATTGGGCCTTCATTGCCTCTTCGGGCGGAGTTGAGTCTAGTTTCTTGTAGAGCATGTAATGTCCCCACAGAAAATACCCTCTACCACGCACCAATTAATCATTGTCAATCAAACCATCCACATTCATTCACTTTGGAAAAGTATCTGATCTGATTTTCTCGTAACATATGCGGCGACAGCTCGACGACGCCAAAGTATTTTCTAGTGCGTTTATTCTTTGAAATAACAGAGATGCATATATGCATTCTCCATGGTTGCTAGAGTGGTAACTAGGACAGCTTCTGTAGTATCTGTTGACGGATTGACGTGTTTCTGAGAGATACATATTTTGCTTTTGCTTCTCGCTAAAGCGAGCCAATTAACATTTGTGCCGCTAGCGGTTTGTTTGAAGAGAAAGAGACTGTAAACGGAAAATAATTAAGACGTGGAATCACCGGAGATCTGGACATGTAATGGAGATGGATTGAATATACAATTTCCTTCATAAATAAGGTTTGTGACGTTTTTGTTCTGGAGTGAATGAACGAATGATTTTTTTTTCTGAATCATTTGATGATCACGTTGGCCCTGTAATTAGTGGGGAAGTTTCAGCTGTGTCGAAGAGAGCCTGCAATCACTGAGTCTGTGTTAAATCGTCCAAAAAGGCTTCGTACACATCTGGAATTCGCAATCTTTCGTAAAAGGAACAAATTGTCCACACGATTGATTCTCCCGACTGAATGCAGTGTTTAACAGTAATAATAAATGTAAAGATCTCTTACAGCAAGCCAGCCGCTGATTACAAACACGAAGGACTCCACCAAAGATTCTGTTTGGCTGATTTCACGTAATGAAATATTATATTAAAAACTGTACATAGATAAAGGAGAGAAAGAAAGAGAGAGAGCGAATGAAAACAGAGATAATACTAATAATCCTCCATTAGTCTAATTTTTCGCCTGTCTTATCACGGATCAGCCAAGAGGCCTTACTTTACTGTATGGATTTATGTGTGAAGGTGAAGGGATCTGAAGGGCAACAGATACCCGTCTATACAGACAAGACATTACACAAAGTTAGCGGCTAGCTGCATTCATCATCTATTCTTACATGAAGAGACGGCAACTTATTATCCTTAACATTTAAAAAAAATGTTAAAAGCACTAAGATGGGTGGGGGAGTGAAATAACAAAACAGGAAAAAAAATGGCGGGAACAGTCTAGAAGAGCACCGTTCTAAAGCACTGACCTGTACAGATTTATCAAAAACAATCATCCGATTTAAAGAAATCATAACTATTATGTTATTTCAGATTTGTGCGTGAACAACGTACTATTGGAAAGAGCAAACTGTCGAGTTTTACAGCGTGACCGCTAGATAGCAGCAGTGTGCGCCCACTTCAGTTCTAATAAAAGTGGTGTTGGGGTGTTCTACGTTTTGCGCTGTGCGGGTCAGTACTAGTTATTGGTGTGGATCCTCCAACAGCACAGAGAATTACACGATAGCACGAACAACTCCGAGAAACAGGACGCAACGGCCGACTGGAGTGTCACGATTTGGGTTCGAAAGTTGATGAAAATACCCAAGTATCGTATGACGAGACTCAGTGCAATATATACAGGGTGGACCATTGAACATGGCCCGGCCAAATAACTCACGAAATAACCGTGAAACGAAAAAACTACAAAGAACGAAACTCGTCTAGCTTGAAGGGGGAATCCAGATGGCGCTATGGTTGGCCCGCTAAATGGCGCTGCCATAGGTCAAACGGATCTCAACTGCGTTTTTTTAAGATAGGAACCACCATTCTTATTACATATTTGTGTAGTACGTAAACAAATATGAATGTTTTTGTTGGACCACTTTTTTCGCTTTGTAAAAGATAGCGCTGTAATAGTCACAAACGTATAAGTACGTGGTATCTCGTACCATTCCGCCAGTGCGGGCGGCATTTGCTTCGTGACACATTACCCGTGTTAAAATGGACCGTTTACCAATTGCGGAAAAGGTCGATATTGTCTTGATTTATGGCTATTGTGATCAGAATGCCCAACGGACGTCTGCTGTGTATGCTGCTCGGTATCCTGGACGACATCATCCAAGTGTCCGGACCGTTCGCAGGATAGTTACGTCATTTAAGGAAACAGGAAGTGTTCTGCCACATGTGAAACGTCAAACGCGACCTACAACAAATGATGATGCCCAAGTAGGTGTTTTAGCTCCTGTTGCGGCTAGTCCGCACATCAGCAGCAGACAAATTGCGCGAGAATCGGGAACCTCAAAACCGTCGGTGTTGAGAATGCTACATCAACATCGATTGCACCCGTACCATATTTCTACTCACCAGGAATTGCATGGCGACAACTTTAAACGTCGTGTACACTTCTGCCACTGGGCACAAGAGAAATTACGGGACGATGACAGATTTTTTGCACGCGTTCTGTTTAGCGACGAAGCGTCATTCACCAACAGCGGTAACGTAAACCCACATAATATGCACTATTGGGCAACGAATAATCCGCCATGGCTGCGACAAGTGCATCATCAGAGACCTTGGCGGGTTAATGTATTTTGTGGCATTATGGGAGGAACGATAATTGGCCCCCATTTTATCGATGGCAATCCAAATGGTGCAATGTATGCTGATTTCCTACGTAAAGTTGTACCGATGTTACTACAAGACGTTTCACTGCATGACAGAATGGCGATGTACCTCCAACATGATGGATATCCGGCACATAGCTCACGTGCGGTTGAGGCGGTATTGAATAGCATATTTCATGACAGGTGGATTGGTCGTCGAAGCTCCATACCGTGGCCCGTTCCCGGATTTCTTTCTGTGGTGAAAGTTGAAGGATATTTACTATCGTGATGCATCGACGACGCCTGACAACATTCGTCAGCGCATTGTCAATGCATGTGCGAACATTACAGAAGGCGTATTGCTAAATGCACTGAAGTTGACGGACAACATTTTGAGCATTTATTACATTAATGTGGTATTTACAGGTAATCACGCTGTAACAGCATGCGTTGTCAGAAATTTTATGTTCTCAAAGGTACATCTATCACATTGCAACAACCGAAATACGTATCTACGTTCTGTATTTTAATTTAAAAAAACCTATCTGTTACCAACTGTCCGTCTAAAATTGTGAGCCATCTATCACAAACCGAAAGAAGTGGTCCAACTAAAACATTCATATTTGTTTACGTACTACACAAATATGTAATAAAAAATGGGGGTTCCTATTAAAAAAAACGCAGCTGATTTCCGTTTGACCTATGGCAGCGCCATCTAGCGGGCCAACCATACCGTCATCTGGTTTTCCCCCTTCAAGCTAGACGAGTTTCGTTCTTCGTAGTTTTTTCGTTTGACGCTTTATTTCGTGATATATTTGGCCCGGTCAAGATCAATGGACCACCCTGTATATACAGGGTGATTCACGAAGATATGCGAATATTTTAATATGTTATTCCACTAGTAAATCTTAAGAAAAAGTTCACGTAAACTTACGTCCGCAAATGTTGAACGGAGTTACGGCTAATAAAAGATTGTACCTGAAACTTAGCAACTTTTCTAATATGAAGCCATCGCAGACTGTACGATGTTAAAGTAAAGCACGATTTACATTTATTTTATTGTTATTGGTCTGGTGAATCTAATAAAACGAGTCCCATATGTGTATCTGCAGTAGTTTTCGAGAACATCCAGAGAAGAAAATCTTCTCACGAAATTCCAATCACCAACTTTGTCCTCCGGATGCAAAAATAGTTTGTTGACGCCGACCTACATAGAGGGAACCGATCACCACGATAGACTAAGGGAAATCAGAGCTCGTTCGGAATGATATAGGTGTTGCTACTTTCCGAGTGCTCTACGTGATTGGAGTAATAGAGAATTGTGAAGGTGGTTCGATGAACCCTCTGCCATCCACTTAAATGCATTAGATGTAGATGTAGAATGACATCGTCAATTGCAATTTGAGGGACACGGGAACAATCGGGATTCGACCGTCGATCAATGGAAACGTGTCGGGTCTTCGGGTGAATCGCGTCTTTGCTACGCTAGGTCGGTGGTCGTCTCCACAAACTCCGTCATCTGCGCTTGTATGGAATCTGTGGAGTAATCGAACGGTGATGTCATCTTTCAGCACTATAATTGTCCGTGACTCGGAGCAAGAACTGTGCTACATTTGGTTTCATGGCATTATAGTGAATTGACGTTGATGTTTCGGCGACCACATTCGCGTGATGTAAATCCTATGGAACCGATTTGGGTGGCTACCGTGCGCCATCATCAAGTATGTCTGTGGACATCCAACGTGACATACCTCCAAAAACGTACCAATAAACTGTCGGATTCCTGGCACGCAGAATCACTTGTGCATTTCGTTCTAAAGACGGACATAGAAGCTGTTTTGGCTCATCAGTGTGGTTTGAATCAACGCGGCTCTACTCCGCACGTATTAGTAAAAAAGACGTCATTGAAACCGATCGAGAAGCTCTCCAACTGTCTATGAAATCATGACTTGCAAACGATGCATTGTGCTATACCCACATCCCTTTTGCTGACAAAAATCTAGTATCTATTTTATTTTGTCATAAACTGACTGCATCTTGTGCTAAGAAATAGACTGGTTATTGCTTATACTTTTTGTATGAATTAACTTGAATATATTCTTCATGTTTCAAAGGAGTAATAATACAGGCCGATTCAGCTGCCCCTACCGATGTCCTTTTATGCAGCCCGCATTACATTTGTATCGGGAACAGTATCCAGATGGATGACAGCCTCGTAATCGATATAAATTCTCTCTCAGAGCTTTGAGCGGCTGTTACCAAACGGAAAAATAATACAAGTGAGGACTAGCTGTGAGTTACATGTATTTTTTGGGGGAAGATGTACCTTACTTATACCAAGTGTCTCCAGTCTTTCTTTGTGTAATTAGCGGTGTAGTCATTCTGATTTTGGACGTCTCTGCAAGTCTGTTCCGTTTAATGTACTTAATCTTAAATGGTTCGGAAACGTTGCCTTATAAAGACTGTGACAGAATCGGAAACAATGAAATTAACAGGAGCTGCTAAAATGGGAAGTGTGGAAGTAACACCTTTCGGATATATAACACAATGAAAAGATTTATGTGGTGTCACCGCCAGACACCACACTTGCTAGGTGGTAGCTTTAAATCGGCCGCGTTCCATTAGTACATGTCGGACCCGCGTGTCGCCACTGTCAGTAATTGCAGACCGAGCGCCACCACACGGCAGGTCTAGAGAGACGTACTAGGACTCGTCCCAGTTGTACGACGACTTTGCTAGCGACCACACTGACGAAGCCTTTCTCTCATTTGCCGAGAGATAGTTAGAATAGCCTTCAGCTAAGTCCATGGCTACGACCTAGCGAGGCGCCATTAACCATTTCTATAGAGAGAGTCTCACTTGTATCATCAAGAATGCTGTATACAAATGATGGATTAAAGTTAAGTATTGAAGAAGCTACGTACTTTTCTTTATAGCATTCATTAGGTATCCTGTTTCAGACCTCACGCCAGCCGGCGTGTGTAACGCGTGCATTTCGGCTACTTCCGAGTGGCGTGGCTGTCTTGCTACGCCACAACAATTAATATATGACTTGTGCTAAAGTAGTTTCATAAGCAAACTTTATGCCGTAAGTATAAGATGTCTTTGTATACGAGAGGATACCCCAAAAAAAGCAGCAATTGTTTTTTAAAAACTACACATTTTCAAATTGTGTATAAAACAACCTTATCCCCATCAAAGTACTCTCCACTACAAGTAATACATTTGCCCCACCAGTGGTTCCACTATTCGAAACATTTTTCTTGGCCTCTTTAAAAATGTCTGATAGCGCCTCCCTCGTTTTCTTCTTGACTTCTTCAATGTTGGCAAATCGGTGTCCTTTCATGCCCCTTTTCATGCGTGGAAATAAAAAAAAAAGTCACACGGAGCAACGTGGGATGAGTAAGGTGTGTGGGGCAGCGGAACCGTGCCATTTTTAGGCAAGAACTGTCTAACAGAGATGACTGTGTGTGCAGGTGCGTTGTCGTGCTGGAAGCGTGTCTGCTAAAAACCGGATCTTTTTTGACAACTGTTGCGCAATCTTCTCAAAACATGCAACAGGTGCGTATATGGGAGAAAATAAGCTTTAGGCAGTGAGAGAGAGACAAAAGCAGACAGTGTGCGTGAGAGTGGACGCAGTGGCAATAGGATGAAGTGTAAATCAGTGGGAGAAAAAACAGACTGTTGTAGAGACACGTGTAAGTACACAGACAGTAATAGTCATAGGGAGATGCTGAGTATGAAGGTTTCATTACAATGGGAAATTAGGTGAAATGATTTAGAATGTTCTGTGTTAAAAGAACGCAAGCATATTCGCTGTCAGAATTTCTGAAAGTTCTAGTGAGGAAGGCGGAATGAGGTTCAGCTAGTTGTGTTCCCACTTTTCTGTCAGTCTTTTAAAGAGGAAGATGTATTTTTTGTACTGCGAAAGGAGAATTTTTCCGCTGGAAAATTTAAATTTGCCATTTTAAACTTGAATTTGTGATAGATAAATATGCAGTAATTACATTCTTATGCAAATTTATTGAAGCTACGTGTTCCTCTTCCCTCTGTGTTGCACCCACCACTGTTAATTATTTTTTTGGTAAACGCCCACGTGACGTGAATACGAAGCGTATTTGTTTGGTGTCGTAATCACTTGCTTTTTCAACATGTACTGTCAGTTGTCGGGAGCACTTGTTTTGCTAGAATTATTTGACAGCATTCATTGATTTTCTTTGAATTTCTTTAATTCATGTAGTTTCAGAATGCGAACGATCCTTGCAAATACTGTACATCTCGCAGACATTATCTTGAGGATCGCTTTTTATCCAGTCATTTGAGCCCCTCCATTCCCACGCCACCGAGAGTTTCGGTTTTTTATCCAGATTTCACTATAAAGTAAACATCTATTCGTAAACATATAAGCAAAGCTGAACTAATAGCTATTTATTGGTCCTCAACAAAAATCAAACTAGTTGACCTGTGCGAATTACTCACACTCTATCCTGATTACTCACCAGCAGGTAATACAGTACTGGAAAATAAGTAAATGCAAGTGTTGATTAATAAAAGGTATTTCATTTTTAATAGTAGTAACAAATATTAGTCTCTCTGCAGAAAAAATTTACGTCATTTCGTACAATATGGTTAATTGTAAAATAAGACCTATTAAGCCGATACCGTCTTTGTCAGATTTTTTTTTATTTTTTAAACTTCTTTATTTTACAAAACTGCTTTGAAAACGTTATTGGCAGCAGTAAAGTGATCATCGTTTACTTTTTAGCTATGTGTGTCTGTACCATAAGAGAGTTTATAAAATTCTTGGCTCTCGTGTGGGAAGGAATTATTCGGGTTCTGTGGGGGACGTCATATCAAATACTGCAGCCTTCTGCCCATCAGGTAGCTGCTTCCTAGGGTGCTTCACTCAATCGCATGAGCTCTATAACCACAAATAGGCAAACAGTTCTTAATCATGCAGAAACTGATATACGTTATCGGAGTATGGAGATCACCGGCTCTGCTTTTTAAGATACGTTTGCAAGGGTCACAAACATTGTACGCTGCCGCTGTTGCAACGCGTGAATGTAATAAGATACGTGCACTTCTACCGAAAATGAGATTTTAGTGCCATTGAATAGTTTCGAAACTGCACGATCGTACGGCGCAGGAAGCAATTCAGAATAACACAGGGAATGGACGTGACGAGGTCAGGTGTTTGGTGCAAGAACCACACACGTCCACGGTTTGGCTTCTCACTGCACCAAACAGTAGTCAAATTGTGGCATCTGAAATACATCCAATACACACACACTGTCGTTGATGTTACAGGATAGCTATTTTCTAAAACCGCTTTTTCGGTCTGAGTGCTGATAATGAGAAGTTTACTAAAAGGTACAGGTTTTTCTGAATACTCCCCTGAACACAAGTGAGGGTTCTATGATAAGTTTCGTAAAAAAATGTTTCTTTCGTAAACAGCTCACCTTATTGCTTGACATAGTCTGCTTTGAGGGATATACCCGTTGTTGTGGCGTAGCAAAACAGCCACGCCACTTTGTGGTAGCCGAAAGGCACGCGTACACACTCGCCGGCTGGCGTGAATTCTGGAACAGGATACCTAATTAATGCTATAAGAAAAGTATGCAGCTCCTTGAATACTTAACTTTAATTTATCCTTGTGGTACATCGCTATTGACTATAGAAATGAGTCTATCTCCAGATACGGTTAATTACAATCACTGTAAGGCTAATGGCGCCTTGCTAGGTCGTAGTCATGGACTTAGCTGAAGGCTATTCTAACTGTCTCTCGGCAAATGAGAGCAAGGCTTCGTCAGTGTAGTCGCTAGCAAAGTCGTAGTACAACTGGGGCGAGTGCTAGTCCTTCTTTCTAGACCTGCCATGTGGTGGCGCTAGGTCTGCAAGTACTGACAGTGGCGACACGCGGGTCCGACATGTACTAATGGACCGCGGCCGATTTAAGCTACCACCTAGCAAGTGTGGTGTCTGGCGGTGACACCACACCCTTGGTCCAGCTTTTTCATCTGTCGGAAAAATACGTACTGTTAAATTTTGTACAATACTACACTACTGGCCATTAAAATTGCTACACCAAGAAGACATGCAGATGATAAAGGGGTATTCATTGGACAAATATATTCTACTAGAACTGACATGTGATTACATTTTCACGCAATTTGGGTCCATAGTCCCTGAGAAATCAGTACCCAGAACAACCACCTCTGGCCGTAATAACGGCCTTTATACGCCTGGCCATTGAGTCAAACAGAGCTTGGATGGCGTGTACAAGTACAGCTGCCCATGCAGCTTCAACACGATACAACAGTTCATCAAGAGTAGTGACTGGCGTATTGTGACGAGCCAGTTGCTCGGCCACCATTGACCAGACATTTCCAATTGGTGAGAGATCTGGAGAATGTGCTGGCCAGGGCAGCAGTCGAACATATTCTGTATCCAGAAAGGCCCGTACAGAACCTGCAACATGCGGTCGTGCATTATCCTGCTGAAATGTAGGGTTCCGCAGGGATCGAATGAAGGGTGGACCCTCGTGTCGTAACACATCTGAAATGTAACGTCCACTGTTCAAAGTGCCGTCAGTGCGAACAAGAGGTGACCGAGACGTGTAACCAATGGCACCCCATACCATCTCGCCGGGTGATACGCCAGTATGGTGATGACGAATACACGCTTCCAATGTGCGTTCACCGCGATGTCGCCAAACATTGATGCGACCGTCATGATGCTGTAAACAGAATCTAGATTCAATCGTGCACCTAGATTCGTCGTTGAGTACACCATCGCAGGCGCTCCTGTCTGTGATGCAGCGTCAAGTGTAAGCGCAGCCATGGTCTCCGAGCTGATAGTCCATGCTGCTGCAAACGTCGTCGAACTGTTCGTGCAGATGGTTGTTGTCTTGCAAACGTCCCCATCTGTTGACTCAGGGGTCGAGACGTGGCTGCACGATCCGTTACAGCCATGCGGATAAGATGCCTGTCATCTCGACTGCTAGTGATACGAGGCCGTTGCGATGCAGCACGGCGTTCCGTATTACCCTCCTGAATCCACCGATTCCATATTCTGCTAACAGTCATTGGATCTCGGCCAACGCGAGCAGCAATGTCGCGATACGATAAACCGTAATCGCTATAGGCTACAATGCGTTCTTTATCAAAGTCGGAAACGTGATGGTACGCATTTTTCCTCCTTACACGAGGCATCACAGCAACGTTTCACCAGGCAACGCCGGTCTGTGTATGAGAAATCGGTTGGAAACTTTCCTCATGTCAGCACGTTGTAGGTGTCGCCACCGGCGCCAACCTTGTGTGAATGGTCTGAAAAGCTAATCATTTGCATATCACAGCATCTTCTTCCTGTCGATTAAATTCCGTGTCTGTAGCATGTCATCTTGGTGGTGTAGCAATTTTAATGGCCAATAGTGGAGGTGACTGCAAACTATCACTACCTCGTATAACGAAAATTCTTCCAGCAAGTCAAATTTCAAGTTAGGGAAGAGGAGGCAGTCACTTGGGATTAAGATGAGTAAGGTGGATGAGGTATGAGTTGATGCGTTTTCATGGTGAAAGAGCACTTTCTACGTGCCAATCTTCGTATTTCTTCGGCCGACGCAAGGTCCAATCTTTCCAATAGTGAAGCGTAACAGGGTCGAGTTATGGTTCTGTCATTTTCCTCGTAATCTGTGAGGATTATTCGTTGGGAAACTCAAAATAACGGTGGCCATCATCTTGCCAGCTGACAAAGCGGTTTCTTCGGTGTGTTTTGAGCAGACCCCGTCTAACGTTCTGACTGCTGTTTTGATTGTGATGTATAATGATGGATAAAGGTTTCATCAACAGTCACAAATCGCCGCAAAAGGCCTTGCGGACTGCGACTGTACGTCGTCAGACGGTGTGTTGAAATGTGCTGGATGCGCTTTTGGTCGACTGTGAGCAATCTGGGCCATCACCTCGCACACAGCTTCTAAATAGCCGATTCTCCGTGCAGGATACTATGCACTCGCTTAGTTGAGATGCCTGCGGTCTCAGCAATCTCACGAATTTTTATTCGGTGGTTTTGCTTTACAATATAGTGGATTCCGTCAATTATTTTCTTACTGGTGACCTCAATCGACTAAATCGACAAATGTATGGGTAATATCCGATGTGCTACAGGGAAGTGTGATAGGACCGTTGCTGTTTACAATATATATATAAATGATCTAGTAGAAAGCGTCGGATGCTGTTTAAAGCTATTCGCAGTTGATGCAGTTGTCTATGGCAAAGTAGCAACACTAGAAGATGGTAAGAATTTGCAGAAAAAGCTTCAGAGAATTGATGAATGGTACAGGCTCTGGAAACCCCTTCTGCTCCCCCTCGCATTCCGAAAGGCTAGACAAGAGCAACAGTTTTAACTTCCCACAGGAGCCTAGGACTCTCCTCACAGCTTCTGGCTGTAGCCCTCGTAGCGCGACGTATACCAGTTCAAAAAATAAATAAATAAATAAATAAATAAATAAAATGTTATCAGGTTGTCATCTCTCTGTTACCGATACTTATACCAAATAAATTAACAAGCGATGAAGGATACAAAGACACAAGGACACAAAACAGGATAAAATACTGTTGTAGAAACAACGAAAAAGAGTATGCCAAATTTGAACAAGCCCTGAATCCCCAAGACTGGCGATGTTTAACAGAAGCTGGGAGCTTAGCGCGGACTTCAGTGCAAGGTGCTAATAGTAATAGTATAGACAACGAAATATTCTCTCGAACCCTGGCAGAAAATGCGAGAACATTCTGCTTGCATGTAAAGTATGCCAGCCTTAAGACACATTCTGTGCCTACTCTGCGCGATAGCAATGAAAAAATATCATCGGATAGTAATGGAAATACTATCAACGACAGTACTGCTAACCAAGATCTACTAACCACAGGCTTTCGAAATTCCTTCATCAAAGAAGACGAAGTAACTATTCCAGGATTCGAAACAAGGTGCCAACGTGAGTAACTTAGAAGTAGCTATCCTCGGAGTAGTGAAGCAACTTAAATCACTTAATAAAAGCAAGTCTTCCGGTACAGATTATATATCAATAAGGTTTCTTTCAGACTATGCTGATGCTATAGCTCCATTCTTGATAATCATATACAACCGATCCATACCCAAAGACTGGAAACTTGCACAAGTCAAACCAATATTCAAGGAAGTTAGTAGGAGTAATCCGCTAAATTACAGGCCCATACCATCATATGCAGCAGGATCTTGGAATACGTATTGTGTTGGAACGTTATGAACTACCTCGAACAGAACAATCTATTGACACACAGTCAACATGGATTTAGAAAACATCGTTCTCGTGAGACACAACTAGCTATTGTCACACGAAGTGTTGAGTGCTATTGACAAGGGTGTTCAAATTGATTCCGTATTTCTGGATATCCAGAAGGCTTTGAACATCGTACCTGACTAGCGGCTTGTAATCATATTGCGTGCTTGTGTAATATCATCTCAGTTACGTGACTGGATTCGTGATTTCCTGCAGACAGGTCACAGTTCGTAGTAATGGACGGAAAGTCTGCGACTAAAACAGAAGTTATTTCTGGCGTTTCCCAAGGCCCTGCAATTGACCATAAATAATGAAAAATGTGAGATGATCCGTTGTTGTTGTTGTGGTCTTTAGTCCTGAGACTGGTTTGCTGCAGCTCTCGATGCTACTCTATCCTGTGCGAGCTTCTTCATCTCCCAGTACCTACTGCAATCTACATCCTTCTGAATATGCTTAGTGTATTCATCTCTTGGTCTCCCTCTACGATTTTTACACTCCACGCTGATCTAAAACACTAAATTGGAGAACCCTTGATGCCTCAGAACATGTCCTACCAACCGATCCCTTCTTCTAGTCAACTTGTGCCACAACTTCTCCCCAATCCTATTCAATACTTCCTCATTAGTTATGTGATCTACCCATCTAATCTTCAGCATTCTTCTGTAGCACCACATTTCGAAATCTTCTATTCTCTTCTTGTCCAAACTATTTATCGTCCATGTTTCACTTCCATACACTTGTTATCCATGTGAGGGCTAAAAGGAATCCGGTAAACTTCGGTCCTTCTCCTCTGTCCTCGATCCAACTTCTCTGTCTATCTCCTCCTCTTTCACCTCCGTCTGTCCATCTCCCACTCTCTCTGTCCATATTCTACTTCCTCCGCCCCCCGTCTGTACATCTCCTCCTTTCTGTTCCCATTGTCCACTTCGTTTCACCCGTCTTTCGATGAACTCTTTCGCCCTCGCGCTCTATCATTGAGCCTTGTTTATTGTTTCAGATAATTCACATTCTGACGATAACAGATTTTTTGCGCGCGTTCTGTTTAGCGACGAAGCGTCATTCACCAACAGCGGTAACGTAAACCGGCATAATATATACAGTATTGGGCAACGGAAAATTCACGATGGCTGCGACAAGTGGAACGTCAGCGACCTTGGCGGATTTATGTATGGTGCGGCATTATGGGAAGAAGGATAACTGGCTCCCATTTTATCGATGGCAATCTAAACGGTGCAATGTATGCTGATTTCCTACGTAATGATCTACCGATGTTACTACAAGATGTTTCACTGCATGACAGAATGGCGACGTACTTCCAACGTGATGGATGTCCGGCACATAGCTCGCGTACGGTTGAAGCGGTATTGAATAGCATATTTCATGACAGATGGATTCGTCGTCGAAGCACGTTCACCGCATCTGACGTCCCCGGATTTCTTTCTGTGGGGAAAGTTGAAGGATATTTGCTATCGTGATCCACCGACAACGCCTGACAACATGCGTCAGCGCATTGTCAATGCATATGCGAACATTCGGAAGGCGAACTACTCGCTGTTGAGAGGAATGTCGTTACACGTATTGCCAAATGCATTGAGGTTGACATCATTTTGAGCATTTATTGAATTTCTATTGTGCCCAGTAGTAGAACTGTACACGACGTTCAAAGTCGTCGCCATGCAATTCACGGTGCATAGAAATATGGTACAGGTGCAATCGATGTTGATGTAGCATTCAAAACACCGACGTTTTTGAGATTCCCGATTCTCGCGCAATTTGTCTGCTACTGATGTGCGGATTACCCGCAACAGCAGCTAAAACACCTACTGGGGCACCATCATTTGTTGAAGGTCGTGGTTGACGTTTCACATGTGGCTGAACACTTCCTGTTTCCTTAAATAACGTAACTATCCGGACACTTGTATGATGCCATCCAGGGTACCGAGCAGCATACATAGCACACGCCCGTTGGGCATTTTGATCACAATAGCCATACATCAACACGATATCGACCTTTTCCGCAGTTGGTAAACGGTCCATTTTAACACGGGTAATGTATCACGAAGCAAATACCGTCCGTACTGACGGATTGTTACGTGATACCACGTACTTATACGTTTGTGACTAATACAGCGCCATCTATCACAAAGCAATGAAAGTGGTCCAACTAGAAGTTCATGTTTCCTTACATACAATATGTAATAAAACATGGGGGTTCCTGTTTTAAAAAACGCAGTTGATATCCGTTTGACCTATGGCAGCGCCATCTAGCGGGCCAATCCTAGCGCCATCTGGTTTCCCCCTTCAAGCTAGATGAGTTCTTTGTAGTTTTTTCGTTTGATGCTTATTTCACGAGATGTTTGGCCCGGTCACTGTCAATGGACCACCCTGCATACGTGTGGTGTTTGCGCCTTCGGACATGCCTTATTTACAGATTTTAGGCTGCCGCGAAAGTGAGCTGTCAGTTTCGATGCCTTTAGTTAAAGCTTAACCCAAATCTCAATTTTGTTCGTGTAGGACTGTAGCGTTGTGAAACCGGCCGAACCTTTCCGGACCACCCTGTGTCATATGTATACATGTGCTCGGTTCCCTGAGGCCGTCCCGGAATACAATGGGAGACGCGGCGGCCCGGAACCCGACACGGGACGCCATATTTGCCGCTCCAGTGAGCCCCGTATAATTGCAGCTCCACCCAGGAGACGGTTGTCGAGATTCCAGCCACGCGGCTGACCTCTTCTCCAGGGCACAGTGTCAGACAAAGTGAAATAAGAAATCGTTCCCCGCATCCTTTGGTCAGACTTCACGAAAGGGGCACAGTAACTCAGCAGTCAGAGACATAGGATATGTAAACCCTCGATACATATCTGGTCTCTTTTGAAACTAAAATGTTTTCAAGCTGACCATGAACAGTCCCCATAAATCATAGACACTGAAGCGCCAAATAATATCTTATCATGTCTATACAAGCGAGAAACCGTAGCAGCCTCGGCAGTCAGTGGACTCCTGACGACGAAGGCCGTCGAAAGCTGGAGGATTTTATTCGAATTGACGTGGCTGGAAAACCGAGAACGTTTTATCCAGAATTACGTCTTTACCCAACGAAGAATTCAGTGCCATCGACGAGGGATTTCATATTGTCTCGGTATTTCTAGATTTCGAGAAGGCTTTTGACACTGTACCACACAAGCGGCTTGTAGTGAAATTGCGTGCTCATGGAATATCGTCTCAGTTATCTGACTGGATTCGTGATTTCCTGTCAGATAGATCACAGTTCTTAGTAATTGTCGGAAAGTCATCGAATGAAACAGAAGTGATTTCTGGCGTTCACAGAGGAAATGTTATAGGCCCTTTGCTGTTTCTTATCTATATAAACGATTTAGGAGAGAATCTGAACAGCTGTCTTGGGTTGTTTGCAGATGACGCTGTTGTTTATCGACTAACAAAGTCATCAGAAGATCAAAACAAATCGCAAAACGATTTAGAAGAGATATCTGAATGGTGCGAAAAGTGGCAGTTGACCCTAAATAACGAAAAGTGTGACGTCATCCACATGAGTGCTAAAAGGAATAACACACGATAAATCAGTCAAATGTAAAGGCCGTAAAATCAGCTAAATACCTAGGAATTGCGACTACGGACAACTTCAGTTGAAAGGAACACGTATAAAACGTTGTGGGGAAGGCTAATCAAAGACTGCATTTTATTGGCGGGGCGCTTAGGAAATGTAACAGACCTACTAAGGAGACTGCCTACACTACGCTTGTCCGTGCTCTTTTAGAATACTGCTGCGCGGTGTGGGATCCTTACCAGGTACGATTAACGGAGTGCATCGAGAAAGTTCAAAGAAGGGCAGCACGTTTCGTATTATCGCGAAAGTGGGCGACCAACATGATTTGGGGTGGGCACCATTCAAACAAAGGAGTTTCTCGTTGCGGCAGGATCTACATGCGAAATTTCAATCAACAAGTTTCTCTTCCTAATGCATTTTTTTTTTTTTTTTTTTTTTTTTCACCAGCCTGCATAGGGGGAAACGGTCATCATAATTAAGTAAGGGAATCAGAGCTCGCACAGAAAGTGGTAGGTGTTGGTTTTCTCTGCGCGCTCTTCGACAGTGGAGTAATATAAAATTAAACGAAATTAGAATTATATTAATAACGAAAGCTGCTCACGGGCGTTGATACAGGGTGTTTCAAAAATGACCGGTATATTTGAAACGGCAATAAAAACTAAACGAGCAGCGATAGAAATACACCGTTTGTTGCAATATGCTTGGGACAACAGTACATTTTCAGGCAGACAAACTTTCGAAATTACAGTAGTTACAATTTTCAACAACATATGGCGCTGTGGTCTGGGAAACTCTATAGTACGATATTTTCCACATATCCACCATGCGTAGCAATAATATGGCGTAGTCTCTGAATGACATTACTCGAAACCTTTGACAACGTGTCTGGCGGAATGGCTTCACATGCAGATGAGATGTACTGCTTCAGCTGTTCAATTGTTTCTGGATTCTGGTGGTACACCTGGTCTTTCAAGTGTCCCCACAGAAAGAAGTCACAGGGGTTCATGTCTGGCGAATAGGGAGGCCAATCCACGCCGCCTCCTGTATGTTTCGGATAGCCCAAAGCAATCACACGATCATCGAAATATTCATTCAGGAAATTAAAGACGTCGGCCGTGCGATGTGGCCGGGCACCATCTTGCATAAACCACGAGGTGTTCGCAGTGTCGTCTAAGGCAGCTTGTACCGCCACAAATTCACGAAGAATGTCCAGATAGCGTGATGCAGTAATCGTTTCGGATCTGAAAAATGGGCCATTGATTTCTTTGGAAGAAATGGCGGCCCAGACCAGTACTTTTTGAGGATGCAGGGACGATGGGACTGCAACATGGGGCTTTTCGGTTCCCCATATGCGCCAGTTCTGTTTATTGACTAAGCCGTCCAGGTAAAAATAAGCTTCGTCAGTAAACCAAATGCTGCCCACATGCATATCGCCGTCATCAATCCTGTGCACTATATCGTTAGCGAATGTCTCTCGTGCAGCAATGGTAGCGGCGCTGAGGGGTTGCCGCGTTTGAATTTTGTACGGATAGAGGTGTAAACTCTGGCGCACGAGACGATACGTGGACGTTGGCGTCATTTGGACCGCAGCTGCAACACGGCGAACGGAAACCCGAGGCCGCTGTTGGATCACCTGCTGCACTTGCTGCACGTTGCCCTCTGTGGTTGCCGTACGCGGTCGCCCTACCTTTCCAGCACGTTCATCCGTCACGTTCCCAGTCCGTTGAAATTTTTCAAACAGATCCTTTATTGTATCGCTTTTCGGTTCTTTGGTTACATTAAACCTCCGTTGAAAACTTCGTCTTGTTGCAACAACACTGTGTTCTAGGCGGTGGAATTCCAACACCAGAAAAATCCTCTGTTCTAAGGAATAAACCATGTTGTCTACAGCACACTTGCACGTTGTGAACAGCACACACTTACAGCAGAAAGACGACGTACAGAATGGCGCACCCACAGACTGCGTTGTCTTCTATATCTTTCACATCACTTGCAGCGCCATCTGTTGTTGAAAATTGTAACTACTGTAATTTCGAAAGTTTGTCCGCATGAAAATGTACTGTTGTCCCAAGCATATTGCAACAAACGGTGTATTTCTATCGCTGATCGTTTAGTTTTTATTGCCGTTTCAAATATACCGGTCATTTTTGAAACACCCTGTATATATCAACGGGGACAGGAGAAAATGTCTGCCTCGACCAGGATTCGAACCCGGGATCTCCTGCTTACCTGGCAGACACTACTGCCAGAACTATGTAGTTATACACCATATCCATATAAGTACACTACTGGCCACTACAGCCACCATGAAGAAATGCAGATGATAAACGGGTATTCATTGGACAAATATATATTAAACTATAACTGACATGTGATTACATTTTCACGCGATTTGGGTGCATAGATACTGAGACATCAGTACCCAGAACAACCACCTCAGGCCGTAATAACGGCCTTGATACGTCTGGGAACTGAGTCAAACAGAGCTTAGACGCCGTGCACAGGTACAGCTGCTCATGCAGCTTCAACACGATACCACAGTTCATCAAGAGTACTGACTGGCGTATTGTGACGAGTCAGTTGATCGGCCGCCATTGACCAGACGTTTTCAAATGGTGAGAGATCTGGAGAATATGCTGGCCAGGGCAGCAGTCGAAAATTTTCTGTATTCAGAAAGGCTCGTACAGGACTTGCAACATGCGGTCGTGTTTATCCTGCTGAAATGTAGGGTTTCGCAGGGATCGAATGAAGGGTAGAGGCACGGGTCGTAACACATCTGAAATGTAACGTCCACTGTTCAAAGCACCGTCAATGCGAATAAGAGGTGACCGAGACGTGTAACCAATGGCACCCCATACCATCACGCCGGGTGATACGTCAGTGTGGCTATGACGAATACACGCTTCCAATGTGCGTTCGCCGCGATGTCGCCAAACACGGATGCGACTATCATGATGCTGTAAACAGAACCTGGATTCATCCGAATAAAAAGGACGTTTTGTCATTCGTGCACCCAGGTTCGTCGTCGAGTACACCATCACACGCGCTCCTGTCTGTGATGCAGCGTCAACGGTAACCGCAGCCACGGTCTCCTAGCTGCTAGTCCGTGCTGCTGCAAACGTCGTCGAACTGTTCGTGCAGATGGTTGTCGTCTTGCAAACGTCCCCATCTCTTGACTGAGGGATCGAGACGTGGCTGCACGATCCGTTACAGCCATGTGGATAAGATGCCTGTCATCTCGACTGCTAGTGATACGAGGCCGTTGGGATCCAGCACGGCGTTCCGTATTACCCTCCTGAACCCACCGATTCCATATTCTGCTAACAGTCGCTGGATCTCGACCAACGACCAACGAGCAGCAATATAGAGATACGATAAACCGCAACACGATAGGCTACAATCCGACCATTATCAAAGGCGTAAACGTGTTTGTACGCATTTATCCTCCTTACATGAGGCATCACAACAACGTTTCACCAGGCAACGCCGGTCAACTGCTGTTTGTTTGTGAGAAATCGGTTGGAAACTTTCCTCATGTCAGCACGTTGTAGGTGTCGCCACCGGCGCCAACTTTGTGTGAATGCTCTGTAAAGCTAATCATTTGCGTATCACAGCATCTTCTTCCTGTCGGTTAGATTTCGCGTCTGTAGCACGTCATCTTCGTGGTGTAGCAATTTTAATGGCTAGTAGTGTATATAATAGAAAGTGTAAAGGTGGTTCGAGTAACTCTCTGACAGGCACGAAAGTGTGAGTAGCCATGTACGTATAAATGTAGATGTAAAGATGCTTTTCTTGTCTACTTCCCTACCTGAAGATACACGTGAAATATGAGGCTCTCAAGGCCAGGAGCAACTACGTCGTTCTCGTTCATGGTTTCCTGAAATCGGCACGAAGATCGCCTGGATGCTCAAGGCTGTGCGGTAGTCATCAGCACGGTGCAACAAAAACCTCAGCCTCATGAGCGTAGATCATCCACAACACGAACGACTGGCCATATTGTGTCAGGCCAATCCGTACGCTGGCGCCAGCAGGGTGATGCAAGCCGCCTTTTAATTGCTCCGGCGCCAGCGGCTAATCCAATTACCGGACATCTCTGCCAATTAAGTGACCCATTAGCTGCGAACAGGCCACTCGGCTACACGGCTGTAATCGCTATTCGAAGAGGGCGTTTTGTAATTAAGCGATCGAAGATGTATCCGGCACTGTTGACAGTCTGCTCTACTGCCAGGCAATCTTGGGAAGTATTACTGAACGGCCAAACAGGGCAGTAAGGGCCTTGTAACGCGTTTTCTTTCGAAATTTAAAATGGATACAGTGCATTGAATTTGCCTGACTTGCCATCTTTAGCAACTGAGGTCGCACGCTGCGCGGCAATATACAGACACAAGCAAGGCACATGCAGCCACAACGTTTTTATATAAAACTTAGAGCAGAAATAAACAACTGTGTAATTAGTAGTGCTTTCAGAGCGTTACAATTTATCAGATGAGCATAAAATACAGACACAGCAAATAATATTTTAAAAACAACCCAATATGATCCCAATTAGAATTTTAAGGCAAGTAACCACAGTCACGGCTGAAGGCCTTTAATGCTAAGAACGGCAGTTATTAAAAATTTAACAAACATCTACATCTACATCTACATCCATACTCCGCAAGCCACCTGACGGTGTGTGGCGGAGGGTACCTTGAGTACCTCTATTAGTTCTCCCTTCTATTCCAGTCTCGTACTGTTCGTGGAAAGAAGGATTGTCGGCATGCCTCTGTGTGGGCTCTAATCTCTCTGATTTTATCCTCATGGTCTCTTCGCGAGATATACGTAGGAGGGAGCAATATACTGCTTGACTCATCGGTGAAGGTATGTTCTCGAAACTTTAACAAAAGCCCGTACCGAGCTACTGAGCGTCTCTCTTGCAGAGTCTTCCACTGGAGTTTATCATCTCCGTAATTTCGCGATTACTAAATGCTCCTGTAACGAAGCGCGCTGCTCTCCGTTGGATCTTCTCTACCTCTTCTATCAACCCTATCTGGTACGGATCCCACACTGCTGAGCAGTATTCAAGCAGTGGGCGAACAAGCATACTGTAACCAACTTCCTTTGTTTTCGGATTGCATTTCCTTAGGATTCTTCCAATGAATCTCAGTCTGGCATCTGCTTTACCAACGATCAACTTTATATGATCATTCCATTTCAAATCACTCCTAATGCGTACTCCCAGATAATTTATGGAATTAA
This sequence comes from Schistocerca cancellata, assembly GCF_023864275.1. NCBI lineage: Eukaryota > Metazoa > Arthropoda > Insecta > Orthoptera > Acrididae > Schistocerca > Schistocerca cancellata. The sequence goes on along the minus strand of NC_064637.1, from coordinate 58,259,953 downwards.
CAGATTCCAGTTGATGACCTGCTATATTATAGCTAAATCATAAGGGATCATCTTTCTATGTATTCGCAGCAGATTACAATTGTCTACACTGAGATTCAATTGTCATTCCCTGCACCATGCGTCAATTCGCTGCAGATCCTCCTGCATTTCAGTACAATTTCCCAATGTTACAACCTCTCGATATGCCACAGCATCATCCGCAAAAAGCCTCAGTGAACTTCCGATGTCATCCACCAGGTCATTTATGTATATTGTGAATAGCAACGGTCCTACGACACTCCCCTGCGGCACACCTGAAATCACTCTTACTTCGGAAGACTTCTCTCCATTGAGAATGACATGCTGCGTTCTGTTATCTAGGAGCTCTTCAATCCAATCACACAATTGGTCTGATAGTCCATACGCTCTTACTTTGTTCATTAAACGACTGTGGGGAACTGTATCGAACGCCTTGCGGAAGTCAAGAAACACGGCATCTACCTGTGAACCCGTGTCTATGGCTCTCTGAGTCTCGTGGACGAATAGCGCGAGCTGGGTTTCACATGACCGTCTTTTTCGAAAGCCATGCTGATTCCTATAGAGTAGATTTCTAGACTCCAGAAAAGTCATTATACTCGAACATAATACGTGTTCCAAAATTCTACAACTGATCGACGTTAGAGATATAGGCCTATAGTTCTGCACATCTGTTCGACGTCCCTTCTTGAAAACGGGGATGACCTGTGCCCCTTTCCAATCCTTCGGAACGCTACGCTCTTCTAGAGACCTACGGTACACCGCTGCAAGAAGGGGGGCAAGTTCCTTCGCGTACTCTGTGTAAAATCGAACTGGTATCCCATCAGGTCCAGTCGCCTTTCCTCTTTTGAGCGATTTTGTTTCTCTATCCCTTTGTCGTCTATTTCGGTATCTACCATTATGTCATCTGTGCGACAATCTAGAGAAGGAACTACAGTGCAGTCTTCCTCTGTGAACATACTGTAAAACAGTAATGCAATATCAAGGTTAATTTAAAAAGACAGGCAACTGATCACCAAACGGGTGAGACAAAAGATGATAAACTTGGTAGCACAACCGTTTAAACCTGCTGTAACGCCAAGAATGGCAATTAAATAAAAAATTTATAAACATACAGTGAAACAGCAAATGCAATAATAAAATACAAGGGCCAGTCACAGACGGTGCACCAGGAATCGACCTCTGAGTAGGTCCAACAAAAAGCACTTTCTCGAGCAATGAGAAAGGCAGCCAAGTGTTGCATTCACGCCACAAGATGGTAACTCAGACTAGTGGCAGTCTAACGAATGATTAATGATAATCTTGCTAAGGCTACCTGACGTCCAATAAACCAAATGAAAGGAAAATTAGAACTAAGGTCAGCATTGGCCGTAATTTTGATGACTTATTAACAGCAAAATCGATTTTCGATAACATAATGATCATCTTCAGTTCGTTACCGTAGAAATTAAAGCTTGTAGGCACTGATGTCTAGTTATCAGCAGCAACAGAAGCCATGAAACGATCAACAAATGTGTTGTGTACATAGTTCCGCGTAGTCAGCGCGTACACAACTTTCCCACTAGAGCGCGCCCCGCTAAGCACAACAGCGCAGGCGCAGCGCTCGTCTGTCTCCACACTACAAGATGGCGCTGCCTTAGAGATGGACCAAATTCTGCTTCCACTGATCCGCGTATTAATATATAACGCAGCCAATAAGGTTGCTGCTAATGTAGAACCTTTTCTCCTCGCGCATCACACTCGCGCAGTGATACCTAAATGCGCGAGGTATTATCACGAGTGTACAGACCTACGATCAGTCAGTTTGCATTTCTCTGCACCAGTCTGTACCAGTCTGCATTAGTCTGTACCAGTCTATAGTCAAGTTTCAGTGTGCACCTAAGAAGATTATCATATTCCTGTTCATAGCCATGAAGATAAATGTGTTGACACTTTGTCAAGTATGAGAGATGTGTGAGAATATGATTAACGTACCAAGACCAAAGGAACTTCAGATTGTCAATTGTAAATAGCATCCAGAATCAAGTTAAGTAATTTTTATGCTTGTTATTATTTTAATAAATGTGTGTGAAAATAACCAAGTTCTGTTTAAAGTTGGTCACCGTCAATCTGCTACTCTACGCGTGCAAGTGGCATTTCTATCGTCTGACCCAACGGCAGAAGATAAACACGCCACGATAAGACCACGAGACATATTGCTGACACTCGCCCACTTCGTTAGAGCGACAAGTCAAATAATCTGATCGTGTGTATACCGAAGGTCTTACAGGTCATCGGTCTCATCAGATAGGGAAGGATGGGGAAGGAAGTCGGCCGTGCCCTGTCAAAGGAACCATCCCGGCATTTGCCTGAAGCGATCCAGGTAAATCACCACTCCGTCTACAGGCCACAAGTGGCCCATCGGGACCATCCGACCGCCGTGTCATCCTCCGAGGAGGATGCGGATAGGAGGGGCGTGGGGTCAGCACACCGCTCTCCCGGTCGTTATGATGGTATTCTTGACGGACGCCGCTACTATTGGGTCGGGTAGCTCCTGAACTGGCATCACGAGGCTGAGTGCACCCCGAAAAATGGCAACAGCGCTTGGCGGCCTGGATGGTCACCCATCCAAGTGCCGACCACGCCCGGCAGCGCTTAACGTCGGTGATCTCACGGGAACCGGTGTATCCACTGCGGCAAGGCCGTTTCCTCTCAGATAGATCACGGAAAAACTAAATCAGGATGGCCGGACGCGGGATTGAACCGTCGTCCACCCGAATGCAAGTCCAGTGTGCAGTCCACTGCGCCATCCTCTCTGCGTACGCACCGCTCTGCGAGACTGTGCGGTTCTCAGGTGGGTGCAGAAGGGCTGGAGTCGTGCTGCCAGCCTATGACAGCGTGTGTACTGGTGCGCGTATTGATGGCAGCTGGCGCGGCGGCCCCGGCTGTTCTGCATTCTCAGCACGCGCGACCTGTTTGCGAAAGAGCCTGAGCATGAATTATGGATGTTTCCCGTCTGTATTCGCCAGGCGACGCGAAGACGACCCCTGCCGCGTGGGCAACCTGCAACACAGCAGCTTAACGCTGGTCCAAGAGGCAATCCACGTTACACCAACGTTTCTCAACAGGCGCGAGATTAACTATTAGGACTGTTGAAATTTTTAATAATACCGGATATCCGATGTAACGATATCGTTAAAGGCCACCGATATACGAGGTGCCACAATGGAGTAATGAGACTGATGTGATAAAAAATGTTGCTTACCGTTTCAATCAGGTTTAGTGTTGTCTCTTTCAAAGTCGTTCCCTTCTGATTGCTCACACATTCTCCAGCGCTTCTGCCATTGATGGTAACATTTCTGGAACTCATCTTCTGTAATAAAAATGGCTCTGAGCACTATGGGACTTAACATCTATGGTCATCAGTCCCCTAGAACTTAGAACTACTTAAACCTAACTAACCTAAGGACAGCACACACACCCAGCCATCACGAGGGAGAGAAAATCCCTGACCCCGCCGGGAATCGAACCCGGGAACCCGGGCGTGGGAAGCGAGAACGCTACCGCAGGACCACGAGATGCGGGCATCTTCTGTAATAGCCTCCAAGACCCTAGTCACAGCTTTTTGGACATCTTATGCCTTTTGAAAATAGTGTCCCTTGACCGCCGTTTTGACTCTTGGAAATAGAAAAAAGTCGCACAGAGCGATATCTGGTGAATAAGGTGGCTGTGGTAGTACTGAAATTTGTTCTGAGGCTAAACATTGCTGTACTGACAGAGCAGTATGGGATGGCGCATTATCGTGATGCAGAATCCAATTATCAGCAATGTTGGCACAGACACGAAGAACTCTTTTATGAAGTCTTTCTAAAATTTCTTTGTAGTAATATTGGTTAACTGTTTGTCCATGAGGCACCCACCCTTTATGAACAATTCCCTTGGAATCAGAGAAGCACACAAGCATGAATTTCACTTTTGACTTTGACATGCAAGCTTTTTATGGTCTGGCTGATCCCTTTGAGCACGTCTGCGAACTTTGCCGTTTTGTCTCTGCATCGTACTGAAAAAAACAACTTTCATCACCAGTGATAACACGGCTCAACAACTCTGGATTGATTTGTTTGCTCTGACAGATTATGCTGCCACATTCTTCCGTGTTTCTCGCTGTTGTGGTGTGAGATTTTTGGGGACCGTTTTTGCACAAATCTTTCTCGTACCAAGATCTTCGGTTATTATTAGACGAACCGTTTCTCGATTGATGTTCAGTTCTCCTGCAATCATTTTCACGGATAATGTTGGACCAGATCGTACGAGTTCACTCACCCTGGCCAAGTAGACATCCGTCCGTTAGGTTGATGGTCGTCCACTGCGGTCTTCATCTACAACATTCGTTCTGCCTTCACTAAACATTTTATGCCAATGAAAAACTTGAGCTCTTGACATAACCTCCCTTCCAAAAGCCTTCTGAAGCTTACCGTAAGTTGTCGTCGCGTTTTCACCCAATTTAACGCAAAAAGAAATCGCATACCGTTGCGCGACATTATTTCCGTGAAGAGAGACACAAACATTTGTTACCTTATTACAGCACAACTCACGAGTGAGCAGTTGTATCGATGTGCCGCTTGGGCTAGAAGCTGTTTAGAGACCAAGGTCAAAGATATTGTGCCTACGCAAGCCTGCAGGGTTGCCACATCTTGCAAAGAAAATAAGTCTCATTGCTTTATTGTTGCACCTCGTATTGAGATAAGTATCGATGCATCGACCGTTGTAACATTCACGTGCCGGCCTGTAAAAATATGGTTGCACATTGTAAATATACTGTCGGTTTTCGAGCTGTATATTTCAAATATTGCTTTATTATTAGATATTGTCTAAATCAACAAACTTGCAGCCTGCCTATTCCCCTTATAACAAGAATTGAAAGGAAAATGCACGTTCAGGCTTGGGATAACGACTTGGTAACTGCATGTAACTGGCACAATGCAAGGTGTCCTATAGGTTTGTCGTTCGGTTTTGTCACATATCGGACTTGTGTGGAACACTTCATATCGACCTCCGCCTTTTCCTCATTTTTGCAAAAAGCAGCGATCTAGCACCTCTCGTGTCAGAAGTGCTTGGTCAAGCTAAACGTTGCAGTTTCTATTGGTAGCGCCAAGCGCCGATTACGTCAGCATTTTCCCTCACACGTCTCCGCCCACCGCAAAAATCAATCTTGTCAATTAGATTACGGTTATCTTTTCCAGCAACTATTTCTGAAGAATACAGGTGTGAAGAAACAGCACACTAGTTGCGTTAAAAATTTTTTTCACGCAGCTGGTGTGCTATTTCTTCATATTGGAAATCTTGTTATTCCATTCACACCATCACCGTCCAGTGCAATTGGACTTCTTCTTTCTGCCAACAGTACTAGCTTCACGCAGTCAAACAAAAGGCTGGACGTGATGGGAGCTCAAAAAGTAGTAAAACTCCTTCACACTGTGAAAGTAAAATTATGTTGTTCGTATATTTACCGAAAATTGAACAAAAACACATGTAATATAAAATAAAGTATGAACACTCGATATTGCCATTTAGATATCGATATATGGGGCAGATAATTATCGCTTATGTATATTGTTATTTCATTTATAATTTATCTATATATCGATATTTTACCAACAGCCATATTAACTATATGCGTCGGTGCAAATGGTTCAAGTGCCTCTGAGCACTATGGGACTTAACTTCCGAGGTCATCAGTCCCCTAGAATGCAGAACTACTTAAACCTAACTAACCTAAGGACATCACACACATCCATGCCCGAGGCAGGATTCGAACCTGCGACCATAGCGGTCGCGCGGTTCTGGACTCAAGCGCCTAGAACCGCTCGGACACTGCGGCTGGCTGCGAAATTGGTGCCGAAAGCTTTCGTGATCGAACAAGAAAATGCTCGTGACGTTGCTCATACTGACACTTCAAATACAATTTAAAATGGTCCAAATTTCTCGGAAACAGTGATAACAGCTGACGGTTCTTAGTTATTGACATGTTGTTGTAGTTGTGGTAGTCAGTCCTGAGACTGGTTTGATGCAGCTCTCCATACTACTCTATCCTGTGCAAACTCCTTCATCTCCCAGTACCTACTGCAACCTACATCCTTCTGAATCTGCGTAGTGCATTCATCTCTTGGTCTCCCTCTACGATTTTTACCCTCCACGGTGCCCTCCTGTACAAAATTGGTGATCCCTTGATGGCTCAGAACATGTCCTACCAACCGATCCCTTCTTCTAGTCAAGTTGTGCCACAAACTCCTCCCCAATTCTATTCAATACCTCCTCATTAGTTATGTGATCTACACATCTAACCTTCAGCATTCTTCTGTAGCACCACATTTCGAAAGCTTCTATTCTCTTCTTGTCTAAACTATTTATCGTCCATGTTTCACTTCCATACATGGTTACATTCCATACAAATACTTTCAGAAACGACTTCCTGACACTTGAATCAGTACTCGATGCTAACAAATTTCTCTTCATCAGATACTCTTTCCTTGCCATTGCCAGTCTACATTTTATATGCTCTCTACTTCGACCATCATCAGTTATTTTGCTCCCCAAATAGCAAAACTCATTTACTACTTTAAGCTTCTCATTTCCTAATCTAATTCCCTCAGCATCACCCGACTTAATTAGACTACATTCCATCATCCTCGTTTTGGTTTTGTTGATGCTCATCTTATACCCTCCTTTCAAGACACTATCCATTCCGTTCAACTGTTCTTCCAAGTCCTTTGCTATCTCTGACAGAATTACAATGTCATCGGCGAACCTCAAAGTTTTTATTTCTTCTCCATGGATTTTAACACCTACTCCGAACTTTTCTTTTCCTTTACTGCTTGCTCATTATACAGATTGAATAGCATCGGGGAGAGGCTACAACCCTGTCTCAGTCCCTTCCCAACCACTGCTTCCCTTTCATGTCCCTCGACTCCTATAACTGCCATCTGCTTTCTGTACAAATTGTAAATAGCCTTTCGCTCCCTGTATTTTACCCCTGCCACCTTCAGAATTCGAAAGAGAGTATTCCAGTCAACATTGTCAAAAGCTTTCTCTAAGTCTACAAATGCTAGCAAATGCTAGAAACGTAGGTTTCCCTTTCCTTAATCTTTATTCTAAGATAAGTCGTAGGGTCAGTATTGCCTCACGTGTTCCAGCATTTCTACGGAATCCAAACTGATCTTCCCCGAGGTCGGCTTCTACCAGCTTTTCCATTCGTCTGTAAGGAATTCGCGTTAGTATTTTGCAGCTGTGACTCATTATTATTATTGACATACGATTGAGAAACTAAGCGTGAATCTATGCACTGGAAAAGCTCAACTCCACCGAGAGTGGAAAAAAGGTCGAATGAGCAAATCAAAATATTTTTGATATTCGTGGAATTCTGTATCTACACTAGATTCATGAAGGCACAACTACACCGAAGCGCCAAAGGAAGTGGTGTAGGAATGCGTATTCCAAAACGGAGTTATGTAAACCGGCTGAGTACGGCGCTGCGGTGGGCAACGCCTATATAAGACAACAAGTGGCTAGCGCAGTTGTTAGATGTGTTACTGCTGCTACAGTAGCAGGTTATCAAGATTTTAGACAGTTTTAGCTTGGTGTTATAGTCGGCGCACAAGCGATGGTACACAGCATCTCCGAGGCAGCAGTGAAGTGACGACTTTCCCGCATGACCATTTCACGAGTGAAATCCGGTATGACATTAATTTTGGTGGGAAAAAGATCCTGCAAGAACGGGACCAACGACGACTGAAGAGAATCGTTCAACGTGAGAGAAGCGCAACCATTCTGCCAATTGCTGCAGATTTTAATACTGGCCACCAAGAAGTCTCAGCGTACGAACCATTGCACGAAACATGTCCGATATGGCCGCGCGTGATTAGCCATACAGTCTGGGGCGCTGCAGTCATGGACTGTGCGTCTGGTCCCGGCGGAGGTTCGACTCCTCCCTCGGGCATGGGTGTGTGTGTTTGTCCTTAGGATGGTTAAGGTTAAGTAATGTGTAAGCTTTGGGACTTATGACATTAGCAGTCCCATTTGGAGCCGAAGGCCCATTCGTGTACCGTCGATGACTGCACGACACAAAGCTTTACGTCTCTCCTGGGCCTATCAACACCGACATTGGACTGTTTGGAAACGTGTTGCCTCGTCGGACCAGTATCGTTTCAAATTTTATGGAGCGGATGGACGTGCACGGGTATGGAGACAACCTCAAGAATCTATGGACTGTGATGTCAGCAGGGAGCTGACGAAGCTGGGGGAGGGTCTGTAATGGAGTGGGGCGTTTGCAGTTGTAGTGATGTGGGACTCCTGATACGTCTACATACGGCTCTGACAGGTGACACGTATGTAAGCAACCTGTCTGATCGCCTGCAACCATTCATGTCCGTTGTGAATTCCGATTACCAATTCCAGCAGGACAATACGACACCCCACACGTTCAAAATTGCTCCAGAGTGGCTCCAGGAACACTCTTCTCAGTTTAAACGCTTCTGCTGGCCACCAGACTCCCCAGACATGAAGATTATTGCGCATATCCGGGATGCCTTGCAACGTGCTGTTCGGAGGAGATCTCCACCCCCTCGCATTCTTACGGATTTATGGACAGCCCTGCAGGATTCATGGTGTCAGTCCCCTCGAGTACTACTTCAGGCATTAGGCGAGTGCACGCCACGTCGCGTTGCGGCACTTCTGCGTGTTCATGGGGGCCCTGCACGATAGTAGGCAGGTGTACCAGTTTTTTTGGCTCTTCAGTGTATTAGTCAACATTAGTAGCTTGAGGTTCTTGCTCGTCTCCTTGAGAACATAAGGAAAAACTGACCCGAGCTGTGGGGGGAGCAAGTCATGGATCCTGTATCAAGGCAACGCACCGGCTCATGCCGCAACGTCTGTTAAGAGTTTTCTAGCGAAGTGCAGCACCCCAACGTTAGACCACCAACCTTATTCGCCTGGCCTATAGTTCAGTTCTTTTATCTTGGCGGTTCGCGCATGCCCGCCCAGACGCGGGAGATTGCTGCGTTGCCAGTTGCACACGACGCACGCGCCGAAGGAAACAGCGCCATAGTATAGTATAGTTCCCAAACTCACGTTTAGGGGGGAGCGCGCAGTTTATGAAGTAAAGCCACCACGGCCGCGTTAACCCCTTCGCTGCTACAGAGACGTGCTCCCTGCATTCCGTGAGATGCGCGATTTTGTCATCACTGCACTGCTCGCCTGTGCAGACACACGGTGTTTCGGCTGCTTTGACACACTTTATCATTCGATTTCATAAAATCTATTTGGCCCAAAAATTTGATTTTTACACATCTTCTTGACTGATACCTTCCCCCCATAAATGACTTAATTTTGTTTTGATGTTCAACGCAGTTATTGTGCACCATTAGATGTAGTAAACCACTGCACGAAATTTTGAAGAGTTTGCAGAGGTACAAGTCCATAGCGTACACTTTCCGTATGGTCCATTTTAGTTGCCACAATGTTGAGAATGAAATGTGGACAAGATACATAAAGTTCATATAAAATATACTGTATAACAATATCTGTTTTAATCTAAGTACCAGATAGGTATTGTGTGGTGTCACCGCCAGACACCACACTTGCTAGGTGGTAGCTTAAATTGGCCGCGGTCCATTAGTACGTGTCGGACCCGCGTGTCGCCACTGTCAGTACTTGCAGACCTAGCGCCACCACATGGCAGGTCTAGAAAGACGGACTAGCACTCGCCCCAGTTGTACGACGACTTTGCTAGCGACTACACTGACGAAGCCTTACTCTCATTTGCCGAGAGACAGTTAGAATAGCCTTCAGCTAAGTCCATAGCTACGACCTAGCAAGGCGCAGTTAACCATATCTGGAGAGAGTCTTACTTGTATTCACCATAAACGATGTATACCAAAAGGATGGATTAAAGTTAAGTATTCCCAAAGCAACGTACTTTTCTTATTAGCATTCATTGAGCATCCTGTTTCAGACTTCACGATATTCTGGGTGAGCTTATAGCGTGCCTATTCGGCCCCTTCAAAATAACACTGTGTCGGCACTTCTGTCGACACATAACATATTGTATGTAATATTGAGAAATATTCCGTCTTTCGCGACTGTAATAAAAGCTTAGCAGCTCGTCGTTCAGTAGAAATCCTGGAGGACTCTAACATGTCACGCAAAATATCGACAAACATCGTTGGTATGACTATGAATTACTCACGCTTCGTCGAAGTACAATAAGAAATAAACAATTACCGCTGTTCTTTATTGCGAAAAAGCGGTTCGTGAGAATGATACAAACATCTTTCCTTGCTATAGCCTCAATTATGAGGCTTATTTCCTGTTTGGTTTAATTAATTAATACAATATGAAGCAATTTGTATAAAGAATACTTTTTACAAACTTTCTATGAAAGAAAGTCTGCTATCAAGACATTGCTTTTGTTCTATTACTTTATTTATGACTGAACGTTTCTGAAACTGAAGACATCCGTCCATGCTCTGCACTGCAGTTGAGCTCTGGCAACGTCGTTCTCTGTTCATTGGCTGACTGTGTTTTGTGACGTCAGATGCGCGCAGAACGAACCTAAACTCGGCCGCCGTCATAAATGACGTGCACTATAGCGCAGTGTGACTTTTTGTCTATGCTCGAAGGTCATATCTGCATTAGAAGGAAGACGATTTCAGTCCGCCGAAGCAGCGAAAGAAAAAGCAGGACGTGTCTTCAAAGAGCTCACACTGGTAGAGTTCCAGCGCTGTTTCCACCAGTGGAAAATTCGCATGCTACTTTGTAGAAACAGAGGAGAGGAGTATATTACGGGAGACAAATAACTATACTTTGTTTATCGTAATAATAAACCTGATGTAAACATTACATCATGTATTGTTCCGCGTTTGCTTGGTCATCGTTTCACGTGAAGCGGAAACCAAGCAGTAGCCAGTACAGTCAGGTATGATCATAAGTATACGTTTGATGCCGTGTTACACGCACGCAGACTGAGCGATAATTTGCGGGACAACAGCTTTACTGGTGCATTAAACTTGGACAGCACTCTTCAACAAGCGGTCCAACTAACCCACAATGAACTGAGCAGTTCCAGTTCAGACGTAAAAAGAAATACAATACAACTTCTAATGCCATTTAATTTTTAAAGAGAATGAAATAATTTTCGGCACAAATCCAGCACTACCTTACGCTTCTTAGGTGACCAGGCGGAAAGCATAAAGCTCTCTCCTTCTTATCTAACACAGTATTCTAATTACAAACAATAGTAACGAAAACTCCTAACTTGAACACAGGGGAATTTTTCTGAGCGAGCTATGAATGATGCAAAATCATAGTGTACAGATTTCACCTCAGAGTTGAATACTGAAGCCAATGAGGGTATTAATTACAGTCAGTCGTCACGTAATCTCATGGCTCCTTCCTTATCCGAATTCGAGAAATACATTTCAGTACAGGAACTGTCATCTGCTACGTTGATAACGAGTCGATCAACAACAAAATCCATGAAGCCAACCAGGCGCCGCATTTTCTCCTTTTATGACGAGCCGTTGTATATCTCGCCAACGTTTGGCAGTGACGTGTGAAAAAGCTGCGTGCGGTAGTTACAGTACGTCTGGAAGCGTAACAGTCTTGTTATTTCTCGGTCCAAATCCCGTAACTTGGCTCCAGATCAGTTCTGCTGGGTTCATATTGTAATGGTACAGTGGCAAACGTAAAAGTGCAGCATTTGTATCGTGTACTCGATGCTGTGCAAATGAGTGTTTTTCATGTTTCTACGACACATATCTACCTCTGTGGTATAAAACGATGCACATAGTCCAAATAAAAAGTATTTGGTTTCTCATTTTTGCCTTAAAATGACTTTTTTTTAAATTTAAGCAACCTTTATTAACAGTCTTTCATAAAATATCGATAATTGGGAATTTATATTTGAAATGAAAACGGGAATTTTGCGAGCAATATGTAATTGAAAAGAAGAAGACGTCCATTATTGATAAAAAATTATGATGCATTTTACAATTACGAGATACTTACTTACTTAACTCACTGGTCATACCGGACTCGAGAGTCCATTACCGCAGCAACGTATTTTTGCCATCTGTCCCTGTCTTGGGCTATTTCGTTCCATTCACCTTCAATACCTAGGCTCCTCAAATCAGCCTTCACATTGTCCTCCCATCTGCGCCTCGGTCTCCCCACAGGACGTTTTCCCTCCAAGTGCCCTACCAGTACTCTGCGCACTGCCCTGCCCTCATCCATTCGAGCTACGTGACCCGCCCATCGCGGCCTACGTGATTTAATAATACTGATTATGTCAGGGCTTGAATAGAGTTCGTGAACCTCTTCGTTATGCACGTTTCGCCACTCTCCGCTAATGTCATCCCTTTTTGCTCCGAAAATTTTCCTCAAAATTTTGTTTTCAAATACTCGAAACGGCTTTTCATTTTACACAGTGACAGACCAAGTCTCACACCCATACAGCATACCTGGTAGAATAATAGTTTTGTATATTCTAATCTTTAAATTCCTAGACAATATCCGTGATGAAAGTAATCTATTCAGTGAGAAGTAGCACGCATTTTCCGCCGGTAATCTCATCTTCAGTTCGGATTCAATCTCATTTCTCGAAGTGATGTCCACGCCTAGATACTCAAATGTGTTCACTTTTTCAAACTGCATGTCTCCAACTCTTAACATTTCCTGATCTACTGCTGTTGGCATTCTAGTAGTAACCAGGTATTTAGTTTTGTCTTCACTTATCCGTAGACCTACATCTTCACTAGCCTTGATTAACGCATTCACATTTGCTGTTACAGATTCTTTCCTGTCGCTAATGATGTTTAGATCATATGCATACCCTAATATCTTAATATTTCCATTTAACTCCACACCCTCTGAATTATCTGCTGCCATTCGTACAATATCTTCTAGGACTAAATTAAAAAGTAGCGGAGACCGGGCATCTCCCTGCTTAAATCTGTTCTTTATTACAAATTCTTCTGATTCCAATTTCCCCACGCGTGCTCTACCTTTTGTGTTTTTCAAACTCACTTCTATAAGTCTAACATACTTTTTTGGTATTCCAAGTTCCAAAAGAATTCTGTACAATTTTGAATGCAATACTGAATCATATGCTTTTGTAAATTACGAGATGTAGGTAATTCAAATTGAACGAGAAAAAAGATGACGCTGGCGAGGCTTGAACCAGCGACCCATTTATTACGATGAGTTATCAAGCTACTACGCTGTTTTTTTTATGACGTGTCGTTCTAGACTGAAGAGCCAAAGAAACTAGTACACCTGCCTAATATCGTGTAGGACCAACATGAGCTTGCGGAAGTGCCGCAACATGACGTGGCATGGCCTCGGCTAATGTCTGAAGCAGAGCTTGAGGGAACTGACACTATGAATCTTGCTGGGCTGGCCATGAATCTGTAAAAGAACGAGAGAGTGGAGATATCTTCTGAACAGCACGTTGCAAAGCATCCCAGATGTGCTCAATATGTTCATATCTGGGAGTCTGGTGGCCAGCGGAAATGTTTAAACTCAGAAGAGTGTTCCTGGAGCCACTCTGTAGCAGTTCTGGACGTGTGGAGTGTTGCATTGTCCTGCTGGAATTGCCCAAGTCCGTCTGAATGCAGAATGCGTATGAATCGATGCAGGTGATCAGACAGGAAACGTGTCACCTGTCAGAGTCGTACCTAGTCTTATCAGTCGCCAGTTATTTTCCGCCTGTAGAGCATATAAAATACAAACTTACAATAGAGAAAAAGACTTTTGGAAAAGAGAACTTAAAAAAAAACATTTTAAATTGGCATATTGGGAAATTTTATGTGAAAGTATTTGCAGGAAGTTTAGCTTATGGAAGTGAAAGTTCAACCACAAACAGAACAAAGAAAGGAAAAGATGATAAAAGATCCTGTAAAATGTTTCGTTACGGAGGAGTTCCGAACATTAGATAAGATAATGAGGAGGTAATTCATGGAACTGGGGACAAACAAACGCTTTATCGCACCGATTGAATAAAAGGATGGATTGGTTAGTAGTATATATCTTGAGATATCAAGAAAGAAATATTAAATGTGAAAATGATGGAAAATGTGAGGGGGGGGGGGGGAAGCGAGGGGGCTGAAAATTACAGAGGGAAACTAAGCGATCAACGCAGTAAACAGGTGCAACTGGATGTACACTGCAGTAGTTGTTCAGAGATGAAGAGGTTTGGACGGGATAGAATAGCATGGAGAGGTGCACCAGACCAGTACACGCACTGAAGACCACGAAAACAGTAAGATGAGGTTCATAGAAAACTTCCTGTTTCATGCATATCTAATTAAATGTATGAGGGATTAGGCGAGCGGTCTAAGGCGCTGCAGGCATAGACTGTGTGGCTGGTCCAGGCGGAGGTTCGAGTCCTCCCTCGCGCATTGCTGTGTGAGTTTGTCCTTAGGATAATTTAGGTCAAGTATTGTGTAAGCTTAGGGACTGATGACCATAGCAGTTAAGTCCCACAAGATTTCAGACACATTTGAACATTTTTAAATGTATGAAAATAATGGACTTCAGCTTGTACCTTGTGGAACACCATTTGTTATATATATATATATATATATATATATATATATATATATATATGGGCCATATAGGCCATTCATATTAAAGTACAAAATTATGTAACAAATGATATAACTTGCTCCAGTATCTGAGGACACTTTTAGTTTAGTTATTCTTATTTAGTTGTGACTGGTGAAATAATACGACACTGTTTTGTTTTGCAGGTAAGGCACGCTGGACTCTGATGGAGATGCCGACCTAAGCTGACAGTACGTACAAGACTATGTCTGCTTATTCTGGGTCGTAGAAACTTTAACTTAGTTTAGTTATGTGCTTCCTCCATAAGATTCGGAAACATCATGATGTGGAACACGTGAGGTTGCACATGCTCCTTAAAAATACAAATAATACGTATACGTAATTTACTACTTATCTGTATTCAAGATTTCCCTCAAGGAGATAAGAATTCAGCCTCAGTTGGTAATAGCATTGCGGTGTTTCAGTATTATTCGCTTCAGTGAACAGACTGACAAGAAATTCTATATATGTCTACGTCACATGTTTCTACGATAAAGCTTTATTCACGGTAGGGTAATAGGGACGAAGCTTCCTTATGATATCGTAATTGTGTGTGTAAACGCCGCCTCGAACTCAACTGGGTTTCATCATTGAATAAACGTAACCGGGGCATATGTGTAACATCCCCAATTGGTTCCTCATTACACGGATGTGACAAAAGTCATCGGATACCTTCTAATATCGTCTAGGACCTCAATTTTCGCGACTTAGTGCAGCAACTCGTCTTCGCAAATTGTTGGAAGTTCTCTGCAGAAAGATTGAACCACGCTGTCTCCATAGTTGCCAAAAAGTTTCCTGTGCAGGATTTTGTGCACGAATTGACCCCTCGATTATGTCCAATAAATGTTCAGTAGGATTCACGTCCGGTGATCTGAGGGGCTGAACAATTCGCACGAATTGTCGAGGATGTTCTTCAAACGAATCCCAGGTCGCCCTGTGACATGGGGCATTTCCAAACGTAAAAATTCCATCGTTGTTTGGGAACAAATGATGCCCAAGTAGATGAACATTACCGTTGCCCTTCAATGACCCGTTCAGTTGGACCAGAGGATCAAATTCATTCCATGTAAACACAGCCCACACCATTATGGAGCCATCATCGGCTTGCACTGAGCACTGTTGACAACTTGGGTCCATGGCTACGTGGGGTCTGCGCCAAGCTGGAACCCTACCGTCAGCTCTTACCAACTGAAATGGGTACTCATCTGACCAGGCGACGGTTTTCCAGTCGTCTAGGGTCCAACCGATATGGTCACGAGCCAGGAAGAAGCGCTGCAGGCGATGTTGTGTTGTTAGCAAGGGCACTCGCGTTGATCGTCTGCTGCCATAGCCCATTAACGCCAAATTTTGCCGCAGTGATCTAAGGTCGATATTACACTATCGTATTTCTTTGACAAAGAAATATGATCAAATCTTCGTCAAATTTTTTTGATAAAGATATTTGACGTGGAGCTAAAAAGGTGTATTACACTGTTGTCATATTTTACGTCAGATTTCAAGATGGCGGATAGTAAAAGAGGAGTGACTCTTCTAATAGTCTCTGGTTTGAGCTTCTCCTGGGAGACCAGTATTGGATTCCGATGCACCACTGCAGGTTTCCTGTATCCCTTGGACCTTCACATTCACCATGAAACACAGATATTGCATCGCGATCTAATACGAAAGGCACAATTCCCACTTAAGTACAAGAGGAGTGACTCTTCTAATTGTGCATTGAGCTTCTCCTGGGAGACCAGTATCAGATTCCGATGCACCACTGCTTGTTTTCTGTTTCCCTTGGACCTTCACATTGACCATGAAACACAGATATTGCATCGGTATTGAATACGAAACGCACAATGCCCACTTAAGTACGAGAGGGGTGACTCATCTAATAGTCTCTGGTTTGAGCTTTTCCTGGGAGACCAGTATTGGATTCCGATGCACCACTGCAGGTTTCCTGTATCCCTTGGACCTTCACATTAACCATGAAACACAGATATTGCATCGAGATCTAATACGAAAGGCACAATGCCCACATAAGTACAAGAGGATTGACTCTTCTAATTGTGCTTTAAGCTTCTCCTGGGAGACCAGTATCAGATTCCGATACACCACTGCTTGTTTTCTGTTTCCCTTGGACCTTCACATTGACCATGAAACACAGATATTGCATCGGTATTGAATACGAAACGCACAATGCCCACTTAAGTACGAGAGGGGTGACTCATCTAATAGTCTCTGGTTTGAGCTTTTCCTGGGAGACCAGTATTGGATTCCGATGCACCACTGCAGGTTTCCTGTATCCCTTGGACTTTCACATTCACCATGAAACACAGATATTGCATCGGGATCTAATACGAAAGGCACAATGCCCACTTAAGTACAAGAGGAGTGACTCTTCTAATTGTGCTTTGAGCTTCTCCTGGGAGACCAGTATCACATTCCGATGCACCACTGCTTGTTTTCTGTTTCCCTTGGACCTTCACATTGACCATGAAACACAGATATTGCATCGGTATTGAATACGAAACGCACAATGCCCACTTAAATACGAGAGGGGTGACTCATCTAATAGTCTCTGGTTTGAGCTTTTCCTGGGAGACCAGTATTGGATTCCGATGCACCACTGCAGGTTTCCTGTATCCCTTGGACCTTCACATTAACCATGAACCACAGATATTGCATCGGGATCTAATACGAAAGGCACAATGCCCACTTAAGTACAAGAGGATTGACTCTTCTAATTGTGCTTTGAGCTTCTCCTGGGAGACCAGTATCACATTCCGATGCACCACTGCTTGTTTTCTGTTTCCCTTGGACCTTCACATTGACCATGAAACACAGATATTGCATCGGTATTGAATACGAAACGCACAATGCCCACTTAAGTACGAGAGGGGTGACTCATCTAATAGTCTCTGGTTTGAGCTTTTCCTGGGAGACCAGTATTGGATTCCGATGCACCACTGCAGATTTCCTGTATCCCTTGGACCTTTACATTAACCATGAAACACAGATATTGCATCGGGATCTAATACGAAAGGCACAATGCCCACTTAAGTACAAGAGGAGTGACTCTTCTAATTGTGCTTTGAGCTTCTCCTGGGAGACCAGTATCAGATTCCGATGCACCACTGCTTGTTTTCTGTTTCCCTTGGAACTTCACGTTGACCATGAAACACAGATATTGCATCGGTATTGAATACGAAACGCACAATGCCCACTTAAGTACGAGAGGGGTGACTCATCTAATAGTCTCTGGTTTGAGCTTTTCCTGGGAGACCAGTATTGGATTCCGATGCACCACTGCAGGTTTCCTGTATCCCTTGGACCTTCACATTAACCATGAAACACAGATATTGCATCGGGATCTAATACGAAAGGCACAATGCCCACTTAAGTACAAGAGGATTGACTCTTCTAATTGTGCTTTGAGCTTCTCCTGGGAGACCAGTATCAGATTCCGATGCACCACTGCTTGTTTTCTGTTTCCCTTGGAACTTCACGTTGACCATGAAACACAGATATTGCATCGGTATTGAATACGAAACGCACAATGCCCACTTAAGTACGAGAGGGGTGACTCATCTAATAGTCTCTGGTTTGAGCTTTTCCTGGGAGACCAGTATAGGATTCCAATGCACCACTGCAGATTTCCTGTATCCCGTGGACCTTCACATTAACCATGAAACACAGATATTGCATCGGGATCTAATACGAAAGGCACAATGCCCACTTAAGTACAAGAGGAGTGACTCTTCTAATTGTGCTTTGAGCTTCTCCTGGGAGACCAGTATCAGATTCCGATGCACCACTGCTTGTTTTCTGTTTCCCTTGGACCTTCACATTGACCATGAAACACAGATATTGCATCGGTATTGAATACGAAACGCACAATACCCACTTAAGTACGAGAGGGGTGACTCACCTAATAGTCTCTGGTTTGAGCTTTTCCTGGGAGACCAGTATTGGATTCCGATGCACCACTGCAGGTTTCCTGTATCCCTTGGACCTTCACATTAACCATGAAACACAGATATTGCATCGGGATCTAATACGAAAGGCACAATGCCCACTTAAGTACAAGAGGAGTGACTCTTCTAATTGTGCTTTGAGCTTCTCCTGGGAGACCAGTATCAGATTCCGATGCACCACTGCTTGTTTTCTGTTTCCTTTGGACCTTCACATTGACCATGTAACACAGATATTGCATCGGGATTGAATACGAAAGGCACAATGCCCACTTAAGCACAAGAGGAGTGATTCTTCTAATAGTCTGTGCTTTGAGCTTCTCCTGGGAGACCAGTATTGGATTCCGATGCACCACTGCAGGTTTCCTGTATCCCTTGGACCTTCACATTAACCATGAAACACAGATATTGCATCGGGATCTAATACGAAAGGCACAATGCCCACTTAAGTACAAGAGGAGTGACTCTTCTAATTGTGCTTTGAGCTTCTCCTGGGAGACCAGTATCAGATTCCGATGCACCACTGCTTGTTTTCTGTTTCCCTTGGACCTTCACATTGACCATGAAACACAGATATTGCATCGGTATTGAATACGAAACGCACAATGCCCACTTAAGTACGAGAGGGGTGACTCATCTAATAGTCTCTGGTTTGAGCTTTTCCTGGGAGACCAGTATTGGATTCCAATGCACCACTGCAGGTTTCCTGTATCCCTTGGACCTTCACATTAACCATGAAACACAGATATTGCATCGGGATCTAATACGAAAGGCACAATGCCCACTTAAGTACAAGAGGAGTGACTCTTCTAATTGTGCTTTGAGCTTCTCCTGGGAGACCAGTATCAGATTCCGATGCACCACTGCTTGTTTTCTGTTTCCCTTGGACCTTCACATTGACCATGAAACACAGATATTGCATCGGTATTGAATACGAAACGCACAATGCCCACTTAAGTACGAGAGGGGTGACTCATCTAATAGTCTCTGGTTTGAGCTTTTCCTGGGAGACCAGTATTGGATTCCGATGCACCACTGCAGGTTTCCTGCATCCCTTGGACTTTCACATTAACCATGAAACACAGATATTGCATCGGGATCTAATACGAAAGGCACAATGCCCGCTTAAGTACAAGAGGAGTGACTCTTCTAATTGTGCTTTGAGCTTCTCCTGGGAGACCAGTATCAGATTCCGATGCACCACTGCTTGTTTTCTGTTTCCCTTGGACCTTCACATTGACCATGAAACACAGATATTGCATCGGTATTGAATACGAAACGCACAATGCCCACTTAAGTACGAGAGGGGTGACTCATCTAATAGTCTCTGGTTTGAGCTTTTCCTGGGAGACCAGTATTGGATTCCGATGCACCACTGCAGGTTTCCTGTATCCCATGGACCTTCACATTAACCATGAAACACTGATATTGCATCGGGATCTAATACGAAAGGCACAATGCCCACTTAAGTACAAGAGGAGTGACTCTTCTAATTGTGCTTTGAGCTTCTCCTGGGAGACCAGTATCAGATTCCGATGCACCACTGCTTGTTTTCTGTTTTCCTTGGACCTTCACATTGACCATGAAACACAGATAATGCATCGGTATTGAATACGAAACGCACAATGCCCACTTAAGTACTAGAGGGGTGACTCATCTAATAGTCTCTGGTTTGAGCTTTTCCTGGGAGACCAGTATTGGATTCCGATGCACCACTGCAGGTTTCCTGTATCCCTTGGACTTTCACATTAACCATGAAACACAGATATTGCATCGGGATCTAATACGAAAGGCACAATGCCCACTTAAGTACAAGAGGAGTGACTCTTCTAATTGTGCTTTGAGCTTCTCCTGGGAGACCAGTATCAGATTTCGATATACCACTGCTTGTTTTCTGTTTCCTTTGGACCTTCACATTGACCATGAAACACAGATATTGCATCGGTATTGAATACGAAACGCACAATGCCCACTTAAGTACGAGAGGGGTGACTCATCTAATAGTCTCTGGTTTGAGCTTTTCCTGGGAGACCAGTATTGGATTCCGATGCACAACTGCAGGTTTCCTGTATCCCTTGGACTTTCACATTAACCATGAAACACAGATATTGCATCGGGATCTAATACGAAAGGCACAATGCCCACTTAAGTACAAGAGGAGTGACTCTTCTAATTGTGCTTTGAGCTTCTCCTGGGAGACCAGTATCAGATTCCGATTCACCACTGCTTGTTTTCTGTTTCCCTTGGACCTTCACATTGACCATGAAACACAGATATTGCATCGGTATTGAATACGAAACGCACAATGCCCACTTAAGTACGAGAGGGGTGACTCATCTAATAGTCTCTGGTTTGAGCTTTTCTTGGGAGACCAGTATTGGATTCCGATGCACCACTGCAGGTTTCCTGTATCCCTTGGACTTTCACATTAACCATGAAACACAGACATTGCATCGGGATCTAATACGAAAGGCACAATGTGCACTTAAGTACAAGAGGAGTGACTCTTCTAATTGTGCTCTGAGCTTCTCCTGGGAGACCAGTATCAGATCCCGATGCACCACTGCTTGTTTTCTGTTTCGTTTGGACCTTCACATTGACCATGTAACACAGATATTGCATCGGGATTGAATACGAAAGGCACAATGCCCACTTAAGCACAAGAGGGGTGACTCATCTAATAGTCTCTGGTTTGAGCTTTTCCTGGGAGACCAGTATTGGATTCCGATGCACCACTGCAGGTTTCCTGTATCCCTTGGACCTTCACATTAACCATGAAACACAGATATTGCATCGGGATCTAATACGAAAGGCACAATGCCCACTTAAGTACAAGAGGAGTGACTCTTCTAATAGTCTGTGCTTTGAGCTTCTCCTGGGAGACCAGTATCAGATTCCGATGCACCACTGCTTGTTATCTGTTTCCCTTGGACCTTCACATTGACCATGAAACACAGATATTGCATCGGTATTGAATACGAAACGCACAATGCCCACTTAAGTACGAGAGGGGTGACTCATCTAATAGTCTCTGGTTTGAGCTTTTCCTGGGAGACCAGTATTGGATTCCGATGCACCACTGCACGTTTCCTGTATCCCTTGGACCTTCACATTAACCATGAAACACAGATATTGCATCGGGATCTAATACGAAAGGCACAATGCCCACTTAAGTACAAGAGGAGTGACTCTTCTAATTGTGCTTTGAGCTTCTCCTGGGAGACCAGTATCAGATTCCGATGCACCACTGCTTGTTTTCTGTTTCCCTTGGACCTTCACATTGACCATGAAACACAGATATTGCATCGGTATTGAATACGAAACGCACAATGCCCACTTAAGTACGAGAGGGGTGACTCATCTAATAGTCTCTGGTTTGAGCTTTTCCTGGGAGACCAGTATTGGATTCCGATGCACCACTGCACGTTTCCTGTATCCCTTGGACCTTCACATTAACCATGAAACACAGATATTGCATCGGGATCTAATACGAAAGGCACAATGCCCACTTAAGTACAAGAGGAGTGACTCTTCTAATTGTGCTTTGAGCTTCTCCTGGGAGACCAGTATCAGATTCCGATGCACCACTGCTTGTTTTCTGTTTCCCTTGGACCTTCACATTGACCATGAAACACAGATATTGCATCGGTATTGAATACGAAACGCACAATGCCCACTTAAGTACGAGAGGGGTGACTCATCTAATAGTCTCTGGTTTGAGCTTTTCCTGGGAGACCAGTATTGGATTCCGATGCACCACTGCACGTTTCCTGTATCCCTTGGACCTTCACATTAACCATGAAACACAGATATTGCATCGGGATCTAATACGAAAGGCACAATGCCCACTTAAGTACAAGAGGAGTGACTCTTCTAATTGTGCTTTGAGCTTCTCCTGGGAGACCAGTATCAGATTCTGATGCACCACTGCTTGTTTTCTGTTTCCCTTGGACCTTCACATTGACCATGAAACACAGATATTGCATCGGTATTGAATACGAAACGCACAATGCCCACTTAAGTACGAGAGGGGTGACTCTTCTAATAGTCTGTGCTCTGAGCTTTTCCTGGGAGTCCAGTATTGGATTCCGATGCACCACTGCAGGTTTCCTGTATCCCTTGGACCTTCACATTAACCATGAAACACAGATATTGCATCGGGATCTAATACGAAAGGCACAATGCCCACTTAAGTACAAGAGGAGTGACTCTTCTAATTGTGCTTTGAGCTTCTCCTGGGAGACCAGTATCAGATTCCGATGCACCACTGCTTGTTTTCTGTTTCCCTTGGACCTTCACATTGACCATGAAACACAGATATTGCATCGGTATTGAATACGAAACGCACAATGCCCACTTAAGTACGAGAGGGGTGACTCATCTAATAGTCTCTGGTTTGAGCTTTTCCTGGGAGTCCAGTATTGGATTCCGATGCACCACTGCAGGTTTCCTGTATCCCTTGGACCTTCACATTAACCATGAAACACAGATATTGCATCGGGATCTAATACGAAAGGCACAATGCCCACTTAAGTACAAGAGGAGTGACTCTTCTAATTGTGCTTTGAGCTTCTCCTGGGAGACCAGTATCAGATTCCGATGCACCACTGCTTGTTCTCTGTTTCCTTTGGACCTTCACATTGACCATGAAACACAGATATTGCATCGGTATTGAATACGAAACGCACAATGCCCACTTAAGTACGAGAGGGGTGACTCATCTAATAGTCTCTGGTTTGAGCTTTTCCTGGGAGACCAGTATTGGATTCCGATGCACCACTGCAGGTTTCCTGTATCCCTTGGACCTTCACATTAACCATGAAACACAGATATTGCATCGGGATCTAATACGAAAGGCACAATGCCCACTTAAGTACAAGAGGAGTGACTCTTCTAATTGTGCTTTGAGCTTCTCCTGGGAGACCAGTATCAGATTCCGATGCACCACTGCTTGTTTTCTGTTTCCCTTGGACCTTCACATTGACCATGAAACACAGATATTGCATCGGTATTGAATACGAAACGCACAATGCCCACTTAAGTACGAGAGGGGTGACTCATCTAATAGTCTCTGGTATGAGCTTTTCCTGGGAGACCAGTATTGGATTCCGATGCACCACTGCACGTTTCCTGTATCCCTTGGACCTTCACATTAACCATGAAACACAGATATTGCATCGGTATTGAATACGAAACGCACAATGCCCACTTAAGTACGAGAGGGGTGACTCATCTAATAGTCTCTGGTTTGAGCTTTTCCTGGGAGTCCAGTATTGGATTCCGATGCACCACTGCAGGTTTCCTGTATCCCTTGGACCTTCACATTAACCATGAAACACAGATATTGCATCGGGATCTAATACGAAAGGCACAATGCCCACTTAAGTACAAGAGGAGTGACTCTTCTAATAGTCTGTGCTCTGAGCTTCTCCTGGGAGACCAGTATCAGATTCCGATGCACCACTGCTTGTTTTCTGTTTCCCTTGGACCTTCACATTGACCATGAAACACAGATATTGCATCGGTATTGAATACGAAACGCACAATGCCCACTTAAGTACGAGAGGGGTGACTCATCTAATAGTCTCTGGTTTGAGCTTTTCCTGGGAGAACAGTATTGGATTGCGATGCACCACTGCAGGTTTCCTGTATCCCATGGACCTTCACATTAACCATGAAACACAGATATTGCATCGGGATCTAATACGAAAGGCACAATGCCGACTTAAGTACAAGAGGAGTGACTCTTCTAATTGTGCTTTGAGCTTCTCCTGGGAGACCAGTATCAGATTCCGATGCACCACTGCTTGTTTTCTGTTTCCCTTGGACCTCCACATTGACCATGAAACACAGATATTGCATCGGTATTGAATACGAAACGCACAATGCCCACTTAAGTACGAGAGGGGTGACTCATCTAATAGTCTCTGGTTTGAGCTTTTCCTGGGAGACCAGTATTGGATTCCAATGCACCACTGCAGGTTTCCTGTATCCCTTGGACCTTCACATTAACCATGAAACACAGATATTGCATCGGGATCTAATACGAAAGGCACAATGCCCACTTAAGTACAAGAGGAGTGACTCTTCTAATTGTGCTTTGAGCTTCTCCTGGGAGACCAGTATCAGATTCCGATGCACCACTGCTTGTTTTCTGTTTCCCTTGGACCTTCACATTGACCATGAAACACAGATATTGCATCGGTATTGAATACGAAACGCACAATGCCCACTTAAGTACGAGAGGGGTGACTCATCTAATAGTCTCTGGTTTGAGCTTTTCCTGGGAGACCAGTATTGGATTCCGATGCACCACTGCAGGTTTCCTGTATCCCTTGGACCTTCACATTAACCATGAAACACAGATATTGCATCGGGATCTAATACGAAAGGCACAATGCCCACTTAAGTACAAGAGGAGTGGCTCTTCTAATTGTGCTTTGAGCTTCTCCTGGGAGACCAGTATCAGATTCCGAAGCACCAATGCTTGTTTTCTGTTTCCCTTGGACCTTCACATTGACCATGAAACACAGATATTGCATCGGTATTGAATACGAAACGCACAATGCCCACTTAAGTACGAGAGTTGTGACTCATCTAATAGTCTCTGGTTTGAGCTTTTCCTGGGAGACCAGTATTGGATTCCGATGCACCACTGCAGGTTTCCTGTATCCCTTGGACCTTCACATTAACCAAGAACACAGATATTGCATCGGGATCTAATACGAAAGGCACAATGCCCACTTAAGTACAAGAGGAGTGACTCTTCTAATTGTGCTTTGAGCTTCTCCTGGGAGACCAGTATCAGATTCCGATGCACCACTGCTTGGTTTCTGTTTCCCTTGGACCTTCACATTGACCATGAAACACAGATATTGCATCGGTATTGAATACGAAACGCACAATGCCCACTTAAGTACGAGAGGGGTGACTCATCTAATAGTCTCTGGTTTGAGCTTTTCCTGGGAGACCAGTATTGGAATCCGATGCACCACTGTAGGTTTCCTGTATCCCTTGGACTTTCACATTAACCATGAAACACAGATATTGCATCGGGATCTAATACGAAAGGCACAATGCCCACTTAAGTACAAGAGGAGTGACTCTTCTAATTGTGCTTTGAGCTTCTCCTGGGAGACCAGTATCACATTCCGATGCACCACTGCTTGTTTTCTGTTTCCCTTGGACCTTCACATTGACCATGAGACACAGAT
The DNA here is from genome assembly GCF_023864275.1 of Schistocerca cancellata. Lineage (NCBI taxonomy): Eukaryota > Metazoa > Arthropoda > Insecta > Orthoptera > Acrididae > Schistocerca > Schistocerca cancellata. The sequence continues at coordinate 58,234,134 of NC_064637.1, read as the reverse complement.
ATTGCATCGGTATTGAATACGAAACGCACAATGCCCACTTAAGTACGAGAGGGGTGACTCATCTAATAGTCTCTGGTTTGAGCTTTTCCTGGGAGACCAGTATTGGATTCCGATGCACCACTGCAGGTTTCCTGTATCCCTTGGACTTTCACATTAACCATGAAACACAGACATTGCATCGGGATCTAATACGAAAGGCACAATGTGCACTTAAGTACAAGAGGAGTGACTCTTCTAATTGTGCTTTGAGCTTCTCCTGGGAGACCAGTATCAGATTCCGATGCACCACTGCTTGTTTTCTGTTTCCCTTGGACCTTCACATTGACCATGAAACACAGATATTGCATCGGTATTGAATACGAAACGCACAATGCCCACTTAAGTACGAGAGGGGTGACTCATCTAATAGTCTCTGGTTTGAGCTTTTCCTGGGAGACCAGTATTGGATTCCGATGCACCACTGCAGGTTTCCTGTATCCCTTGGACCTTCACATTAACCATGAAACACAGATATTGCATCGGGATCTAATACGAAAGGCACAATGCCCACTTAAGTACAAGAGGAGTGACTCTTCTAATTGTGCTTTGAGCTTCTCCTGGGAGACCAGTATCTGATTCCGATGCACCACTGCTTGTTTTCTGTTTCCCTTGGACCTTCACATTGACCATGAAACACAGATATTGCATCGGTATTGAATACGAAACGCACAATGCCCACTTAAGTACGAGAGGGGTGACTCATCTAATAGTCTCTGGTTTGAGCTTTTCCTGGGAGACCAGTATTGGATTGCGATGCACCACTGCAGGTTTCCTGTATCCCATGGACCTTCACATTAACCATGAAACACAGATATTGCATCGGGATCTAATACGAAAGGCACAATGCCCACTTAAGTACAAGAGGAGTGACTCTTCTAATTGTGCTTTGAGCTTCTCCTGGGAGACCAGTATCAGATTCCGATGCACCACTGCTTGTTTTCTGTTTCCCTTGGACCTTCACATTGACCATGAAACACAGATATTGCATCGGTATTGAATACGAAACGCACAATGCCCACTTAAGTACGAGAGGGGTGACTCATCTAATAGTCTCTGGTTTGAGCTTTTCCTGGGAGACCAGTATTGGATTCCGATGCACCACTGCAGGTTTCCTGTATCCCTTGGACCTTCACATTAACCATGAAACCCAGATATTGCATCGGGATCTAATACGAAAGGCACAATGCCCACTTAAGTACAAGAGGAGTGACTCTTCTAATTGTGCTTTGAGCTTCTCCTGGGAGACCAGTATCAGATTCCGATGCACCACTGCTTGTTTTCTGTTTCCCTTGGACCTTCACATTGACCATGAAACACAGATATTGCATCGGTATTGAATACGAAACGCACAATGCCCACTTAAGTACGAGAGGGTTGACTCATCTAATAGTCTCTGGTTTGAGTTTTTCCTGGGAGACCAGTATTGGATTCCGATGCACCACTGCAGGTTTCCTGTATCCCTTGGACCTTCACATTAACCATGAAACACAGATATTGCATCGGGATCTAATACGAAAGGCACAATGCCCACTTAAGTACAAGAGGAGTGGCTCTTCTAATTGTGCTTTGAGCTTCTCCTGGGAGACCAGTATCAGATTCCGAAGCACCAATGCTTGTTTTCTGTTTCCCTTGGACCTTCACATTGACCATGAAACACAGATATTGCATCGGTATTGAATACGAAACGCACAATGCCCACTTAAGTACGAGAGGGGTGACTCATCTAATAGTCTCTGGTTTGAGCTTTTCCTGGGAGACCAGTATTGGATTCCGATGCACCACTGCAGGTTTCCTGTATCCCTTGGACTTTCACATTAACCATGAAACACAGACATTGCATCGGGATCTAATACGAAAGGCACAATGTGCACTTAAGTACAAGAGGAGTGACTCTTCTAATTGTGCTTTGAGCTTCTCCTGGGAGACCAGTATCAGATTCCGATGCACCACTGCTTGTTTTCTGTTTCCCTTGGACCTTCACATTGACCATGAAACACAGATATTGCATCGGTATTGAATACGAAACGCACAATGCCCACTTAAGTACGAGAGGGGTGACTCATCTAATAGTCTCTGGTTTGAGCTTTTCCTGGGAGACCAGTATTGGATTCCGATGCACCACTGCAGGTTTCCTGTATCCCTTGGACCTTCACATTAACCATGAAACACAGATATTGCATCGGGATCTAATACGAAAGGCACAATGCCCACTTAAGCACAAGGGGAGTGACTCTTCTAATAGTCTGTGCTTTGAGCTTCTCCTGGGAGACAAGTATCAGATTCCGATGCACCACTGCTTGTTTTCTGTTTCCCTTGGACCTTCACATTGACCATGAAACACAGATATTGCATCGGTATTGAATACGAAACGCACAATGCCCACTTAAGTACGAGAGGGGTGACTCATCTAATAGTCTCTGGTTTGAGCTTTTCCTGGGAGACCAGTATTGGATTCTGATGCACCACTTCAGGTTTCCTGTATCCCTTGGACCTTCACATTAACCATGAAACACAGATATTGCATCGGGATCTAATACGAAAGGCACAATGCCCACTTAAGTAGAAGAGGAGTGACTCTTCTAATTGTGCTTTGAGCTTCTCCTGGGAGACCAGTATCAGATTCCGATGCACCACTGCTTGTTTTCTGTTTTCCTTGGACCTTCACATTGACCATGAAACACAGATATTGCATCGGTATTGAATACGAAACGCACAATGCCCACTTAAGTACGAGAGGGGTGACTCATCTAATAGTCTCTGGTTTGAGCTTTTCCTGGGAGACCAGTATTGGATTCCGATGCACCACTGCAGGTTTCCTGTATCCCTTGGACCTTCACATTAACCATGAAACACAGATATTGCATCGGGATCTAATACGAAAGGCACAATGCCCACTTAAGTACAAGAGGAGTGACTCTTCTAATTGTGCTTTGAGCTTCTCCTGGGAGACCAGTATCAGATTCCGATGCACCACTGCTTGTTTTCTGTTTCCCTTGGACCTTCACATTGACCATGAAACACAGATATTGCATCGGTATTGAATACGAAACGCACAATGCCCACTTAAGTACGAGAGGGGTGACTCATCTAATAGTCTCTGGTTTGAGCTTTTCCTGGGAGACCAGTATTGGATTCTGATGCACCACTTCAGGTTTCCTGTATCCCTTGGACCTTCACATTAACCATGAAACACAGATATTGCATCGGGATCTAATACGAAAGGCACAATGCCCACTTAAGTAGAAGAGGAGTGACTCTTCTAATTGTGCTTTGAGCTTCTCCTGGGAGACCAGTATCAGATTCCGATGCACCACTGCTTGTTTTCTGTTTCCCTTGGACCTTCACATTGACCATGAAACACAGATATTGCATCGGTATTGAATACGAAACGCACAATGCCCACTTAAGTACGAGAGGGGTGACTCATCTAATAGTCTCTGGTTTGAGCTTTTCCTGGGAGACCAGTATTGGATTCTGATGCACCACTTCAGGTTTCCTGTATCCCTTGGACCTTCACATTAACCATGAAACACAGATATTGCATCGGGATCTAATACGAAAGGCACAATGCCCACTTAAGTACAAAAGGAGTGACTCTTCTAATTGTGCTTTGAGCTTCTCCTGGGAGACCAGTATCAGATTCCGATGCACCACTGCTTGTTTTCTGTTTCCCTTGGACCTTCACATTGACCATGAAACACAGATATTGCATCGGTATTGAATACGAAACGCACAATGCCCACTTAAGTACGAGAGGGGTGACTCATCTAATAGTCTCTGGTTTGAGCTTTTCCTGGGAGACCAGTATTGGATTCCGATGCACCACTGCAGGTTTCCTGTATCCCTTGGACCTTCACATTAACCATGAAACACAGATATTGCATCGGGATCTAATACGAAAGGCACAATGCCCACTTAAGCACAAGGGGAGTGACTCTTCTAATAGTCTGTGCTTTGAGCTTCTCCTGGGAGACAAGTATCAGATTCCGATGCACCACTGCTTGTTTTCTGTTTCCCTTGGACCTTCACATTGACCATGAAACACAGATATTGCATCGGTATTGAATACGAAACGCACAATGCCCACTTAAGTACGAGAGGGGTGACTCATCTAATAGTCTCTGGTTTGAGCTTTTCCTGGGAGACCAGTATTGGATTCTGATGCACCACTTCAGGTTTCCTGTATCCCTTGGACCTTCACATTAACCATGAAACACAGATATTGCATCGGGATCTAATACGAAAGGCACAATGCCCACTTAAGTAGAAGAGGAGTGGCTCTTCTAATTGTGCTTTGAGCTTCTCCTGGGAGACCAGTATCAGATTCCGATGCACCACTGCTTGTTTTCTGTTTCCCTTGGACCTTCACATTGACCATGAAACACAGATATTGCATCGGTATTGAATACGAAACGCACAATGCCCACTTAAGTACGAGAGGGGTGACTCATCTAATAGTCTCTGGTTTGAGCTTTTCCTGGGAGACCAGTATTAGATTCCGATGCACCACTGCAGGTTTCCTGTATCCCTTGGACCTTCACATTAACCATGAAACACAGATATTGCATCGGGATCTAATACGAAAGGCACAATGCCCACTTAAGCACAAGGGGAGTGACCCTTCTAATAGTCTGTGTTTTGAGCTTCTCCTGGGAGACAAGTATCAGATTCCGATGCACCACTGCTTGTTTTCTGTTTCCCTTGGACCTTCACATTGACCATGAAACACAGATATTGCATCGGTATTGAATACGAAACGCACAACGCCCACTTAAGTACGAGAGGGGTGACTCATCTAATAGTCTCTGGTTTGAGCTTTTCCTGGGAGACCAGTATTGGATACCGATGCACCACTGCAGGTTTCCTGTATCCCTTGGACCTTCACATTAACCATGAAACAATAATATTGCATCGGTATTGAATACGAAACGCACAATGCCCACTTAAGTACGAGAGGGGTCACTCATCTAATAGTCTCTGGTTTGAAGTTTTCCTGGGAGACCAGTATTGGATTCCGATGCACCACTGCAGGTTTCCTGTATCCTTTGGACCTTCACATTAACCATGAAACACAGATATTGCATCGGGATCTAATACGAAAGGCAGAATGCCCACTTAAGTACAAGAGGAGTGACTCTTCTAATGTTGCTTTGAGCTTCTCCTGGGAGACCAGTATCAGATTCCGATGCACCACTGCTTGTTTTCTGTTTCCCTTGGACCTTCACATTGACCATGAAACACAGATATTGCATCGGTATTGAGTACGAAACGCACAATGCCCACTTAAGTACGAGAGGGGTGACTCATCTAATAGTCTCTGGTTTGAGCTTTTCCTGGGAGACCAGTATTGGATTCCGATGCACCACTACAGGTTTCCTGTATCCCTTGGACCTTCACATTAACCATGAAACACAGATATTGCATCGGGATCTAATACGAAAGGCACAATGCCCACTTAAGCACAAGAGGAGTGACTCTTCTAATAGTCTGTGCTTTGAGCTTCTCCTGGGAGACCAGTATCAGATTCCGATGCACCACTGCTTGTTTTCTGTTTCCCTTGGACCTTCACATTGACCATGAAACACAGATATTGCATCGGTATTGAATACGAAACGCACAATGCCCACTTAAGTACGAGAGGGGTGACTCATCTAATAGTCTCTGGTTTGAGCTTTTCCTGGGAGACCAGTATTGGATTCCGATGCACCACTGCAGGTTTCCTGTATCCCTTGGACCTTCACATTAACCATGAAACACAGATATTGCATCGGGATCTAATACGAAAGGCACAATGCCCACTTAAGTTCAAGAGGAGTGACTCTTCTAATTGTGCTTTGAGCTTCTCCTGGGAGACCAGTATCAGATTCCGATGCACCACTGCCTGTTTTCTGTTTCCTTTGGACCTTCACATTGACATGTAACACAGATATTGCATCGGGATTGAATACGAAAGGCACAATGTCCACTTAAGCACAAGAGGAGTGATTCTTCTAATAGTCTGTGCTTTGAGCTTCTCCTGGGAGACCAGTATTGGATTCCGATGCACCACTGTAGGTTTTCTGTATCCCTTGGACCTTCACATTAACCATGAAACACAGATATTGCATCGGTATTGAATACGAAACGCACAATGCCCACTTAAGTACGAGAGGGGTCACTCATCTAATAGTCTCTGGTTTGAAGTTTTCCTGGGAGACCAGTTTTGGATTACGATGCACCACTGCAGGTTTCCTGTATCCCTTGGACCTTCACATTAACCATGAAACACAGATATTGCATCGGGATCTAATACGAAAGGCACAATGCCCACTTAAGTACAAGAGGAGTGATTCTTCTAATTGTGCTTTGAGCTTCTCCTGGGAGACCAGTATCAGATTCCGATGCACCACTGCTTGTTTTCTGTTTCCCTTGGACCTTCACATTGACCATGAAACACAGATATTGCATCGGTATTGAATACGAAACGCACAATGCCCACTTAAGTACGAGAGGGGTGACTCATCTAATAGTCTCTGGTTTGAGCTTTTCCTGGGAGACCAGTATTGGATTCCGATACACCACTGCAGGTTTCCTGTATCCCTTGGACCTTCACATTAACCATGAAACACAGATATTGCATCGGGATCTAATACGAAAGGCACAATGCCCACTTAGGTACAAGAGGAGTGACTCTTCTAATTGTGCTTTGAGCTTCTCCTGGGAGACCAGTATCAGATTCCGATGCACCACTGCTTGTTTTCTGTTTCCCATGGACCTTCACATTGTCCATGAAACACAGATATTGCATCGGTATTGAATACGAAACGCACAATGCCCACTTAAGTACGAGAGGGGTGACTCATCTAATAGTCTCTGGTTTGAGCTTTTCCTGGGAGACCAGTATTAGATTCCGATGCACCATTGCAGGTTTCCTGTATCCCTTGGACCTTCACATTAACCATGAAACACAGATATTGCATCGGGATCTAATACGAAAGGCACAATGCCCACTTAAGCACAAGGGGAGTGACCCTTCTAATAGTCTGTGTTTTGAGCTTCTCCTGGGAGACAAGTATCAGATTCCGATGCACCACTGCTTGTTTTCTGTTTCCCTTGGACCTTCACATTGACCATGAAACACAGATATTGCATCGGTATTGAATACGAAACGCACAACGCCCACTTAAGTACGAGAGGGGTGACTCATCTAATAGTCTCTGGTTTGAGCTTTTCCTGGGAGACCAGTATTGGATACCGATGCACCACTGCAGGTTTCCTGTATCCTTTGGACCTTCACATTAACCATGAAACAATAATATTGCATCGGTATTGAATACGAAACGCACAATGCCCACTTAAGTACGAGAGGGGTCACTCATCTAATAGTCTCTGGTTTGAAGTTTTCCTGGGAGACCAGTATTGGATTCCGATGCACCACTGCAGGTTTCCTGTATCCCTTGGACCTTCACATTAACCATGAAACACAGATATTGCATCGGGATCTAATACGAAAGGCAGAATGCCCACTTAAGTACAAGAGGAGTGACTCTTCTAATGTTGCTTTGAGCTTCTCCTGGGAGACCAGTATCAGATTCCGATGCACCACTGCTTGTTTTCTGTTTCCCTTGGACCTTCACATTGACCATGAAACACAGATATTGCATCGGTATTGAGTACGAAACGCACAATGCCCACTTAAGTACGAGAGGGGTGACTCATCTAATAGTCTCTGGTTTGAGCTTTTCCTGGGAGACCAGTATTGGATTCCGATGCACCACTACAGGTTTCCTGTATCCCTTGGACCTTCACATTAACCATGAAACACAGATATTGCATCGGGATCTAATACGAAAGGCACAATGCCCACTTAAGCACAAGAGGAGTGACTCTTCTAATAGTCTGTGCTTTGAGCTTCTCCTGGGAGACCAGTATCAGATTCCGATGCACCACTGCTTGTTTTCTGTTTCCCTTGGACCTTCACATTGACCATGAAACACAGATATTGCATCGGTATTGAATACGAAACGCACAATGCCCACTTAAGTACGAGAGGGGTGACTCATCTAATAGTCTCTGGTTTGAGCTTTTCCTGGGAGACCAGTATTGGATTCCGATGCACCACTGCAGGTTTCCTGTATCCCTTGGACCTTCACATTAACCATGAAACACAGATTTGCATCGGGATCTAATACGAAAGGCACAATGCCCACTTAAGTTCAAGAGGAGTGACTCTTCTAATTGTGCTTTGAGCTTCTCCTGGGAGACCAGTATCAGATTCCGATGCACCACTGCCTGTTTTCTGTTTCCTTTGGACCTTCACATTGACATGTAACACAGATATTGCATCGGGATTGAATACGAAAGGCACAATGTCCACTTAAGCACAAGAGGAGTGATTCTTCTAATAGTCTGTGCTTTGAGCTTCTCCTGGGAGACCAGTATTGGATTCCGATGCACCACTGTAGGTTTTCTGTATCCCTTGGACCTTCACATTAACCATGAAACACAGATATTGCATCGGTATTGAATACGAAACGCACAATGCCCACTTAAGTACGAGAGGGGTCACTCATCTAATAGTCTCTGGTTTGAAGTTTTCCTGGGAGACCAGTTTTGGATTACGATGCACCACTGCAGGTTTCCTGTATCCCTTGGACCTTCACATTAACCATGAAACACAGATATTGCATCGGGATCTAATACGAAAGGCACAATGCCCACTTAAGTACAAGAGGAGTGATTCTTCTAATTGTGCTTTGAGCTTCTCCTGGGAGACCAGTATCAGATTCCGATGCACCACTGCTTGTTTTCTGTTTCCCTTGGACCTTCACATTGACCATGAAACACAGATATTGCATCAGTATTGAATACGAAACGCACAATGCCCACTTAAGTACGAGAGGGGTGACTCATCTAATAGTCTCTGGTTTGAGCTTTTCCTGGGAGACCAGTATTGGATTCCGATACACCACTGCAGGTTTCCTGTATCCCTTGGACCTTCACATTAACCATGAAACACAGATATTGCATCGGGATCTAATACGAAAGGCACAATGCCCACTTAGGTACAAGAGGAGTGACTCTTCTAATTGTGCTTTGAGCTTCTCCTGGGAGACCAGTATCAGATTCCGATGCACCACTGCTTGTTTTCTGTTTCCCTTGGACCTTCACATTGACCATGAAACACAGATATTGCATCGGTATTGAATACGAAACGCACAATGCCCACTTAAATACGAGAGGGGTGACTCATCTAATAGTCTCTGGTTTGAGCTTTTCCTGGGAGACCAGTATTGGATTCCGATGCACCACTGCAGGTTTCCTGTATCCCTTGGACCTTCACATTAACCATGAAACACAGATATTGCATCGGGATCTAATACGAACGGCACAATGCCCACTTAAGCACAAGAGGAGTGACTCTTCTAATAGTCTGTGCTTTGAGCTTCTCCTGGGAGACCAGTATCAGATTCCGATGCACCACTGCTTGTTTTCTGTTTCCCTTGGACGTTCACATTCACCATGAAACACAGATATTGCATCGGTATTGAATACGAAACGCACAATGCCCACTTAAGTACGAGAGGGGTGACTCATCTAATAGTCTCTGGTTTGAGCTTTTCCTGGGAGACCAGTATTGGATTCCGATGCACCACTGCAGGTTTCCTGTATCCCTTGGACCTTCACATTGACCATGAAACACAGATATTGCATCGGGATCTAATACGAAAGGCACAATGCCCACTTAAGTACAAGAGGAGTGACTCTTCTAATTGTGCTTTGAGCTTCTCCTGGGAGACCAGTATCAAATTCCGATGCACCACTGCCTGTTTTCTGTTTCCTTTGGACCTTCACATTGACCATGTAACACAGAGATTGCATCGGGATTGAATACGAAAGGCACAATGTCCAATTAAGCACAAGAGGAGTGATTCTTCTAATAGTCTGTGCTTTGAGCTTCTCCTGGGATACCAGTATTGGATTGCGATGCACCACTGTAGGTTTTCTGTATCCCTTGGACCTTCACATTAACCATGAAACACAGATATTGCATCGGTATTGAATACGAAACGCACAATGCCCACTTAAATACGAGAGGGGTGACTCATCTAATAGTCTCTAGTTTGAAGTTTTCCTGGGAGACCAGTATCAGATTCCGATGCACCACTGCAGGTTTCCTGTATCCCTTGGACCTTCACATTAACCATGAAACACAGATATTGCATCGGGATCTAATACGAAAGGCACAATGCCCACTTAAGTACAAGAGGTGTGACTCTTCTAATTGTGCTTTGAGCTTCTCCTGGGAGACCAGTATCAGATTCCGATGCACCACTGCTTGTTTTCTGTTTCCCTTGGACCTTCACATTGACAATGAAACACAGATATTGCATCGGTATTGAATACGAAACCCACAATGCCCACTTAAGTACGAGAGGGGTGACTCATCTAATAGTCTCTGGTTTGAGCTTTTCCTGGGAGACCAGTATTGGATTCCGATGCACCACTGCACGTTTCCTGTATCCCTTGGACCTTCACATTAACCATGAAACACAGATATTGCATCGGGATCTAATACGAAAGGCACAATGCCCACTTAAGTACAAGAGGAGTGACTCTTCTAATTGTGCTTTGAGCTTCTCCTGGGAGACCAGTATCAGATTCCGATGCACCACTGCTTGTTTTCTGTTTCCCTTGGACCTTCACATTGACCATGAAACACAGATATTGCATCGGTATTGAATACGAAACGCACAATGCCCACTTAAGTACGAGAGGGGTGACTCATCTAATAGTCTCTGGTTTGAGCTTTTCCTGGGAGACCAGTATTGGATTCCGATGCACCACTTCAGGTTTCCTGTATCCCTTGGACCTTCACATTAACCATGAAACACAGATATTGCATCGGGATCTAATACGAAAGGCACAATGCCCACTTAAGTACAAGAGGAGTGACTCTTCTAATTGTGCTTTGAGCTTCTCCTGGGAGACCAGTATCAGATTCCGATGCACCACTGCTTGTTTTCTGTTTCCCTTGGACCTTCACATTGACCATGAAACACAGATATTGCATCGGTATTGAATACGAAACGCACAATGCCCACTTAAGTACTAGAGGGGTGACTCATCTAATAGTCTCTGGTTTGAGCTTTTCATGGGAGAACAGTATTGGATTCCGATGCACCACTGCAGGTTTTCTGTATCCCTTGGACCTTCACATTAACCATGAAACACAGATATTGCATCGGGATCTAATACGAAAGGCACAATGCCCACTTAAGTACAAGAGGAGTGACTCTTCTAATTGTGCTTTGAGCTTCTCCTGGGAGACCAGTATCAGATTCCGATGCACCACTGCTTGTTTTCTGTTTCCCTTGGACCTTCATATTGACCATGAAACACAGATATTGCATCGGTATTGAATACGAAACGCACAATGCCCACTTAAGTACGAGAGGAGTGACTCATCTAATAGTCTCTGGTTTGAGCTTTTCCTGGGAGACCAGTATTGGATTCCAATGCACCACTGCAGGTTTCCTGTATCCCTTGGACCTTCACATTAACCATGAAACACAGATATTGCATCGGGATCTAATACGAAAGGCACAATGCCCACTTAAGTACAAGAGGAGTGACTCTTCTAATAGTCTGTGCTTTGAGCTTCTACTGGGAGACCAGTATCAGATTCCGATGCACCACTGCTTGTTTTCTGTTTCCCTTGGACCTTCACACTGACCATGAAACACAGATATTGCATCGGTATTGAATACGAAACGCACAATGCCCACTTAAGTACGAGAGGGGTGACTCATCTAATAGTCTCTGGTTTGAGCTTTTCCTGGGAGACCAGTATTGGATTCCAATGCACAACTGCAGGTTTCCTGTATCCCTTGGACCTTCACATTAACCATGAAACACAGATATTGCATCGGGATCTAATACGAAAGGCACAATGCCCACTTAAGTACAAGAGGAGTGACTCTTCTAATTGTGCTTTGAGCTTCTCCTGGGAGACCAGTATCAGATTCCGATGCAGCACTGCTTGTTTTCTGTTTCCCTTGGACCTTCACATTGACCATGAAACACAGATATTGCATCGGTATTGAATACGAAACGCACAATGCCCACTTAAGTACGAGAGGGGTGACTCATCTAATAGTCTCTGGTTTGAGCTTTTCCTGGGAGACCAGTATTGGATTCCAATGCACCACTGCAGGTTTCCTGTATCCCTTGGACCTTCACATTAACCATGAAACACAGATATTGCATCGGGATCTAATACGAAAGGCACAATGCCCACTTAAGTACAAGAGGAGTGACTCTTCTAATAGTCTGTGCTTTGAGCTTCTCCTGGGAGACCAGTATCAGATTCCGATGCACCACTGCTTGTTTTCTGTTTCCCTTGGACCTTCACACTGACCATGAAACACAGATATTGCATCGGTATTGAATACGAAACGCACAATGCCCACTTAAGTACGAGAGGGGTGACTCATCTAATAGTCTCTGGTTTGAGCTTTTCCTGGGAGACCAGTATTGGATTCCGATGCACCACTGCAGGTTTCCTGTATCCCTTGGACCTTCACATTAACCATGAAACACAGATATTGCATCGGGATCTAATACGAAAGGCACAATGCCCACTTAAGTACAAGAGGAGTGACTCTTCTAATTGTGCTTTGAGCTTCTCCTGGGAGACCAGTATCAGATTCCGATGCACCACTGCTTGTTTTCTGTTTCCCTTGGACCTTCACATTGACCATGAAACACAGATATTGCATCTGTATTGAATACGAAACGCACAATGCCCACTTAAGTACGAGAGGGGTGACTCATCTAATAGTCTCTGGTTTGAGCTTTTCCTGGGAGACCAGTATTGGATTCCGATGCACCACTGCAGGTTTCCTGTATCCCTTGGACCTTCACATTAACCATGAAACACAGATATTGCATCGGGATCTAATACGAAAGGCACAATGCCCACTTAAGTACAAGAGGAGTGACTCTTCTAATTGTGCTTTGAGCTTCTCCTGGGAGACCAGTATCAGATTCCGATGCACCACTGTTTGCTTTCTGTTTCCCTTGGACCTTCACATTGACCATGAAACACAGATATTGCATCGGTATTGAATACGAAACGCACAATGCCCACTTAAGTACGAGAGGAGTGACTCATCTAATAGTCTCTGGTTTGAGCTTTTCCTGGGAGACCAGTATTGGATTCCGATGCACCACTGCAGGTTTCCTGTATCCCTTGGACCTTCACATTAACCATGAAACACAGATATTGCATCGGGATCTAATACGAAAGGCACAATGCCCACTTAAGTACAAGAGGAGTGACTCTTCTAATAGTCTGTGCTTTGAGCTTCTCCTGGGAGACCAGTATCAGATTCCGATGCACCACTGCTTGTTTTCTGTTTCCCTTGGACCTTCACATTGACCATGAAACACAGATATTGCATCGGTATTGAATACGAAACGCACAATGCCCACTTAAGTACGAGAGGGGTGACTCATCTAATAGTCTCTGGTTTGAGCTTTTCCTGTTAGACCAGTATTGGATTCCGATGCACCACTGCAGGTTTCCTGTATCCCTCGGACCTTCACATTACCCCTGAAACACAGATATTGCATCGGGATCTAATACGAAAGGCACAATGCCCACTTAAGTACAAGAGGAGTGACTCTTCTAATAGTGCTTTGAGCTTCTCCTGGGAGCCAGTATCAGATTCCGATGCACCACTGCTTGTTTTCTGTTTCCCTTGGACCTTCACATTGACCATGAAACACAGATATTGCATCGGGATTGAATACGAAAGGCACAATGCCCACTTAAGTACGAGAGGGGTGACTCATCTAATAGTCTCTGGTTTGAGCTTTTCCTGGGAGACCAGTATTGGATTCCAACGCACCACTGCAGGTTTCCTGTATCCCTTGGACCTTCACATTAACCATTAAACACAGATATTGCATCGGGATCTAATACGAAAGGCACAATGCCCACTTAAGTACAAGAGGAGTGACTCTTCTAATAGTCTGTGCTTTGAGCTTCTCCTGGGAGACCAGTATCAGATTCCGATGCACCACTGCTTGTTTTCTGTTTTCCTTGGACCTTCACATTGACCATGAAACACAGATATTGCATCGGTATTGAATACGAAACGCACAATGCCCACTTAAGTACGAGAGGGGTGACTCATCTAATAGTCTCTGGTTTGAGCTTTTCCTGGGAGACCAGTATTGGATTCCGATGCACCACTGCAGGTTTCCTGTATCCCTTGGACCTTCACATTAACCATGAAACACAGATATTGCATCGGGATCTAATACGAAAGGCACAATGCCCACTTAAGTACAAGAGGAGTGACTCTTCTAATTGTGCTTTGAGCTTCTCCTGGGAGCCAGTATCAGATTCCAATGCACCACTGCTTGTTTTCTGTTTCCCTTGGACCTTCACATTGACCATGAAACACAGATATTGCATCGGTATTGAATACGAAACGCACAATGCCCACTTAAGTACGAGAGGGGTGACTCATCTAATAGTCTCTGGTTTGAGCTTTTCCTGGGAGACCAGTATTGGATTCCGATGCACCACTGCAGGTTTCCTGTATCCCTTGGACCTTCACATTAACCATGAAACACAGATATTGCATCGGGATCTAATACGAAAGGCACAATGCCCACTTAAGTACAAGAGGAGTGACTCTTCTAATAGTCTGTGCTTTGAGCTTCTCCTGGGAGACCAGTATCAGATTCCGATGCACCACTGCTTGTTTTCTGTTTCCCTTGGACCTTCACATTGACCATGAAACACAGATATTGCGTCGGTATAGAATACGAAACGCACAATGCCCACTTAAGTACGAGAGGGGTGACTCATCTAATAGTCTCTGGTTTGAGCTTTTCCTGGGAGACCAGTATTGGATTCCGATGCACCACTGCAGGTTTCCTGTATCCCTTGGACCTTCACATTAACCATGAAACACAGATATTGCATCGGGATCTAATACGAAAGGCACAATGCCCACTTAAGTACAAGAGGAGTGACTCTTCTAATTGTGCTTTGAGCTTCTCCTGGGAGACCAGTATCAGATTCCGATGCACCACTGCTTGTTTTCTGTTTCCCTTGGACCTTCACATTGACCATGAAACACAGATATTGCATCGGTATTGAATACGAAACGCACAATGCCCACTTAAGTACGAGAGGGGTGACTCATCTAATAGTCTCTGGTTTGAGCTTTTCCTGGGAGACCAGTATTGGATTCCGATGCACCACTTCAGGTTTCCTGTATCCCTTGGACCTTCACATTAACCATGAAACACAGATATTGCATCGGGATCTAATACGAAAGGCACAATGCCCACTTAAGTACAAGAGGAGTGACTCTTCTAATTGTGCTTTGAGCTTCTCCTGGGAGACCAGTATCAGATTCCGATGCACCACTGCTTGTTTTCTGTTTCCCTTGGACCTTCACATTGACCATGGAACACAGATATTGCATCGGTATTGAATACGAAACGCACAATGCCCACTTAAGTACGAGAGGGGTGACTCATCTAATAGTCTCTGGTTTGAGCTTTTCCTGGGAGACCAGTATTGTATTCCGATGCACCACTGCAGGTTTCCTGTATCCCTTGGACCTTCACATTAACCATGAAACACAGATATTGCATCGGGATCTAATACGAAAGGCACAATGCCCACTTAAGTACAAGAGGAGTGACTCTTCTAATTGTGCTTTGAGCTTCTCCTGGGAGACCAGTATCAGATTCCGATGCACCACTGCTTGTTTTCTGTTTCCCTTGGACCTTCATATTGACCATGAAACACAGATATTGCATCGGTATTGAATACGAAACGCACAATGCCCACTTAAGTACGAGAGGAGTGACTCATCTAATAGTCTCTGGTTTGAGCTTTTCCTGGGAGACCAGTATTGGATTCCAATACACCACTGCAGGGTTCCTGTATCCCTTGGACCTTAACATTAACCATGAAACACAGATATTGCATCGGGATCTAATACGAAAGGCACAATGCCCACTTAAGTACAAGAGGAGTGACTCTTCTAATAGTCTGTGCTTTGAGCTTCTCCTGGGAGACCAGTATCAGATTCCGATGCACCACTGCTTGTTTTCTGTTTCCCTTGGACCTTCACACTGACCATGAAACACAGATATTGCATCGGTATTGAATACGAAACGCACAATGCCCACTTAAGTACGAGAGGGGTGACTCATCTAATAGTCTCTGGTTTGAGCTTTTCCTGGGAGACCAGTATTGGATTCCAATGCACAACTGCAGGTTTCCTGTATCCCTTGGACCTTCACATTAACCATGAAACACAGATATTGCATCGGGATTTAATACGAAAGGCACAATGCCCACTTAAGTACAAGAGGAGTGACTCTTCTAATTGTGCTTTGAGCTTCTCCTGGGAGACCAGTATCAGATTCCGATGCACCACTGCTTGTTTTCTGTTTCCCTTGGACCTTCACATTGACCATGAAACACAGATATTGCATCGGTATTGAATACGAAACGCACAATGCCCACTTAAGTACGAGAGGGGTGACTCATCTAATAGTCTCTGGTTTGAGCTTTTCCTGGGAGACCAG
Organism: Schistocerca cancellata; assembly: GCF_023864275.1. Classification (NCBI taxonomy): domain Eukaryota; kingdom Metazoa; phylum Arthropoda; class Insecta; order Orthoptera; family Acrididae; genus Schistocerca; species Schistocerca cancellata. Next base: position 58,217,487 of record NC_064637.1, on the reverse strand, counting down.
TATTGGATTCCAATGCACCACTGCAGGTTTCCTGTATCCCTTGGACCTTCACATTAACCATGAAACACAGATATTGCATCGGGATCTAATACGAAAGGCACAATGCCCACTTAAGTATAAGAGGAGTGACTCTTCTAATAGTCTGTGCCTTGAGCTTCTCCTGGGAGACCAGTATCAGATTCCGGTGCACCACTGCTTGTTTTCTGTTTCCCTTGGACCTTCACATTGACCTTGAAACACAGATATTGCATCGGTATTGAATACGAAACGCACAATGCCCACTTAAGTACGAGAGGGGTGACTCATCTAATAGTCTCTGGTTTGAGCTTTTCCTGGGAGACCAGTATTAGATTCCAATGCACCACTGCTGGTTTCCTGTATCCCTTGGACCTTCACATTAACCATGAAACACAGATATTGCATCGGGATCTAATACGAAAGGCACAATGCCCACTTAAGTACAAGAGGAGTGACTCTTCTAATAGTCTGTGCTTTGAGCTTCTCCTGGGAGACCAGTATCAGATTCCGATGCACCACTGCTTGTTTTCTGTTTCCCTTGGACCTTCACACTGACCATGAAACACAGATATTGCATCGGTATTGAATACGAAACGCACAATGCCCACTGAAGTACGAGAGGGGTGACTCATCTAACAGTCTGTGGTTTGAGCTTTTCCTGGGAGACCAGTATTGGATTCCGATGCACCACTGCAGGTTTCCTGTATCCCTTGGACCTTCACATTAACCATGAAACACAGATATTGCATCGGGATCTAATACGAAATGCACAATGCCCACTTAAGTACAAGAGGAGTGACTCTTCTAATTGTGCTTTGAGCTTCTCCTGGGAGACCAGTATCAGATTCCGATGCACCACTGCTTGTTTTCTGTTTCCCTTGGACCTTCACATTGACCATGAAACACAGATATTGCATCTGTATTGAATACGAAACGCACAATGCCCACTTAAGTACGAGAGGGGTGACTCATCTAATAGTCTCTGGTTTGAGCTTTTCCTGGGAGACCAGTATTGGATTCCGATGCACCACTGCAGGTTCCCTGTATCCCTTGGACCTTCACATTAACCATGAAACACAGATATTGCATCGGGATCTAATACGAAAGGCACAATGCCCACTTAAGTACAAGAGGAGTGACTCTTCTAATTGTGCTTTGAGCTTCTCCTGGGAGACCAGTATCAGATTCCGATGCACCACTGCTTGCTTTCTGTTTCCCTTGGACCTTCACATTGACCACGAAACACAGATATTGCATCGGTATTGAATACGAAACGCACAATGCCCACTTAAGTACGAGAGGGGTGACTCATCTAATAGTCTCTGGTTTGAGCTTTTCCTGGGAGACCAGTATTGGATTCCGATGCACCACTGCAGGTTTCCTGTATCCCTTGGACCTTCACATTAACCATGAAACACAGATATTGCATCGGGATCTAATACGAAAGGCACAATGCCCACTTAAGTACAAGAGGAGTGACTCTTCTAATAGTCTGTGCTTTGAGCTTCTCCTGGGAGACCAGTATCAGATTCCGATGCACCACTGCTTGTTTTCTGTTTCCCTTGGACCTTCACATTGACCATGAAACACAGATATTGCATCGGTATTGAATACGAAACGCACAATGCCCACTTAAGTACGAGAGGGGTGACTCATCTAATAGTCTCTGGTTTGAGCTTTTCCTGGGAGACCAGTATCGGATTCCGATGCACCACTGCAGGTTTCCTGTATCCCTTGGACCTTCACATTAACCATGAAACACAGATATTGCATCGGGATCTAATACGAAAGGCACAATGCCCACTTAAGTACAAGAGGAGTGACTCTTCTAATTGTGCTTTGAGCTTCTCCTGGGAGCCAGTATCAGATTCCGATGCACCACTGCTTGTTTTCTGTTTCCCTTGGACCTTCCCATTGACCATGAAACACAGATATTGCATCGGGATTGAATACGAAACGCACAATGCCCACTTAAGTACGAGAGGGGTGACTCATCTAATAGTCTCTGGTTTGAGCTTTTCCTGGGAGACCAGTATTGGATTCCAATGCACCACTGCAGGTTTCCTGTATCCCTTGGACCTTCACATTAACCATTAAACACAGATATTGCATCGGGATCTAATACGAAAGGCACAATGCCCACTTAAGTACAAGAGGAGTGACTCTTCTAATAGTCTGTGCTTTGAGCTTCTCCTGGGAGACCAGTATCAGATTCCGATGCACCACTGCTTGTTTTCTGTTTCCCTTGGACCTTCACATTGACCATGAAACACAGATATTGCATCGGTATTGAATACGAAACGCACAATGCCCACTTAAGTACGAGAGGCGTGACTCATCTAATAGTCTCTGGTTTGAGCTTTTCCTGGGAGACCAGTATTGGATTCCGATGCACCACTGCAGGTTTCCTGTATCCCTTGGACCTTCACATTAACCATGAAACACAGATATTGCATCGGGATCTAATACGAAAGGCACAATGCCCACTTAAGTACAAGAGGAGTGACTCTTCTAATTGTGCTTTGAGCTTCTCCTGGGAGCCAGTATCAGATTCCAATGCACCACTGCTTGTTTTCTGTTTCCCTTGGACCTTCACATTGACCATGAAACACAGATATTGCATCGGTATTGAATACGAAACGCACAATGCCCACTTAAGTACGAGAGGGGTGACTCATCTAATAGTCTCTGGTTTGAGCTTTTCCTGGGAGACCAGTATTGGATTCCGATGCACCACTGCAGGTTTCCTGTATCCCTTGGACCTTCACATTAACCATGAAACACAGATATTGCATCGGGATCTAATACGAAAGGCACAATGCCCACTTAAGTACAAGAGGAGTGACTCTTCTAATAGTCTGTGCTTTGAGCTTCTCCTGGGAGACCAGTATCAGATTCCGATGCACCACTGCTTGTTTTCTGTTTCCCTTGGACCTTCACATTGACCATGAAACACAGATATTGCATCGGTATAGAATACGAAACGCACAATGCCCACTTAAGTACGAGAGGGGTGACTCATCTAATAGTCTCTGGATTGAGCTTTTCCTGGGAGACCAGTATTGGATTCCGATGCACCACTGCAGGTTTCCTGTATCCCTTGGACCTTCACATTAACCATGAAACACAGATATTGCATCGGGATCTAATACGAAAGGCACAATGCCCACTTAAGTACAAGAGGAGTGACTCTTCTAATAGTCTGTGCTTTGAGCTTCTCCTGGGAGACCAGTATCAGATTCCGATGCACCACTGCTTGTTTTCTGTTTCCCTTGGACCTTCACATTGACCATGAAACACAGATATTGCATCGGTATTGAATACGAGACGCACAATGCCCACTTAAGTACGAGAGGGGTGACTCATCTAATAGTCTCTGGTTTGAGCTTTTCCTGGGAGACCAGTATTGGATTCCGATGCACCACTGCAGGTTCCCTGTATCCCTTGGACCTTCACATTAACCATGAAACACAGATATTGCATCGGGATCTAATACGAAAGGCACAATGCCCACTTAAGTACAAGAGGAGTGACTCTTCTAATAGTCTGTGCTTTGAGTTTCTCCTGGGAGACCAGTATCAGATTCCGATGCATCACTGCTTGTTTTCTGTTTCCCTTGGACCTTCACATTGACCATGAAACACAGATACTGCATCGGTATTGAATACGAAACGCACAATGCCCATTTAAGTACGAGAGGGGTGACTCATCTAATAGTCTCTGGTTTGAGCTTTTCCTGGGAGACCAGTATTGGATTCCGATGCACCACTGCAGGTTCCCTGTATCCCTTGGACCTTCACATTAACCATGAAACACAAATATTGCATCGGGATCTAATACGAAAGGCACAATGCCCACTTAAGTACAAGAGGAGTGACTCTTCTAATAGTCTGTGCTTTGAGTTTCTCCTGGGAGACCAGTATCAGATTCCGATGCACCACTGCTTGTTTTCTGTTTCCCTTGGACCTTCACATTGACCATGAAACACAGATACTGCATCGGTATTGAATACGAAACGCACAATGCCCATTTAAGTACGAGAGGGGTGACTCATCTAATAGTCTCTGGTTTGAGCTTTTCCTGGGAGACCAGTATTGGATTCCGATGCACCACTGCAGGTTTCCTGTATCCCTTGGACCTTCACATTAACCATGAAACACAGATATTGCATCGGGATCTAATACGAAAGGGACAATGCCCACTTAAGTAGAAGAGGAGTGACTCTTCTAATTGTGCTTTGAGCTTCTCCTGGGAGACCAGTATCAGATTCCGATGCACCACTGCTTGTTTTCTGTTTCCCTTGGACCTTCACATTGACCATGGAACACAGATATTGCATCGGTATTGAATACGAAACGCACAATGCCCACTTAAGTACGAGAGGGGTGACTCATCTAATAGTCTCTGGTTTGAGCTTTTCCTGGGAGACCAGTATTGGATTCCGATGCACCACTGCAGGTTTCCTGTATCCCTTGGACCTTCACATAAACCATGAAACACAGATATTTCATCGGGATCTAATACGAAAGGCACAATGCCCACTTAAGTACAAGAGGAGTGACTCTTCTAATTGTGCTTTGAGCTTCTCCTGGGAGACCAGTATCAGATTCCGATGCACCACTGCTTGTTTTCTGTTTCCCTTGGACCTTCACATTGACCATGAAACACAGATATTGCATCGGTATTGAATACGAAATGCACAATGCCCACTTAAGTACGAGAGGGGTGACTCATCTAATAGTCTCTGGTTTGAGCTTTTCCTGGAAGACCAGTATTGGATTCCGATGCACCACTGCAGGTTTCCTGTATCCCTTGGACCTTCACATTAACCATGAAACACAGATATTGCATCGGGATCTAATACGAAAGGCACAATGCCCACTTAAGTACAAGAGGAGTGACTCTTCTAATTGTGCTTTGAGCTTCTCCTGGGAGACCAGTATCAGATTCCGATGCACCACTGCTTGTTTTCTGTTTCCCTTGGACCTTCACATTGACCATGAAACACAGATATTGCATCGGTATTGAATACGAAACGCACAATGCCCACTTAAGTACGAGAGGGGTGACTCATCTAATAGTCTCTGGTTTGAGCTTTTCCTGGAAGACCAGTATTGGATTCCGATGCACCACTGCAGGTTTCCTGTATCCCTTGGACCTTCACATAAACCATGAAACACAGATATTGCATCGGGATCTAATACGAAAGGCACAATGCCCACTTAAGTACAAGAGGAGTGACTCTTCTAATTGTGCTTTGAGCTTCTCCTGGGAGACCAGTATCAGATTCCGATGCACCACTGCTTGTTTTCTGTTTCCCTTGGACCTTCACATTGACCATGAAACACAGATACTGCATCGGTATTGAATACGAAACGCACAATGCCCATGTAAGTACGAGAGGGGTGACTCATCTAATAGTCTCTGGTTTGAGCTTTTCCTGGGAGACCAGTATTGGATTCCGATGCACCACTGCAGGTTTCCTGTATCCCTTGGACCTTCACATTAACCATGAAACACAGATATTGCATCGGGATCTAATACGAAAGCCACAATGCCCACTTAAGTACAAGAGGAGTGACTCTTCTAATTGTGATTTGAGCTTCTCCTGGGAGACCAGTATCAGATTCCGATGCACCACTGCTTGTTTTCTGTTTCCCTTGGACCTTCACATTGACCATGAAACACAGATATTGCATCGGTATTGAATACGAAACGCACAATGCCCACTTAAGTACGAGAGGGGTGACTCATCTAATAGTCTCTGGTTTGAGCTTTTCCTGGGAGACCAGTATTGGATTCCGATGCACCACCGCAGGTTCCCTGTATCCCTTGGACCTTCTCATTAACCATGAAACACAGATATTGCAACGGGATCTAATACGAAAGGCACAATGCCCACTTAGGTACAAGAGGAGTGACTCTTCTAATTGTGCTTTGAGCTTCTCCTGGGAGCCAGTATCAGATTCCGATGCACCACTGCTTGTTTTCTGTTTCCCTTGGACCTTCACATTGACCATGAAACACAGATATTGCATCGGTATTGAATACGAAACGCACAATGCCCACTTAAGTACGAGAGGGGTGACTCATCTAATAGTCTCTGGTTTGAGCTTTTCCTGGGAGACCAGTATTGGATTCCAATGCACCACTGCAGGTTTCCTGTATCCCTTGGACCTTCACATTAACAATGAAACACAGATATTGCCTCGGGATCTAATACGAAAGGCACAATGCCCACTTAAGTACAAGAGGAGTGACTCTTCTAATAGTCTGTGCTCTGAGCTTCTCCTGGGAGACCAGTATCAGATTCCGATGCACCACTGCTTGTTTTCTGTTTCCCTTGGACCTTCACATTGACCATGAAACACAGATACTGCATCGGTATTGAATACGAAACGCACAATGCCCATTTAAGTACGAGAGGGGTGACTCATCTAATAGTCTCTGGTTTGAGCTTTTCCTGGGAGACCAGTATTGGATTCCGATGCACCACTGCAGGTTTCCTGTATCCCTTTGACCTTCACATTAACCATGAAACACAGATATTGCATCGGGATCTAATACGAAAGGCACAATGCCCACTTAAGTACAAGAGGAGTGACTCTTCTAATTGTGCTTTGAGCTTCTCCTGGGAGACCAGTATCAGATTCCGATGCACCACTGCTTGTTTTCTGTTTCCCTTGGACCTTCACATTGACCATGAAACACAGATATTGCATCGGTATTGAATACGAAACGCACAATGCCCACTTAAGTACGAGAGGGGTGACTCATCTAATAGTCTCTGGTTTGAGCTTTTCCTGGGAGACCAGTATTGGATTCCGATGCACCACTGCAGGTTTCCTGTATCCCTTGGACCTTCACATAAACCATGAAACACAGATATTGCATCGGGATCTAATACGAAAGGCACAATGCCCACTTAAGTACAAGAGGAGTGACTCTTCTAATTGTGCTTTGAGCTTCTCCTGGGAGACCAGTATCAGATTCCGATGCACCACTGCTTGTTTTCTGTTTCCCTTGGACCTTCACATTGACCATGAAACACAGATATTGCATCGGTATTGAATACGAAACGCACAATGCCCACTTAAGTACGAGAGGGGTGACTCATCTAATAGTCTCTGGTTTGAGCTTTTCCTGGAAGACCAGTATTGGATTCCGATGCACCACTGCAGGTTTCCTGTATCCCTTGGACCTTCACATAAACCATGAAATACAGATATTGCATCGGGATCTAATACGAAAGGCACAATGCCCACTTAAGTAGAAGAGGAGTGACTCTTCTAATTGTGCTTTGAGCTTCTCCTGGGAGACCAGTATCAGATTCCGATGCACCACTGCTTGTTTTCTGTTTCCCTTGGACCTTCACATTGACCATGAAACACAGATATTGCATCGGTATTGAATACGAAACGCACAATGCCCACTTAAGTACGAGAGGGGTGACTCATCTAATAGTCTCTGGTTTGAGCTTTTCCTGGGAGACCAGTATTGGATTCTGATGCACCACTTCAGGTTTCCTGTATCCCTTGGACCTTCACATTAACCATGAAACACAGATATTGCATCGGGATCTAATACGAAAGGCACAATGCCCACTTAAGTACAAGAGGAGTGACTCTTCTAATAGTCTGTGCTTTGAGCTTCTCCTGGGAGACCAGTATCAGATTCCGATGCACCACTGCTTGTTTTCTGTTTCCCTTGGACCTTCACATTGACCATGAAACACAGATATTGCATCGGTATTGAATACGAAATGCACAATGCCCACTTAAGTACGAGAGGGGTGACTCATCTAATAGTCTCTGGTTTGAGCTTTTCCTGGGAGACCAGTATTGGATTCCGATGCACCACTGCAGGTTTCCTGTATCCCTTGGACCTTCACATTAACCATGAAACACAGATATTGCATCGGGATCTAATACGAAAGGCACAATGCCCACTTAAGTACAAGAGGAGTGACTCTTCTAATTGTGCTTTGAGCTTCTCCTGGGAGACCAGTATCAGATTCCGATGCACCACTGCTTGTTTTCTGTTTCCCTTGGACCTTCACATTGACCATGAAACACAGATATTGCATCGGTATTGAATACGAAACGCACAATGCCCACTTAAGTACGAGAGGGGTGACTCATCTAATAGTCTCTGGTTTGAGCTTTTCCTGGGAGACCAGTATTGGATTCCGATGCACCACTGCAGGTTTCCTGTATCCCTTGGACCTTCACATTAACCATGAAACACAGATATTGCATCGGGATCTAATACGAAAGGCACAATGCCCACTTAAGTACAAGAGGAGTGACTCTTCTAATTGTGCTTTGAGCTTCTCCTGGGAGCCAGTATCAGATTCCAATGCACCACTGCTTGTTTTCTGTTTCCCTTGGACCTTCACATTGACCATGAAACACAGATATTGCATCGGTATTGAATACGAAACGCACAATGCCCACTTAAGTACGAGAGGGGTGACTCGTCTAATAGTCTCTGGTTTGAGCTTTTCCTGGGAGACCAGTATTGGATTCCGATGCACCACTGCAGGTTTCCTGTATCCCTTGGACCTTCACATTAACCATGAAACACAGATATTGCATCGGGATCTAATACGAAAGGCACAATGCCCACTTAAGTACAAGAGGAGTGACTCTTCTAATAGTCTGTGCTTTGAGCTTCTCCTGGGAGACCAGTATCAGATTCCGATGCACCACTGCTTGTTTTCTGTTTCCCTTGGACCTTCACATTGACCATGAAACACAGATATTGCATCGGTATTGAATACGAAATGCACAATGCCCACTTAAGTACGAGAGGGGTGACTCATCTAATAGTCTCTGGTTTGAGCTTTTCCTGGGAGACCAGTATTGGATTCCGATGCACCACTGCAGGTTTCCTGTATCCCTTGGACCTTCACATTAACCATGAAACACAGATATTGCATCGGGATCTAATACGAAAGGCACAATGCCCACTTAAGTACAAGAGGAGTGACTCTTCTAATACTCTGTGCTCTGAGCTTCTCCTGGGAGACCAGTATCAGATTCCGATGCACCACTGCTTGTTTTCTGTTTCCCTTGGACCTTCACATTGACCATGAAACACAGATACTGCATCGGTATTGAATACGAAACGCACAATGCCCATTTAAGTACGAGAGGGGTGACTCATCTAATAGTCTCTGGTTTGAGCTTTTCCTGGGAGACCAGTATTGGATTCCGATGCACCACTGCAGGTTTCCTGTATCCCTTGGACCTTCACATTAACCATGAAACACAGATATTGCATCGGGATCTAATACGAAAGGCACAATGCCCACTTAAGTACAAGAGGAGTGACTCTTCTAATTGTGCTTTGAGCTTCTCCTGGGAGCCAGTATCAGATTCCAATGCACCACTGCTTGTTTTCTGTTTCCCTTGGACCTTCACATTGACCATGAAACACAGATATTGCATCGGTATTGAATACGAAACGCACAATGCCCACTTAAGTACGAGAGGGGTGACTCATCTAATAGTCTCTGGTTTGAGCTTTTCCTGGGAGACCAGTATTGGATTCCGATGCACCACTGCACGTTTCCTGTATCCCTTGGACCTTCACATTACCCATGAAACACAGATATTGCATCGGGATCTAATACGAAAGGCACAATGCCCACTTAAGTACAAGAGGAGTGACTCTTCTAATTGTGCTTTGAGCTTCTCCTGGGAGACCAGTATCAGATTCCGATGCACCACTGCTTGTTTTCTGTTTCCCTTGGACCTTCACATTGACCATGAAACACAGATATTGCATCGGTATTGAATACGAAACGCACAATGCCCACTTAAGTACGAGAGGGGTGACTCATCTAATAGTCTCTGGTTTGAGCTTTTCCTGGGAGACCAGTATTGGATTCCGATGCACCACTGCAGGTTTCCTGTATCCCTTGGACCTTCACATTAACCATGAAACACAGATATTGCATCGGGATCTAATACGAAAGGCACAATGCCCACTTAAGTACAAGAGGAGTGACTCTTCTAATTGTGCTTTGAGCTTCTCCTGGGAGCCAGTATCAGATTCCAATGCACCACTGCTTGTTTTCTGTTTCCCTTGGACCTTCACATTGACCATGAAACACAGATATTGCATCGGTATTGAATACGAAACGCACAATGCCCACTTAAGTACGAGAGGGGTGACTCATCTAATAGTCTCTGGTTTGAGCTTTTCCTGGGAGACCAGTATTGGATTCCGATGCACCACTGCAGGTTTCCTGTATCCCTTGGACCTTCACATTAACCATGAAACACAGATATTGCATCGGGATCTAATACGAAAGGCACAATGCCCACTTAAGTACAAGAGGAGTGACTCTTCTAATAGTCTGTGCTTTGAGCTTCTCCTGGGAGACCAGTATCAGATTCCGATGCACCACTGCTTGTTTTCTGTTTCCCTTGGACCTTCACATTGACCATGAAACACAGATATTGCATCGGTATTGAATACGAAACGCACAATGCCCACTTAAGTACGAGAGGGGTGACTCATCTAATAGTCTCTGGTTTGAGCTTTTCCTGGGAGACCAGTATTGGATTCCGATGCACCACTGCAGGTTTCCTGTATCCCTTGGACCTTCACATTAACCATGAAACACAGATATTGCATCGGGATCTAATACGAAAGGCACAATGCCCACTTAAGTACAAGAGGAGTGACTCTTCTAATAGTCTGTGCTTTGAGCTTCTCCTGGGAGACCAGTATCAGATTCCGATGCACCACTGCTTGTTTTCTGTTTCCCTTGGACCTTCACATTGACCATGAAACACAGATATTGCATCGGTATTGAATACGAAATGCACAATGCCCAATTAAGTACGAGAGGGGTGACTCATCTAATAGTCTCTGGTTTGAGCTTTTCCTGGGAGACCAGTATTGGATTCCGATGCACCACTGCAGGTTTCCTGTATCCCTTGGACCTTCACATTAACCATGAAACACAGATATTGCATCGGGATCTAATACGAAAGGCACAATGCCCACTTAAGTACAAGAGGAGTGACTCTTCTAATACTCTGTGCTCTGAGCTTCTTCTGGGAGACCAGTATCAGATTCCGATGCACCACTGCTTGTTTTCTGTTTCCCTTGGACCTTCACATTGACCATGAAACACAGATATTGCATCGGTATTGAATACGAAATGCACAATGCCCACTTAAGTACGAGAGGGGTGACTCATCTAATAGTCTCTGGTTTGAGCTTTTCCTGGGAGACCAGTATTGGATTCCGATGCACCACTGCAGGTTTCCTGTATCCCTTGGACCTTCACATTAACCATGAAACACAGATATTGCATCGGGATCTAATACGAAAGGCACAATGCCCACTTAAGTACAAGAGGAGTGACTCTTCTAATACTCTGTGCTCTGAGCTTCTCCTGGGAGACCAGTATCAGATTCCGATGCACCACTGCTCGTTTTCTGTTTCCCTTGGACCTTCACATTGACCATGAAACACAGATACTGCATCGGTATTGAATACGAAACGCACAATGCCCATTTAACTACGAGAGGGGTGACTCATCTAATAGTCTCTGGTTTGAGCTTTTCCTGGGAGACCAGTATTGGATTCCGATGCACCACTGCAGGTTTCCTGTATCCCTTGGACCTTCACATTAACCATGAAACACAGATATTGCATCGGGATCTAATACGAAAGGCACAATGCCCACTTAAGTACAAGAGGAGTGACTCTTCTAATTGTGCTTTGAGCTTCTCCTGGGAGCCAGTATCAGATTCCAATGCACCACTGCTTGTTTTCTGTTTCCCTTGGACCTTCACATTGACCATGAAACACAGATATTGCATCTGTATTGAATACGAAACGCACAATGCCCACTTAAGTACGAGAGGGGTGACTCATCTAATAGTCTCTGGTTTGAGCTTTTCCTGGGAGACCAGTATTGGATTCCGATGCACCACTGCAGGTTTCCTGTATCCCTTGGACCTTCACATTAACCATGAAACACAGATATTGCATCGGGATCTAATACGAAAGGCACAATGCCCACTTAAGTACAAGAGGAGTGACTCTTCTAATTGTGCTTTTAGCTTCTCCTGGGAGACCAGTATCAGATTCCGATGCACCACTGCTTGTTTTCTGTTTCCCTTGGACCTTCACATTGACCATGAAACACAGATATTGCATCGGTATAGAATACGAAACGCACAATGCCCACTTAAGTACGAGAGGGGTGACTCGTCTAATAGTCTCTGGTTTGAGCTTTTCCTGGGAGACCAGTATTGGATTCCGATGCACCACTGCAGGTTTCCTGTATCCCTTGGACCTTCACATTAACCATGAAACACAGATATTGCATCGGGATCTAATACGAAAGGCACAATGCCCACTTAAGTACAAGAGGAGTGACTCTTCTAATTGTGCTTTGAGCTTCTCCTGGGAGCCAGTATCAGATTCCAATGCACCACTGCTTGTTTTCTGTTTCCCTTGGACCTTCAAATTGACCATGAAACACAGATATTGCATCGGTATTGAATACGAAACGCACAATGCCCACTTAAGTACGAGAGGGGTGACTCATCTAATAGTCTCTGGTTTGAGCTTTTCCTGGGAGACCAGTATTGGATTCCGATGCACCACTGCAGGTTTCCTGTATCCCTTGGACCTTCACCTTAACCATGAAACACAGATATTGCATCGGGATCTAATACGAAAGGCACAATGCCCACTTAAGTACAAGAGGAGTGACTCTTCTAATAGTCTGTGCTTTGAGCTTCTCCTGGGAGACCAGTATCAGATTCCGATGCACCACTGCCTGTTTTCTGTTTCCCTTGGACCTTCACATTGACCATGAAACACAGATATTGCATTGGTATAGAATACGAAACGCACAATGCCCACTTAAGTACGAGAGGGGTGACTCGTCTAATAGTCTCTGGTTTGAGCTTTTCCTGGGAGACCAGTATTGGATTCCGATGCACCACTGCAGGTTTCCTGTATCCCTTGGACCTTCACATTAACCATGAAACACAGATATTGCATCGGGATCTAATACGAAAGGCACAATGCCCACTTAAGTACAAGAGGAGTGACTCTTCTAATAGTCTGTGCTTTGAGCTTCTCCTGGGAGACCAGTATCAGATTCCGATGCACAACTGCTTGTTTTCTGTTTCCCTTGGACCTTCACATTGACCATGAAACACAGATATTGCATCAGTATTGAATACGAAATGCACAATGCCCAATTAAGTACGAGAGGGGTGACTCATCTAATAGTCTCTGGTTTGAGCTTTTCCTGGGAGACCAGTATTGGATTCCGATGCACCACTGCAGGTTTCCTGTATCCCTTGGACCTTCACATTAACCATGAAACACAGATATTGCATCGGGATCTAATACGAAAGGCACAATGCCCACTTAAGTACAAGAGGAGTGACTCTTCTAATACTCTGTGCTCTGAGCTTCTCCTGGGAGACCAGTATCAGATTCCGATGCACCACTGCTTGTTTTCTGTTTCCCTTGGACCTTCACATTGACCATGAAACACAGATACTGCGTCGGTATTGAATACGAAACGCACAATGCCCATTTAAGTACGAGAGGGGTGACTCATCTAATAGTCTCTGGTTTGAGCTTTTCCTGGGAGACCAGTATTGGATTCCGATGCACCACTGCAGGTTTCCTGTATCCCTTGGACCTTCACATTAACCATGAAACACAGATATTGCATCGGGATCTAATACGAAAGGCACAATGCCCACTTAAGTACAAGAGGAGTGACTCTTCTAATAGTCTGTGCTTTGAGTTTCTCCTGGGAGACCAGTATCAGATTCCGATGCACCACTGCTTGTTTTCTGTTTCCCTTGGACCTTCACACTGACCATGAAACACAGATATTGCATCGGTATTGAATACGAAACGCACAATGCCCACTTAAGTACGAGAGGGGTGACTCATCTAATAGTCTCTGGTTTGAGCTTTTCCTGGGAGACCAGTATTGGATTCCGATGCACCACTGCAGGTTCCCTGTATCCCTTGGACCTTCACATTAACCATGAGACACAGATATTGCATCGGGATCTAATACGAAAGGCACAATGCCCACTTAAGTACAAGAGGAGTGACTCTTCTAATAGTCTGTGCTTTGTGTTTCTCCTGGGAGACCAGTATCAGATTCCGATGCACCACTGCTTGTTTTCTGTTTCCCTTGGACCTTCACATTGACCATGAAACACAGATATTGCATCGGGATCTAATACGAAACGCACAATGCCCACTTAAGTACGAGAGGGGTGACTCGTCTAATAGTCTCTGGTTTGAGCTTTTCCTGGGAGACCAGTATTGGATTCCGATGCACCACTGCAGGTTTCCTGTATCCCTTGGACCTTCACATTAACCATGAAACACAGATATTGCATCGGGATCTAATACGAAAGGCACAATGCCCACTTAAGTACAAGAGGAGTGACTCTTCTAATAGTCTGTGCTTTGAGCTTCTCCTGGGAGACCAGTATCAGATTCCGATGCACCACTGCTTGTTATCTGTTTCCCTTGGACCTTCACATTGACCATGAAACACAGATATTGCATCGGTATTGAATTCGAAACGCACAATGCCCACTTAAGTACGAGAGGGGTGACTCATCTAATAGTCTCTGGTTTGAGCTTTTCCTGGGAGACCAGTATTGGATTCCGATGCACCACTGCAGGTTTCCTGTATCCCTTGGACCTTCACATTAACCATGAAACACAGATATTGCATCGGGATCTAATACGAAAGGCACAATGCCCACTTAAGTACAAGAGGAGTGACTCTTCTAATAGTCTGTGCTTTGAGCTTCTCCTGGGAGACCAGTATCAGATTCCGATGCACCACTGCTTGTTTTCTGTTTCCCTTGGACCTTCACATTGACCATGAAACACAGATATTGCATCGGTATTGAATACGAAATGCACAATGCCCACTTAAGTACGAGAGGGGTGACTCATCTAATAGTCTCTGGTTTGAGCTTTTCCTGGGAGACCAGTATTGGATTCCGATGCACCACTGCAGGTTTCCTGTATCCCTTGGACCTTCACATTAACCATGAAACACAGATATTGCATCGGGATCTAATACGAAAGGCACAATGCCCACTTAAGTACAAGAGGAGTGACTCTTCTAATACTCTGTGCTCTGAGCTTCTCCTGGGAGACCAGTATCAGATTCCGATGCACCACTGCTTGTTTTCTGTTTCCCTTGGACCTTCACATTGACCATGAAACACAGATACTGCATCGGTATTGAATACGAAACGCACAATGCCCATTTAAGTACGAGAGGGGTGACTCATCTAATAGTCTCTGGTTTGAGCTTTTCCTGGGAGACCAGTATTGGATTCCGATGCACCACTGCAGGTTTCCTGTATCCCTTGGACCTTCACATTAACCATGAAACACAGATATTGCATCGGGATCTAATACGAAAGGCACAATGCCCACTTAAGTACAAGAGGAGCGACTCTTCTAATAGTCTGTGCTTTGAGTTTCTCCTGGGAGACCAGTATCAGATTCCGATGCACCACTGCTTGTTTTCTGTTTCCCTTGGACCTTCACATTGACCATGAAACACAGATATTGCATCGGTATTGAATACGAAACGCACAATGCCCACTTAAGTACGAGAGGGGTGACTCATCTAATAGTCTCTGGTTTGAGCTTTTCCTGGGAGACCAGTATTGGATTCCGATGCACCACTGCAGGTTCCCTGTATCCCTTGGACCTTCACATTAACCATGAGACACAGATATTGCAACGGGATCTAATACGAAAGGCACAATGCCCACTTAGGTACAAGAGGAGTGACTCTTCTAATTGTGCTTTGAGCTTCTCCTGGGAGCCAGTATCAGATTCCGATGCACCACTGCTTGTTTTCTGTTTCCCTTGGACCTTCACATTGACCATGAAACACAGATATTGCATCGGTATTGAATACGAAACGCACAATGCCCACTTAAGTACGAGAGGGGTGACTCATCTAATAGTCTCTGGTTTGAGCTTTTCCTGGGAGACCAGTATTGGATTCCAATGCACCACTGCAGGTTTCCTGTATCCCTTGGACCTTCACATTAACCATGAAACACAGATATTGCATCGGGATCTAATACGAAAGGCACAATGCCCACTTAAGTACAAGAGGAGTGACTCTTCTAATAGTCTGTGCTCTGAGCTTCTCCTGGGAGACCAGTATCAGATTCCGATGCACCACTGCTTGTTTTCTGTTTCCCTTGGACCTTCACATTGACCATGAAACACAGATACTGCATCGGTATTGAATACGAAACGCACAATGCCCATTTAAGTACGAGAGGTGTGACTCATCTAATAGTCTCTGGTTTGAGCTTTTCCTGGGAGACCAGTATTGGATTCCGATGCACCACTGCAGGTTTCCTGTATCCCTTGGACCTTCACATTAACCATGAAACACAGATATTGCATCGGGATCTAATACGAAAGGCACAATGCCCACTTAAGTACAAGAGGAGTGACTCTTCTAATTGTGCTTTGAGCTTCTCCTGGGAGACCAGTATCAGATTCCGATGCACCACTGCTTGTTTTCTGTTTCCCTTGGACCTTCACATTGACCATGAAACACAGATATTGCATCGGTATTGAATACGAAACGCACAATGCCCACTTAAGTACGAGAGGGGTGACTCATCTAATAGTCTCTGGTTTGAGCTTTTCCTGGGAGACCAGTATTGGATTCCGATGCACCACTGCAGGTTTCCTGTATCCCTTGGACCTTCACATTAACCATGAAACACAGATATTGCATCGGGATCTAATACGAAAGGCACAATGCCCACTTAAGTACAAGAGGAGTGACTCTTCTAATAGTCTGTGCTTTGAGCTTCTCCTGGGAGACCAGTATCAGATTCCGATGCACCACTGCTTGTTTTCTGTTTCCCTTGGACCTTCACATTGACCATGAAACACAGATATTGCATCGGTATAGAATACGAAACGCACAATGCCCACTTAAGTACGAGAGGGGTGACTCGTCTAATAGTCTCTGGTTTGAGCTTTTCCTGGGAGACCAGTATTGGATTCCGATGCACCACTGCAGGTTTCCTGTATCCCTTGGACCTTCACATTAACCATGAAACACAGATATTGCATCGGGATCTAATACGAAAGGCACAATGCCCACTTAAGTACAAGAGGAGTGACTCTTCTAATTGTGCTTTGAGCTTCTCCTGGGAGCCAGTATCAGATTCCAATGCACCACTGCTTGTTTTCTGTTTCCCTTGGACCTTCAAATTGACCATGAAACACAGATATTGCATCGGTATTGAATACGAAACGCACAATGCCCACTTAAGTACGAGAGGGGTGACTCATCTAATAGTCTCTGGTTTGAGCTTTTCCTGGGAGACCAGTATTGGATTTCGATGCACCACTGCAGGTTTCCTGTATCCCTTGGACCTTCACATTAACCATGAAACACAGATATTGCATCGGGATCTAATACGAAAGGCACAATGCCCACTTAAGTACAAGAGGAGTGACTCTTCTAATAGTCTGTGCTTTGAGCTTCTCCTGGGAGACCAGTATCAGATTCCGATGCACCACTGCTTGTTTTCTGTTTCCCTTGGACCTTCACATTGACCATGAAACACAGATATTGCATCGGTATAGAATACGAAACGCACAATGCCCACTTAAGTACGAGAGGGGTGACTCGTCTAATAGTCTCTGGTTTGAGCTTTTCCTGGGAGACCAGTATTGGATTCCGATGCACCACTGCAGGTTTCCTGTATCCCTTGGACCTTCACATTAACCATGAAACACAGATATTGCATCGGGATCTAATACGAAAGGCACAATGCCCACTTAAGTACAAGAGGAGTGACTCTTCTAATAGTCTGTGCTTTGAGCTTCTCCTGGGAGACCAGTATCAGATTCCGATGCACCACTGCTTGTTTTCTGTTTCCCTTGGACCTTCACATTGACCATGAAACACAGATATTGCATCGGTATTGAATACGAAATGCACAATGCCCAATTAAGTACGAGAGGGGTGACTCATCTAATAGTCTCTGGTTTGAGCTTTTCCTGGGAGACCAGTATTGGATTCCGATGCACCACTGCAGGTTTCCTGTATCCCTTGGACCTTCACATTAACCATGAAACACAGATATTGCATCGGGATCTAATACGAAAGGCACAATGCCCACTTAAGTACAAGAGGAGTGACTCTTCTAATACTCTGTGCTCTGAGCTTCTCCTGGGAGACCAGTATCAGATTCCGATGCACCACTGCTTGTTTTCTGTTTCCCTTGGACCTTCACATTGACCATGAAACACAGATACTGCGTCGGTATTGAATACGAAACGCACAATGCCCATTTAAGTACGAGAGGGGTGACTCATCTAATAGTCTCTGGTTTGAGCTTTTCCTGGAAGACCAGTATTGGATTCCGATGCACCACTGCAGGTTTCCTGTATCCCTTGGACCTTCACATTAACCATGAAACACAGATATTGCATCGGGATCTAATACGAAAGGCACAATGCCCACTTAAGTACAAGAGGAGTGACTCTTCTAATAGTCTGTGCTTTGAGTTTCTCCTGGGAGACCAGTATCAGATTCCGATGCACCACTGCTTGTTTTCTGTTTCCCTTGGACCTTCACATTGACCATGAAACACAGATATTGCATCGGTATTGAATACGAAACGCACAATGCCCACTTAAGTACGAGAGGGGTGACTCATCTAATAGTCTCTGGTTTGAGCTTTTCCTGGGAGACCAGTATTGGATTCCGATGCACCACTGCAGGTTCCCTGTATCCCTTGGACCTTCACATTAACCATGAGACACAGATATTGCATCGGGATCTAATACGAAAGGCACAATGCCCACTTAAGTACAAGAGGAGTGACTCTTCTAATAGTCTGTGCTTTGAGTTTCTCCTGGGAGACCAGTATCAGATTCCGATGCACCACTGCTTGTTTTCTGTTTCCCTTGGACCTTCACATTGACCATGAAACACAGATATTGCATCGGGATCTAATACGAAACGCACAATGCCCACTTAAGTACGAGAGGGGTGACTCGTCTAATAGTCTCTGGTTTGAGCTTTTCCTGGGAGACCAGTATTGGATTCCGATGCACCACTGCAGGTTTCCTGTATCCCTTGGACCTTCACATTAACCATGAAACACAGATATTGCATCGGGATCTAATACGAAAGGCACAATGCCCACTTAAGTACAAGAGGAGTGACTCTTCTAATACTCTGTGCTCTGAGCTTCTCCTGGGAGACCAGTATCAGATTCCGATGCACCACTGCTTGTTTTCTGTTTCCCTTGGACCTTCACATTGACCATGAAACACAGATACTGCATCGGTATTGAATACGAAACGCACAATGCCCATTTAAGTACGAGAGGGGTGACTCATCTAATAGTCTCTGGTTTGAGCTTTTCCTGGGAGACCAGTATTGGATTCCGATGCACCACTGCAGGTTTCCTGTATCCCTTGGACCTTCACATTAACCATGAAACACAGATATTGCATCGGGATCTAATACGAAAGGCACAATGCCCACTTAAGTACAAGAGGAGCGACTCTTCTAATAGTCTGTGCTTTGAGTTTCTCCTGGGAGACCAGTATCAGATTCCGATGCACCACTGCTTGTTTTCTGTTTCCCTTGGACCTTCACATTGACCATGAAACACAGATATTGCATCGGTATTGAATACGAAACGCACAATGCCCACTTAAGTACGAGAGGGGTGACTCATCTAATAGTCTCTGGTTTGAGCTTTTCCTGGGAGACCAGTATTGGATTCCGATGCACCACTGCAGGTTCCCTGTATCCCTTGGACCTTCACATTAACCATGAGACACAGATATTGCAACGGGATCTAATACGAAAGGCACAATGCCCACTTAGGTACAAGAGGAGTGACTCTTCTAATTGTGCTTTGAGCTTCTCCTGGGAGCCAGTATCAGATTCCGGTGCACCACTGCTTGTTTTCTGTTTCCCTTGGACCTTCACATTGACCATGAAACACAGATATTGCATCGGTATTGAATACGAAACGCACAATGCCCACTTAAGTACGAGAGGGGTGACTCATCTAATAGTCTCTGGTTTGAGCTTTTCCTGGGAGACCAGTATTGGATTCCAATGCACCACTGCAGGTTTCCTGTATCCCTTGGACCTTCACATTAACCATGAAACACAGATATTGCATCGGGATCTAATACGAAAGGCACAATGCCCACTTAAGTACAAGAGGAGTGACTCTTCTAATAGTCTGTGCTCTGAGCTTCTCCTGGGAGACCAGTATCAGATTCCGATGCACCACTGCTTGTTTTCTGTTTCCCTTGGACCTTCACATTGACCATGAAACCCAGATACTGCATCGGTATTGAATACGAAACGCACAATGCCCATTTAAGTACGAGAGGGGTGACTCATCTAATAGTCTCTGGTTTGAGCTTTTCCTGGGAGACCAGTATTGGATTCCGATGCACCACTGCAGGTTTCCTGTATCCCTTGGACCTTCACATTAACCATGAAACACAGATATTGCATCGGGATCTAATACGAAAGGCACAATGCCCACTTAAGTACAAGAGGAGTGACTCTTCTAATTGTGCTTTGAGCTTCTCCTGGGAGACCAGTATCAGATTCCGATGCACCACTGCTTGTTTTCTGTTTCCCTTGGACCTTCACATTGACCATGAAACACAGATATTGCATCGGTATTGAATACGAAACGCACAATGCCCACTTAAGTACGAGAGGGGTGACTCATCTAATAGTCTCTGGTTTGAGCTTTTCCTGGAAGACCAGTATTGGATTCCGATGCACCACTGCAGGTTTCCTGTATCCCTTGGACCTTCACATCAACCATGAAACACAGATATTGCATCGGGATCTAATACGAAAGGCACAATGCCCACTTAAGTACAAGAGGAGTGACTCTTCTAATTGTGCTTTGAGCTTCTCCTGGGAGACCAGTATCAGATTCCGATGCACCACTGCTTGTTTTCTGTTTCCCTTGGACCTTCACATTGACCATGAAACACAGATATTGCATCGGTATTGAATACGAAACGCACAATGCCCACTTAAGTACGAGAGGGGTGACTCATCTAATAGTCTCTGGTTTGAGCTTTTCCTGGAAGACCAGTATTGGATTCCGATGCACCACTGCAGGTTTCCTGTATCCCTTGGACCTTCACATAAACCATGAAACACAGATATTGCATCGGGATCTAATACGAAAGGCACAATGCCCACTTAAGTACAAGAGGAGTGACTCTTCTAATTGTGCTTTGAGCTTCTCCTGGGAAACCAGTATCAGATTCCGATGCACCACTGCTTGTTTTCTGTTTTCCTTGGACCTTCACATTGACCATGAAACACAGATATTGCATCGGTATTGAATACGAAACGCACAATGCCCACTTAAGTACGAGAGGGGTGACTCATCTAATAGTCTCTGGTTTGAGCTTTTCCTGGGAGACCAGTATTGGATTCCGATGCACCACTGCAGGTTTCCTGTATCCCTTGGACCTTCACATTAACCATGAAACACAGATATTGCATCGGGATCTAATACGAAAGGCACAATGCCCACTTAAGTACAAGAGGAGTGACTCTTCTAATTGTGCTTTGAGCTTCTCCAGGGAGACCAGTATCAGATTCCGATGCACCACTGCTTGTTTTCTGTTTCCCTTGGACCTTCACATTGACCATGAAACACAGATATTGCATCGGTATTAAATACGAAACGCACAATGCCCACTTAAGTACGAGAGGGGTGACTCATCTAATAGTCTCTGGTTTGAGCTTTTCCTGGGAGACCAGTATTGGATTCTGATGCACCACTTCCGGTTTCCTGTATCCCTTGGACCTTCACATTAACCATGAAACACAGATATTGCATCGGGATCTAATACGAAACGCACAATGCCCACTTAAGTAGAAGAGGAGTGACTCTTCTAATTGTGCTTTGAGCTTCTCCTGGGAGACCAGTATCAGATTCCGATGCACCACTGCTTGTTTTCTGTTTCCCTTGGACCTTCACATTGACCATGAAACACAGATATTGCATCGGTATTGAATACGAAACGCACAATGCCCACTTAAGTACGAGAGTGGTGACTCATCTAATAGTCTCTGGTTTGAGCTTTTCCTGGGAGACCAGTATTGGATTCCGATGCACCACTGCAGGTTTCCTGTATCCCTTGGACCTTCACATTAACCATGAAACACAGATATTGCATCGGGATCTAATACGAAAGGCACAATGCCCACTTAAGTACAAGAGGAGTGACTCTTCTAATAGTCTGTGCTTTGAGCTTCTCCTGGGAGACCAGTATCAGATTCCGATGCACCACTGCTTGTTTTCTGTTTCCCTTGGACCTTCACATTGACCATGAAACACAGATATTGCATCGGTATTGAATACGAAACGCACAATGCCCACTTAAGTACGAGAGGGGTGACTCATCTAATAGTCTCTGGTTTGAGCTTTTCCTGGGAGACCAGTATTGGATTCCGATGCACCACTGCAGGTTTCCTGTATCCCTTGGACCTTCACATTAACCATGAAACACAGATATTGCATCGGGATCTAATACGAAAGGCACAATGCCCACTTAAGTACAAGAGGAATGACTCTTCTAATAGTCTGTGCTTTGAGCTTCTCCTGGGAGACCAGTATCAGATTCCGATGCACCACTGCTTGTTTTCTGTTTCCCTTGGACCTTCACATTGACCATGAAACACAGATATTGCATCGGTATTGAATACGAAATGCACAATGCCCACTTAAGTACGAGAGGGGTGACTCATCTAATAGTCTCTGGTTTGAGCTTTTCCTGGGAGACCAGTATTGGATTCCGATGCACCACTGCAGGTTTCCTGTATCCCTTGGACCTTCACATTAACCATGAAACACAGATATTGCATCAGGATCTAATACGAAAGGCACAATGCCCACTTAAGTACAAGAGGAGTGACTCTTCTAATAGTCTGTGCTCTGAGCTTCTCCTGGGAGACCAGTATCAGATTCCGATGCACCACTGCTTCTTTTCTGTTTCCCTTGGACCTTCACATTGACCATGAAACACAGATACTGCATCGGTATTGAATACGAAACGCACAATGCCCATTTAAGTACGAGAGGGGTGACTCATCTAATAGTCTCTGGTTTGAGCTTTTCCTGGGAGACCAGTATTGGATTCCGATGCACCACTGCAGGTTTCCTGTATCCCTTGGACCTTCACATTAACCATGAAACACAGATATTGCATCGGGATCTAATACGAAAGGCACAATGCCCACTTAAGTACAAGAGGAGTGACTCTTCTAATTGTGCTTTGAGCTTCTCCTGGGAGACCAGTATCAGATTCCGATGCACCACTGCTTGTTTTCTGTTTCCCTTGGACCTTCACATTGACCATGAAACACAGATATTGCATCGGTATTGAATACGAAACGCACAATGCCCACTTAAGTACGAGAGGTGTGACTCATCTAATAGTCTCTGGTTTGAGCTTTTCCTGGAAGACCAGTATTGGATTCCGATGCACCACTGCAGGTTTCCTGTATCCCTTGGACCTTCACATAAACCATGAAACACAGATATTGCATCGGGATCTAATACGAAAGGCACAATGCCCACTTAAGTACAAGAGGAGTGACTCTTCTAATTGTGCTTTGAGCTTCTCCTGGGAGACCAGTATCAGATTCCGATGCACCACTGCTTGTTTTCTGTTTCCCTTGGACCTTCACATTGACCATGAAACACAGATATTGCATCGGTATTGAATACGAAACGCACAATGCCCACTTAAGTACGAGAGGGGTGACTCATCTAATAGTCTCTGGTTTGAGCTTTTCCTGGAAGACCAGTATTGGATTCCGATGCACCACTGCAGGTTTCCTGTATCCCTTGGACCTTCACATAAACCATGAAACACAGATATTGCATCGGGATCTAATACGAAAGGCACAATGCCCACTTAAGTACAAGAGGAGTGACTCTTCTAATTGTGCTTTGAGCTTCTCCTGGGAGACCAGTATCAGATTCCGATGCACCACTGCTTGTTTTCTGTTTTCCTTGGACCTTCACATTGACCATGAAACACAGATATTGCATCGGTATTGAATACGAAACGCACAATGCCCACTTAAGTACGAGAGGGGTGACTCATCTAATAGTCTCTGGTTTGAGCTTTTCCTGGGAGACCAGTATTGGATTCCGATGCACCACTGCAGGTTTCCTGTATCCCTTGGACCTTCACATTAACCATGAAACACAGATATTGCATCGGGATCTAATACGAAAGGCACAATGCCCACTTAAGTACAAGAGGAGTGACTCTTCTAATTGTGCTTTGAGCTTCTCCAGGGAGACCAGTATCAGATTCCGATGCACCACTGCTTGTTTTCTGTTTCCCTTGGACCTTCACATTGACCATGAAACACAGATATTGCATCGGTATTAAATACGAAACGCACAATGCCCACTTAAGTACGAGAGGGGTGACTCATCTAATAGTCTCTGGTTTGAGCTTTTCCTGGGAGACCAGTATTGGATTCTGATGCACCACTTCAGGTTTCCTGTATCCCTTGGACATTCACATTAACCATGAAACACAGATATTGCATCGGGATCTAATACGAAACGCACAATGCCCACTTAAGTAGAAGAGGAGTGACTCTTCTAATTGTGCTTTGAGCTTCTCCTGGGAGACCAGTATCAGATTCCGATGCACCACTGCTTGTTTTCTGTTTCCCTTGGACCTTCACATTGACCATGAAACACAGATATTGCATCGGTATTGAATACGAAACGCACAATGCCCACTTAAGTACGAGAGTGGTGACTCATCTAATAGTCTCTGGTTTGAGCTTTTCCTGGGAGACCAGTATTGGATTCCGATGCACCTCTGCAGGTTTCCTGTATCCCTTGGACCTTCACATTAACCATGAAACACAGATATTGCATCGGGATCTAATACGAAAGGCACAATGCCCACTTAAGTACAAGAGGAGTGACTCTTCTAATAGTCTGTGCTTTGAGCTTCTCCTGGGAGACCAGTATCAGATTCCGATGCACCACTGCTTGTTTTCTGTTTCCCTTGGACCTTCACATTGACCATGAAACACAGATATTGCATCGGTATTGAATACGAAACGCACAATGCCCACTTAAGTACGAGAGGGGTGACTCATCTAATAGTCTCTGGTTTGAGCTTTTCCTGGGAGACCAGTATTGGATTCCGATGCACCACTGCAGGTTTCCTGTATCCCTTGGACCTTCACATTAACCATGAAACACAGATATTGCATCGGGATCTAATACGAAAGGCACAATGCCCACTTAAGTACAAGAGGAATGACTCTTCTAATAGTCTGTGCTTTGAGCTTCTCCTGGGAGACCAGTATCAGATTCCGATGCACCACTGCTTGTTTTCTGTTTCCCTTGGACCTTCACATTGACCATGAAACACAGATATTGCATCGGTATTGAATACGAAATGCACAATGCCCACTTAAGTACGAGAGGGGTGACTCATCTAATAGTCTCTGGTTTGAGCTTTTCCTGGGAGACCAGTATTGGATTCCGATGCACCACTGCAGGTTTCCTGTATCCCTTGGACCTTCACATTAACCATGAAACACAGATATTGCATCGGGATCTAATACGAAAGGCACAATGCCCACTTAAGTACAAGAGGAGTGACTCTTCTAATAGTCTGTGCTCTGAGCTTCTCCTGGGAGACCAGTATCAGATTCCGATGCACCACTGCTTCTTTTCTGTTTCCCTTGGACCTTCACATTGACCATGAAACACAGATACTGCATCGGTATTGAATACGAAACGCACAATGCCCATTTAAGTACGAGAGGGGTGACTCATCTAATAGTCTCTGGTTTGAGCTTTTCCTGGGAGACCAGTATTGGATTCCGATGCACCACTGCAGGTTTCCTGTATCCCTTGGACCTTCACATTAACCATGAAACACAGATATTGCATCGGGATCTAATACGAAATGCGCAATGCCCACTTAAGTACAAGAGGAGTGACTCTTCTAATAGTCTGTGCTCTGAGCTTCTCCTGGGAGACCAGTATCAGATTCCGATGCACCACTGCTTCTTTTCTGTTTCCCTTGGACCTTCACATTGACCATGAAACACAGATACTGCATCGGTATTGAATACGAAACGCACAATGCCCATTTAAGTACGAGAGGGGTGACTCATCTAATAGTCTCTGGTTTGAGCTTTTCCTGGGAGACCAGTATTGGATTCCGATGCACCACTGCAGGTTTCCTGTATCCCTTGGACCTTCACATTAACCATGAAACACAGATATTGCAACGGGATCTAATACGAAAGGCACAATGCCCACTTAGGTACAAGAGGAGTGACTCTTCTAATTGTGCTTTGAGCTTCTCCTGGGAGCCAGTATCAGATTCCGATGCACCACTGCTTGTTTTCTGTTTCCCTTGGACCTTCACATTGACCATGAAACACAGATATTGCATCGGTATTGAATACGAAACGCACAATGCCCACTTAAGTACGAGAGGGGTGACTCATCTAATAGTCTCTGGTTTGAGCTTTTCCTGGGAGACCAGTATTGGATTCCAATGCACCACTGCAGGTTTCCTGTATCCCTTGGACCTTCACATTAACCATGAAACACAGATATTGCATCGGGATCTAATACGAAAGGCACAATGCTCACTTAAGTACAAGAGGAGTGACTCTTCTAATAGTCTGTGCTCTGAGCTTCTCCTGGGAGACCAGTATCAGATTCCGATGCACCACTGCTTGTTTTCTGTTTCCCTTGGACCTTCACATTGACCATGAAACACAGATATTGCATCGGGATCTAATACGAAAGGCACAATGCCCACTTAAGTACAAGAGGAGTGACTCTTCTAATTGTGCTTTGAGCTTCTCCTGGGAGACCAGTATCAGATTCCGATGCACCACTGCTTGTTTTCTGTTTCCCTTGGACCTTCACATTGACCATGAAACACAGATATTGCATCGGTATTGAATACGAAACGCACAATGCCCACTTAAGTACGAGAGGGGTGACTCATCTAATAGTCTCTGGTTTGAGCTTTTCCTGGAAGACCAGTATTGGATTCCGATGCACCACTGCAGGTTTCCTGTATCCCTTGGACCTTCACATAAACCATGAAACACAGATATTGCATCGGGATCTAATACGAAAGGCACAATGCCCACTTAAGTACAAGAGGAGTGACTCTTCTAATTGTGCTTTGAGCTTCTCCTGGGAGACCAGTATCAGATTCCGATGCACCACTGCTTGTTTTCTGTTTTCCTTGGACCTTCACATTGACCATGAAACACAGATATTGCATCGGTGTTGAATACGAAACGCACAATGCCCACTTAAGTACGAGAGGGGTGACTCATCTAATAGTCTCTGGTTTGAGCTTTTCCTGGGAGACCAGTATTGGATTCCAATGCACCACTGCAGGTTTCCTGTATCCCTTGGACCTTCACATTAACCATGAAACACAGATATTGTATCGGGATCTAATACGAAAGGCACAATGCTCACTTAAGTACAAGAGGAGTGACTCTTCTAATAGTCTGTGCTCTGAGCTTCTCCTGGGAGACCAGTATCAGATTCCGATGCACCACTGCTTGTTTTCTGTTTCCCTTGGACCTTCACATTGACCATGAAACACAGATATTGCATCGGGATCTAATACGAAAGGCACAATGCCCACTTAAGTACAAGAGGAGTGACTCTTCTAATTGTGCTTTGAGCTTCTCCTGGGAGACCAGTATCAGATTCCGATGCACCACTGCTTGTTTTCTGTTTCCCTTGGACCTTCACATTGACCATGAAACACAGATATTGCATCGGTATTGAATACGAAACGCACAATGCCCACTTAAGTACGAGAGGGGTGACTCATCTAATAGTCTCTGGTTTGAGCTTTTCCTGGGAGACCAGTATTGGATTCCGATGCACCACTGCAGGTTTCCTGTATCCCTTGGACCTTCACATTAACCATGAAACACAGATATTGCATCGGGATCTAATACGAAAGGCACAATGCCCACTTAAGTACAAGAGGAGTGACTCTTCTAATTGTGCTTTGAGCTTCTCCTGGGAGACCAGTATCAGATTCCGATGCACCACTGCTTGTTTTCTGTTTCCCTTGGACCTTCACATTGACCATGAAACACAGATATTGCATCGGTATTGAATACGAAACGCACAATGCCCACTTAAGTACGAGAGGGGTGACTCATCTAATAGTCTCTGGTTTGAGCTTTTCCTGGGAGACCAGTATTGGATTCCAATGCACCACTGCAGGTTTCCTGTATCCCTTGGACCTTCACATTAACCATGAAACACAGATATTGTATCGGGATCTAATACGAAAGGCACAATGCTCACTTAAGTACAAGAGGAGTGACTCTTCTAATAGTCTGTGCTCTGAGCTTCTCCTGGGAGACCAGTATCAGATTCCGATGCACCACTGCTTGTTTTCTGTTTCCCTTGGACCTTCACATTGACCATGAAACACAGATATTGCATCGGGATCTAATACGAAAGGCACAATGCCCACTTAAGTACAAGAGGAGTGACTCTTCTAATTGTGCTTTGAGCTTCTCCTGGGAGACCAGTATCAGATTCCGATGCACCACTGCTTGTTTTCTGTTTCCCTTGGACCTTCACATTGACCATGAAACACAGATATTGCATCGGTATTGAATACGAAACGCACAATGCCCATTTAAGTACGAGAGGGGTGACTCATCTAATAGTCTCTGGTTTGAGCTTTTCCTGGAAGACCAGTATTGGATTCCGATGCACCACTGCAGGTTTCCTGTATCCCTTGGACCTTCACATAAACCATGAAACACAGATATTGTATCGGGATCTAATACGAAAGGCACAATGCCCACTTAGGTACAAGAGGAGTGACTCTTCTAATTGTGCTTTGAGCTTCTCCTGGGAGCCAGTATCAGATTCCGATGCACCACTGCTTGTTTTCTGTTTCCCTTGGACCTTCACATTGACCATGAAACACAGATATTGCATCGGTATTGAATACGAAACGCACAATGCCCACTTAAGTACGAGAGGGGTGACTCATCTAATAGTCTCTGGTTTGAGCTTTTCCTGGGAGACCAGTATTGGATTCCAATGCACCACTGCAGGTTTCCTGTATCCCTTGGACCTTCACATTAACCATGAAACACAGATATTGTATCGGGATCTAATACGAAAGGCACAATGCTCACTTAAGTACAAGAGGAGTGACTCTTCTAATAGTCTGTGCTCTGAGCTTCTCCTGGGAGACCAGTATCAGATTCCGATGCACCACTGCTTGTTTTCTGTTTCCCTTGGACCTTCACATTGACCATGAAACACAGATATTGCATCGGGATCTAATACGAAAGGCACAATGCCCACTTAAGTACAAGAGGAGTGACTCTTCTAATTGTGCTTTGAGCTTCTCCTGGGAGACCAGTATCAGATTCCGATGCACCACTGCTTGTTTTCTGTTTCCCTTGGACCTTCACATTGACCATGAAACACAGATATTGCATCGGTATTGAATACGAAACGCACAATGCCCACTTAAGTACGAGAGGGGTGACTCATCTAATAGTCTCTGGTTTGAGCTTTTCCTGGAAGACCAGTATTGGATTCCGATGCACCACTGCAGGTTTCCTGTATCCCTTGGACCTTCACATAAACCATGAAACACAGATATTGCATCGGGATCTAATACGAAAGGCACAATGCCCACTTAAGTACAAGAGGAGTGACTCTTCTAATTGTGCTTTGAGCTTCTCCTGGGAGACCAGTATCAGATTCCGATGCACCACTGCTTGTTTTCTGTTTTCCTTGGACCTTCACATTGACCATGAAACACAGATATTGCATCGGTGTTGAATACGAAACGCACAATGCCCACTTAAGTACGAGAGGGGTGACTCATCTAATAGTCTCTGGTTTGAGCTTTTCCTGGGAGACCAGTATTGGATTCCGATGCACCACTGCAGGTTTCCTGTATCCCTTGGACCTTCACATTAACCATGAAACACTGATATTGCATCGGGATCTAATACGAAAGGCACAATGCCCACTTAAGTACAAGAGGAGTGACTCTTCTAATTGTGCTTTGAGCTTCTCCTGGGAGACCAGTATCAGATTCCGATGCACCACTGCTTGTTTTCTGTTTCCCTTGGACCTTCACATTGACCATGAAACACAGATATTGCATCGGTATTGAATACGAAACGCACAATGCCCACTTAAGTACGAGAGTGGTGACTCATCTAATAGTCTCTGGTTTGAGCTTTTCCTGGGTGACCAGTATTGGATTCTGATGCACCACTTCAGGTTTCCTGTATCCCTTGGACCTTCACATTAACCATGAAACACAGATATTGCATCGGGATCTAATACGAAAGGCACAATGCCCACTTAAGTAGAAGAGGAGTGACTCTTCTAATTGTGCTTTGAGCTTCTCCTGGGAGACCAGTATCAGATTCCGATGCACCACTGCTTGTTTTCTGTTTCCCTTGGACCTTCACATTGACCATGAAACACAGATATTGCATCGGTATTGAATACGAAACGCACAATGCCCACTTAAGTACGAGAGGGGTGACTCATCTAATAGTCTCTGGTTTGAGCTTTTCCTGGGAGACCAGTATTGGATTCTGATGCACCACTTCAGGTTTCCTGTATCCCTTGGACCTTCACATTAACCATGAAACACAGATATTGCATCGGGATCTAATACGAAAGGCACAATGCCCACTTAAGTACAAGAGGAGTGACTCTTCTAATTGTGCTTTGAGCTTCTCCTGGGAGACCAGTATCAGATTCCGATGCACCACTGCTTGTTTTCTGTTTCCCTTGGACCTTCACATTGACCATGAAACACAGATATTGCATCGGTATTGAATACGAAACGCACAATGCCCACTTAAGTACGAGAAGGGTGACTCATCTAATAGTCTCTGGTTTGAGCTTTTCCTGGGAGACCAGTATTGGATTCCGATGCACCACTGCAGGTTCCCTGTATCCCTTGGACCTTCACATTAACCATGAAACACAGATATTGCAACGGGATCTAATACGAAAGGCACAATGCCCACTTAGGTACAAGAGGAGTGACTCTTCTAATTGTGCTTTGAGCTTCTCCTGGGAGCCAGTATCAGATTCCGATGCACCACTGCTTGTTTTCTGTTTCCCTTGGACCTTCACATTGACCATGAAACACAGATATTGCATCGGTATTGAATACGAAACGCACAATGCCCACTTAAGTACGAGAGGGGTGACTCATCTAATAGTCTCTGGTTTGAGCTTTTCCTGGGAGACCAGTATTGGATTCCGATGCACCACTGCAGGTTTCCTGTATCCCTTGGACCTTCACATTAACCATGAAACACAGATATTGCATCGGGATCTAATACGAAAGGCAAAATGCCCACTTAAGTACAAGAGGAGTGACTCTTCTAATTGTGCTTTGAGCTTCTCCTGGGAGCCAGTATCAGATTCCGATGCACCACTGCTTGTTTTCTGTTTCCCTTGGACCTTCACATTGACCATGAAACACAGATATTGCATCGGTATTGAATACGAAACGCACAATGCCCACTTAAGTACGAGAGGGGTGACTCATCTAATAGTCTCTGGTTTGAGCTTTTCCTGGGAGACCAGTATTGGATTCCAATGCACCACTGCAGGTTTCCTGTATCCCTTGGACCTTCACATTAACCATGAAACACAGATATTGCATCGGGATCTAATACGAAAGGCACAATGCCCACTTAAGTACAAGAGGAGTGACTCTTCTAATAGTCTGTGCTTTGAGCTTCTCCTGGGAGACCAGTATCAGATTCCGATGCACCACTGCTTGTTTTCTGTTTCCCTTGGACCTTCACATTGACCATGAAACACAGATATTGCATCGGTATTGAATACGAAACGCACAATGCCCACTTAAGTACGAGAGGGGTGACTCATCTAATAGTCTCTGGTTTGAGCTTTTCCTGGGAGACCAGTATTGGATTCCGATGCACCACTGCAGGTTTCCTGTATCCCTTGGACCTTCACATTAACCATGAAACACAGATATTGCATCGGGATCTAATACGAAAGGCAAAATGCCCACTTAAGTACAAGAGGAGTGACTCTTCTAATTGTGCTTTGAGCTTCTCCTGGGAGCCAGTATCAGATTCCGATGCACCACTGCTTGTTTTCTGTTTCCCTTGGACCTTCACATTGACCATGAAACACAGATATTGCATCGGTATTGAATACGAAACGCACAATGCCCACTTAAGTACGAGAGGGGTGACTCATCTAATAGTCTCTGGTTTGAGCTTTTCCTGGGAGACCAGTATTGGATTCCAATGCACCACTGCAGGTTTCCTGTATCCCTTGGACCTTCACATTAACCATGAAACACAGATATTGCATCGGGATCTAATACGAAACGCACAATGCCCACTTAAGTACGAGAGGGGTGACTCATCTAATAGTCTCTGGTTTGAGCTTTTCCTGGGAGACCAGTATTGGATTCCGATGCACCACTGCAGGTTTCCTGTATCCCTTGCACCTTCACATTAACCATGAAACACAGATATTGCATCGGGATCTAATACGAAAGGCACAATGCCCACTTAAGTACAAGAGGAGTGACTCTTCTAATAGTCTGTGCTTTGAGCTCCTCCTGGGAGACCAGTATCAGATTCCGATGCACCACTGCTTGTTTTCTGTTTCCCTTGGACCTTCACATTGACCATGAAACACAGATATTGCATCGGTATTGAATACGAAACGCACAATGCCCACTTAAGTACGAGAGGGGTGACTCATCTAATAGTCTCTGGTTTGAGCTTTTCCTGGGAGACCAGTATTGGATTCCGATGCACCACTGCAGGTTTCCTGTATCCCTTGGACCTTCACATTAACCATGAAACACAGATATTGCATCGGGATCTAATACGAAAGGCACAATGCTCACTTAAGTACAAGAGGAGTGACTCTTCTAATTGTGCTTTGAGCTTCTCCTGGGAGACCAGTATCAGATTCCGATGCACCACTGCTTGTTTTCTGTTTCCCTTGGACCTTCACATTGACCATGAAACACAGATATTGCATCGGTATTGAATACGAAACGCACAATGCCCACTTAAGTACGAGAGGGGTGACTCATCTAATAGTCTCTGGTTTGAGCTTTTCCTGGGAGACCAGTATTGGATTCCGATGCACCACTGCAGGTTTCCTGTATCCCTTGGACCTTCACATTAACCATGAAACACAGATATTGCATCGGGATCTAATACGAAAGGCACAATGCCCACTTAAGTACAAGAGGATTGACTCTTCTAATTGTGCTTTGAGCTTCTCCTGGGAGACCAGTATCAGATTCCGATGGACCACTGCTTGTTTTCTGTTTCCCTTGGACCTTCACATTGACCATGAAACACAGGTATTGCATCGGTATTGAATACGAAACGCACAATGCCCACTTAAGTACGAGAGGGGTGACTCATCTAATAGTCTCTGGTTTGAGCTTTTCCTGGGAGACCAGTATTGGATTCCGATGCACCACTGCAGGTTTCCTGTATCCCTTGGACCTTCACATTAACCATGAAACACAGATATTGCATCGGGATCTAATACGAAAGGCACAATGCCCACTTAAGTACAAGAGGAGTGACTCTTCTAATTGTGCTTTGAGCTTCTCCTGGGAGCCAGTATCAGATTCCGATGCACCACTGCTTGTTTTCTGTTTCCCTTGGACCTTCACATTGACCATGAAACACAGATATTGCATCGGTATTGAATACGAAACGCACAATGCCCACTTAAGTACGAGAGGGGTGACTCATCTAATAGTCTCTGGTTTGAGCTTTTCCTGGGAGACCAGTATTGGATTCCGATGCACCACTGCTTCTTTTCTGTTTCCCTTGGACCTTCGCATTAACCATGAAACACAGATATTGCATCGGGATCTGATACGAAAGGCACAATGCCCACTTAAGTACAATAGGATTGACTCTTCTAATTGTGCTTTGAGCTTCTCCTGGGAGACCAGTATCAGATTCCGATGCACCACTGCTTGTTTTCTGTTTCCCTTGGACCTTCACATTGACCATGAAACACAGATATTGCATCGGTATTGAATACGAAACGCACAATGCCCACTTAAGTACGAGAGGGGTGACTCATCTAATAGTCTCTGGTTTGAGCTTTTCCTGGGAGACCAGTATTGGATTCCAATGCACCACTGCAGGTTTCCTGTATCCCTTGGACCTTCACATTAACCATGAAACACAGATATTGCATCGGGATCTAATACGAAAGGCACAATACCCACTTAAGTACAAGAGCAGTGACTCTTCTAATAGTCTGTGCTTTGAGCTTCTCCTGGGAGACCAGTATTGGATTCCGATGCACCACTGCTTGTTTTCTGTTTCCCTTGGACCTTCACATTGACCATGAAACACAGATATTGCGTCGGTATTGAATACGAAACGCACAATGCCCACTTAAGTACAAGAGGAGTGACTCTTCTAATTGTGCTTTGAGCTTCTCTTGGGAGACCAGTATCAGATTCCGATGCACCACTGCTTGTTTTCTGTTTCCCTTGGACCTTCACATTGACCATGAAACACAGATATTGCATCGGTATTGAATACGAAACGCACAATGCCGACTTAAGTACGAGAGGGGTGACTCATCTAATAGTCTCTGGTTTGAGCTTTTCCTGGGAGACCAGTATTGGATTCCGATGCACCACTGCAGGTTTCCTGTATCCCTTGGACCTTCACATTAACCATGAAACACAGATATTGCATCGGGATCTAATACGAAAGGCACAATGCCCACTTAAGTACAAGAGGAGTGACTCTTCTAATTGTGCTTTGAGCTTCTCCTGGGAGACCAGTATCAGATTCCGATGCACCACTGCTTGTTTTCTGTTTCCCTTGGACCTTCACATTGACCATGAAACACAGATATTGCATCGGTATTGAATACGAAACGCACAATGCCCACTTAAGTACGAGAGGGGTGACTCATCTAATAGTCTCTGGTTTGAGCTTTTCCTGGGAGACCAGTACTGGATTCCGATGCACCACTGCAGGTATCCTGTATCCCTTGGACCTTCACATTAACCATGAAACACAGATATTGCATCGGGATCTAATACGAAAGGCACAATGCCCACTTAAGTACAAGAGGATTGACTCTTCTAATTGTGCTTTGAGCTTCTCCTGGGAGACCAGTATCAGATTCCGATGCACCACTGCTTCTTTTCTGTTTCCCTTGGACCTTCACATTGACCATGAAACACAGATATTGCATCGGTATTGAATACGAAACGCACAATGCCCACTTAAGTACGAGAGGGGTGACTCATCTAATAGTCTCTGGTTTGAGCTTTTCCTGGGAGACCAGTATTGGATTCCGATGCACCACTGCAGGTTTCCTGTATCCCTTGGACCTTCACATTAACCATGAAACACAGATATTGCATCGGGATCTAATACGAAAGGCACAATGCCCACTTAAGTACAAGAGGAGTGACTCTTCTAATTGTGCTTTGAGCTTCTCCTGGGAGACCAGTATCAGATTCCGATGCACCACTACTTGTTTTCTGTTTCCCTTGGACCTTCACATTGACCAAGAAACACAGATATTGCATCGGTATTGAACACGAAACGCACAATGCCCACTTAAGTACGAGAGGGGTGACTCATCTAATAGTCTCTGGTTTGAGCTTTTCCTGGGAGACCAGTATTGGATTCCGATGCACCACTGCAGGTTTCCTGTATCCCTTGGACCTTCACATTAACCATGAAACACAGATATTGCATCGGGATCTAATACGAAAGGCACAATGCCCACTTAAGTACAAGAAGAGTGACTCTTCTAATTGTGCTTTGAGCTTCTCCTGGGAGACCAGTATCAGATTCCGATGCACCACTGCTTGTTTTCTGTTTCCCTTGGACCTTCACATTGACCATGAAACACAGATATTGCATCGGTATTGAATACGAAACGCACAATGCCCACTTAAGTACGAGAGGGGTGACTCATCTAATAGTCTCTGGTTTGAGCTTTTCCTGGGAGACCAGTATTGGATTCCGATGCACCACTGCAGGTTTCCTGTATCCCTTGGACCTTCACATTAACCATGAAACACAGATATTGCATCGGGATCTAATACGAAAGGCACAATGCCCACTTAAGTACAAGAGGAGTGACTCTTCTAATTGTGCTTTGAGCTTCTCCTGGGAGACCAGTATCAGATTCCGATGCACCACTGCTTGTTTTCTGTTTCCTTTGGACCTTCACATTGACCATGAAACACAGATATTGCATCGGTATTGAATACGAAACGCACAATGCCCACTTAAGTACGAGAGGGGTGACTCATCTAATAGTCTCTGGTTTGAGCTTTTCCTGGGAGACCAGTATTGGATTCCAATGCACCACTGCAGGTTTCCTGTATCCCTTGGACCTTCACATTAACCATGAAACACAGATATTGCATCGGGATCTAATACGAAAGGCACAATGCCCACTTAAGTACAAGAGGATTCACTCTTCTAATTGTGCTTTGAGCTTCTCCTGGGAGACCAGTATCAGATTCCGATGCACCACTGCTTGTTTTCTGTTTCCCTTGGACCTTCACATTGACCATGAAACACAGATATTGCATCGGTATTGAATACGAAACGCACAATGCCCACTTAAGTACGAGAGGGGTGACTCATCTAATAGTCTCTGGTTTGAGCTTTTCCTGGGAGACCAGTATTGGATTCCAATGCACCACTGCAGGTTTCCTGTATCCCTTGGACCTTCACATTGACCATGAAACACAGATATTGCATCGGTATTGAATACGAAACGCACAATGCCCACTTAAGTACGAGAGGGGTGACTCATCTAATAGTCTCTGGTTTGAGCTTTTCCTGGGAGACCAGTATTGGATTCCGATGCACTACTGCAGGTTTCCTGTATCCCTTGGACCTTCACATTAACCATGAAACACAGATATTGCATCGGGATCTAATACGAAAGGCACAATGCCCACTTAAGTACAAGAGGAGTGACTCTTCTAATTGTGCTTTGAGCTTCTCCTGGGAGCCAGTATCAGATTCCGATGCACCACTGCTTTTTTTCTGTTTCCCTTGGACCTTCACATTGACCATGAAACACAGATATTGCATCGGTATTGAATACGAAACGCACAATGCCCACTTAAGTACGAGAGGGGTGACTCATCTAATAGTCTCTGGTTTGAGCTTTTCCTGGGAGACCAGTATTGGATTCCGATGCACCACTGCAGGTTTCCTGTATCCCTTGGACCTTCACATTAACCATGAAACACAGATATTGCATCGGGATCTAATACGAAAGGCACAATGCCCACTTAAGTACAAGAGGAGTGACTCTTCTAATTGTGCTTTGAGCTTCTCTTGGGAGACCAGTATCAGATTCCGATGCACCACTGCTTGTTTTCTGTTTCCCTTGGACCTTCACATTGACCATGAAACACAGATATTGCATCGGTATTGAATACGAAACGCACAATGCCCACTTAAGTACGAGAGGGGTGACTCATCTAATAGTCTCTGGTTTGAGCTTTTCCTGGGAGACCAGTATTGGATTCCGATGCACCACTGCAGGTTTCCTGTATCCCTTGGACCTTCACATTAACCATGAAACACAGATATTGCATCGGGATCTAATACGAAAGGCACAATGCCCACTTAAGTACAAGAGGAGTGACTCTTCTAATTGTGCTTTGAGCTTCTCCTGGGAGACCAGTATCAGATTCCGATGCACCACTGCTTGTTTTCTGTTTCCCTTGGACCTTCACATTGATCATGAAACACAGATATTGCATCGGTATTGAATACGAAACGCACAATGCCCACTTAAGTACGAGAGGGGTGACTCATCTAATAGTCTCTGGTTTGAGCTTTTCCTGGGAGACCAGTATTGGATTCCAATGCACCACTGCAGGTTTCCTGTATCCCTTGGACCTTCACATTAACCATGAAACACAGATATTGCATCGGGATCTAATACGAAAGGCACAATGCCCACTTAAGTACAAGAGGATTGACTCTTCTAATTGTGCTTTGAGCTTCTCCTGGGAGACCAGTATCAGATTCCGATGCACCACTGCTTGTTTTCTGTTTCCCTTGGACCTTCACATTGACCATGAAACACAGATATTGCATCGGTATTGAATACGAAACGCACAATGCCCACTTAAGTACGAGAGGGGTGACTCATCTAATAGTCTCTGGTTTGAGCTTTTCCTGGGAGACCAGTATTGGATTCCAATGCACCACTGCAGGTTTCCTGTATCCCTTGGACCTTCACATTGACCATGAAACACAGATATTGCATCGGTATTGAATACGAAACGCACAATGCCCACTTAAGTACGAGAGGGGTGACTCATCTAATAGTCTCTGGTTTGAGCTTTTCCTGGGAGACCAGTATTGGATTCCAATGCACCACTGCAGGTTTCCTGTATCCCTTGGACCTTCACATTAACCATGAAACACAGATATTGCATCGGGATCTAATACGAAAGGCACAATGCCCACTTAAGTACAAGAGGATTGACTCTTCTAATTGTGCTTTGAGCTTCTCCTGGGAGACCAGTATCAGATTCCGATGCACCACTGCTTGTTTTCTGTTTCCCTTGGACCTTCACATTGACCATGAAACACAGATATTGCATCGGTATTGAATACGAAACGCACAATGCCCACTTAAGTACGAGAGGGGTGACTCATCTAATAGTCTCTGGTTTGAGCTTTTCCTGGGAGACCAGTATTGGATTCCAATGCACCACTGCAGGTTTCCTGTATCCCTTGGACCTTCACATTGACCATGAAACACAGATATTGCATCGGTATTGAATACGAAACGCACAATGCCCACTTAAGTACGAGAGGGGTGACTCATCTAATAGTCTCTGGTTTGAGCTTTTCCTGGGAGACCAGTATTGGATTCCGATGCACTACTGCAGGTTTCCTGTATCCCTTGGACCTTCACATTAACCATGAAACACAGATATTGCATCGGGATCTAATACGAAAGGCACAATGCCCACTTAAGTACAAGAGGAGTGACTCTTCTAATTGTGCTTTGAGCTTCTCCTGGGAGCCAGTATCAGATTCCGATGCACCACTGCTTTTTTTCTGTTTCCCTTGGACCTTCACATTGACCATGAAACACAGATATTGCATCGGTATTGAATACGAAACGCACAATGCCCACTTAAGTACGAGAGGGGTGACTCATCTAATAGTCTCTGGTTTGAGCTTTTCCTGGGAGACCAGTATTGGATTCCGATGCACCACTGCAGGTTTCCTGTATCCCTTGGACCTTCACATTAACCATGAAACACAGATATTGCATCGGGATCTAATACGAAAGGCACAATGCCCACTTAAGTACAAGAGGAGTGACTCTTCTAATTGTGCTTTGAGCTTCTCCTGGGAGACCAGTATCAGATTCCGATGCACCACTGCTTGTTTTCTGTTTCCCTTGGACCTTCACATTGACCATGAAACACAGATATTGCATCGGTATTGAATACGAAACGCACAATGCCCACTTAAGTACGAGAGGGGTGACTCATCTAATAGTCTCTGGTTTGAGCTTTTCCTGGGAGACCAGTATTGGATTCCGATGCACCACTGCAGGTTTCCTGTATCCCTTGGACCTTCACATTAACCATGAAACACAGATATTGCATTGGGATCTAATACGAAAGGCACAATGCCCACTTAAGTACAAGAGGATTGACTCTTCTAATTGTGCTTTGAGCTTCTCCTGGGAGACCAGTATCAGATTCCGATGCACCACTGCTTCTTTTCTGTTTCCCTTGGACCTTCACATTGACCATGAAACACAGATATTGCATCGGTATTGAATACGAAACGCACAATGCCGACTTAAGTACGAGAGGGGTGACTCATCTAATAGTCTCTGGTTTGAGCTTTTCCTGGGAGACCAGTATTGGATTCCGATGCACCACTGCAGGTTTCCTGTATCCCTTGGACCTTCACATTAACCATGAAACACAGATATTGCATCGGGATCTAATACGAAAGGCACAATGCCCACTTAAGTACAAGAGGAGTGACTCTTCTAATTGTGCTTTGAGCTTCTCCTGGGAGACCAGTATCAGATTCCGATGCACCACTGCTTGTTTTCTGTTTCCCTTGGACCTTCACATTGACCAAGAAACACAGATATTGCATCGGTATTGAATACGAAACGCACAATGCCCACTTAAGTACGAGAGGGGTGACTCATCTAATAGTCTCTGGTTTGAGCTTTTCCTGGGAGACCAGTATTGGATTCCGATGCACCACTGCAGGTTTCCTGTATCCCTTGGACCTTCACATTAACCATGAAACACAGATATTGCATCGGGATCTAATACGAAAGGCACAATGCCCACTTAAGTACAAGAGGATTGACTCTTCTAATTGTGCTTTGAGCTTCTCCTGGGAGACCAGTATCAGATTCCGATGCACCACTGCTTGTTTTCTGTTTACCTTGGACCTTCACATTGACCATGAAACACAGATATTGCATCGGTATTGAATACGAAACGCACAATGCCCACTTAAGTACGAGAGGGGTGACTCATCTAATAGTCTCTGGTTTGAGCTTTTCCTGGGAGACCAGTATTGGATTCCGATGCACCACTGCAGGTTTCCTGTATCCCTTGGACCTTCACATTAACCATGAAACACAGATATTGCATCGGGATCTAATACGAAAGGCACAATGCCCACTTAAGTACAAGAGGAGTGACTCTTCTAATTGTGCTTTGAGCTTCTCCTGGGAGACCAGTATCAGATTCCGATGCACCACTGCTTGTTTTCTGTTTCCCTTGGACCTTCACATTGACCATGAAACACAGATATTGCATCGGTATTGAATACGAAACGCACAATGCCCACTTAAGTACGAGAGGGGTGACTCATCTAATAGTCTCTGGTTTGAGCTTTTCCTGGGAGACCAGTATTGGATTCCGATGCACCACTGCAGGTTTCCTGTATCCCTTGGACCTTCACATTAACCATGAAACACAGATATTGCATCGGGATCTAATACGAAAGGCACAATGCCCACTTAAGTACAAGAGGAGTGACTCTTCTAATTGTGCTTTGAGCTTCTCCTGGGAGACCAGTATCAGATTCCGATGCACCACTGCTTGTTTTCTGTTTCCCTTGGACTTTCACATTGACCATGAAACACAGATATTGCATCGGTATTGAATACGAAACGCACAATGCCCACTTAAGTACGAGAGGGGTGACTCGTCTAATAGTCTCTGGTTTGAGCTTTTCCTGGGAGACCAGTATTGGATTCCGATGCACCACTGCAGGTTTCCTGTATCCCTTGGACCTTCACATTAACCATGAAACACAGATATTGCATCGGGATCTAATACGAAAGGCACAATGCCCACTTAAGTACAAGAGGAGTGACTCTTCTAATTGTGTTTTGAGCTTCTCCTGGGAGACCAGTATCAGATTCCGATGCACCCCTGCTTGTTTTCTGTTTCCTTTGGATCTTCACATTGACCATGAAACACAGATATTGCATCGGTATTGAATACGAAACTCACAATGCCCACTTAAGTACGAGAGGGGTGACTCATCTAATAGTCTCTGGTTTGAGCTTCTCCTGGGAGACCAGTATTGGATTCCAATGCACCACTGCAGGTTTCCTGTATCCCTTGGACCTTCACATTAACCATGAAACACAGATATTGCATCGGGATCTAATACGAAAGGCACAATGCCCACTTAAGTACAAGAGGATTGACTCTTCTAATTGTGCTTTGAGCTTCTCCTGGGAGACCAGTATCAGATTCTGATGCACCCCTGCTTGTTTTCTGTTTCCTTTGGATCTTCACATTGACCATGAAACACAGATATTGCATCGGTATTGAATACGAAACTCACAATGCCCACTTAAGTACGAGAGGGGTGACTCATCTAATAGTCTCTGGTTTGAGCTTCTCCTGGGAGACCAGTATTGGATTCCAATGCACCACTGCAGGTTTCCTGTATCCCTTGGACCTTCACATTAACCATGAAACACAGATATTGCATCGGGATCTAATACGAAAGGCACAATGCCCACTTAAGTACAAGTGGAGTGACTCTTCTAATAGTCTGTGCTTTGAGCTTCTCCTGGGAGACCAGTATTGGATTCCGATGCACCACTGCTAGTTTTCTGTTTCCCTTGGACCTTCACATTGACCATGAAACACAGATATTGCATCGGTATTGAATACGAAACGCACAATGCCCACTTAAGTACGAGAGGGGTGACTCATCTAATAGTCTCTGGTTTGAGCTTTTCCTGGGAGACCAGTATTGGATTCCGATGCACCACTGCAGGTTTCCTGTATCCCTTGGACCTTCACATTAACCATGAAACACAGATATTGCATCGGGATCTAATACGAAAGGCACAATGCCCACTTAAGTACAAGAGGAGTGACTCTTCTAATTGTGCTTTGAGCTTCTCCTGGGAG
Organism: Schistocerca cancellata; assembly: GCF_023864275.1. Taxonomy (NCBI): domain Eukaryota; kingdom Metazoa; phylum Arthropoda; class Insecta; order Orthoptera; family Acrididae; genus Schistocerca; species Schistocerca cancellata. Next base: position 58,174,815 of record NC_064637.1, on the reverse strand, counting down.
ACCAGTATCAGATTCCGATGCACCACTGCTTGTTTTCTGTTTCCCTTGGACTTTCACATTGACCATGAAACACAGATATTGCATCGGTATTGAATACGAAACGCACAATGCCCACTTAAGTACGAGAGGGGTGACTCATCTAATAGTCTCTGGTTTGAGCTTTTCCTGGGAGACCAGTATTGGATTCCAATGCACCACTGCAGGTTTCCTGTATCCCTTGGACCTTCACATTAACCATGAAAAACAGATATTGCATCGGGATCTAATACGAAAGGCACAATGCCCACTTAAGTACAAGAGGAGTGACTCTTCTAATTGTGCTTTGAGCTTCTCCTGGGAAACCAGTATCAGATTCCGATGCACCACTGCTTGTTTTCTGTTTCCCTTGGACCTTCACATTGACCATGAAACACAGATATTGCATCGGTATTGAATACGAAACGCACAATGCCCACTTAAGTACGAGAGGGGTGACTCATCTAATAGTCTCTGGTTTGAGCTTTTCCTGGGAGACCAGTATTGGATTCCGATGCACCACTGCAGGTTTCCTGTATCCCTTGGACCTTCACATTAACCATGAAACACAGATATTGCATCGGGATCTAATACGAAAGGCACAATGCCCACTTAAGTACAAGAGGAGTGACTCTTCTAATTGTGCTTTGAGCTTCTCCTGGGAGACCAGTATCAGATTCCGATGCACCACTGCTTGTTTTCTGTTTCCCTTGGACTTTCACATTGACCATGAAACACAGATATTGCATCGGTATTGAATACGAAACGCACAATGCCCACTTAAGTACGAGAGGGGTGACTCATCTAATAGTCTCTGGTTTGAGCTATTCCTGGGAGACCAGTATTGGATTCCGATGCACCACTGCAGGTTTCCTGTATCCCTTGGACCTTCACATTAACCATGAAACACAGATATTGCATCGGGATCTAATACGAAAGGCACAATGCCCACTTAAGTACAAGAGGAGTGACTCTTCTAATTGTGTTTTGAGCTTCTCCTGGGAGACCAGTATCAGATTCCGATGCACCCCTGCTTGTTTTCTGTTTCCTTTGGACCTTCACATTGACCATGAAACACAGATATTGCATCGGTATTGAATACGAAACGCACAATGCCCACTTAAGTACGAGAGGGGTGACTCATCTAATAGTCTCTGGTTTGAGCTTTTCCTGGGAGACCAGTATTGGATTCCAATGCACCACTGCAGGTTTCCTGTATCCCTTGGACCTTCACATTAACCATGAAACACAGATATTGCATCGGGATCTAATACGAAAGGCACAATGCCCACTTAGGTACAAGAAGATTGACTCTTCTAATTGTGCTTTGAGCTTCTCCTGGGAGACCAGTATCAGATTCCGATGCACCACTGCTTGTTTTCTGTTTCCCTTGGACCTTCACATTGACCATGAAACACAGATATTGCATCGGTATTGAATACGAAACGCACAATGCCCACTTAAGTACGAGAGGGGTGACTCATCTAATAGTCTCTGGTTTGAGCTTTTCCTGGGAGACCAGTATTGGATTCCAATGCACCACTGCAGGTTTCCTGTATCCCTTGGACCTTCACATTAACCATGAAACACAGATATTGCATCGGGATCTAATACGAAAGGCACAATGCCCACTTAAGTACAAGAGGAGTGACTCTTCTAATAGTCTGTGCTTTGAGCTTCTCCTGGGAGACCAGTATTGGATTCCGATGCACCACTGCTTGTTTTCTGTTTCCCTTGGACCTTCACATTGACCATGAAACACAGATATTGCATCGGTATTGAATACGAAACGCACAATGCCCACTTAAGTACGAGAGGGGTGACTCATCTAATAGTCTCTGGTTTGAGCTTTTCCTGGGAGACCAGTATTGGATTCCGATGCACTACTGCAGGTTTCCTGTATCCCTTGGACCTTCACATTAACCATGAAACACAGATATTGCATCGGGATCTAATACGAAAGGCACAATGCCCACTTAAGTACAAGAGGAGTGACTCTTCTAATTGTGCTTTGAGCTTCTCCTGGGAGCCAGTATCAGATTCCGATGCACCACTGCTTTCTTTCTGTTTCCCTTGGACCTTCACATTGACCATGAAACACAGATTTTGCATCGGTATTGAATACGAAACGCACAATGCCCACTTAAGTACGAGAGGGGTGACTCATCTAATAGTCTCTGGTTTGAGCTTTTCCTGGGAGACCAGTATTGGATTCCGATGCACCACTGCAGGTTTCCTGTATCCCTTGGACCTTCACATTAACCATGAAACACAGATATTGCATCGGGATGTAATACGAAAGGCACAATGCCCACTTAAGTACAAGAGGAGTGACTCTTCTAATTGTGCTTTGAGCTTCTCTTGGGAGACCAGTATCAGATTCCGATGCACCACTGCTTGTTTTCTGTTTCCCTTGGACCTTCACATTGACCATGAAACACAGATATTGCATCGGTATTGAATACGAAACGCACAATGCCGACTTAAGTACGAGAGGGGTGACTCATCTAATAGTCTCTGGTTTGAGCTTTTCCTGGGAGACCAGTATTGGATTCCGATGCACCACTGCAGGTTTACTGTATCCCTTGGACCTTCACATTAACCATGAAACACAGATATTGCATCGGGATCTAATACGAAAGGCACAATGCCCACTTAAGTAGAAGAGGAGTGACTCTTCTAATTGTGCTTTGAGCTTCTCCTGGGAGACCAGTATCAGATTCCGATGCACCACTGCTTGTTTTCTGTTTCCCTTGGACCTTCACATTGACCATGAAACACAGATATTGCATCGGTATTGAATACGAAACGCACAATGCCCACTTAAGTACGAGAGGGGTGACTCATCTAATAGTCTCTGGTTTGAGCTTTTCCTGGGAGACCAGTATTGGATTCCGATGCACCACTGCAGGTTTCCTGTATCCCTTGGACCTTCACATTAACCATGAAACACAGATATTGCATCGGGATCTAATACGAAAGGCACAATGCCCACTTAAGTACAAGAGGATTGACTCTTCTAATTGTGCTTTGAGCTTCTCCTGGGAGACCAGTATCAGATTCCGATGCACCACTGCTTCTTTTCTGTTTCCCTTGGACCTTCACATTGACCATGAAACACAGATATTGCATCGGTATTGAATACGAAACGCACAATGCCCACTTAAGTACGAGAGGGGTGACTCATCTAATAGTCTCTGGTTTGAGCTTTTCCTGGGAGACCAGTATTGGATTCCGATGCACCACTGCAGGTTTCCTGTATCCCTTGGACCTTCACATTAACCATGAAACACAGATATTGCATCGGGATCTAATACGAAAGGCACAATGCCCACTTAAGTACAAGAGGAGTGACTCTTCTAATTGTGCTTTGAGCTTCTCCTGGGAGACCAGTGTCAGATTCCGATGCACCACTGCTTGTTTTCTGTTTCCCTTGGACCTTCACATTGACCATGAAACACAGATATTGCATCGGTATTGAATACGAAACGCACAATGCCCACTTAAGTACGAGAGGGGTGACTCATCTAATAGTCTCTGGTTTGAGCTTTTCCTGGGAGACCAGTATTGGATTCCGATGCACCACTGCAGGTTTCCTGTATCCCTTGGACCTTCACATTAACCATGAAACACAGATATTGCATCGGGATCTAATACGAAAGGCACAATGCCCACTTAAGTACAAGAGGAGTGACTCTTCTAATTGTGCTTTGAGCTTCTCCTGGGAGACCAGTATCAGATTCCGATGCACCACTGCTTGTTTTCTGTTTCCCTTGGACTTTCACATTGACCATGAAACACAGATATTGCATCGGTATTGAATACGAAACGCACAATGCCCACTTAAGTACGAGAGGGGTGACTCATCTAATAGTCTCTGGTTTGAGCTTTTCCTGGGAGACCAGTATTGGATTCCAATGCACCACTGCAGGTTTCCTGTATCCCTTGGACCTTCACATTAACCATGAAACACAGATATTGCATCGGGATCTAATACGAAAGGCACAATGCCCACTTAAGTACAAGAGGAGTGACTCTTCTAATTGTGCTTTGAGCTTCTCCTGGGAAACCAGTATCAGATTCCGATGCACCACTGCTTGTTTTCTGTTTCCCTTGGACCTTCACATTGACCATGAAACACAGATATTGCATCGGTATTGAATACGAAACGCACAATGCCCACTTAAGTACGAGAGGGGTGACTCATCTAATAGTCTCTGGTTTGAGCTTTTCCTGGGAGACCAGTATTGGATTCCGATGCACCACTGCAGGTTTCCTGTATCCCTTGGACCTTCACATTAACCATGAAACACAGATATTGCATCGGGATCTAATACGAAAGGCACAATGCCCACTTAAGTACAAGAGGAGTGACTCTTCTAATTGTGCTTTGAGCTTCTCCTGGGAGACCAGTATCAGATTCCGATGCACCACTGCTTGTTTTCTGTTTCCCTTGGACTTTCACATTGACCATGAAACACAGATATTGCATCGGTATTGAATACGAAACGCACAATGCCCACTTAAGTACGAGAGGGGTGACTCATCTAATAGTCTCTGGTTTGAGCTTTTCCTGGGAGACCAGTATTGGATTCCGATGCACCACTGCAGGTTTCCTGTATCCCTTGGACCTTCACATTAACCATGAAACACAGATATTGCATCGGGATCTAATACGAAAGGCACAATGCCCACTTAAGTACAAGAGGAGTGACTCTTCTAATTGTGTTTTGAGCTTCTCCTGGGAGACCAGTATCAGATTCCGATGCACCCCTGCTTGTTTTCTGTTTCCTTTGGACCTTCACATTGACCATGAAACACATATATTGCATCGGTATTGAATACGAAACGCACAATGCCCACTTAAGTACGAGAGGGGTGACTCATCTAATAGTCTCTGGTTTGAGCTTTTCCTGGGAGACCAGTATTGGATTCCAATGCACCACTGCAGGTTTCCTGTATCCCTTGGACCTTCACATTAACCATGAAACACAGATATTGCATCGGGATCTAATACGAAAGGCACAATGCCCACTTAAGTACAAGAGGATTGACTCTTCTAATTGTGCTTTGAGCTTCTCCTGGGAGACCAGTATCAGATTCCGATGCACCACTGCTTGTTTTCTGTTTCCCATGGACCTTCACATTGACCATGAAACACAGATATTGCATCGGTATTGAATACGAAACGCACAATGCCCACTTAAGTACGAGAGGGGTGACTCATCTAATAGTCTCTGGTTTGAGCTTTTCCTGGGAGACCAGTATTGGATTCCAATGCACCACTGCAGGTTTCCTGTATCCCTTGGACCTTCACATTAACCATGAAACACAGATATTGCATCGGGATCTAATACGAAAGGCACAATGCCCACTTAAGTACAAGAGGAGTGACTCTTCTAATTGTGCTTTGAGCTTCTCCTGGGAGACCAGTATTGGATTCCGATGCACCACTGCTTGTTTTCTGTTTCCCTTGGACCTTCACATTGACCATGAAACACAGATATTGCATCGGTATTGAATACGAAACGCACAATGCCCACTTAAGTACGAGAGGGGTGACTCATCTAATAGTCTCTGGTTTGAGCTTTTCCTGGGAGACCAGTATTGGATTCCGATGCACTACTGCAGGTTTCCTGTATCCCTTGGACCTTCACATTAACCATGAAACACAGATATTGCATCGGGATCTAATACGCAAGGCACAATGCCCACTTAAGTACAAGAGGAGTGACTCTTCTAATTGTGCTTTGAGCTTCTCCTGGGAGCCAGTATCAGATTCCGATGCACCACTGCTTTTTTTCTGTTTCCCTTGGACCTTCACATTGACCATGAAACACAGATATTGCATCGGTATTGAATACGAAACGCACAATGCCCACTTAAGTACGAGAGGGGTGACTCATCTAATAGTCTCTGGTTTGAGCTTTTCCTGGGAGACCAGTATTGGATTCCGATGCACCACTGCAGGTTTCCTGTATCCCTTGGACCTTCACATTAACCATGAAACACAGATATTGCATCGGGATGTAATACGAAATGCACAATGCCCACTTAAGTACAAGAGGAGTGACTCTTCTAATTGTGCTTTGAGCTTCTCTTGGGAGACCAGTATCAGATTCCGATGCACCACTGCTTGTTTTCTGCTTCCCTGGGACCTTCACATTGACCATGAAACACAGATATTGCATCGGTATTGAATACGAAACGCACAATGCCGACTTAAGTACGAGAGGGGTGACTCATCTAATAGTCTCTGGTTTGAGCTTTTCCTGGGAGACCAGTATTGGATTCCGATGCACCACTGCAGGTTTCCTGTATCCCTTGGACCTTCACATTAACCATGAAACACAGATATTGCATCGGGATCTAATACGAAAGGCACAATGCCCACTTAAGTACAAGAGGAGTGACTCTTCTAATTGTGCTTTGAGCTTCTCCTGGGAGACCAGTATCAGATTCCGATGCACCACTGCTTGTTTTCTGTTTCCCTTGGACCTTCACATTGACCATGAAACACAGATATTGCATCGGTATTGAATACGAAACGCACAATGCCCACTTAAGTACGAGAGGGGTGACTCATCTAATAGTCTCTGGTTTGAGCTTTTCCTGGGAGACCAGTATTGGATTCCGATGCACCACTGCAGGTTTCCTGTATCCCTTGGACCTTCACATTAACCATGAAACACAGATATTGCATCGGGATCTAATACGAAAGGCACAATGCCCACTTAAGTACAAGAGGAGTGACTCTTCTAATTGTGCTTTGAGCTTCTCCTGGGAAACCAGTATCAGATTCCGATGCACCACTGCTTCTTTTCTGTTTCCCTTGGACCTTCACATTGACCATGAAACACAGATATTGCATCGGTATTGAATACGAAACGCACAATGCCCACTTAAGTACGAGAGGGGTGACTCATCTAATAGTCTCTGGTTTGAGCTTTTCCTGGGAGACCAGTATTGGATTCCGATGCACCACTGCAGGTTTCCTGTATCCCTTGGACCTTCACATTAACCATGAAACACAGATATTGCATCGGGATCTAATACGAAAGGCACAATGCCCACTTAAGTACAAGAGGAGTGACTCTTCTAATTGTGCTTTGAGCTTCTCCTGGGAGACCAGTATCAGATTCCGATGCACCACTGCTTGTTTTCTGTTTCCCTTGGACCTTCACATTGACCATGAAACACAGATATTGCATCGGTATTGAATACGAAACGCACAATGCCCACTTAAGTACGAGAGGGGTGACTCATCTAATAGTCTCTGGTTTGAGCTTTTCCTGGGAGACCAGTATTGGATTCCGATGCACCACTGCAGGTTTCCTGTATCCCTTGGACCTTCACATTAACCATGATACACAGATATTGCATCGGGATCTAATACGAAAGGCACAATGCCCACTTAAGTACAAGAGGAGTGACTCTTCTAATAGTCTGTGCTTTGAGCTTCTCCTGGGAGACCAGTATCAGATTCCGATGCACCACTGCTTGTTTTCTGTTTCCCTTGGACCTTCACATTGACCATGAAACACAGATATTGCATCGGTATTGAATACGAAACGCACAATGCCCACTTAAGTACGAGAGGGGTGACTCATCTAATAGTCTCTGGTTTGAGCTTTTCCTGGGAGACCAGTATTGGATTCCGATGCACCACTGCAGGTTTCCTGTATCCCTTGGACCTTCACATTAACCATGAAACACAGATATTGCATCGGGATCTAATACGAAAGGCACAATGCCCACTTAAGTACAAGAGGAGTGACTCTTCTAATTGTGTTTTGAGCTTCTCCTGGGAGACCAGTATCAGATTCCGATGCACCCCTGCTTGTTTTCTGTTTCCTTTGGACCTTCACATTGACCATGAAACACAGATATTGCATCGGTATTGAATACGAAACGCACAATGCCCACTTAAGTACGAGAGGGGTGACTCATCTAATAGTCTCTGGTTTGAGCTTTTCCTGGGAGACCAGTATTGGATTCCAATGCACCACTGCAGGTTTCCTGTATCCCTTGGACCTTCACATTAACCATGAAACACAGATATTGCATCGGGATCTAATACGAAAGGCACAATGCCCACTTAAGTACAAGAGGATTGACTCTTCTAATTGTGCTTTGAGCTTCTCCTGGGAGACCAGTATCAGATTCCGATGCACCACTGCTTGTTTTCTGTTTCCCTTGGACCTTCACATTGACCATGAAACACAGATATTGCATCGGTATTGAATTCGAAACGCACAATGCCCACTTAAGTACGAGAGGGGTGACTCATCTAATAGTCTCTGGTTTGAGCTTTTCCTGGGAGACCAGTATTGGATTCCAATGCACCACTGCAGGTTTCCTGTATCCCTTGGACCTTCACATTAACCATGAAACACAGATATTGCATCGGGATCTAATACGAAAGGCACAATGCCCACTTAAGTACAAGAGGAGTGACTCTTCTAATTGTGCTTTGAGCTTCTCCTGGGAGACCAGTATTGGATTCCGATGCACCACTGCTTGTTTTCTGTTTCCCTTGGACCTTCACATTGACCATGAAACACAGATATTGCATCGGTATTGAATACGAAACGCACAATGCCCACTTAAGTACGAGAGGGGTGACTCATCTAATAGTCTCTGGTTTGAGCTTTTCCTGGGAGACCAGTATTGGATTCCGATGCACCACTGCAGGTTTCCTGTATCCCTTGGACCTTCACATTAACCATGAAACACAGATATTGCATGGGGATCTAATACGAAAGGCACAATGCCCACTTAAGTACAAGAGGAGTGACTCTTCTAATTGTGCTTTGAGCTTCTCCTGGGAGACCAGTATCAGATTCCGATGCACCACTGCTTTTTTTCTGTTTCCCTTGGACCTTCACATTGACCATGAAACACAGATATTGCATCGGTATTGAATACGAAACGCACAATGCCCACTTAAGTACGAGAGGGGTGACTCATCTAATAGTCTCTGGTTTGAGCTTTTCCTGGGAGACCAGTATTGGATTCCGATGCACCACTGCAGGTTTCCTGTATCCCTTGGACCTTCACATTAACCATGAAACACAGATATTGCATCGGGATCTAATACGAAAGGCACAATGCCCACTTAAGTACAAGAGGAGTGACTCTTCTAATTGTGCTTTGAGCTTCTCTTGGGAGACCAGTATCAGATTCCGATGCACCACTGCTTGTTTTCTGTTTCCCTTGGACCTTTACATTGACCATGAAACACAGATATTGCATCGGTATTGAATACGAAACGCACAATGCCCACTTAAGTACGAGAGGGGTGACTCATCTAATAGTCTCTGGTTTGAGCTTTTCCTGGGAGACCAGTATTGGATTCCGATGCACCACTGCAGGTTTCCTGTATCCCTTGGACCTTCACATTAACCATGAAACACAGATATTGCATCGGGATCTAATACGAAAGGCACAATGCCCACTTAAGTACAAGAGGAGTGACTCTTCTAATTGTGCTTTGAGCTTCTCCTGGGAAACCAGTATCAGATTCCGATGCACCACTGCTTGTTTTCTGTTTCCCTTGGACCTTCACATTGACCATGAAACACAGATATTGCATCGGTATTGAATACGAAACGCACAATGCCCACTTAAGTACGAGAGGGGTGACTCATCTAATAGTCTCTGGTTTGAGCTTTTCCTGGGAGACCAGTATTGGATTCCGATGCACCACTGCAGGTTTCCTGTATCCCTTGGACCTTCACATTAACCATGAAACACAGATATTGCATCGGGATCTAATACGAAAGGCACAATGCCCACTTAAGTACAAGAGGAGTGACTCTTCTAATTGTGCTTTGAGCTTCTCCTGGGAGACCAGTATCAGATTCCGATGCACCACTGCTTGTTTTCTGTTTCCCTTGGACTTTCACATTGACCATGAAACACAGATATTGCATCGGTATTGAATACGAAACGCACAATGCCGACTTAAGTACGAGAGGGGTGACTCATCTAATAGTCTCTGGTTTGAGCTTTTCCTGGGAGACCAGTATTGGATTCCGATGCACCACTGCAGGTTTCCTGTATCCCTTGGACCTTCACATTAACCATGAAACACAGATATTGCATCGGGATCTAATACGAAAGGCACAATGCCCACTTAAGTACAAGAGGAGTGACTCTTCTAATTGTGCTTTGAGCTTCTCCTGGGAGACCAGTATCAGATTCCGATGCACCACTGCTTGTTTTCTGTTTCCCTTGGACCTTCACATTGACCATGAAACACAGATATTGCATCGGTATTGAATACGAAACGCACAATGCCCACTTAAGTACGAGAGGGGTGACTCATCTAATAGTCTCTGGTTTGAGCTTTTCCTGGGAGACCAGTATTGGATTCCGATGCACCACTGCAGGTTTCCTGTATCCCTTGGACCTTCACATTAACCATGAAACACAGATATTGCATCGGGATCTAATACGAAAGGCACAATGCCCACTTAAGTACAAGAGGAGTGACTCTTCTAATTGTGCTTTGAGCTTCTCCTGGGAAACCAGTATCAGATTCCGATGCACCACTGCTTCTTTTCTGTTTCCCTTGGACCTTCACATTGACCATGAAACACAGATATTGCATCGGTATTGAATACGAAACGCACAATGCCTACTTAAGTACGAGAGGGGTGACTCATCTAATAGTCTCTGGTTTGAGCTTTTCCTGGGAGACCAGTATTGGATTCCGATGCACCACTGCAGGTTTCCTGTATCCCTTGGACCTTCACATTAACCATGAAACACAGATATTGCATCGGGATCTAATACGAAAGGCACAATGCCCACTTAAGTACAAGAGGAGTGACTCTTCTAATTGTGCTTTGAGCTTCTCCTGGGAGACCAGTATCAGATTCCGATGCACCACTGCTTGTTTTCTGTTTCCCTTGGACCTTCACATTGACCATGAAACACAGATATTGCATCGGTATTGAATACGAAACGCACAATGCCCACTTAAGTACGAGAGGGGTGACTCATCTAATAGTCTCTGGTTTGAGCTTTTCCTGGGAGACCAGTATTGGATTCCGATGCACCACTGCAGGTTTCCTGTATCCCTTGGACCTTCACATTAACCATGAAACACAGATATTGCATCGGGATCTAATACGAAAGGCACAATGCCCACTTAAGTACAAGAGGAGTGACTCTTCTAATAGTCTGTGCTTTGAGCTTCTCCTGGGAGACCAGTATCAGATTCCGATGCACCACTGCTTGTTTTCTGTTTCCCTTGGACCTTCGCATTGACCATGAAACACAGATATTGCATCGGTATTGAATACGAAACGCACAATGCCCACTTAAGTACGAGAGGGGTGACTCATCTAATAGTCTCTGGTTTGAGCTTTTCCTGGGAGACCAGTATTGGATTCCGATGCACCACTGCAGGTTTCCTGTATCCCTTGGACCTTCACATTAACCATGAAACACAGATATTGCATCGGGATCTAATACGAAAGGCACAATGCCCACTTAAGTACAAGAGGAGTGACTCTTCTAATTGTGTTTTGAGCTTCTCCTGGGAGACCAGTATCAGATTCCGATGCACCCCTGCTTGTTTTCTGTTTCCTTTGGACCTTCACATTGACCATGAAACACAGATATTGCATCGGTATTGAATACGAAACGCACAATGCCCACTTAAGTACGAGAGGGGTGACTCATCTAATAGTCTCTGGTTTGAGCTTTTCCTGGGAGACCAGTATTGGATTCCAATGCACCACTGCAGGTTTCCTGTATCCCTTGGACCTTCACATTAACCATGAAACACAGATATTGCATCGGGATCTAATACGAAAGGCACAATGCCCACTTAAGTGCAAGAGGATTGACTCTTCTAATTGTGCTTTGAGCTTCTCCTGGGAGACCAGTATCAGATTCCGATGCACCACTGCTTGTTTTCTGTTTCCCTTGGACCTTCACATTGACCATGAAACACAGATATTGCATCGGTATTGAATTCGAAACGCACAATGCCCACTTAAGTACGAGAGGGGTGACTCATCTAATAGTCTCTGGTTTGAGCTTTTCCTGGGAGACCAGTATTGGATTCCAATGCACCACTGCAGGTTTCCTGTATCCCTTGGACCTTCACATTAACCATGAAACACAGATATTGCATCGGGATCTAATACGAAAGGCACAATGCCCACTTAAGTACAAGAGGAGTGACTCTTCTAATTGTGCTTTGAGCTTCTCCTGGGAGACCAGTATTGGATTCCGATGCACCACTGCTTGTTTTCTGTTTCCCTTGGACCTTCACATTGACCATGAAACACAGATATTGCATCGGTATTGAATACGAAACGCACAATGCCCACTTAAGTACGAGAGGGGTGACTCATCTAATAGTCTCTGGTTTGAGCTTTTCCTGGGAGACCAGTATTGGATTCCGATGCACCACTGCAGGTTTCCTGTATCCCTTGGACCTTCACATTAACCATGAAACACAGATATTGCATCGGGATCTAATACGAAAGGCACAATGCCCACTTAAGTACAAGAGGAGTGACTCTTCTAATTGTGCTTTGAGCTTCTCCTGGGAGACCAGTATCAGATTCCGATGCACCACTGCTTTTTTTCTGTTTCCCTTGGACCTTCACATTGACCATGAAACACAGATATTGCATCGGTATTGAATACGAAACGCACAATGCCCTCTTAAGTACGAGAGGGGTGACTCATCTAATAGTCTCTGGTTTGAGCTTTTCCTGGGAGACCAGTATTGGATTCCGATGCACCACTGCAGGTTTCCTGTATCCCTTGGACCTTCACATTAACCATGAAACACAGATATTGCATCGGGATCTAATACGAAAGGCACAATGCCCACTTAAGTACAAGAGGAGTGACTCTTCTAATTGTGCTTTGAGCTTCTCTTGGGAGACCAGTATCAGATTCCGATGCACCACTGCTTGTTTTCTGTTTCCCTTGGACCTTTACATTGACCATGAAACACAGATATTGCATCGGTATTGAATACGAAACGCACAATGCCCACTTAAGTACGAGAGGGGTGACTCATCTAATAGTCTCTGGTTTGAGCTTTTCCTGGGAGACCAGTATTGGATTCCGATGCACCACTGCAGGTTTCCTGTATCCCTTGGACCTTCACATTAACCATGAAACACAGATATTGCATCGGGATCTAATACGAAAGGCACAATGCCCACTTAAGTACAAGAGGAGTGACTCTTCTAATTGTGCTTTGAGCTTCTCCTGGGAGACCAGTATCAGATTCCGATGCACCACTGCTTGTTTTCTGTTTCCCTTGGACCTTCACATTGACCATGAAACACAGATATTGCATCGGTATTGAATACGAAACGCACAATGCCCACTTAAGTACGAGAGGGGTGACTCATCTAATAGTCTCTGGTTTGAGCTTTTCCTGGGAGACCAGTATTGGATTCCGATGCACCACTGCAGGTTTCCTGTATCCCTTGGACCTTCACATTAACCATGAAACACAGATATTGCATCGGGATCTAATACGAAAGGCACAATGCCCACTTAAGTACAAGAGGAGTGACTCTTCTAATTGTGCTTTGAGCTTCTCCTGGGAGACCAGTATCAGATTCCGATGCACCACTGCTTGTTTTCTGTTTCCCTTGGACTTTCACATTGACCATGAAACACAGATATTGCATCGGTATTGAATACGAAACGCACAATGCCCACTTAAGTACGAGAGGGGTGACTCATCTAATAGTCTCTGGTTTGAGCTTTTCCTGGGAGACCAGTATTGGATTCCGATGCACCACTGCAGGTTTCCTGTATCCCTTGGACCTTCACATTAACCATGAAACACAGATATTGCATCGGGATCTAATACGAAAGGCACAATGCCCACTTAAGTACAAGAGGAGTGACTCTTCTAATTGTGTTTTGAGCTTCTCCTGGGAGACCAGTATCAGATTCCGATGCACCCCTGCTTGTTTTCTGTTTCCTTTGGACCTTCACATTGACCATGAAACACAGATATTGCATCGGTATTGAATACGAAACGCACAATGCCCACTTAAGTACGAGAGGGGTGACTCATCTAATAGTCTCTGGTTTGAGCTTTTCCTGGGAGACCAGTATTGGATTCCAATGCACCACTGCAGGTTTCCTGTATCCCTTGGACCTTCACATTAACCATGAAACACAGATATTGCATCGGGATCTAATACGAAAGGCACAATGCCCACTTAAGTACAAGAGGATTGACTCTTCTAATTGTGCTTTGAGCTTCTCCTGGGAGACCAGTATCAGATTCCGATGCACCACTGCTTGTTTTCTGTTTCCCTTGAACCTTCACATTGACCATGAAACACAGATATTGCATCGGTATTGAATACGAAACGCACAATGCCCACTTAAGTACGAGAGGGGTGACTCATCTAATAGTCTCTGGTTTGAGCTTTTCCTGGGAGACCAGTATTGGATTCCAATGCACCACTGCAGGTTTCCTGTATCCCTTCGACCTTCACATTAACCATGAAACACAGATATTGCATCGGGATCTAATACGAAAGGCACAATGCCCACTTAAGTACAAGAGGAGTGACTCTTCTAATAGTCTGTGCTTTGAGCTTCTCCTGGGAGACCAGTATTGGATTCTGATGCACCACTGCTTGTTTTCTGTTTCCCTTGGACCTTCACATTGACCATGAAACACAGATATTGCATCGGTATTGAATACGAAACGCACAATGCCCACTTAAGTACGAGAGGGGTGACTCATCTAATAGTCTCTGGTTTGAGCTTTTCCTGGGAGACCAGTATTGGATTCCGATGCACTACTGCAGGTTTCCTGTATCCCTTGGACCTTCACATTAACCATGAAACACAGATATTGCATCGGGATCTAATACGAAAGGCACAATGCCCACTTAAGTACAAGAGGAGTGACTCTTCTAATTGTGCTTTGAGCTTCTCCTGGGAGCCAGTATCAGATTCCGATGCACCACTGCTTTTTTTCTGTTTCCCTTGGACCTTCACATTGACCATGAAACACAGATATTGCATCGGTATTGAATACGAAACGCACAATGCCCACTTAAGTACGAGAGGAGTGACTCATCTAATAGTCTCTGGTTTGAGCTTTTCCTGGGAGACCAGTATTGGATTCCGATGCACCACTGCAGGTTTCCTGTATCCCTTGGACCTTCACATTAACCATGAAACACAGATATTGCATCGGGATGTAATACGAAAGGCACAATGCCCACTTAAGTACAAGAGGAGTGACTCTTCTAATTGTGCTTTGAGCTTCTCCTGGGAAACCAGTATCAGATTCCGATGCACCACTGCTCCTTTTCTGTTTCCCTTGGACCTTCACATTGACCATGAAACACAGATATTGCATCGGTATGAATACGAAACGCACAATGCCGACTTAAGTACGAGAGGGGTGACTCATCTAATAGTCTCTGGTTTGAGCTTTTCCTGGGAGACCAGTATTGGATTCCGATGCACCACTGCAGGTTTCCTGTATCCCTTGGACCTTCACATTAACCATGAAACACAGATATTGCATCGGGATCTAATACGAAAGGCACAATGCCCACTTAAGTACAAGAGGAGTGACTCTTCTAATTGTGCTTTGAGCTTCTCCTGGGAGACCAGTATCAGATTCCGATGCACCACTGCTTGTTTTCTGTTTCCCTTGGACCTTCACATTGACCATGAAACACAGATATTGCATCGGTATTGAATACGAAACGCACAATGCCCACTTAAGTACGAGAGGGGTGACTCATCTAATAGTCTCTGGTTTGAGCTTTTCCTGGGAGACCAGTATTGGATTCCGATGCACCACTGCAGGTTTCCTGTATCCCTTGGACCTTCACATTAACCATGAAACACAGATATTGCATCGGGATCTAATACGAAAGGCACAGTGCCCACTTAAGTACAAGAGGATTGACTCTTCTAATTGTGCTTTGAGCTTCTCCTGGGAAACCAGTATCAGATTCCGATGCACCACTGCTCCTTTTCTGTTTCCCTTGGACCTTCACATTGACCATGAAACACAGATATTGCATCGGTATTGAATACGAAACGCACAATGCCCACTTAAGTACGAGAGGGGTGACTCATCTAATAGTCTCTGGTTTGAGCTTTTCCTGGGAGACCAGTATTGGATTCCGATGCACCACTGCAGGTTTCCTGTATCCCTTGGACCTTCACATTAACCATGAAACACAGATATTGCATCGGGATCTAATACGAAAGGCACAATGCCCACTTAAGTACAAGAGGAGTGACTCTTCTAATTGTGCTTTGAGCTTCTCCTGGGAGACCAGTATCAGATTCCGATGCACCACTGCTTGTTTCCTGTTTCCCTTGGACCTTCACATTGACCATGAAACACAGATATTGCATCGGTATTGAATACGAAACGCACAATGCCCACTTAAGTACGAGAGGGGTGACTCATCTAATAGTCTCTGGTTTGAGCTTTTCCTGGGAGACCAGTATTGGATTCCGATGCACCACTGCAGGTTTCCTGTATCCCTTGGACCTTCACATTAACCATGAAACACAGATATTGCATCGGGATCTAATACGAAAGGCACAATGCCCACTTAAGTACAAGAGGAGTGACTCTTCTAATAGTCTGTGCTTTGAGCTTCTCCTGGGAGACCAGTATCAGATTCCGATGCACCACTGCTTGTTTTCTGTTTCCCTTGGACCTTCACATTGACCATGAAACACAGATATTGCATCGGTATTGAATACGAAACGCACAATGCCCACTTAAGTACGAGAGGGGTGACTCATCTAATAGTCTCTGGTTTGAGCTTTTCCTGGGAGACCAGTATTGGATTCCGATGCACCACTGCAGGTTTCCTGTATCCCTTGGACCTTCACATTAACCATGAAACACAGATATTGCATCGGGATCTAATACGAAAGGCACAATGCCCACTTAAGTACAAGAGGATTGACTCTTCTAATTGTGCTTTGAGCTTCTCCTGGGAGACCAGTATCAGATTCCGATGCACCACTGCTTGTTTTCTGTTTCCCTTGGACCTTCACATTGACCATGAAACACAGATATTGCATCGGTATTGAATTCGAAACGCACAATGCCCACTTAAGTACGAGAGGGGTGACTCATCTAATAGTCTCTGGTTTGAGCTTTTCCTGGGAGACCAGTATTGGATTCCAATGCACCACTGCAGGATTCCTGTATCCCTTGGACCTTCACATTAACCATGAAACACAGATATTGCATCGGGATCTAATACGAAAGGCACAATGCCCACTTAAGTACAAGAGGAGTGACTCTTCTAATAGTCTGTGCTTTGAGCTTCTCCTGGGAGACCAGTATTGGATTCCGATGCACCACTGCTTGTTTTCTGTTTCCCTTGGACCTTCACATTGACCATGAAACACAGATATTGCATCGGTATTGAATACGAAACCCACAATGCCCACTTAAGTACGAGAGGGGTGACTCATCTAATAGTCTCTGGTTTGAGCTTTTCCTGGGAGACCAGTATTGGATTCCGATGCACCACTGCACGTTTCCTGTATCCCTTGGACCTTCACATTAACCATGAAACACAGATATTGCATCGGGATCTAATACGAAAGGCACAATGCCCACTTAAGTACAAGAGGAGTGACTCTTCTAATTGTGCTTTGAGCTTCTCCTGGGAGACCAGTATCAGATTCCGATGCACCACTGCTTTTTTTCTGTTTCCCTTGGACCTTCACATTGACCATGAAACACAGATATTGCATCGGTATTGAATACGAAACGCACAATGCCCACTTAAGTACGAGAGGGGTAACTCATCTAATAGTCTCTGGTTTGAGCTTTTCCTGGGAGACCAGTATTGGATTCCGATGCACCACTGCAGGTTTCCTGTATCCCTTGGACCTTCACATTAACCATGAAAAACAGATATTGCATCGGGATCTAATACGAAAGGCACAATGCCCACTTAAGTACAAGAGGAGTGACTCTTCTAATTGTGCTTTGAGCTTCTCTTGGGAGACCAGTATCAGATTCCGATGCACCACTGCTTGTTTTCTGTTTCCCTTGGACCTTCACATTGACCATGAAACACAGATATTGCATCGGTATTGAATACGAAACGCACAATGCCCACTTAAGTACGAGAGGGGTGACTCATCTAATAGTCTCTGGTTTGAGCTTTTCCTGGGAGACCAGTATTGTATTCCGATGCACCACTGCAGGTTTCCTGTATCCCTTGGACCTTCACATTAACCATGAAACACAGATATTGCATCGGGATCTAATACGAAAGGCACAATGCCCACTTAAGTACAAGAGGAGTGACTCTTCTAATTGTGCTTTGAGCTTCTCCTGGGAGACCAGTATCAGATTCCGATGCACCACTGCTTGTTTTCTGTTTCCCTTGGACCTTCACATTGACCATGAAACACAGATATTGCATCGGTATTGAATACGAAACGCACAATGCCCACTTAAGTACGAGAGGGGTGACTCATCTAATAGTCTCTGGTTTGAGCTTTTCCTGGGAGACCAGTATTGGATTCCGATGCACCACTGCAGGTTTCCTGTATCCCTTGGACCTTCACATTAACCATGAAACACAGATATTGCATCGGGATCTAATACGAAAGGCACAATGCCCACTTAAGTACAAGAGGAGTGACTCTTCTAATTGTGCTTTGAGCTTCTCCTGGGAGCCAGTATCAGATTCCGATGCACCACTGCTTTTTTTCTGTTTCCCTTGGACCTTCACATTGACCATGAAACACAGATATTGCATCGGTATTGAATACGAAACGCACAATGCCCACTTAAGTACGAGAGGGGTGACTCATCTAATAGTCTCTGGTTTGAGCTTTTCCTGGGAGACCAGTATTGGATTCCGATGCACCACTGCAGGTTTCCTGTATCCCTTGGACCTTCACATTAACCATGAAACACAGATATTGCATCGGGATCTAATACGAAAGGCACAATACCCACTTAAGTACAAGAGGAGTGACTCTTCTAATTGTACTTTGTGCTTCTCCTGGGAGACCAGTATCAGATTCCGATGCACCACTGCTTGTTTTCTGTTTCCCTTGGACCTTCACATTGACCATGAAAAACAGATATTGCATCGGTATTGAATACGAAACGCACAATGCCCACTTAAGTACGAGAGGGGTGACTCATCTAATAGTCTCTGGTTTGAGCTTTTCCTGGGAGACCAGTATTGGATTCCGATGCACCACTGCAGGTTTCCTGTATCCCTTGGACCTTCACATTAACCATGAAACACAGATATTGCATCGGGATCTAATACGAAAGGCACAATGCCCACTTAAGTACAAGAGGAGTGACTCTTCTAATTGTGCTTTGAGCTTCTCCTGGGAGACCAGTATCAGATTCCGATGCACCACTGCTTGTTTTCTGTTTCCCTTGGACCTTCACATTGACCATGAAACACAGATATTGCATCGGTATTGAATACGAAACGCACAATGCCCACTTAAGTACGAGAGGGGTGACTCATCTAATAGTCTCTGGTTTGAGCTTTTCCTGGGAGACCAGTATTGGATTCCGATGCACCACTGCAGGTTTCCTGTATCCCTTGGACCTTCACATTAACCATGAAACACAGATATTGCATCGGGATCTAATACGAAAGGCACAATGCCCACTTAAGTACAAGAGGATTGACTCTTCTAATTGTGCTTTGAGCTTCTCCTGGGAGACCAGTATCAGATTCCGATGCACCACTGCTTGTTTTCTGTTTCCCTTGGACCTTCACTTTGACCATGAAACACAGATATTGCATCGGTATTGAATACGAAACGCACAATGCCCACTTAAGTACGAGAGGGGTGACTCATCTAATAGTCTCTGGTTTGAGCTTTTCCTGGGAGACCAGTATTGGATTCCAATGCACCACTGCAGGTTTCCTGTATCCCTTGGACCTTCACATTAACCATGAAACACAGATATTGCATCGGGATCTAATACGAAAGGCACAATGCCCACTTAAGTACAAGAGGAGTGACTCTTCTAATTGTGCTTTGAGCTTCTCCTGGGAGACCAGTATCAGATTACGATGCACCACTGCTTGTTTTCTGTTTCCCTTGGACCTTCACATTGACCATGAAACACAGATATTGCATCGGTATTGAATACGAAACGCACAATGCCCACTTAAGTACGAGAGGGGTGACTCATCTAATAGTCTCTGGTTTGAGCTTTTCCTGGGAGACCAGTATTGGATTCCGATGCACCACTGCAGGTTTCCTGTATCCCTTGGACCTTCACATTAACCATGAAACACAGATATTGCATCGGGATCTAATACGAAAGGCACAATGCCCACTTAAGTACAAGTGGAGTGACTCTTCTAATTGTGCTTTGAGCTTCTCCTGGGAGACCAGTATCAGATTCCGATGCACCACTGCTAGTTTTCTGTTTCCTTTGGACCTTCACATTGACCATGAAACACAGATATTGCATCGGTATTGAATACGAAACGCACAATGCCCACTTAAGTACGAGAGGGTTGACTCATCTAATAGTCTCTAGTTTGAGCTTTTCCTGGGAGACCAGTATTGGATTCCGATGCACCACTGCAGGTTTCCTGTATCCCTTGGACCTTCACATTAATCATGAAACACAGATATTGCATCGGGATCTAATACGAAAGGGACAATGCCCACTTAAGCACAAGAGGAGTGACTCTTCTAATAGTCTGTGCTTTGAGCTTCTCCTGGGAGACCAGTATCAGCTTCCGATGCACCACTGCTTGTTTTCTGTTTCCCTTGGACCTTCACATTGACCATGAAACACAGATATTGCATCGGTATTGAATACGAAACGCACAATGCCCACTTAAGTACGAGAGGGGTGACTCATCTAATAGTCTCTGGTTTGAGCTTTTCCTGGGAGACCAGTATTGGATTCCGATGCACCACTGCAGGTTTCCTGTATCCCTTGGACCTTCACATTAACCATGAAACACAGATATTGCATCGGGATCTAATACGAAAGGCACAATGCCCACATAAGTACAAGAGGAGTGACTCTTCTAATTGTGCTTTCAGCTTCTCCTGGGAGCCAGTATCAGATTCCGATGCACCACTGCTTGTTTTCTGTTTCCCTTGCACCTTCACATTGACCATAAAACACAGATATTGCATCGGTATTGAATACGAAACGCACAATGCCCACTTAAGTACGAGAGGGGTGACTCATCTAATACTCTCTGGTTTGAGCTTTTCCTGGGAGACCAGTATTGGATTCCGATGCACCACTGCAGGTTTCCTGTATCCCTTGGACTTTCACATTAACCATGAAACACAGATATTGCATCGGGATCTAATACGAAAGGCACAATGCCCACTTAAGTACAAGAGGAGTGACTCTTCTAATTGTGCTTTGAGCTTCTCCTGGGAGACCAGTATCAGATTCCGATGCACCACTGCTTGTTTTCTGTTTCCTTTGGACCTTCACATTGACCATGTAACACAGATATTGCATCGGGATTGATTACGAAAGGCACAATGCCCACTTAAGCACAAGAGGAGTGATTCTTCTAATAGTCTGTGCTTTGAGCTTCTCCTGGGAGACCAGTATTGGATTCCGATGCACCACTGTAGGTTTTCTGTATCCCTTGGACCTTCACATTAACCATGAAACACAGATTTTGCATCGGTATTGAATACGAAACGCACAATGCCCATTTAAGTACGAGAGGGGTGACTCATCTAATAGTCTCTGGTTTGAGCTTTTCCTGGGAGACCAGTATTGGATTCCGATGCACCACTGCAGGTTTCCTGTATCTCTTGGACCTTCACATTAACCATGAAACACAGATATTGCATCGGGATCTAATACGAAAGGCACAATGCCCACTTAAGTACAAGATGAGTGACTCTTCTAATTGTGCTTTGAGCTTCTCCTGGGAGACCAGTATCAGATTCCGATGCACCACTGCTTGTTTTCTGTTTCCCTTGGACTTTCACATTGACCATGAAACACAGATATTGCATCGGTATTGAATACGAAACGCACAATGCCCACTTAAGTACGAGAGGGGTGACTCATCTAATAGTCTCTGGTTTGAGCTTTTCCTGGGAGACCAGTATTGGATTCCGATGCACCACTGCAGGTTTCCTGTATCCCTTGGACCTTCACATTAACCATGAAACACAGATATTGCATCGGGATCTAATACGAAAGGCACAATGCCCACTTAAGTACAAGAGGAGTGACTCTTCTAATTGTGCTTTGAGCTTCTCCTGGGAAACCAGTATCAGATTCCGATGCACCACTGCTTGTTTTCTGTTTCCCTTGGACCTTCACATTGACCATGAAACACAGATATTGCATCGGTATTGAATACGAAACGCACAATGCCCACTTAAGTACGAGAGGGGTGACTCATCTAATAGTCTCTGGTTTGAGCTTTTCCTGGGAGACCAGTATTGGATTCCGATGCACCACTGCAGGAATCCTGTATCCCTTGGACCTTCACATTATCCATGAAACACAGATATTGCATCGGGATCTAATACGAAAAGCACAATGCCCACTTAAGTACAAGAGGAGTGACTCTTCTAATTGTGCTTTGAGCTTCTCCTGGGAGACCAGTGTCAGATTCCGATGCACCACTGCTTGTTTTCTGTTTCCCTTGGACCTTCACATTGACCATGAAACACAGATATTGCATCGGTATTGAATACGAAACGCACAATGCCCACTTAAGTACGAGAGGGGTGACTCATCTAATAGTCTCTGGTTTGAGCTTTTCCTGGGAGACCAGTATTGGATTCCGATGCACCACTGCAGGTTTCCTGTATCCCTTGGACCTTCACATTAACCATGAAACACAGATATTGCATCGGGATCTAATACGAAAGGCACAATGCCCACTTAAGTACAAGAGGAGTGACTCTTCTAATAGTCTGTGCTTTGAGCTTCTCCTGGGAAACCAGTATCAGATTCCGATGCACCACTGCTTGTTTTCTGTTTCCCTTGGACCTTCACATTGACCATGAAACACAGATATTGCATCGGTATTGAATACGAAACGCACAATGCCCACTTAAGTACGAGAGGGGTGACTCATCTAATAGTCTCTGGTTTGAGCTTTTCCTGGGAGACCAGTATTGGATTCCGATGCACCACTGCAGGTTTCCTGTATCCCTTGGACCTTCACATTAACCATGAAACACAGATATTGCATCGGGATCTAATACGAAAGGCACAATGCCCACTTAAGTACAAGTGGAGTGACTCTTCTAATTGTGCTTTGAGCTTCTCCTGGGAGACCAGTATCAGATTCCGATGCACCACTGCTAGTTTTCTGTTTCCTTTGGACCTTCACATTGACCATGAAACACAGATATTGCATCGGTATTGAATACGAAACGCACAATGCCCACTTAAGTACGAGAGGGTTGACTCATCTAATAGTCTCTAGTTTGAGCTTTTCCTGGGAGACCAGTATTGGATTCCGATGCACCACTGCAGGTTTCCTGTATCCCTTGGACCTTCACATTAACCATGAAACACAGATATTGCATCGGGATCTAATACGAAAGGCACAATGCCCACTTAAGCACAAGAGGAGTGACTCTTCTAATAGTCTGTGCTTTGAGCTTCTCCTGGGAGACCAGTATCAGATTCCGATGCACCAATGCTTGTTTTCTGTTTCCCTTGGACCTTCACATTGACCATGAAACACAGATATTGCATCGGTATTGAATACGAAACGCACAATGCCCACTTAAGTACGAGAGGGGTGACTCATCTAATAGTCTCTGGTTTGAGCTTTTCCTGGGAGACCAGTATTGGATTCCGATGCACCACTGCAGGTTTCCTGTATCCCTTGGACCTTCACATTAACCATGAAACACAGATATTGCATCGGGATCTAATACGAAAGGCACAATGCCCACTTAAGTACAAGAGGAGTGACTCTTCTAATAGTCTGTGCTTTGAGCTTCTCCTGGGAGACCAGTATCAGATTCCGATGCACCACTGCTTGTTTTCTGTTTCCCTTGGACCTTCACATTGACCATGAAACACAGATATTGCATCGGTATTAAATACGAAACGCACAATGCCCACTTAAGTACGAGAGGGGTGACTCATCTAATAGTCTCTGGTTTGAGCTTTTCCTGGGAGACCAGTATTGGATTCCAATGCACCACTGCAGGTTTCCTGTATCCCTTGGACCTTCACATTAACCATGAAACACAGATATTGCATCGGGATCTAATACGAAAGGCACAATGCCCACTTAAGTACACGAGGAGTGACTCTTCTGATTGTGCTTTGAGCTTCTCCTGGGAGACCAGTATCAGATTCCGATGCACCACTGCTTGTTTTCTGTTTCCCTTGGACCTTCACATTGACCATGAAACACAGATATTGCATCGGTATTGAATACGAAACGCACAATGCCCACTTAAGTACGAGAGGGGTGACTCATCTAATAGTCTCTGGTTTGAGCTTTTCCTGGGAGACCAGTATTGGACTCCGATGCACCACTGCAGGTTTCCTGTATCCCTTGGACCTTCACATTAACCATGAAACACAGATATTGCATCGGGATCTAATACGAAAGGCACAATGCCCACATAAGTACAAGAGGAGTGACTCTTCTAATTGTGCTTTCAGCTTCTCCTGGGAGCCAGTATCAGATTCCGATGCACCACTGCTTGTTTTCTGTTTCCCTTGCACCTTCACATTGACCATAAAACACAGATATTGCATCGGTATTGAATACGAAACGCACAATGCCCACTTAAGTACGAGAGGGGTGACTCATCTAATACTCTCTGGTTTGAGCTTTTCCTGGGAGACCAGTATTGGATTCCGATGCACCACTGCAGGTTTCCTGTATCCCTTGGACTTTCACATTAACCATGAAACACAGATATTGCATCGGGATCTAATACGAAAGGCACAATGCCCACTTAAGTACAAGAGGAGTGACTCTTCTAATTGTGCTTTGAGCTTCTCCTGGGAGACCAGTATCAGATTCCGATGCACCACTGCTTGTTTTCTGTTTCCTTTGGACCTTCACATTGACCATGTAACACAGATATTGCATCGGGATTGATTACGAAAGGCACAATGCCCACTTAAGCACAAGAGGAGTGATTCTTCTAATAGTCTGTGCTTTGAGCTTCTCCTGGGAGACCAGTATTGGATTCCGATGCACCACTGTAGGTTTTCTGTATCCCTTGGACCTTCACATTAACCATGAAACACAGATTTTGCATCGGTATTGAATACGAAACGCACAATGCCCATTTAAGTACGAGAGGGGTGACTCATCTAATAGTCTCTGGTTTGAGCTTTTCCTGGGAGACCAGTATTGGATTCCGATGCACCACTGCAGGTTTCCTGTATCTCTTGGACCTTCACATTAACCATGAAACACAGATATTGCATCGGGATCTAATACGAAAGGCACAATGCCCACTTAAGTACAAGATGAGTGACTCTTCTAATTGTGCTTTGAGCTTCTCCTGGGAGACCAGTATCAGATTCCGATGCACCACTGCTTGTTTTCTGTTTCCCTTGGACCTTCACATTGACCATGAAACACAGATATTGCATCGGTATTGAATACGAAACGCACAATGCCCACTTAAGTACGAGAGGGGTGACTCATCTAATAGTCTCTGGTTTGAGCTTTTCCTGGGAGACCAGTATTGGATTCCGATGCACCACTGCAGGTTTCCTGTATCCCTTGGACCTTCACATTAACCATGAAACACAGATATTGCATCGGGATCTAATACGAAAGGCACAATGCCCACTTAAGTACAAGAGGAGTGTCTCTTCTAATTGTGCTTTGAGCTTCTCCTGGGAGACCAGTATCAGATTCCGATGCACCACTGCTTGTTTTCTGTTTCCCTTGGACTTTCACATTGACCATGAAACACAAATATTGCATCGGTATTGAATACGAAACGCACAATGCCCACTTAAGTACGAGAGGGGTGACTCATCTAATAGTCTCTGGTTTGAGCTTTTCCTGGGAGACCAGTATTGGATTCCGATGCACCACTGCAGGTTTCCTGTATCCCTTGGACCTTCACATTAACCATGAAACACAGATATTGCATCGGGATCTAATACGAAAGGCACAATGACCACTTAAGTACAAGAGGAGTGACTCTTCTAATTGTGCTTTGAGCTTCTCCTGGGAAACCAGTATCAGATTCCGATGCACCACTGCTTGTTTTCTGTTTCCCTTGGACCTTCACATTGACCATGAAACACAGATATTGCATCGGTATTGAATACGAAACGCACAATGCCCACTTAAGTACGAGAGGGGTGACTCATCTAATAGTCTCTGGTTTGAGCTTTTCCTGGGAGACCAGTATTGGATTCCGATGCACCACTGCAGGTTTCCTGTATCCCTTGGACCTTCACATTAACCATGAAACACAGATATTGCATCGGGATCTAATACGAAAGGCACAATGCCCACTTAAGTACAAGTGGAGTGACTCTTCTAATTGTGCTTTGAGCTTCTCCTGGGAGACCAGTATCAGATTCCGATGCACCACTGCTAGTTTTCTGTTTCCTTTGGACCTTCACATTGACCATGAAACACAGATATTGCATCGGTATTGAATACGAAACGCACAATGCCCACTTAAGTACGAGAGGGTTGACTCATCTAATAGTCTCTAGTTTGAGCTTTTCCTGGGAGACCAGTATTGGATTCCGATGCACCACTGCAGGTTTCCTGTATCCCTTGGACCTTCACATTAACCATGAAACACAGATATTGCATCGGGATCTAATACGAAAGGCACAATGCCCACTTAAGCACAAGAGGAGTGACTCTTCTAATAGTCTGTGCTTTGAGCTTCTCCTGGGAGACCAGTATCAGATTCCGATGCACCACTGCTTGTTTTCTGTTTCCCTTGGACCTTCACATTGACCATGAAACACAGATATTGCATCGGTATTGAATACGAAACGCACAATGCCCACTTAAGTACGAGAGGGGTGACTCATCTAATAGTCTCTGGTTTGAGCTTTTCCTGGGAGACCAGTATTGGATTCCGATGCACCACTGCAGGTTTCCTGTATCCCTTGGACCTTCACATTAACCATGAAACACAGATATTGCATCGGGATCTAATACGAAAGGCACAATGCCCACTTAAGTACAAGAGGAGTGACTCTTCTAATAGTCTGTGCTTTGAGCTTCTCCTGGGAGACCAGTATCAGATTCCGATGCACCACTGCTTGTTTTCTGTTTCCCTTGGACCTTCACATTGACCATGAAACACAGATATTGCATCGGTATTGAATACGAAACGCACAATGCCCACTTAAGTACGAGAGGGGTGACTCATCTAATAGTCTCTGGTTTGAGCTTTTCCTGGGAGACCAGTATTGGATTCCAATGCACCACTGCAGGTTTCCTGTATCCCTTGGACCTTCACATTAACCATGAAACACAGATATTGCATCGGGATCTAATACGAAAGGCACAATGCCCACTTAAGTACAAGAGGAGTGACTCTTCTGATTGTGCTTTGAGCTTCTCCTGGGAGACCAGTATCAGATTCCGATGCACCACTGCTTGTTTTCTGTTTCCCTTGGACCTTCACATTGACCATGAAACACAGATATTGCATCGGTATTGAATACGAAACGCACAATGCCCACTTAAGTACGAGAGGGGTGACTCATCTAATAGTCTCTGGTTTGAGCTTTTCCTGGGAGACCAGTATTGGATTCCGATGCACCACTGCAGGTTTCCTGTATCCCTTGGACTTTCACATTAACCATGAAACACAGATATTGCATCGGGATCTAATACGAAAGGCACAATGCCCACTTAAGTACAAGAGGAGTGACTCTTCTAATTGTGCTTTGAGCTTCTCCTGGGAGACCAGTATCAGATTCCGATGCAATACTGCTTTTTTCCTGTTTCCTTTGGACCTTCCCATTGACCATGTAACACAGATATTGCATCGGGATTGATTACGAAAGGCACAATGCCCACTTAAGCACAAGAGGAGTGATTCTTCTAATAGTCTGTGCTTTGAGCTTCTCCTGGGAGACCAGTATCGGATTCCGATGCACCACTGTAGGTTTTCTGTATCCCTTGGACCTTCACATTAACCATGAAACACAGATTTTGCATCGGTATTGAATACGAAACGCACAATGCCCACTTAAGTACGAGAGGGGTGACTCATCTAATAGTCTCTGGTTTGAGCTTTTCCTGGGAGACCAGTATTGGATTCCGATGCACCACTGCAGGTTTCCTGTATCCCTTGGACCTTCACATTAACCATGAAACACAGATATTGCATCGGGATCTAATACGAAAGGCACAATGCCCACTTAAGTACAAGAGGAGTGACTCTTCTAATTGTGCTTTGAGCTTCTCCTGGAAGACCAGTATCAGATTCCGATGCACCACTGCTTGTTTTCTGTTTCCCTTGGACCTTCACATTGACCATGAAACACAGATATTGCATCGGTATTGAATACGAAACGCACAATGCCCACTTAAGTACGAGAGGGGTGACTCATCTAATAGTCTCTGGTTTGAGCTTTTCCTGGGAGACCAGTATTGGATTCCGATGCACCACTGCAGGTTTCCTGTATCCCTTGGACCTTCACATTAACCATGAAACACAGATATTGCATCGGGATCTAATACGAAAGGCACAATGCCCACTTAAGTACAAGAGGAGTGACTCTTCTAATTGTGCTTTGAGCTTCTCCTGGGAGACCAGTATCAGATTCCGATGCACCACTGCTTGTTTTCTGTTTCCCTTGGACTTTCACATTGACCATGAAACACAGATATTGCATCGGTATTGAATACGAAACGCACAATGCCCACTTAAGTACGAGAGGGGTGACTCATCTAATAGTCTCTGGTTTGAGCTTTTCCTGGGAGACCAGTATTGGATTCCGATGCACCACTGCAGGTTTCCTGTATCCCTTGGACCTTCACATTAACCATGAAACACAGATATTGCATCGGGATCTAATACGAAAGGCTCAATGCCCACTTAAGTACAAGAGGAGTGACTCTTCTAATTGTGCTTTGAGCTTCTCCTGGGAGACCAGTATCAGATTCCGATGCACCACTGCTTGTTTTCTGTTTCCCTTGGACCTTCACATTGACCATGAAACACAGATATTGCATCGGTATTGAATACGAAACGCACAATGCCCACTTAAGTACGAGAGGGGTGACTCATCTAATAGTCTCTGGTTTGAGCTTTTCCTGGGAGACCAGTATTGGATTCCGATGCACCACTGCAGGTTTCCTGTATCCCTTGGACCTTCACATTAACCATGAAACACAGATATTGCATCGGGATCTAATACGAAAGGCACAATGCCCACTTAAGTACAAGAGGAGTGACTCTTCTAATAGTCTGTGCTT
This sequence comes from Schistocerca cancellata, assembly GCF_023864275.1. Lineage (NCBI taxonomy): Eukaryota > Metazoa > Arthropoda > Insecta > Orthoptera > Acrididae > Schistocerca > Schistocerca cancellata. The sequence goes on along the minus strand of NC_064637.1, from coordinate 58,145,371 downwards.
TGAGCTTCTCCTGGGAGACCAGTATCAGATTACGATGCACCACTGCTTGTTTTCTGTTTCCCTTGGACCTTCACATTGACCATGAAACACAGATATTGCATCGGTATTGAATACGAAACGCACAATGCCCACTTAAGTACGAGAGGGGTGACTCATCTAATAGTCTCTGGTTTGAGCTTTTCCTGGGAGACCAGTATTGGATTCCGATGCACCACTGCAGGTTTCCTGTATCCCTTGGACCTTCACATTAACCATGAAACACAGATATTGCATCGGGATCTAATACGAAAGGCACAATGCCCACTTAAGTACAAGAGGAGTGACTCTTCTAATTGTGCTTTGAGCTTCTCCTGGGAGACCAGTATCAGATTCCGATGCACCACTGCTTGTTTTCTGTTTCCCTTGGACTTTCACATTGACCATGAAACACAAATATTGCATCGGTATTGAATACGAAACGCACAATGCCCACTTAAGTACGAGAGGGGTGACTCATCTAATAGTCTCTGGTTTGAGCTTTTCCTGGGAGACCAGTATTGGATTCCGATGCACCACTGCAGGTTTCCTGTATCCCTTGGACCTTCACATTAACCATGAAACACAGATATTGCATCGGGATCTAATACGAAAGGCACAATGCCCACTTAAGTACAAGAGGAGTGACTCTTCTAATTGTGCTTTGAGCTTCTCCTGGGAGACCACTATCAGATTCCGATGCACCACTGCTTGTTTTCTGTTTCCCTTGGACCTTCACATTGACCATGAAACACAGATATTGCATCGGTATTGAATACGAAACGCACAATGCCCACTTAAGTACGAGAGGGGTGACTCATCTAATAGTCTCTGGTTTGAGCTTTTCCTGGGAGACCAGTATTGGATTCCGATGCACCACTGCAGGTTTCCTGTATCCCTTGGACTTTCACATTAACCATGAAACACAGATATTGCATCGGGATCTAATACGAAAGGCACAATGCCCACTTAAGTACAAGAGGAGTGACTCTTCTAATTGTGCTTTGAGCTTCTCCTGGGAGACCAGTGTCAGATTCCGATGCACCACTGCTTGTTTTCTGTTTCCCTTGGACCTTCACATTGACCATGAAACACAGATATTGCATCGGTATTGAATACGAAACGCACAATGCCCACTTAAGTACGAGAGGGGTGACTGTTCTAATAGTCTCTGGTTTGAGCTTTTCCTGGGAGACCAGTATTGGATTCCGATGCACCACTGCAGGTTTCCTGTATCCCTTGGACCTTCACATTAACCATGAAACACAGATATTGCATCGGGATCTAATACGAAAGGCACAATGCCCACTTAAGTACAAGAGGAGTGACTCTTCTAATAGTCTGTGCTTTGAGCTTCTCCTGGGAGACCAGTATCAGATTCCGATGCACCACTGCTTGTTTTCTGTTTCCCTTGGACCTTCACATTGACCATAAAACACAGATATTGCATCGGTATTGAATACGAAACGCACAATGCCCACTTAAGTACGGGAGGGGTGACTCATCTAATACTCTCTGGTTTGAGCTTTTCCTGGGAGACCAGTATTGGATTCCGATGCACCACTGCAGGTTTCCTGTATCCCTTGGACCTTCACATTAACCATGAAACACAGATATTGCATCGGGATCTAATACGAAAGGCACAATGCCCACTTAAGTACAAGAGGAGTGACTCTTCTAATTGTGCTTTCAGCTTCTCCTGGGAGCCAGTATCAGATTCCGATGCACCACTGCTTGTTTTCTGTTTCCCTTGCACCTTCACATTGACCATAAAACACAGATATTGCATCGGTATTGAATACGAAACGCACAATGCCCACTTAAGTACGAGAGGGGAGACTCATCTAATACTCTCTGGTTTGAGCTTTTCCTGGGAGACCAGTATTGGATTCCGATGCACCACTGCAGGTTTCCTGTATCCCTTGGACTTTCACATTAACCATGAAACACAGATATTGCATCGGGATCTAATACGAAAGGCACAATGCCCACTTAAGTACAAGAGGAGTAACTCTTCTAATTGTGCTTTGAGCTTCTCCTGGGAGACCAGTATCAGATTCCGATGCACCACTGCTTGTTTTCTGTTTCCTTTGGACCTTCACATTGACCATGTAACACAGATATTGCATCGGGATTGATTACGAAAGGCACAATGCCCACTTAAGCACAAGAGGAGTGATTCTTCTAATAGTCTGTGCTTTGAGCTTCTCCTGGGAGACCAGTATTGGATTCCGATGCACCACTGTAGGTTTTCTGTATCCCTTGGACCTTCACATTAACCATGAAACACAGATTTTGCATCGGTATTGAATACGAAACGCACAATGCCCATTTAAGTACGAGAGGGGTGACTCATCTAATAGTCTCTGGTTTGAGCTTTTCCTGGGAGACCAGTATTGGATTCCGATGCACCACTGCAGGTTTCCTGTATCTCTTGGACCTTCACATTAACCATGAAACACAGATATTGCATCGGGATCTAATACGAAAGGCACAATGCCCACTTAAGTACAAGATGAGTGACTCTTCTAATTGTGCTTTGAGCTTCTCCTGGGAGACCAGTATCAGATTCCGATGCACCACTGCTTGTTTTCTGTTTCCCTTGGACCTTCACATTGACCATGAAACACAGATATTGCATCGGTATTGAATACGAAACGCACAATGCCCACTTAAGTACGAGAGGGGTGACTCATCTAATAGTCTCTGGTTTGAGCTTTTCCTGGGAGACCAGTATTGGATTCCGATGCACCACTGCAGGTTTCCTGTATCCCTTGGACCTTCACATTAACCATGAAACACAGATATTGCATCGGGATCTAATACGAAAGGCACAATGCCCACTTAAGTACAAGAGGAGTGACTCTTCTAATTGTGCTTTGAGCTTCTCCTGGGAGACCAGTATCAGATTCCGATGCACCACTGCTTGTTTTCTGTTTCCCTTGGACCTTCACATTGACCATGAAACACAAATATTGCATCGGTATTGAATACGAAACGCACAATGCCCACTTAAGTACGAGAGGGGTGACTCATCTAATAGTCTCTGGTTTGAGCTTTTCCTGGGAGACCAGTATTGGATTCCGATGCACCACTGCAGGTTTCCTGTATCCCTTGGACCTTCACATTAACCATGAAACACAGATATTGCATCGGGATCTAATACGAAAGGCACAATGCCCACTTAAGTACAAGAGGAGTGACTCTTCTAATTGTGCTTTGAGCTTCTCCTGGGAGACCAGTATCAGATTCCGATGCACCACTGCTTGTTTTCTGTTTCCCTTGGACCTTCACATTGACCATGAAACACAGATATTGCATCGGTATTGAATACGAAACGCACAATGCCCACTTAAGTACGAGAGGGGTGACTCATCTAATAGTCTCTGGTTTGAGCTTTTCCTGGGAGACCAGTATTGGATTCCGATGCACCACTGCAGGTTTCCTGTATCCCTTGGACCTTCACATTAACCATGAAACACAGATATTGCATCGGGATCTAATACGAAAAGCACAATGCCCACTTAAGTACAAGAGGAGTGACTCTTCTAATTGTGCTTTGAGCTTCTCCTGGGAGACCAGTGTCAGATTCCGATGCACCACTGCTTGTTTTCTGTTTCCCTTGGACCTTCACATTGACCATGAAACACAGATATTGCATCGGTATTGAATACGAAACGCACAATGCCCACTTAAGTACGAGAGGGGTGACTCATCTAATAGTCTCTGGTTTGAGCTTTTCCTGGGAGACCAGTATTGGATTCCGATGCACCACTGCAGGTTTCCTGTATCCCTTGGACCTTCACATTAACCATGAAACACAGATATTGCATCGGGATCTAATACGAAAGGCACAATGCCCACTTAAGTGCAAGAGGAGTGACTCTTCTAATAGTCTGTGCTTTGAGCTTCTCCTGGGAGACCAGTATCAGATTCCGATGCACCACTGCTTGTTTTCTGTTTCCCTTGGACCTTCACATTGACCATGAAACACAGATATTGCATCGGTATTGAATACGAAACGCACAATGCCCACTTAAGTACGAGAGGGGTGACTCATCTAATAGTCTCTGGTTTGAGCTTTTCCTGGGAGACCAGTATTGGATTCCGATGCACCACTGCAGGTTTCCTGTATCCCTTGGACCTTCACATTAACCATGAAACACAGATATTGCATCGGGATCTAATACGAAAGGCACAATGCCCACTTAAGTACAAGTGGAGTGACTCTTCTAATTGTGCTTTGAGCTTCTCCTGGGAGACCAGTATCAGATTCCGATGCACCACTGCTAGTTTTCTGTTTCCTTTGGACCTTCACATTGACCATGAAACACAGATATTGCATCGGTATTGAATACGAAACGCACAATGCCCACTTAAGTACGAGAGGAGTGACTCATCTAATAGTCTCTGGTTTGAGCTTTTCCTGGGAGACCAGTATTGGATTCCGATGCACCACTGCAGGTTTCCTGTATCCCTTGGACCTTCACATTAACCATGAAACACAGATATTGCATCGGGATCTAATACGAAAGGCACAATGCCCACTTAAGCACAAGAGGAGTGACTCTTCTAATAGTCTGTGCTTTGAGCTTCTCCTGGGAGACCAGTATCAGATTCCGATGCACCACTGCTTGTTTTCTGTTTCCCTTGGACCTTCACATTGACCATGAAACACAGATATTGCATCGGTATTGAATACGAAACGCACAATGCCCACTTAAGTACGAGAGGGGTGACTCATCTAATAGTCTCTGGTTTGAGCTTTTCCTGGGAGACCAGTATTGGATTCCGATGCACCACTGCAGGTTTCCTGTATCCCTTGGACCTTCACATTAACCATGAAACACAGATATTGCATCGGGATCTAATACGAAAGGCACAATGCCCACTTAAGTACAAGAGGAGTGACTCTTCTAATAGTCTGTGCTTTGAGCTTCTCCTGGGAGACCAGTATCAGATTCCGATGCACCACTGCTTGTTTTCTGTTTCCCTTGGACCTTCACATTGACCATGAAACACAGATATTGCATCGGTATTGAATACGAAACGCACAATGCCCACTTAAGTACGAGAGGGGTGACTCATCTAATAGTCTCTGGTTTGAGCTTTTCCTGGGAGACCAGTATTGGATTCCAATGCACCACTGCAGGTTTCCTGTATCCCTTGGACCTTCACATTAACCATGAAACACAGATATTGCATCGGGATCTAATACGAAAGGCACAATGCCCACTTAAGTACAAGAGGAGTGACTCTTCTAATTGTGCTTTGAGCTTCTCCTGGGAGACCAGTATCAGATTCCGATGCACCACTGCTTGTTTTCTGTTTCCCTTGGACCTTCACATTGACCATGAAACACAGATATTGCATCGGTATTGAATACGAAACGCACAATGCCCACTTAAGTACGAGAGGGGTGACTCATCTAATAGTCTCTGGTTTGAGCTTTTCCTGGGAGACCAGTATTGGATTCCGATGCACCACTGCAGGTTTCCTGTATCCCTTGGACCTTCACATTAACCATGAAACACAGATATTGCATCGGGATCTAATACGAAAGGCACAATGCCCACTTAAGTACAAGAGGAGTGACTCTTCTAATTGTGCTTTCAGCTTCTCCTGGGAGCCAGTATCAGATTCCGATGCACCACTGCTTGTTTTCTGTTTCCCTTGGACCTTCACATTGACCATGAAACACAGATATTGCATCGGTATTGAATACGAAACGCACAATGCCCACTTAAGTACGAGAGGGGTGACTCATCTAATAGTCTCTGGTTTGAGCTTTTCCTGGGAGACCAGTATTGGATTCCGATGCACCACTGCAGGTTTCCTGTATCCCTTGGACTTTCACATTAACCATGAAACACAGATATTGTATCGGGATCTAATACGAAAGGCACAATGCCCACTTAAGTACAAGAGGAGTGACTCTTCTAATTGTGCTTTGAGCTTCTCCTGGGAGACCAGTATCAGATTCCGATGCAATACTGCTTGTTTTCTGTTTCCTTTGGACCTTCACATTGACCATGTAACACAGATATTGCATCGGGATTGATAACGAAAGGCACAATGCCCACTTAAGCACAAGAGGAGTGATTCTTCTAATAGTCTGTGCTTTGAGCTTCTCCTGGGAGACCAGTATCGGATTCCGATGCACCACTGTAGGTTTTCTGTATCCCTTGGACCTTCACATTAACCATGAAACACAGATTTTGCATCGGTATTGAATACGAAACGCACAATGCCCACTTAAGTACGAGAGGGGTGACTCATCTAATAGTCTCTGGTTTGAGCTTTTCCTGGGAGACCAGTATTGGATTCCGATGCACCACTGCAGGTTTCCTGTATCCCTTGGACCTTCACATTAACCATGAAACACAGATATTGCATCGGGATCTAATACGAAAGGCACAATGCCCACTTAAGTACAAGAGGAGTGACTCTTCTAATTGTGCTTTGAGCTTCTCCTGGAAGACCAGTATCAGATTCCGATGCACCACTGCTTGTTTTCTGTTTCCCTTGGACCTTCACATTGACCATGAAACACAGATATTGCATCGGTATTGAATACGAAACGCACAATGCCCACTTAAGTACGAGAGGGGTGACTCATCTAATAGTCTCTGGTTTGAGCTTTTCCTGGGAGACCAGTATTGGATTCCGATGCACCACTGCAGGTTTCCTGTATCCCTTGGACCTTCACATTAACCATGAAACACAGATATTGCATCGGGATCTAATACGAAAGGCACAATGCCCACTTAAGTACAAGAGGAGTGACTCTTCTAATTGTGCTTTGAGCTTCTCCTGGGAGACCAGTATCAGATTCCGATGCACCACTGCTTGTTTTCTGTTTCCCTTGGACTTTCACATTGACCATGAAACACAGATATTGCATCGGTATTGAATACGAAACGCACAATGCCCACTTAAGTACGAGAGGGGTGACTCATCTAATAGTCTCTGGTTTGAGCTTTTCCTGGGAGACCAGTATTGGATTCCGATGCACCACTGCAGGTTTCCTGTATCCCTTGGACCTTCACATTAACCATGAAACACAGATATTGCATCGGGATCTAATACGAAAGGCACAATGCCCACTTAAGTACAAGAGGAGTGACTCTTCTAATTGTGCTTTGAGCTTCTCCTGGGAGACCAGTATCAGATTCCGATGCACCACTGCTTGTTTTCTGTTTCCCTTGGACCTTCACATTGACCATGAAACACAGATATTGCATCGGTATTGAATACGAAACGCACAATGCCCACTTAAGTACGAGAGGGGTGACTCATCTAATAGTCTCTGGTTTGAGCTTTTCCTGGGAGACCAGTATTGGATTCCGATGCACCACTGCAGGTTTCCTGTATCCCTTGGACCTTCACATTAACCATGAAACACAGATATTGCATCGGGATCTAATACGAAAGGCACAATGCCCACTTAAGTACAAGAGGAGTGACTCTTCTAATAGTCTGTGCTTTGAGCTTCTCCTGGGAGACCAGTATCAGATTCCGATGCACCACTGCTTGTTTTCTGTTTCCCTTGGACTTTCACATTGACCATGAAACACAGATATTGCATCGGTATTGAATACGAAACGCACAATGCCCACTTAAGTACGAGAGGGGTGACTCATCTAATAGTCTCTGGTTTGAGCTTTTCCTGGGAGACCAGTATTGGATTCCGATGCACCACTGCAGGTTTCCTGTATCCCTTGGACCTTCACATTAACCATGAAACACAGATATTGCATCGGGATCTAATACGAAAAGCACAATGCCCACTTAAGTACAAGAGGAGTGACTCTTCTAATTGTGCTTTGAGCTTCTCCTGGGAGACCAGTGTCAGATTCCGATGCACCACTGCTTGTTTTCTGTTTCCCTTGGACCTTCACATTGACCATGAAACACAGATATTGCATCGGTATTGAATACGAAACGCACAATGCCCACTTAAGTACGAGAGGGGTGACTCATCTAATAGTCTCTGGTTTGAGCTTCTCCTGGGAGACCAGTATTGGATTCCGATGCACCACTGCAGGTTTCCTGTATCCCTTGGACCTTCACATTAACCATGAAACACAGATATTGCATCGGGATCTAATACGAAAGGCACAATGCCCACTTAAGTACAAGAGGAGTGACTCTTCTAATAGTCTGTGCTTTGAGCTTCTCCTGGGAGACCAGTATCAGATTCCGATGCACCACTGCTTGTTTTCTGTTTCCCTTGGACCTTCACATTGACCATGAAACACAGATATTGCATCGGTATTGAATACGAAACGCACAATGCCCACTTAAGTACGAGAGGGGTGACTCATCTAATAGTCTCTGGTTTGAGCTATTCCTGGGAGACCAGTATTGGATTCCGATGCACCACTGCAGGTTTCCTGTATCCCTTGGACCTTCACATTAACCATGAAACACAGATATTGCATCGGGATCTAATACGAAAGGCACAATGCCCACTTAAGTACAAGTGGAGTGACTCTTCTAATTGTGCTTTGAGCTTCTCCTGGGAGACCAGTATCAGATTCCGATGCACCACTGCTAGTTTTCTGTTTCCTTTGGACCTTCACATTGACCATGAAACACAGATATTGCATCGGTATTGAATACGAAACGCACAATGCCCACTTAAGTACGAGAGGGTTGACTCATCTAATAGTCTCTAGTTTGAGCTTTTCCTGGGAGACCAGTATTGGATTCCGATGCACCACTGCAGGTTTCCTGTATCCCTTGGACCTTCACATTAACCATGAAACACAGATATTGCATCGGGATCTAATACGAAAGGCACAATGCCCACTTAAGCACAAGAGGAGTGACTCTTCTAATAGTCTGTGCTTTGAGCTTCTCCTGGGAGACCAGTATCAGATTCCGATGCACCACTGCTTGTTTTCTGTTTCCCTTGGACCTTCACATTGACCATGAAACACAGATATTGCATCGGTATTGAATACGAAACGCACAATGCCCACTTAAGTACGAGAGGGGTGACTCATCTAATAGTCTCTGGTTTGAGCTTTTCCTGGGAGACCAGTATTGGATTCCGATGCACCACTGCAGGTTTCCTGTATCCCTTGGACCTTCACATTAACCATGAAACACAGATATTGCATCGGGATCTAATACGAAAGGCACAATGCCCACTTAAGTACAAGAGGAGTGACTCTTCTAATAGTCTGTGCTTTGAGCTTCTCCTGGGAGACCAGTATCAGATTCCGATGCACCACTGCTTGTTTTCTGTTTCCCTTGGACCTTCACATTGACCATGAAACACAGATATTGCATCGGTATTGAATACGAAACGCACAATGCCCACTTAAGTACGAGAGGGGTGACTCATCTAATAGTCTCTGGTTTGAGCTTTTCCTGGGAGACCAGTATTGGATTCCAATGCACCACTGCAGGTTTCCTGTATCCCTTGGACCTTCACATTAACCATGAAACACAGATATTGCATCGGGATCTAATACGAAAGGCACAATGCCCACTTAAGTACAAGAGGAGTGACTCTTCTAATTGTGCTTTGAGCTTCTCCTGGGAGACCAGTATCAGATTCCGATGCACCACTGCTTGTTTTCTGTTTCCCTTGGACCTTCACATTGACCATGAAACACAGATATTGCATCGGTATTGAATACGAAACGCACAATGCCCACTTAAGTACGAGAGGGGTGACTCATCTAATAGTCTCTGGTTTGAGCTTTTCCTGGGAGACCAGTATTGGATTCCGATGCACCACTGCAGGTTTCCTGTATCCCTTGGACCTTCACATTAACCATGAAACACAGATATTGCATCGGGATCTAATACGAAAGGCACAATGCCCACTTAAGTACAAGAGGAGTGACTCTTCTAATTGTGCTTTGAGCTTCTCCTGGGAGACCAGTATCAGATTCCGATGCACCACTGCTTGTTTTCTGTTTCCTTTGGACCTTCACATTGACCATGTAACACAGATATTGCATCGGGATTGATTACGAAAGGCACAATGCCCACTTAAGCACAAGAGGAGTGATTCTTCTAATAGTCTGTGCTTTGAGCTTCTCCTGGGAGACCAGTATCGGATTCCGATGCACCACTGTAGGTTTTCTGTATCCCTTGGACCTTCACATTAACCATGAAACACAGATTTTGCATCGGTATTGAATACGAAACGCACAATGCCCACTTAAGTACGAGAGGGGTGACTCATCTAATAGTCTCTGGTTTGAGCTTTTCCTGGGAGACCAGTATTGGATTCCGATGCACCACTGCAGGTTTCCTGTATCCCTTGGACCTTCACATTAACCATGAAACACAGATATTGCATCGGGATCTAATACGAAAGGCACAATGCCCACTTAAGTACAAGAGGAGTGACTCTTCTAATTGTGCTTTGAGCTTCTCCTGGAAGACCAGTATCAGATTCCGATGCACCACTGCTTGTTTTCTGTTTCCCTTGGACCTTCACATTGACCATGAAACACAGATATTGCATCGGTATTGAATACGAAATGCACAATGCCCACTTAAGTACGAGAGGGGTGACTCATCTAATAGTCTCTGGTTTGAGCTTTTCCTGGGAGACCAGTATTGGATTCCGATGCACCACTGCAGGTTTCCTGTATCCCTTGGACCTTCACATTAACCATGAAACACAGATATTGCATCGGGATCTAATACGAAAGGCACAATGCCCACTTAAGTACAAGAGGAGTGACTCTTCTAATTGTGCTTTGAGCTTCTCCTGGGAGACCAGTATCAGATTCCGATGCACCACTGCTTGTTTTCTGTTTCCCTTGGACTTTCACATTGACCATGAAACACAGATATTGCATCGGTATTGAATACGAAACGCACAATGCCCACTTAAGTACGAGAGGGGTGACTCATCTAATAGTCTCTGGTTTGAGCTTTTCCTGGGAGACCAGTATTGGATTCCGATGCACCACTGCAGGTTTCCTGTATCCCTTGGACCTTCACATTAACCATGAAACACAGATATTGCATCGGGATCTAATACGAAAGGCACAATGCCCACTTAAGTACAAGAGGAGTGACTCTTCTAATTGTGCTTTGAGCTTCTCCTGGGAGACCAGTATCAGATTCCGATGCACCACTGCTTGTTTTCTGTTTCCCTTGGACCTTCACATTGACCATGAAACACAGATATTGCATCGGTATTGAATACGAAACGCACAATGCCCACTTAAGTACGAGAGGGGTGACTCATCTAATAGTCTCTGGTTTGAGCTTTTCCTGGGAGACCAGTATTGGATTCCGATGCACCACTGCAGGTTTCCTGTATCCCTTGGACCTTCACATTAACCATGAAACACAGATATTGCATCGGGATCTAATACGAAAGGCACAATGCCCACTTAAGTACAAGAGGAGTGACTCTTCTAATAGTCTGTGCTTTGAGCTTCTCCTGGGAGACCAGTATCAGATTCCGATGCACCACTGCTTGTTTTCTGTTTCCCTTGGACCTTCACATTGACCATGAAACACAGATATTGCATCGGTATTGAATACGAAACGCACAATGCCCACTTAAGTACGAGAGGGGTGACTCATCTAATAGTCTCTGGTTTGAGCTATTCCTGGGAGACCAGTATTGGATTCCGATGCACCACTGCAGGTTTCCTGTATCCCTTGGACCTTCACATTAACCATGAAACACAGATATTGCATCGGGATCTAATACGAAAGGCACAATGCCCACTTAAGTACAAGTGGAGTGACTCTTCTAATTGTGCTTTGAGCTTCTCCTGGGAGACCAGTATCAGATTCCGATGCACCACTGCTAGTTTTCTGTTTCCTTTGGACCTTCACATTGACCATGAAACACAGATATTGCATCGGTATTGAATACGAAACGCACAATGCCCACTTAAGTACGAGAGGGTTGACTCATCTAATAGTCTCTAGTTTGAGCTTTTCCTGGGAGACCAGTATTGGATTCCGATGCACCACTGCAGGTTTCCTGTATCCCTTGGACCTTCACATTAACCATGAAACACAGATATTGCATCGGGATCTAATACGAAAGGCACAATGCCCACTTAAGCACAAGAGGAGTGACTCTTCTAATAGTCTGTGCTTTGAGCTTCTCCTGGGAGACCAGTATCAGATTCCGATGCACCACTGCTTGTTTTCTGTTTCCCTTGGACCTTCACATTGACCATGAAACACAGATATTGCATCGGTATTGAATACGAAACGCACAATGCCCACTTAAGTACGAGAGGGGTGACTCATCTAATAGTCTCTGGTTTGAGCTTTTCCTGGGAGACCAGTATTGGATTCCGATGCACCACTGCAGGTTTCCTGTATCCCTTGGACCTTCACATTAACCATGAAACACAGATATTGCATCGGGATCTAATACGAAAGGCACAATGCCCACTTAAGTACAAGAGGAGTGACTCTTCTAATTGTGCTTTGAGCTTCTCCTGGGAGACCAGTATCAGATTCCGATGCACCACTGCTTGTTTTCTGTTTCCTTTGGACCTTCACATTGACCATGTAACACAGATATTGCATCGGGATTGATTACGAAAGGCACAATGCCCACTTAAGCACAAGAGGAGTGATTCTTCTAATAGTCTGTGCTTTGAGCTTCTCCTGGGAGACCAGTATCGGATTCCGATGCACCACTGTAGGTTTTCTGTATCCCTTGGACCTTCACATTAACCATGAAACACAGATTTTGCATCGGTATTGAATACGAAACGCACAATGCCCACTTAAGTACGAGAGGGGTGACTCATCTAATAGTCTCTGGTTTGAGCTTTTCCTGGGAGACCAGTATTGGATTCCGATGCACCACTGCAGGTTTCCTGTATCCCTTGGACCTTCACATTAACCATGAAACACAGATATTGCATCGGGATCTAATACGAAAGGCACAATGCCCACTTAAGTACAAGAGGAGTGACTCTTCTAATTGTGCTTTGAGCTTCTCCTGGAAGACCAGTATCAGATTCCGATGCACCACTGCTTGTTTTCTGTTTCCCTTGGACCTTCACATTGACCATGAAACACAGATATTGCATCGGTATTGAATACGAAACGCACAATGCCCACTTAAGTACGAGAGGGGTGACTCATCTAATAGTCTCTGGTTTGAGCTTTTCCTGGGAGACCAGTATTGGATTCCGATGCACCACTGCAGGTTTCCTGTATCCCTTGGACCTTCACATTAACCATGAAACACAGATATTGCATCGGGATCTAATACGAAAGGCACAATGCCCACTTAAGTACAAGAGGAGTGACTCTTCTAATTGTGCTTTGAGCTTCTCCTGGGAGACCAGTATCAGATTCCGATGCACCACTGCTTGTTTTCTGTTTCCCTTGGACTTTCACATTGACCATGAAACACAGATATTGCATCGGTATTGAATACGAAACGCACAATGCCCACTTAAGTACGAGAGGGGTGACTCATCTAATAGTCTCTGGTTTGAGCTTTTCCTGGGAGACCAGTATTGGATTCCGATGCACCACTGCAGGTTTCCTGTATCCCTTGGACCTTCACATTAACCATGAAACACAGATATTGCATCGGGATCTAATACGAAAGGCACAATGCCCACTTAAGTACAAGAGGAGTGACTCTTCTAATTGTGCTTTGAGCTTCTCCTGGGAGACCAGTATCAGATTCCGATGCACCACTGCTTGTTTTCTGTTTCCCTTGGACCTTCACATTGACCATGAAACACAGATATTGCATCGGTATTGAATACGAAACGCACAATGCCCACTTAAGTACGAGAGGGGTGACTCATCTAATAGTCTCTGGTTTGAGCTTTTCCTGGGAGACCAGTATTGGATTCCGATGCACCACTGCAGGTTTCCTGTATCCCTTGGACCTTCACATTAACCATGAAACACAGATATTGCATCGGGATCTAATACGAAAGGCACAATGCCCACTTAAGTACAAGAGGAGTGACTCTTCTAATAGTCTGTGCTTTGAGCTTCTCCTGGGAGACCAGTATCAGATTACGATGCACCACTGCTTGTTTTCTGTTTCCCTTGGACCTTCACATTGACCATGAAACACAGATATTGCATCGGTATTGAATACGAAACGCACAATGCCCACTTAAGTACGAGAGGGGTGACTCATCTAATACTCTATGGTTTGAGCTTTTCCTGGGAGACCAGTATTGGATTCCGATGCACCACTGCAGGTTTCCTGTATCCCTTGGACCTTCACATTAACCATGAAACACAGATATTGCATCGGGATCTAATACGAAAGGCACAATGCCCACTTAAGAACAAGTGGAGTGACTCTTCTAATTGTGCTTTGAGCTTCTCCTGGGAGACCAGTATCAGATTCCGATGCACCACTGCTAGTTTTCTGTTTCCTTTGGACCTTCACATTGACCATTAAACACAGATATTGCATCGGTATTGAATACGAAACGCACAATGCCCACTTAAGTACGAGAGGGGTGACTCATCTAATAGTCTCTGGTTTGAGCTTTTCCTGGGAGACCAGTATTGGATTCCGATGCACCACTGCAGGTTTGCTGTATCCCTTGGACCTTCACATTAACCATGAAACACAGATATTGCATCGGGATCTAACACGAAAGGCACAATGCCCACTTAAGTACAAGAGGAGTGACTCTTCTAATAGTCTGTGCTTTGAGCTTCTCCTGGGAGACCAGTATCAGATTCCGATGCACCACTGCTTGTTTTCTGTTTCCCTTGGACCTTCACATTGACCATGAAACACAGATATTGCATCGGTATTGAATACGAAACGCACAATGCCCACTTAAGTACGAGAGGGGTTACTCATCTAATAGTCTCTGGTTTGAGCTTTTCCTGGGAGACCAGTATTGGATTCCGATGCACCACTGCAGGTTTCCTGTATCCCTTGGACCTTCACATTGACCATGAAACACAGATATTGCATCGGAATCTAATACGAAAGGCACAATGCCCACTTAAGTACAAGAGGAGTGACTCTTCTAATAGTCTGTGCTTTGAGCTTCTCCTGGGAGACCAGTATCAGATTCCGATGCACCACTGCTTGTTTTCTGTTTCCCTTGGACCTTCACATTGACCATGAAACACAGATATTGCAACGGTATTGAATACGAAACGCACAATGCCCACTTAAGTACGAGAGGGGTGACTCATCTAATAGTCTCTGGTTTGAGCTTTTCCTGGGAGACCAGTATTGGATTCCGATGCACCACTGCAGGTTTCCTGTATCCCTTGGACCTTCACATTAACCATGAAACACAGATATTGCATCGGGATCTAATACGAAAGGCACAATGCCCACTTAAGTACAAGAGGAGTGACTCTTCTAATTGTGCTTTGAGCTTCTCCTGGGACACCAGTATCAGATTCCGATGCACCACTGCTTGTTTTCTGTTTCCCTTGGACCTTCACTTTGACCATGAAACACAGATATTGCATCGGTATTGAATACGAAACGCACAATGCCCACTTAAGTACGAGAGGGGTGACTCATCTAATAGTCTCTGGTTTGAGCTTTTCCTGGGAGACCAGTATTGGATTCCGATGCACCACTGCAGGTTTCCTGTATCCCTTGGACCTTCACATTAACCATGAAACACAGATATTGCATCGGGATCTAATACGAAAGGCACAATGCCCACTTAAGTACAAGAGGAGTGACTCTTCTAATTGTGCTTTGAGCTTCTCCTGGGAGACCAGTATCAGATTCCGATGCACCACTGCTTGTTTTCTGTTTCCCTTGGACCTTCACTTTGACCATGAAACACAGATATTGCATGGGTATTGAATACGAAACGCACAATGCCCACTTAAGTACGAGAGGGGTGACTCATCTAATACTCTCTGGTTTGAGCTTTTCCTGGGAGACCAGTATTGGATTCCGATGCACCACTGCAGGTTTCCTGTATCCCTTGGAACTTCACATTAACCATGAAACACAGATATTGCATCGGGACCTTATACGAAAGGCACAATGCCCACTTAAGTACAAGAGGAGTGACTCTTCTAATTGTGCTTTGAGCTTCTCCTGGGAGACCAGTATCAGATTCCGATGCACCACTGCTTGTTTTCTGTTTCCCTTGGACCTTCACATTGACCATGAAACACAGATATTGCATCGGTATTGAATACGAATCGCACAATGCCCACTTAAGTACGAGAGGGGTGACTCATCTAATAGTCTCTGGTTTGAGCTTTTCCTGGGAGACCAGTATTGGATTCCGATGCACCACTGCAGGTTTCCTGTATCCCTTGGACCTTCACATTAACCATGAAACACATATATTGCATCTGGATCTAATACGAAAGGCACAATGCCCACTTAAGTACAAGAGGAGTGACTCTTCTAACAGTCTGTGCTTTGAGCTTCTCCTGGGAGACCAGTATCAGATTCCGATGCACCACTGCTTGTTTTCTGTTTCCCTTGGACCTTCACATTGACCATGAAACACAGATATTGCATCGGTATTGAATACGAAACGCACAATGCCCACTTAAGTACGAGAGGGGTGACTCATCTAATAGTCTCTGGTTTGAGCTTTTCCTGGGAGACCAGTATTGGATTCCGATGCACCACTGCAGGTTTCCTGTATCCCTTGGACCTTCACATTAACCATGAAACACAGATATTGCATCGGGATCTAATACGAAAGGCACAATGCCCACTTAAGTACAAGAGGAGTGACTCTTCTAATTGTGCTTTGAGCTTCTCCTGGGAGACCAGTATCAGATTCCGATGCACCACTGCTTGTTTTCTGTTTCCCTTGGACCTTCACATTGACCATGAAACACAGATATTGCATCGGTATTGAATACGAAACGCACAATGCCCACTTAAGTACGAGAGGGGTGACTCATCTAATAGTCTCTGGTTTGAGCTTTTCCTGGGAGACCAGTATTGGATTCCGATGCACCACTGCAGGTTTCCTGTATCCCTTGGACCTTCACATTAACCATGAAACACAGATATTGCATCGGGATCTAATACGAAAGGCACAATGCCCACTTAAGTACAAGAGGAGTGACTCTTCTAATTGTGCTTTGAGCTTCTCCTGGGAGACCAGTATCAGATTCCGATGCACCACTGCTTGTTTTCTGTTTCCCTTGGACCTTCACATTGACCATGAAACACAGATATTGCATCGGTATTGAATACGAAACGCACAATGCCCACTTAAGTACGAGAGGGGTGACTCATCTAATAGTCTCTGGTTTGAGCTTTTCCTGGGAGACCAGTATTGGATTCCGATGCACCACTGCAGGTTTCCTGTATCCCTTGGACCTTCACATTAACCATGAAACACAGATATTGCATCGGGATCTAATACGAAAGGCACAATGCCCACTTAAGTACAAGAGGAGTGACTCTTCTAATTGTGCTTTGAGCTTCTCCTGGGAGACCAGTATCAGATTCCGATGCACCACTGCTTGTTTTCTGTTTCCCTTGGACCTTCACATTGACCATGAAACACAGATATTGCATCGGTATTGAATACGAAACGCACAATGCCCACTTAAGTACGAGAGGGGAGACTCATCTAATAGTCTCTGGTTTGAGCTTCTCCTGGGAGACCAGTATTGGATTCCGATGCACCACTGCAGGTTTCCTGTATCCCTTGGACCTTCACATTAACCATGAAACACAGATATTGCATCGGGATCTAATACGAAAGGCACAATGCCCACTTAAGTACAAAAGGAGTGACTCTTCTAATTGTCCTTTGAGCTTCTCCTGGGAGACCAGTATCAGATTCCGATGCACCACTGCTTGTTTTCTGTTTCCCTTGGACCTTCACATTGACCATGAAACACAGATATTGCATCGGTATTGAATACGAAACGCACAATGCCCACTTAAGTACGAGAGGGGTGACTCATCTAATAGTCTCTGGTTTGAGCTTTTCCTGGGAGACCAGTATTGGATTCCGATGCACCACTGCAGGTTTCCTGTATCCCTTGGACCTTCACATTAACCATGAAACACAGATATTGCATCGGGATCTAATACGAAAGGCACAATGCCCACTTAAGTACAAGAGGAGTGACTATTCTAATAGTCTGTGCTTTGAGCTTCTCCAGGGAGACCAGTATCAGATTCCGATGCACCACTGCTTGTTTTCTGTTTCCCTTGGACCTTCACATTGACCATGAAACACAGATATTGCATCGGTATTGAATACGAAACGCACAATGCCCACTTAAGTACGAGAGGGGTGACTCTTCTAATAGTCTTTGGTTTGAGCTTTTCCTGGGAGACCAGTATTGGATTCCGATGCACCACTGCAGGTTTCCTGTATCCCTTGGACCTTCACATTAACCATGAAACACAGATATTGCATCTCGATCTAATACGAAAGGCACAATGCCCACTTAAGTACAAGAGGAGTGACTCTTCTAATTGTGCTTTGAGCTTCTCCTGGGAGACCAGTATCAGATTCCGATGCACCACTGCTTGTTTTCTGTTTCCCTTGGACCTTCACATTGACCATGAAACACAGATATTGCATCGGTATTGAATACGAAACGCACAATGCCCACTTAAGTACGAGAGGGGTGACTCATCTAATAGTCTCTGGTTTGAGCTTTTCCTGGGAGACCAGTATTGGATTCCGATGCACCACTGCAGGTTTCCTGTATCCCTTGGACCTTCACATTAACCATGAAACACAGATATTGCATCGGGATCTAATACGAAAGGCACAATGCCCACTTAAGTACAAGAGGAGTGACTCTTCTAATTGTGCTTTGAGCTTCTCCTGGGACACCAGTATCAGATTCCGATGCACCACTGCTTGTTTTCTGTTTCCCTTGGACCTTCACATTGACCATGAAACACAGATATTGCATCGGTATTGAATACGAAACGCACAATGCCCACTTAAGTACGAGAGGGGAGACTCATCTAATAGTCTCTGGTTTGAGCTTCTCCTGGGAGACCAGTATTGGATTCCGATGCACCACTGCAGGTTTCCTGTATCCCTCGGACCTTCACATTAACCATGAAACACAGATATTGCATCGGGATCTAATACGAAAGGCACAATGCCCACTTAAGTACAAGAGGAGTGACTCTTCTAATTGTGCTTTGAGCTTCTCCTGGGAGACCAGTATCAGATTCCGATGCACCACTGCTTGTTTTCTGTTTCCCTTGGACCTTCACATTGACCATGAAACACAGATATTGCATCGGTATTGAATACGAAACGCACAATGCCCACTTAAGTACGAGAGGGGTGACTCATCTAATAGTCTCTGGTTTGAGCTTTTCCTGGGAGACCAGTATTGGATTCCGATGCACCACTGCAGGTTTCCTGTATCCCTTGGACCTTCACATTAACCATGAAACACAGATATTTCATCGGGATCTAATACGAAAGGCACAATGCCCACTTAAGTACAAGAGGAGTGACTCTTCTAATTGTGCTTTGAGCTTCTCCTGGGAGACCAGTATCAGATTCCGATGCACCACTGCTTGTTTTCTGTTTCCCTTGGACCTTCACATTGACCATGAAACACAGATATTGCATCGGTATTGAATACGAAACGCACAATGCCCACTTAAGTACGAGAGGGGAGACTCATCTAATAGTCTCTGGTTTGAGCTTCTCCTGGGAGACCAGTATTGGATTCCGATGCACCACTGCAGGTTTCCTGTATCCCTTGGACCTTCACATTAACCATGAAACACAGATATTGCATCGGGATCTAACACGAAAGGCACAATGCCCACTTAAGTACAAGAGGAGTGACTCTTCTAATAGTCTGTGCTTTGAGCTTCTCCTGGGAGACCAGTATCAGATTCCGATGCACCACTGCTTGTTTTCTGTTTCCCTTGGACCTTCACATTGACCATGAAACACAGATATTGCATCGGTATTGAATACGAAACGCACAATGCCCACTTAAGTACGAGAGGGGTGACTCATCTAATAGTCTCTGGTTTGAGCTTTTCCTGGGAGACCAGTATTGGATTCCGATGCACCACTGCAGGTTTCCTGTATCCCTTGGACGTTCACATTAACTATGAAACACAGAGATTGCATCGGGATCTAATACGAAAGGCACAATACCCACTTAAGTACAAGAGGAGTGACTCTTCTAATTGTGCTTTGAGCTTCTCCTGGGAGACCAGTATCAGATTCCGATGCACCACTGCTTGTTTTCTGTTTCCCTTGGACCTTCACATTGACCATGAAACACAGATATTACATCGGTATTGAATACGAAACGCAATATGCCCACTTAAGTACGAGAGGGGTGACTCA
This sequence comes from Schistocerca cancellata, assembly GCF_023864275.1. Classification (NCBI taxonomy): domain Eukaryota; kingdom Metazoa; phylum Arthropoda; class Insecta; order Orthoptera; family Acrididae; genus Schistocerca; species Schistocerca cancellata. Next base: position 58,125,086 of record NC_064637.1, on the reverse strand, counting down.
TCTAATAGTCTCTGGTTTGAGCTTTTCCTGGGAGACCAGTATTGGATTCCGATGCACCACTGCAGGTTTCCTGTATCCCTTGGACCTTCACATTAACCATGAAACACAGATATTGCATCGGGATCTAATACGAAAGGCACAATGCCCACTTAAGTACAAGAGGAGTGACTCTTCTAATTGTGCTTTGAGCTTCTCCTGGGAGACCAGTATCAGATTCCGATGCACCACTGCTTGTTTTCTGTTTCCCTTGGACCTTCACATTGACCATGAAACACAGATATTGCATCGGTATTGAATACGAAACGCACAATGCCCACTTAAGTACGAGAGGGGTGACTCATCTAATAGTCTCTGGTTTGAGCTTTTCCTGGGAGACCAGTATTGGATTCCGATGCACCACTGCACGTTTCCTGTATCCCTTGGACCTTCACATTAACCATGAAACACAGATATTGCATCGGGATCTAATACGAAAGGCACAATGCCCACTTAAGTACAAGAGGAGTGACTCTTCCAATTGTGCTTTGAGCTTCTCCTGGGAGACCAGTATCAGATTCCGATGCACCACTGCTTGTTTTCTGTTACCCTTGGACGTTCACATTGACCATGAAACACAGATATTGCATCGGTATTGAATACGAAACGCACAATGCCCACTTAAGTACGAGAGGGGTGACTCATCTAATAGTCTCTGGTTTGAGCTTTTCCTGGGAGACCAGTATCAGATTCCGATGCACCACTGCTTGTTTTCTGTTTCTCTTGGACCTTCACATTGACCATGAAACACAGATATTGCATCGGGATCTAATACGAAAAGCACAATGCCCACTTAAGTACAAGAGGAGTGACTCTTCTAATTGTGCTTTGAGCTTCTCCTGGGAGACCAGTATCAGATTCCGATGCACCACTGCTTGTTTTCTGTTTCCTTTGGACCTTCACATTGACCATGTAACACAGATATTGCATCGGGATTGAATACGAAAGGCACAATGCCCACCTAGGTACGAGAGGGGTGACTCATCTAATAGTCTCTGGTTTGAGCTTTTCCTGGGAGACCAGTATTGGATTCCGATGCACCACTGCAGGTTTCCTGTATCCCTTGGACCTTCACATTAACCATGAAACACAGATATTGCATCGGGATCTAATACGAAAGGCACAATGCCCACTTAAGTACAAGAGGAGTGACTCTTCTAATTGTGCTTTGAGCTTCTCCTGGGAGACCAGTATCAGATTCCGATGCACCACTGCTTGTTTTCTGTTTCCCTTGGACCTTCACATTGACCATGAAACACAGATATTGCATCGGTATTGAATACGAAACGCACAATGCCCACTTAAGTACGAGAGGGGTGACTCATCTAATAGTCTCTGGTTTGAGCTTTTCCTGGGAGACCAGTATTGGATTCCGATGCACCACTGCAGGTTTCCTGTATCCCTTGGACCTACACATTAACCATGAAACACAGATATTGCATCGGGATCTAATACGAAAAGCACAATGCCCACTTAAGTACAAGAGGAGTGACTCTTCTAATAGTCTGTGCTTTGAGCTTCTCCTGGGAGACCAGTATCAGATTCCGATGCACCACTGCTTGTTTTCTGTTTCCCTTGGACCTTCACATTGACCATGAAACACAGATATTGCATCGGTATTGAATACGAAACGCACAATGCCCACTTAAGTACGAGAGGGGTGACTCATCTAATAGTCTTTGGTTTGAGCTTTTCCTGGGAGACAAGTATTGGATTCCGATGCACCACTGCAGGTTTCCTGTATCCCTTGGACCTTCACATTAACCATGAAACACAGATATTGCATCTCGATCTAATACGAAAGGCACAATGCCCACTTAAGTACAAGAGGAGTGACTCTTCTAATTGTGCTTTGAGCTTCTCCTGGGAGACCAGTATCAGATTCCGATGCACCACTGCTTGTTTTCTGTTTCCCTTGGACCTTCACATTGACCATGAAACACAGATATTGCATCGGTATTGAATACGAAACGCACAATGCCCACTTAAGTACGAGAGGGGTGACTCATCTAATAGTCTCTGGTTTGAGCTTTTCCTGGGAGACCAGTATTGGATTCCGATGCACCACTGCAAGTTTCCTGTATCCCTTGGACCTTCACATTAACCATGAAACACAGATATTGCATCGGGATCTAATACGAAAGGCACAATGCCCACTTAAGTACAAGAGGAGTGACTCTTCTAATTGTGCTTTGAGCTTCTCCTGGGAGACCAGTATCAGATTCCGATGCACCACTGCTTGTTTTCTGTTTCCCTTGGACCTTCACATTGACCATGAAACACAGATATTGCATCGGTATTGAATACGAAACGCACAGTGCCCACTTAAGTACGAGAGGGGAGACTCATCTAATAGTGTCTGGTTTGAGCTTCTCCTGGGAGACCAGTATTGGATTCCGATGCACCACTGCAGGTTTCCTGTATCCCTTGGACCTTCACATTAACCATGAAACACAGATATTGCATCGGGATCTAATACGAAAGGCACAATGCCCACTTAAGTACAAGAGGAGTGACTCTTCTAATTGTGCTTTGAGCTTCTCCTGGGAGACCAGTATCAGATTCCGATGCACCACTGCTTGTTTTCTGTTTCCCTTGGACCTTCACATTGACCATGAAACACAGATATTGCATCGGTATTGAATACGAAACGCACAATGCCCACTTAAGTACGAGAGGGGTGACTCATCTAATAGTCTCTGGTTTGAGCTTTTCCTGGGAGACCAGTATTGGATTCCGATGCACCACTGCAGGTTTCCTGTATCCCTTGGACCTTCACATTAACCATGAAACACAGATATTGCATCGGGATCTAATACGAAAGGCACAATGCCCACTTAAGTACAAGAGGAGTGACTCTTCTAATTGTGCTTTGAGCTTCTCCTGGGAGACCAGTATCAGATTCCGATGCACCACTGCTTGTTTTCTGTTTCCCTTGGACCTTCACATTGACCATGAAACACAGATATTGCATCGGTATTGAATACGAAACGCACAATGCCCACTTAAGTACGGGAGGGGTGACTCATCTAATAGTCTCTGGTTTGAGCTTTTCCTGGGAGACCAGTATTGGATTCCGATGCACCACTGCACGTTTCCTGTATCCCTTGGACCTTCACATTAACCATGAAACACAGATATTGCATCTCGATCTAATACGAAAGGCACAATGCCCACTTAAGTACAAGAGGAGTGACTCTTCTAATTGTGCTTTGAGCTTCTCCTGGGAGACCAGTATCAGATTCCGATGCACCACTGCTTGTTTTCTGTTTCCCTTGGACCTTCACATTGACCATGAAACACAGATATTGCATCGGTATTGAATACGAAACGCACAATGCCCACTTAAGTACGAGAGGGGTGACTCATCTAATAGTCTCTGGTTTGAGCTTTTCCTGGGAGACCAGTATCAGATTCCGATGCACCACTGCTTGTTTTCTGTTTCTCTTGGACCTTCACATTGACCATGAAACACAGATATTGCATCGGGATCTAATACGAAAGGCACAATGCCCACTTAAGTACAAGAGGAGTGACTCTTCTAATTGTGCTTTGAGCTTCTCCTGGGAGACCAGTATCAGATTCCGATGCACCACTGCTTGTTTTCTGTTTCCCTTGGACCTTCACATTGACCATGAAACACAGATATTGCATCGGTATTGAATACGAAACGCACAATGCCCACTTAAGTACGAGAGGGGTGACTCATCTAATAGTGTCTGGTTTGAGCTTCTCCTGGGAGACCAGTATTGGATTCCGATGCACCACTGCAGGTTTCCTGTATCCCTTGGACCTTCACATTAACCATGAAACACAGATATTGCATCGGGATCTAATACGAAAGGCACAATGCCCACTTAAGTACAAGAGGAGTGACTCTTCTAATTGTGCTTTGAGCTTCTCCTGGGAGACCAGTATCAGATTCCGATGCACCACTGCTTGTTTTCTGTTTCCCTTGGACCTTCACATTGACCATGAAACACAGATATTGCATCGGTATTGAATACGAAACGCACAATGCCCACTTAAGTACGAGAGGGGTGACTCTTCCAATTGTGCTTTGAGCTTCTCCTGGGAGACCAGTATCAGATTCCGATGCACCACTGCTTGTTTCCTGTTTCCCTTGGACCTTCACATTAACCATGAAACACAGATATTGCATCGGTATTGAATACGAAACGCACAGTGCCCACTTAAGTACGAGAGGGGAGACTCATCTAATAGTGTCTGGTTTGAGCTTCTCCTGGGAGACCAGTATTGGATTCCGATGCACCACTGCAGGTTTCCTGTATCCCTTGGACCTTCACATTAACCATGAAACACAGATATTGCATCGGGATCTAATACGAAAGGCACAATGCCCACTTAAGTACAAGAGGAGTGACTCTTCTAATTGTGCTTTGAGCTTCTCCTGGGAGACCAGTATCAGATTCCGATGCACCACTGCTTGTTTTCTGTTTCCCTTGGACCTTCACATTGACCATGAAACACAGATATTGCATCGGTTATGAATACGAAACGCACAATGCCCACTTAAGTACGAGAGGGGTGACTCATCTAATAGTCTCTGGTTTGAGCTTTTCCTGGGAGACCAGTATTGGATTCCGATGCACCACTGCACGTTTCCTGTATCCCTTGGACCTTCACATTAACCATGAAACACAGATATTGCATCGGGATCTAATACGAAAGGCACAATGCCCACTTAAGTACAAGAGGAGTGACTCTTCTAATTGTGCTTTGAGCTTCTCCTGGGAGACCAGTATCAGATTCCGATGCACCACTGCTTGTTTTCTGTTTCCCTTGGACCTTCACATTGACCATGAAACACAGATATTGCATCGGTATTGAATACGAAACGCACAATGCCCACTTAAGTACGAGAGGGGTGACTCATCTAATAGTCTCTGGTTTGAGCTTTTCCTGGGAGACCAGTATCAGATTCCGATGCACCACTGCTTGTTTTCTGTTTCTCTTGGACCTTCACATTGACCATGAAACACAGATATTGCATCGGGATCTAATACGAAAGGCACAATGCCCACTTAAGTACAAGAGGAGTGACTCTTCTAATTGTGCTTTGAGCTTCTCCTGGGAGACCAGTATCAGATTCCGATGCACCACTGCTTGTTTTCTGTTTCCCTTGGACCTTCACATTGACCATGAAACACAGATATTGCATCGGTATTGAATACGAAACGCACAATGCCCACTTAAGTACGAGAGGGGTGACTCATCTAATTGTCTCTGGTTTGAGCTTTTCCTGGGAGACCAGTATTGGATTCCGATGCACCACTGCACGTTTCCTGTATCCCTTGGACCTTCACATTAACCATGAAACACAGATATTGCATCGGGATCTAATACGAAAGGCACAATGCCCTCTTAAGTACAAGAGGAGTGACTCTTCTAATTGTGTTTTGAGCTTCTCCTGGGAGACCAGTATCAGATTCCGATGCACCACTGCTTGTTTTCTGTTTCCCTTGGACGTTCACATTGACCATGAAACACAGATATTGCATCGGTATTGAATACGAAACGCACAATGCCCACTTAAGTACGAGAGGGGAGACTCATCTAATAGTCTCTGGTTTGAGCTTCTCCTGGGAGACCAGTATTGGATTCCGATGCACCACTGCAGGTTTCCTGTATCCCTTGGACCTTCACATTAACCATGAAACACAGATATTGCATCGGGATCTAATACGAAAGGCACAATGCCCACTTAAGTACAAGAGGAGTGACTCTTCTAATTGTGCTTTGAGCTTCTCCTGGGAGACCAGTATCAGATTCCGATGCACCACTGCTTGTTTTCTGTTTCCCTTGGACCTTCACATTGACCATGAAACACAGATATTGCATCGGTATTGAATACGAAACGCACAATGCCCACTTAAGTACGAGAGGGGTGACTCATCTAATAGTCTCTGGTTTGAGCTTTTCCTGGGAGACCAGTATTGGATTCCGATGCACCACTGCAGGTTTCCTGTATCCCTTGGACCTTCACATTAACTATGAAACACAGATATTGCATCGGGATCTAATACGAAAGGCACAATGCCCACTTAAGTACAAGAGGAGTGACTCTTCTAATTGTGCTTTGAGCTTCTCCTGGGAGACCAGTATCAGATTCCGATGCACCACTGCTTGTTTTCTGTTTCCCTTGGACCTTCACATTGACCATGAAACACAGATATTGCATCGGTACTGAATACGAAACGCACAATGCCCACTTAAGTACGAGAGGGGTGACTCATCTAATAGTCTCTGGTTTGAGCTTTTCCTGGGAGACCAGTATTGGATTCCGATGCACCACTGCAGGTTTCCTGTATCCCTTGGACCTTCACATTAACCATGAAACACAGATATTGCATCGGGATCTAATACGAAAGGCACAATGCCCACTTAAGTACAAGAGGAGTGACTCTTCTAATTGTGCTTTGAGCTTCTCCTGGGAGACCAGTATCAGATTCCGATGCACCACTGCTTGTTTTCTGTTTCCCTTGGACCTTCACATTGACCATGAAACACAGATATTGCATCGGTATTGAATACGAAACGCACAATGCCCACTTAAGTACGAGAGGGGTGACTCATCTAATAGTCTCTGGTTTGAGCTTTTCCTGGGAGACCAGTATCAGATTCCGATGCACCACTGCTTGTTTTCTGTTTCTCTTGGACCTTCACATTGACCATGAAACACAGATATTGCATCGGTATTGAATACGAAACGCACAATGCCCACTTAAGTACGAGAGGGGTGACTCATCTAATAGTCTCTGGTTTGAGCTTTTCCTGGGAGACCAGTATTGGATTCCGATGCACCACTGCAGGTTTCCTGTATCCCTTGGACCTTCACATTAACCATGAAACACAGATATTGCATCGGGATCTAATACGAAAAGCACAATGCCCACTTAAGTACAAGGGGAGTGACTCTTCTAATTGTGCTTTGAGCTTCTCCTGGGAGACCAGTATCAGATTCCGATGCACCACTGCTTGTTTTCTGTTTCCCTTGGACCTTCACATTGACCATGAAACACAGATATTGCATCGGTATTGAATACGAAACGCACAATGCCCACTTAAGTACGAGAGGGGTGACTCATCTAATAGTCTCTGGTTTGAGCTTTTCCTGGGAGACCAGTATTGGATTCCGATGCACCACTGCACGTTTCCTGTATCCCTTGGACCTTCACATTAACCATGAAACACAGATATTGCATCGGGATCTAATACGAAAGGCACAATGCCCACTTAAGTACAAGAGGAGTGACTCTTCTAATTGTGCTTTGAGCTTCTCCTGGGAGACCACTATCAGATTCCGATGCACCACTGCTTGTTTTCTGTTTCCCTTGGACCTTCACATTGACCATGAAACACAGATATTGCATCGGTATTGAATACGAAACGCACAATGCCCACTTAAGTACGAGAGGGGAGACTCATCTAATAGTCTCTCGTTTGAGCTTCTCCTGGGAGACCAGTATTGGATTCCGATGCACCACTGCAGGTTTCCTGTATCCCTTGGACCTTCACATTAACCATGAAACACAGATATTGCATCGGGATCTAATACGAAAGGCACAATGCCCACTTAAGTACAAGAGGAGTGACTCTTCTAATTGTGCTTTGAGCTTCTCCTGGGAGACCAGTATCAGATTCCGATGCAACACTGCTTGTTTTCTGTTTCCCTTGGACCTTCACATTGACCATGAAACACAGATATTGCATCGGTATTGAATACGAAACGCACAATGCCCACTTAAGTACGAGAGGAGTGACTCATCTAATAGTCTCTGGTTTGAGCTTTTCCTGGGAGACCAGTATTGGATTCCGATGCACCACTGCAGGTTTCCTGTATCCCTTGGACCTTCACATTAACTATGAAACACAGATATTGCATCGGGATCTAATACGAAAGGCACAATGCCCACTTAAGTACAAGAGGAGTGACTCTTCTAATTGTGCTTTGAGCTTCTCCTGGGAGACCAGTATCAGATTCCGATGCACCACTGCTTGTTTTCTGTTTCCCTTGGACCTTCACATTGACCATGAAACACAGATATTGCATCGGTACTGAATACGAAACGCACAATGCCCACTTAAGTACGAGAGGGGTGACTCATCTAATAGTCTCTGGTTTGAGCTTTTCCTGGGAGACCAGTATTGGATTCCGATGCACCACTGCACGTTTCCTGTATCCCTTGGACCTTCACATTAACCATGAAACACAGATATTGCATCGGGATCTAATACGAAAGGCACAATGCCCACTTAAGTACAAGAGGAGTGACTCTTCTAATTGTGCTTTGAGCTTCTCCTGGGAGACCAGTATCAGATTCCGATGCACCACTGCTTGTTTTCTGTTTCCCTTGGACCTTCACATTGACCATGAAACACAGATATTGCATCGGTACTGAATACGAAACGCACAATGCCCACTTAAGTACGAGAGGGGTGACTCATCTAATAGTCTCTGGTTTGAGCTTTTCCTGGGAGACCAGTATTGGATTCCGATGCACCACTGCAGGTTTCCTGTATCCCTTGGACCTTCACATTAACCATGAAACACAGATATTGCATCGGGATCTAATACGAAAGGCACAATGCCCACTTAAGTACAAGAGGAGTGACTCTTCTAATTGTACTTTGAGCTTCTCCTGGGAGACCAGTATCAGATTCCGATGCACCACTGCTTGTTTTCTGTTTCCCTTGGACCTTCACATTGACCATGAAACACAGATATTGCATCGGTATTGAATACGAAACGCACAATGCCCACTTAAGTACGAGAGGGGTGACTCATCTAATAGTCTCTGGTTTGAGCTTTTCCTGGGAGACCAGTATCAGATTCCGATGCACCACTGCTTGTTTTCTGTTTCTCTTGGACCTTCACATTGACCATGAAACACAGATATTGCATCGGTATTGAATACGAAACGCACAATGCCCACTTAAGTACAAGAGGAGTGACTCTTCTAATTGTGCTTTGAGCTTCTCCTGGGAGACCACTATCAGATTCCGATGCACCACTGCTTGTTTTCTGTTTCCCTTGGACCTTCACATTGACCATGAAACACAGATATTGCATCGGTATTGAATACGAAACGCACAATGCCCACTTAAGTACGAGAGGGGAGACTCATCTAATAGTCTCTCGTTTGAGCTTCTCCTGGGAGACCAGTATTGGATTCCGATGCACCACTGCAGGTTTCCTGTATCCCTTGGACCTTCACATTAACCATGAAACACAGATATTGCATCGGGATCTAATACGAAAGGCACAATGCCCACTTAAGTACAAGAGGAGTGACTCTTCTAATTGTGCTTTGAGCTTCTCCTGGGAGACCAGTATCAGATTCCGATGCAACACTGCTTGTTTTCTGTTTCCCTTGGACCTTCACATTGACCATGAAACACAGATATTGCATCGGTATTGAATACGAAACGCACAATGCCCACTTAAGTACGAGAGGGGTGACTCATCTAATAGTCTCTGGTTTGAGCTTTTCCTGGGAGACCAGTATTGGATTCCGATGCACCACTGCAGGTTTCCTGTATCCCTTGGACCTTCACATTAACTATGAAACACAGATATTGCATCGGGATCTAATACGAAAGGCACAATGCCCACTTAAGTACAAGAGGAGTGACTCTTCTAATTGTGCTTTGAGCTTCTCCTGGGAGACCAGTATCAGATTCCGATGCACCACTGCTTGTTTTCTGTTTCCCTTGGACCTTCACATTGACCATGAAACACAGATATTGCATCGGTACTGAATACGAAACGCACAATGCCCACTTAAGTACGAGAGGGGTGACTCATCTAATAGTCTCTGGTTTGAGCTTTTCCTGGGAGACCAGTATTGGATTCCGATGCACCACTGCAGGTTTCCTGTATCCCTTGGACCTTCACATTAACTATGAAACACAGATATTGCATCGGGATCTAATACGAAAGGCACAATGCCCACTTAAGTACAAGAGGAGTGACTCTTCTAATTGTGCTTTGAGCTTCTCCTGGGAGACCAGTATCAGATTCCGATGCACCACTGCTTGTTTTCTGTTTCCCTTGGACCTTCACATTGACCATGAAACACAGATATTGCATCGGTATTGAATACGAAACGCACAATGCCCACTTAAGTACGAGAGGGGTGACTCATCTAATAGTCTCTGGTTTGAGCTTTTCCTGGGAGACCAGTATTGGATTCCGATGCACCACTGCACGTTTCCTGTATCCCTTGGACCTTCACATTAACCATGAAACACAGATATTGCATCGGGATCTAATACGAAAGGCACAATGCCCACTTAAGTACAAGAGGAGTGACTCTTCTAATTGTGCTTTGAGCTTCTCCTGGGAGACCAGTATCAGATTCCGATGCACCACTGCTTGTTTTCTGTTTCCCTTGGACCTTCACATTGACCATGAAACACAGATATTGCATCGGTACTGAATACGAAACGCACAATGCCCACTTAAGTACGAGAGGGGTGACTCATCTAATAGTCTCTGGTTTGAGCTTTTCCTGGGAGACCAGTATTGGATTCCGATGCACCACTGCAGGTTTCCTGTATCCCTTGGACCTTCACATTAACCATGAAACACAGATATTGCATCGGGATCTAATACGAAAGGCACAATGCCCACTTAAGTACAAGAGGAGTGACTCTTCTAATTGTACTTTGAGCTTCTCCTGGGAGACCAGTATCAGATTCCGATGCACCACTGCTTGTTTTCTGTTTCCCTTGGACCTTCACATTGACCATGAAACACAGATATTGCATCGGTATTGAATACGAAACGCACAATGCCCACTTAAGTACGAGAGGGGTGACTCATCTAATAGTCTCTGGTTTGAGCTTTTCCTGGGAGACCAGTATCAGATTCCGATGCACCACTGCTTGTTTTCTGTTTCTCTTGGACCTTCACATTGACCATGAAACACAGATATTGCATCGGTATTGAATACGAAACGCACAATGCCCACTTAAGTACGAGAGGGGTGACTCATCTAATAGTCTCTGGTTTGAGCTTTTCCTGGGAGACCAGTATTGGATTCCGATGCACCACTGCAGGTTTCCTGTATCCCTTGGACCTTCACATTAACCATGAAACACAGATATTGCATCGGGATCTAATACGAAAAGCACAATGCCCACTTAAGTACAAGAGGAGTGACTCTTCTAATTGTGCTTTGAGCTTCTCCTGGGAGACCAGTATCAGATTCCGATGCACCACTGCTTGTTTTCTGTTTCCCTTGGACCTTCACATTGACCATGAAACACAGATATTGCATCGGTATTGAATACGAAACGCACAATGCCCACTTAAGTACGAGAGGGGTGACTCATCTAATAGTCTCTGGTTTGAGCTTTTCCTGGGAGACCAGTATTGGATTCCGATGCACCACTGCACGTTTCCTGTATCCCTTGGACCTTCACATTAACCATGAAACACAGATATTGCATCGGGATCTAATACGAAAGGCACAATGCCCACTTAAGTACAAGAGGAGTGACTCTTCTAATTGTGCTTTGAGCTTCTCCTGGGAGACCAGTATCAGATTCCGATGCACCACTGCTTGTTTTCTGTTTCCCTTGGACCTTCACATTGACCATGAAACACAGATATTGCATCGGTATTGAATACGAAACGCACAATGCCCACTTAAGTACGAGAGGGGAGACTCATCTAATAGTCTCTGGTTTGAGCTTCTCCTGGGAGACCAGTATTGGATTCCGATGCACCACTGCAGGTTTCCTGTATCCCTTGGACCTTCACATTAACCATGAAACACAGATATTGCATCGGGATCTAATACGAAAGGCACAATGCCCACTTAAGTACAAGAGGAGTGACTCTTCTAATTGTGCTTTGAGCTTCTCCTGGGAGACCAGTATCAGATTCCGATGCACCACTGCTTGTTTTCTGTTTCCCTTGGACCTTCACATTGACCATGAAACACAGATATTGCATCGGTATTGAATACGAAACGCACAATGCCCGCTTAAGTACGAGAGGGGTGACTCATCTAATAGTCTCTGGTTTGAGCTTTTCCTGGGAGACCAGTATTGGATTCCGATGCACCACTGCAGGTTTCCTGTATCCCTTGGACCTTCACATTAACTATGAAACACAGATATTGCATCGGGATCTAATACGAAAGGCACAATGCCCACTTAAGTACAAGAGGAGTGACTCTTCTAATTGTGCTTTGAGCTTCTCCTGGGAGACCAGTATCAGATTCCGATGCACCACTGCTTGTTTTCTGTTTCCCTTGGACCTTCACATTGACCATGAAACACAGATATTGCATCGGTACTGAATACGAAACGCACAATGCCCACTTAAGTACGAGAGGGGTGACTCATCTAATAGTCTTTGGTTTGAGCTTTTCCTGGGAGACCAGTATTGGATTCCGATGCACCACTGCAGGTTTCCTGTATCCCTTGGACCTTCACATTAACCATGAAACACAGATATTGCATCGGGATCTAATACGAAAGGCACAATGCCCACTTAAGTACAAGAGGAGTGACTCTTCGAATTGTGCTTTGAGCTTCTCCTGGGAGACCAGTATCAGATTCCGATGCACCACTGCTTGTTTTCTGTTTCCCTTGGACCTTCACATTGACCATGAAACACAGATATTGCATCGGTATTGAATACTAAACGCACAATGCCCACTTAAGTACGAGAGAGGTGACTCATCTAATAGTCTCTGGTTTGAGCTTTTCCTGGGAGACCAGTATTGGATTCCGATGCACCACTGCACGTTTCCTGTATCCCTTGGACCTTCACATTAACCATGAAACACAGATATTGCATCGGGATCTAATACGAAATTCACAATGCCCACTTAAGTACAAGAGGAGTGACTCTTCTAATTGTGCTTTGAGCTTCTCCTGGGAGACCAGTATCAGATTCCGATGCACCACTGCTTGTTTTCTGTTTCCCTTGGACCTTCACATTGACCATGAAACACAGATATTGCATCGGTATTGAATAGAAACGCACAATGCCCACTTAAGTACGAGAGGGGTGACTCATCTAATAGTCTCTGGTTTGAGCTTTTCCTGGGAGACCAGTATCAGATTCCGATGCACCACTGCTTGTTTTCTGTTTCTCTTGGACCTTCACATTGACCATGAAACACAGATATTGCATCGGGATCTAATACGAAAAGCACAATGCTCACTTAAGTACAAGAGGAGTGACTCTTCTAATTGTGCTTTGAGCTTCTCCTGGGAGACCAGTATCAGATTCCGATGCACCACTGCTTGTTTTCTGTTTTCTTTGGACCTTCACATTGACCATGTAACACAGATTTTGCATCGGGATTGAATACGAAAGGCACAATGCCCACTTAAGTACGAGAGGGGAGACTCATCTAATAGTCTCTGGTTTGAGCTTTTCCTGGGAGACCAGTATTGGATTCCGATGCACCACTGCAGGTTTCCTGTATCCCTTGGACCTTCACATTAACCATGAAACACAGATATTGCATCGGGATCTAATACGAAAAGCACAATGCCCACTTAAGTACAAGAGGAGTGACTCTTCTAATTGTGCTTTGAGCTTCTCCTGGGAGACCAGTATCAGATTCCGATGCACCACTGCTTGTTTTCTGTTTCCCTTGGACCTTCACATTGACCATGAAACACAGATATTGCATCGGGATCTAATACGAAAGGCACAATGCCCACTTAAGTACAAGAGGAGTGACTCTTCTAATTGTGCTTTGAGCTTCTCCTGGGAGACCAGTATCAGATTCCGATGCACCACTGCTATTTTCTGTTTCCCTTGGACCTTCACATTGACCATGATACACAGATATTGCATCGGTATTGAATACGAAACGCACAATGCCCACTTAAGTACGAGAGGGGTGACTCATCTAATAGTCTCTGGTTTGAGCTTTTCCTGGGAGACCAGTATCAGATTCCGATGCACCACTGCTTGTTTTCTGTTTCCCTTGGACCTTCACATTGACCATGAAACACAGATATTGCATCGGTATTGAATACGAAACGCACAATGCCCACTTAAGTACGAGAGGGGTGACTCATCTAATAGTCTCTGGTTTGAGCTTTTCCTGGGAGACCAGTATCAGATTCCGATGCACCACTGCTTGTTTTCTGTTTCTCTTGGACCTTCACATTGACCATGAAACACAGATATTGCATCGGGATCTAATACGAAAAGCACAATGCCCACTTAAGTACAAGAGGAGTGACTCTTCTAATTGTGCTTTGAGCTTCTCCTGGGAGACCAGTATCAGATTCCGATGCACCACTGCTTGTTTTCTGTTTCCTTTGGACCTTCACATTGACCATGTAACACAGATATTGCATCGGGATTGAATACGAAACGCACAATGCCCACTTAGGTACGAGAGGGGTGACTCATCTAATAGTCTCTGGTTTGAGCTTTTCCTGGGAGACCAGTATCAGATTCCGATGCACCACTGCAGGTTTCCTGTATCCCTTGGACCTTCACATTAACCATGAAACACAGATATTGCATCGGGATCTAATACGAAAAGCACAATGCCCACTTAAGTACAAGAGGAGTGACTCTTCTAATTGTGCTTTGAGCTTCTCCTGGGAGACCAGTATCAGATTCCGATGCACCACTGCTTGTTTTCTGTTTCCCTTGGACCTTCACATTGACCATGAAACACAGATATTGCATCGGGATCTAATACGAAAGGCACAATGCCCACTTAAGTACAAGAGGAGTGACTCTTCTAATTGTGCTTTGAGCTTCTCCTGGGAGACCAGTATCAGATTGCGATGCACCACTGCTTGTTTTCTGTTTCCCTTGGACCTTCACATTGACCATGATACACAGATATTGCATCGGTATTGAATACGAAACGCACAATGCCCACTTAAGTACGAGAGGGGTGACTCATCTAATAGTCTCTGGTTTGAGCTTTTCCTGGGAGACCAGTATTGGATTCCGATGCACCACTGCAGGTTTCCTTTATCCCTTGGACCTTCACATTAACCATGAAACACAGATATTGCATCGGGATCTAATACGAAAAGCACAATGCCCACTTAAGTACAAGAGGAGTGACTCTTCTAATTGTGCTTTGAGCTTCTCCTGGGAGACCAGTATCAGATTCCGATGCACCACTGCTTGTTTTCTGTTTCCCTTGGACCTTCACATTGACCATGAAACACAGATATTGCATCGGTATTGAATACGAAACGCACAATGCCCACTTAAGTACGAGAGGGGTGACTCATCTAATAGTCTCTGGTTTGAGCTTTTCCTGGGAGACCAGTATTGGATTCCGATGCACCACTGCAGGTTTCCTGTATCCCTTGGACCTTCACATTAACCATGAAACACAGATATTGCATCGGGATCTAATACGAGAGGCACAATGCCCACTTAAGTACAAGAGGAGTGACTCTTCTAATTGTGCTTTGAGCTTCTCCTGGGAGACCAGTATCAGATTCCGATGCACCACTGCTTGTTTTCTGTTTCTTTTGGACCTTCACATTGACCATGAAACACAGATATTGCATCGGTATTGAATACGAAACGCACAATGCCCACTTAAGTACGAGAGGGGTGACTCATCTAATAGTCTCTGGTTTGAGCTTTTCCTGGGAGACCAGTATCAGATTCCGATGCACCACTGCTTGTTTTCTGTTTCCCTTGGACCTTCACATTGACCATGAAACACAGATATTGCATCGGTATTGAATACGAAACGCACAATGCCAACTTAAGTACGAGAGGGGTGACTCATCTAATAGTCTCTGGTTTGAGCTTTTCCTGGGAGACCAGTATTGGATTCCGATGCACCACTGCAGGTTTCCTGTATCCCTTGGACCTTCACATTAACCATGAAACACAGATATTGCATCGGGATCTAATACGAAAAGCACAATGCCCACTTAAGTACAAGAGGAGTGACTCTTCTAATTGTGCTTTGAGCTTCTCCTGGGAGACCAGTATCAGATTCCGATGCACCACTGCTTGTTTTCTGTTTCCCTTGGACCTTCACATTGACCATGAAACACAGATATTGCATCGGTATTGAATACGAAACGCACAATGCCCACTTAAGTACGAGAGGGGTGACTCATCTAATAGTCTCTGGTTTGAGCTTTTCCTGGGAGACCAGTATTGGATTCCGATGCACCACTGCACGTTTCCTGTATCCCTTGGACCTTCACATTAACCATGAAACACAGATATTGCATCGGGATCTAATACGAAATTCACAATGCCCACTTAAGTACAAGAGGAGTGACTCTTCTAATTGTGCTTTGAGCTTCTCCTGGGAGACCAGTATCAGATTCCGATGCACCACTGCTTGTTTTCTGTTTCCCTTGGACCTTCACATTGACCATGAAACACAGATATTGCATCGGTATTGAATAGAAACGCACAATGCCCACTTAAGTACGAGAGGGGTGACTCATCTAATAGTCTCTGGTATGAGCTTTTCCTGGGAGACCAGTATCAGATTCCGATGCACCACTGCTTGTTTTCTGTTTCTCTTGGACCTTCACATTGACCATGAAACACAGATATTGCATCGGGATCTAATACGAAAAGCACAATGCTCACTTAAGTACAAGAGGAGTGACTCTTCTAATTGTGCTTTGAGCTTCTCCTGGGAGACCAGTATCAGATTCCGATGCACCACTGCTTGTTTTCTGTTTTCTTTGGACCTTCACATTGACCATGTAACACAGATTTTGCATCGGGATTGAATACGAAAGGCACAATGCCCACTTAAGTACGAGAGGGGAGACTCATCTAATAGTCTCTGGTTTGAGCTTTTCCTGGGAGACCAGTATTGGATTCCGATGCACCACTGCAGGTTTCCTGTATCCCTTGGACCTTCACATTAACCATGAAACACAGATATTGCATCGGGATCTAATACGAAAAGCACAATGCCCACTTAAGTACAAGAGGAGTGACTCTTCTAATTGTGCTTTGAGCTTCTCCTGGGAGACCAGTATCAGATTCCGATGCACCACTGCTTGTTTTCTGTTTCCCTTGGACCTTCACATTGACCATGAAACACAGATATTGCATCGGGATCTAATACGAAAGGCACAATGCCCACTTAAGTACAAGAGGAGTGACTCTTCTAATTGTGCTTTGAGCTTCTCCTGGGAGACCAGTATCAGATTCCGATGCACCACTGCTATTTTCTGTTTCCCTTGGACCTTCACATTGACCATGATACACAGATATTGCATCGGTATTGAATACGAAACGCACAATGCCCACTTAAGTACGAGAGGGGTGACTCATCTAATAGTCTCTGGTTTGAGCTTTTCCTGGGAGACCAGTATCAGATTCCGATGCACCACTGCTTGTTTTCTGTTTCCCTTGGACCTTCACATTGACCATGAAACACAGATATTGCATCGGTATTGAATACGAAACGCACAATGCCCACTTAAGTACGAGAGGGGTGACTCATCTAATAGTCTCTGGTTTGAGCTTTTCCTGGGAGACCAGTATCAGATTCCGATGCACCACTGCTTGTTTTCTGTTTCTCTTGGACCTTCACATTGACCATGAAACACAGATATTGCATCGGGATCTAATACGAAAAGCACAATGCCCACTTAAGTACAAGAGGAGTGACTCTTCTAATTGTGCTTTGAGCTTCTCCTGGGAGACCAGTATCAGATTCCGATGCACCACTGCTTGTTTTCTGTTTCCTTTGGACCTTCACATTGACCATGTAACACAGATATTGCATCGGGATTGAATACGAAAGGCACAATGCCCACTTAGGTACGAGAGGGGTGACTCATCTAATAGTCTCTGGTTTGAGCTTTTCCTGGGAGACCAGTATCAGATTCCGATGCACCACTGCAGGTTTCCTGTATCCCTTGGACCTTCACATTAACCATGAAACACAGATATTGCATCGGGATCTAATACGAAAAGCACAATGCCCACTTAAGTACAAGAGGAGTGACTCTTCTAATTGTGCTTTGAGCTTCTCCTGGGAGACCAGTATCAGATTCCGATGCACCACTGCTTGTTTTCTGTTTCCCTTGGACCTTCACATTGACCATGAAACACAGATATTGCATCGGGATCTAATACGAAAGGCACAATGCCCACTTAAGTACAAGAGGAGTGACTCTTCTAATTGTGCTTTGAGCTTCTCCTGGGAGACCAGTATCAGATTGCGATGCACCACTGCTTGTTTTCTGTTTCCCTTGGACCTTCACATTGACCATGATACACAGATATTGCATCGGTATTGAATACGAAACGCACAATGCCCACTTAAGTACGAGAGGGGTGACTCATCTAATAGTCTCTGGTTTGAGCTTTTCCTGGGAGACCAGTATTGGATTCCGATGCACCACTGCAGGTTTCCTTTATCCCTTGGACCTTCACATTAACCATGAAACACAGATATTGCATCGGGATCTAATACGAAAAGCACAATGCCCACTTAAGTACAAGAGGAGTGACTCTTCTAATTGTGCTTTGAGCTTCTCCTGGGAGACCAGTATCAGATTCCGATGCACCACTGCTTGTTTTCTGTTTCCCTTGGACCTTCACATTGACCATGAAACACAGATATTGCATCGGTATTGAATACGAAACGCACAATGCCCACTTAAGTACGAGAGGGGTGACTCATCTAATAGTCTCTGGTTTGAGCTTTTCCTGGGAGACCAGTATTGGATTCCGATGCACCACTGCAGGTTTCCTGTATCCCTTGGACCTTCACATTAACCATGAAACACAGATATTGCATCGGGATCTAATACGAGAGGCACAATGCCCACTTAAGTACAAGAGGAGTGACTCTTCTAATTGTGCTTTGAGCTTCTCCTAGGAGACCAGTATCAGATTCCGATGCACCACTGCTTGTTTTCTGTTTCTTTTGGACCTTCACATTGACCATGAAACACAGATATTGCATCGGTATTGAATACGAAACGCACAATGCCCACTTAAGTACGAGAGGGGTGACTCATCTAATAGTCTCTGGTTTGAGCTTTTCCTGGGAGACCAGTATCAGATTCCGATGCACCACTGCTTGTTTTCTGTTTCCCTTGGACCTTCACATTGACCATGAAACACAGATATTGCATCGGTATTGAATACGAAACGCACAATGCCAACTTAAGTACGAGAGGGGTGACTCATCTAATAGTCTCTGGTTTGAGCTTTTCCTGGGAGACCAGTATTGGATTCCGATGCACCACTGCAGGTTTCCTGTATCCCTTGGACCTTCACATTAACCATGAAACACAGATATTGCATCGGGATCTAATACGAAAAGCACAATGCCCACTTAAGTACAAGAGGAGTGACTCTTCTAATTGTGCTTTGAGCTTCTCCTGGGAGACCAGTATCAGATTCCGATGCACCACTGCTTGTTTTCTGTTTCCCTTGGACCTTCACATTGACCATGAAACACAGATATTGCATCGGTATTGAATACGAAACGCACAATGCCCACTTAAGTACGAGAGGGGTGACTCATCTAATAGTCTCTGGTTTGAGCTTTTCCTGGGAGACCAGTATTGGATTCCGATGCACCACTGCAGGTTTCCTGTATCCCTTGGACCTTCACATTAACCATGAAACACAGATACTGCATCGGGATCTAATACGAAAGGCACAATGCCCACTTAAGTACAAGAGGAGTGACTCTTCTAATAGTCTGTGCTTTGAGCTTCACCTGGGAGACCAGTATCAGATTCCGATGCACCACTGCTTGTTTTCTGTTTCCTTTGGACCTTCACATTGACCATGTAACACAGATATTGCATCGGGATTGAATACGAAACGCACAATGCCCACTTAAGTACGAGAGGGGTGACTCATCTAATAGTCTCTGGTTTGAGCTTTTCCTGGGAGACCAGTATTGGATTCCGATGCACCACTGCAGGTTTCCTGTATCCCTTGGACCTTCACATTAACCATGAAACACAGATATTGCATCGGGATCTAATACGAAAAGCACAATGCCCACTTAAGTACAAGAGGAGTGACTCTTCTAATTGTGCTTTGAGCTTCTCCTGGGAGACCAGTATCAGATTCCGATGCACCACTGCTTGTTTTCTGTTTCCCTTGGACCTTCACATTGACCATGAAACACAGATATTGCATCGGCATTGAATACGAAACGCACAATGCCCACTTAAGTACGAGAGGGGTGACTCATCTAATAGTCTCTGGTTTGAGCTTTCCTGGGAGACCAGTATTGGATTCCGATGCACCACTGCAGGTTTCCTGTATCCCTTGGACCTTCACATTAACCATGAAACACAGATATTGCATCGGGATCTAATACGAAAAGCACAATGCCCACTTAAGTACAAGAGGAGTGACTCTTCTAATTGTGCTTTGAGCTTCTCCTGGGAGACCAGTATTGGATTCCGATGCACCACTGCAGGTTTCCTGTATCCCTTGGACCTTCACATTAACCATGAAACACAGATATTGCATCGGGATCTAATACGAAAAGCACAATGCCCACTTAAGTACAAGAGGAGTGACTCTTCTAATTGTGCTTTGAGCTTCTCCTGGGAGACCAGTATCAGATTCCGATGCACCACTGTTTGTTTTCTGTTTCCCTTGGACCTTCACATTGACCATGAAACACAGATATTGCATCGGTATTGAATACGAAACGCACAATGCCCACTTAAGTACGAGAGGGGTGACTCATCTAATAGTCTCTGGTTTGAGCTTTTCCTGGGAGACCAGTATTGGATTCCGATGCACCACTGCAGGTTTCCTGTATCCCTTGGACCTTCATATTAACCATGAAACACAGATATTGCATCGGGATCTAATACGAAAGGCACAATGCCCACTTAAGTACAAGAGGAGTGACTCTTCTAATTGTGCTTTGAGCTTCTCCTGGGAGACCAGTATCAGATTCCGATGCACCACTGCTTGTTTTCTGTTTCCCTTGGACCTTCACATTGACCATGATACACTACTGTAGTTGCTACTACCTGTGTGTATTTGGAAGAAAATCCGTGAAAAAAAAAAAGAAAGATGCTGGGATACAGCCATAGGAATTACGTTGAGATAAAGACAGAATTCAGCAAAGCTTGTTACAAGAGCGGCAAATGGAGGAGGTCAAGTCTTTCTTATACGTAAATTATTTACGAATGGATGAGAGTGTATTTCAGTATTTGCTCAGTAAAGTGTCTTCTCATGTTTCAAAGCAGAATACTCCCTTGATAAATGCTATATGTGCAGAAGACAAGCAAACTGTGGCATCGGAATTTCTTGATACAGGAGAGAGCTACTCTAGTTTACAACACAGCACTCGAATATCACATTGGACAGTAACCAAAATAATTCCAGAAACATGTGAAGCGATTTATAAGGCACTGAAGGGGGAGTATGTAAAGGTAAATAAATATTTAGTACACTATATTGGCAGTAAGAACTATTTTTATTAATGAATAATTTAATTAATGGAATTATTGTTCTAATAATTACAAAATTAATAGAAAGTACGAAACAGGTGAAGCGTTTTTTAGCTTGTGGCATCCAGAGTTCAAGAATAGACAAAGTAGATTGGAACGCTAAAAAAGAATTTTTTTTATTTTAGAATGTGATCACATCCCCTATTGCGGCCTGCTAAAAAGGTGCCTAGATGTTTGCAGATGTAGAGGTGGATGGCTGTGACATATGTCGCCTGCAGCGTATTCCACCTGCCCCTCATCACATAATTCATAGCGCACACTTTGCCCCTTGTTCACCCCCCATGCTAGTCGAAGCAAGTTTATTAAAAAAAAAAAAAGAGTCGAAGGAACACACTAACTTTGAAGCCATGTTTACGAGCACGCTACAGAGACGTGAAATAGCTGTAGCGACGCCAGCGCTCCAAGCGGCTACTCTTCACATTTTAATGGAGGGAACAGAATACGAACGACTTTTATTATCAAATCTACGGCGAGGCTCTAGATTTGCTCATGTATTTTTCGACGACATGCGAGATTAGACGAAGTTCCGTACTACACCATCAAATTTCTTTGACATGAATATTGGACGTATCAACTTTGACAAGGAAATATGATAATGTAATATTGGCGTAGGAATATGTGGGGTTATTTCACGTAGCGTTGCTTGTCTCTTAGCACTGACGCAAAAGCCGCTGCTTCCGGTTGTTAAGTGAAGGTCGTAGGCCAGTGCGTTATCAGTCGAGACACGTAATGCTTCAGCACACTCTTGACCCTGTCGATCTCGGGATATTGAATTTCGCAACGCTCTACGAAATTGAATGTCCCATGCATCTAGCTCCAACTACCATTCCGCCTTCAAAATCTGTTAATTCCCACCGTGCGGCCGTAATCGCGTCGGGAAACTTATCACACGAATCACCTAAGCACAAATGGCAGCTCCGCTAATGCACTGCCCTCTTATACCTTGTCTACGTTATGCCATGACTTTTTTCATCTCACTGTAGGTGTTCTAGAAGATAAAAATTGTTAGAGGGAAAGAGAGAGAGAGAGGGAGGGAGGGAGAGGAGAGAGAGAGAGAGAGAGAGAGAGAGAGAGAGAGAGAGTGAGAGAGAGAGAAAGAGAGAAGCGTAATGGAACACAGTACGTCGTCAGATAATTACTGCGTTTTTGTGAGCCATAAAATTAGGAACACTATACACTTTGCGCAGCCGCGCGGGTTTAGCCGAGCGGTCTCAGGCGCTGCAGTCATGTACTGTGCGGCTGGTCCCGGCGGAGGCTCGAGTCCTCCCTCGAGCATGTGTGCGTGTTTGTCCTTAGGATAGTTTAGGTTAAGTAGTGTGTAAGCTTAGGGACTGATGACCTTAGCAGTTAAGGGGCTCTGGAACGCCCTATACTTGCAATGTTAAAATAACGCTTATAAATTACATATTTCCTCACAAAGTATTTGAGGTAGGAAGTTGAACTTTTTACAGATTATTTATTGGAATATGGGCTACAACTTAACACAGGGATTTTACAAAATTTTAGTTCAGTTATTAAAGATGATTTTTTTTCAATTGTAATGAAAATTCACAACATTTTTTTGCAATTTTTTATTTATATATTCAAAAATATACAGTTTTTTGGAAAAAGGCTGTGTTAAATTATGTAGAAGGTACTGTGTAACATTTACTGAAAGTTTGAAACGAATATGTTTGGAAGATCCTTAGAAAACATTTAATTAGTATGAGAAAATAAAAGTTTTGGGAATCGAGCGACAAAGATTGGATTAACTTTTTAGTGCATTCCAGGTCCATAGGATGGATTATCTTCATCCTCTGCAAACTCCTCCTCCAGCTTCCTCTTGTTCCTCCTCCTGTTTACTCTTGCTTGTATTGACTCTTTACAGCCCTGTCTGCAGCCCGAAGGCATTTTTTGTCTAAAGCAAGCATCGCTCGTACCATGTTAGAACCTATCTTCAATCCCATATTTCTAAATACCTTGCACCTTACAATGTTGCCATCATTGAAAGTCGCAACAGCATCATACACACCAAAGTGAAGTGTTTCTATTCCAACAAATACAGTCTTGGGGATTCTCGACCATATAACACTATTTACACTTTCATTGGGGTTTTGAGTTTTTCCGTGAATACACTTTTTCAACAGTTCAGTTATTATTATTATTAATTATTATTATTAATAATTATTAATAATTGGTTAATTTGACAGCAGTTTAACAGCGCCACAGTGGGTCACGCCCATGTAGAACACATTTCAAAAAAAATTTAAAAATAGTTGTAGTCTTCGGAATTGAATAAATTATATATCTATTAAAAGGTAATAGTCTGCAGATTCAGAAAACGCAAAAAAGTAAAAATTGAACTTTTCATGATTTTGAGCCTTTTCGGAGCCCCTTAAGTCCCATAAGATTTCACACACGTTTTTGAACACTTAGTGCAGATGCTACATGAGACATGTAGTTATTCTATTAAATCAGATAAATTAAAATTTTCAGTTTACTTTCATCTTATTTTAAGGATTATTATTTAAGATTACTTACACACACACACACACACACACACACACAGAGAGAGAGAGAGAGAGAGAGAGAGAGAGAGGGGGGGGGGGGAGAAAGAGGGAGAGAGACAGTCTGTTCTAACGTATATGCAAACAATATGTAACGCAGCTACAACAAAATTCCTCTGTTAGTCTGTGAAAAACCTGAGCTATCAGTAAACGGAGTCTAACCTTCATAACACGACGTGCGTGTTGTATGAGTGTCAGTCCTCAACAGATCGCTACATAAAAAACGGAAAACTAACATTTGGATGAGCTAACGGACTGCGTATTTCAATACGAAAAACTACAGCAACAAATGAACCTGTGACAATGAATACCTAAGCTATCTGACTGCCTTTTTTCAATAAGAATTTACAAGTGATACAGAATCTGACTTGTGCAACGGAATTTACTGGATTAGAGTACATGACATCTTGTGGTGTACCTATGTCTCTGTTTTGGCCGTACGTTTTGCACTCACCTCTTTAGATGGCTGCCTTTTTCCATGTTTTTTACAGCAATTCGCAGCAACAGCGGCTAAAGCTTATTGTTACTAAGAATGAATTAAATAAGAGGAGTTTGTTTGGGTCCTGTTAACTACTAAATAACTTGTAAGATGGGATTTTATAACTTAAGTCTATTTAAAAACTTCAGAAATCATCGTGATCAAGTATTCATAATGGCGAAATGCCTGACAATGGCCGGCCGCTGTGACCGATCGGTTCTACGCGTTTCAGTCCGGAACCGCGATGCTGCTACAATCGCAGGTTCTAATCGTGCCTCGAGCATGGATGTGTGTTAGTTAGGTTTAAGTAGTTCTAAGGCTAGGGGACTGATGACCTCCGATGTTAAGTCCCATGGTACTTATGGCCATTTGAACCTTTTTTTGCCTGACAATGACCGTATAAGTTATCAATAATGGCTGAGTGCCAGATTAACAATTATTTCAATTTCAAAGTTACATTAACATTTAATAACCACAGCATATTTATGAATGGGACGTAGAGGATAATTATTATTAATTGGAGGATAAGGAGGCTTCTTTGATTGACAAGCAAAACATCATTGTCAGGCATTTCGCCATTATAAATACTTGGTCATGATGATTTCTGAAGTTTTTAAATAGACTTAAGTTATGAAATCCCATCTTACAAGTTATTTAGTAGTTAACAGGACCCAAACAAACTCCTCTTATTTAATTCATTCTTAGTAACAATAAGCTTTAGCCGCTGCCGCTGCATGCTGCTGCGAATTGCTGTAAAAAACATGGAAAAAGGCAGTCATCTAATGAGGTGAGTGCAAAACTTACGGCCAAAACAGAGACACAGGCACACCACAACATGTCATGTACTCTAATCCAGTAAATTCCGTTGCACAAGTCAGATTCTGTATCACTTGTAAATTCTTATTGAAAAAGGCAGTCAGATAGCTAAGGTACTCATTGTCACAGGTTCATTTGTTCCTGAAGTTTTTCGTATTAAAATACGCAGTCAGATAGCGTATCCAAATGTTAGTTTTCAGTTTTTCATGTAACTATCTCTTGAGTGCTTAAATGACAGAAAACTGACACCCATACAACACACACACAGTGTTATGCAGGTTAGATTCCGTTTACTGATAGCTCAGATTGCTTATAGAGTCCAGTTTCATAGACGAACATAGGCATATTTGTTGTAACTACGTTACATATTCGTAGCATATACAGGGTGTTTCAAAAATGACCGGTATATTTGATACGGCAATAAAAACTAAACGAGCAGCGATAGAAATACACCGTTTGTTGCAATATGCTTGGGACAACAGTACATTTTCAGGCAGACAAACTTTCGAAATTACAGTAGTTACAATTTTCAACAACAGATGGCGCTGCGGTCTGGTAAACTCTATAGTACGATATTTTCCACATATCCACCATGTGTAGCAATAATATGGCGTAGTCTCTGAATGAAATTACCCGAAACCTTTGACAACGTGTCTGGCGGAATGGCTTCACATGCAGATGAGATGTACTGCTTCAGCTGTTTAATTGTTTCTGGATTCTGGCGGTACACCTGGTCTTTCAAGTGTCCCCACAGAAAGAAGTCACAGGGGTTCATGTCTGGCGAATAGGGAGGCCAATCCACGCCGCCTCCTGTATGTTTCGGATAGCCCAAAGCAATCACACGATAATCGAAATATTCATTCAGGAAATTAAAGACGTCGGCCGTGCGATGTGGCCAGGCACCATCTTGCATAAACCACGAGGTGTTCGCAGTGTCGTCTAAGGCAGTTTGTACCGCCACAAATTCACGAAGAATGTCCAGATAGCGTGATGCAGTAATCGTTTCGGATCTGAAAAATGGGCCAATGATTCCTTTGGAAGAAATGGCGGCCCAGACCAGTACGTTTTGAGGATGCAGGGACGATGGGACTGCAACATGGGGCTTTTCGGTTCCCCATATACGCCAGTTCTGTTTATTGATGAAGCCGTCCAGGTAAAAATAAGCTTCGTCAGTAAACCAAATGCTGCCCACATGCATATCGCCGTCATCAATCCTGTGCACTATATCGTTAGCGAATGTCTCTCGTGCAGCAATGGTAGCGGCGCTGAGGGGTTGCCGTGTTTGAATTTTGTATGGATAGAGGTGTAAACTCTGGCGCATGAGACGATACGTGGACGTTGGCGTCATTTGGACCGCAGCTGCAACACGACGAACGGAAACCCGAGGCCACTGTTGGATCACCCGCTGCACTAGCTGCGCATTGCCCTCTGTGGTTGCCGTACGCGGTCGCCCTACCTTTCCGGCACGTTCATCCGTCACGTTCCCAGTCCGTTGAAATTTTTCAAACAGATTCTTTATTGTATCGCTTTTCGGTCCTTTGGTTACATTAAACCTCCGTTGAAAACTTCGTCTTGTTGCAACAACACTGTGTTCTAGGCGGTGGAATTCCAACACCAGAAAAATCCTCTGTTCTAAGGAATAAACCATGTTGTCTACAGCACACTTGCACGTTGTGAACAGCACACGCTTACAGCAGAAAGACGACGTACAGAATGGCGCACCCACAGACTGCGTTGTCTTCTATATCTTTCACATCACTTGCAGCGCCATCTGTTGTTGAAAATTGTAACTACTGTAATTTCGAAAGTTTGTCCGCCTGAAAATGTACTGTTGTCCCAAGCATATTGCAACAAACGGTGTATTTCTATCGCTGCTCGTTTAGTTTTTATTGCCGTTTCAAATATACCGGTCATTTTTGAAACACCCTGTACATTACGCTCTTAACGTGAATGTTGACTGAGCCTTATGACTTCGTTTCTTCGCTTATGACTTCACACATATCTGACACATGTTATTACGTCTTCTGAGGATAATTACTATTAAAAACAGTCTTGATCACGATTTATTTAACAAGGTGACCGGTTTCGACCACTACTGTGGTCATCTTCAGACCATTGAGTAGGAACCTCTTTCTGTTGAAGAATCACTACTTTCTTCAACAGAAAGAGGTTCCTACTCAATGGTCTGAAGATGACCACAGTAGTGGTCGAAACCGGTCACCTTGTTAAATAAATCGTGATCAAGACTGTTTTAATAGTAATTATTTACAAGACATTGATCACTGCTGTTCCCGTAATGCGTTCAGAAGTCTTCTGAGGAAATGACTTTTATATCTGTGAAAACTTAGGTAAAGATTTGAGTAAACTTTTGGCGTGCGACTGATTGACTGTATGAATCCCGTTATACCCATCATTCCACAGTGGCTGATTGCTGCCATGTTCAAGATTTTAATCGTAAAATGCCCACGAAGAAACCGTGACAGGTGCACCCAACATGGGTACCGAAATCAAGGATACCAATGGTGAGAAGCAAGGAGACTGATAGGATATCAACAATCCCGACAGGGAAATAAAACTAGAAGATCCACTCGTTCTTTCTGGATTACGCTAAACGTAGTTTGTATCCAGAAACTGAATCGGCTAAGCATATTGTACTGTACCATCAAATCTGCACACTCGTGTAGCCGGCCGGAGTGGCCGTGCGGTTCTAGGCGCTACAGCCTGGAACCGCGAGACCGCTACGGTCGCTGCTTCGAAACCTGCCTCGGGCATGGATGTGTGTGGTGTCCTTAGTTAGGTTTAAGAAGTTCCAAGTTCTAGGGGACTGATGACCTCAGAAGTTAAGTCTCACAATGCTCAGAGCCATTTGAACACCCGTGTAACGTTCGAGCAACACTATCAACCGTCAGACAAAAGTTTGTTTGTCGACCACAGTGCCATCTACCATAAATGGAAACAATGGTTTGAGCAAAACGTACACTACTGGCCATTAAAATTGCTACACCACGAAGATGACGTGCTACAGACACGAAATTTAACCGACAGGCAGAATATGCTGTGATTTGCAAATGATTAGCTTTTCAGAGCACTCACACAAGGTTGGCGCCGGTGGCGACACCTACAACGTGCTGACATGAGGAAAGCTTCCAACCGATTTCTCATACACTAACAGCAGTTGACCGGCGCTGCCTGGTGAAATATTGTTGTGATGCCTCCTGTAAAGAGGCGAAATGCGTACCATCGCGTTTCCGACTTTCATAAAGATCGGATTGTAGCCTATCGCGATTGCCGTTTATCGTGTCGCGACATTGCTACTCGCGTTTGTCGAGATCCAATGACTGTTAGCAGAATATGGAATCGGTGGGTTCGGGAGGGTAATACGGAACGCCGTGCTGTATCCCAACGGCCTCGTATCACTAGCAGTCGAGATGACAGGCATCTTATCCGCATGGTTCTAACGGATCGTGCAGCCACGTCTCGATCCCTCAGTCAACACATGTTGCAAGACAACAACTATCTGCACGAACAGTTCGACGACGTTTGCAGCAGCACGGACTATCAGCTCGGAGACCACGGCTGCGGTTACCCTTGACGCTGCATCACAGGCGATGGTGTACTCAACGACGAACCTGGGTGCACGAATGGCAAAACATCATTTTTTCGGATGAATCCAGGTTCTGTTTACAGCATCATGATTGTCGCATCCGTATTTGGCGACATCGCTGTGAATGCACATTGGAAGAGTGTATTCGTCATCGCCATACTGGTGTATCACCCGGCGTGATGGTATGCCGTGCCATGGGTTACATGACTCGGTCATCTCTTGTTCGCATTGACGGCACTTTGAACACTGGACGTTACATTTCAGATGTGTTACGATCCGTGGCTCTACCCTTCATTCGTTCCCTGCAATACCCTCCATTTCAGCAGGATAATGCACGACCGCATGATGCAGGTCCTTACGGGCCTTTGTGGATACAGAAAACGTTCGACTGCTGCCCTGGCCAACACATTCTCCAGATCTCTCACGAATTGAAAACGTCTGGTCAACGGTGGCCGAGCAACTGGCTCGTCACAATACGTCACTACTCCTGATGAACTGTGGTATGGTGTTGAAGCTGCATGGGCAGCTGTACCTGTACACGCCATCCTAGCTCTGTTTGACTCGATGCCCAGGCGTATCAAGGCCGTTATTACGGCCAGAGGTGGTTGTTCTGGGTACTGATTTCTCAGGATCTATGCACCCAAATTGCATGAAAATGTAATCACATATCAGTTCTAGTATAATATATTTGTCCAATGAATACCCGTTTATCATCTGCAGTTCTTCTTGGTTTCTTCAATTTTAATGGCCAATAGTGTACTTAAGTTTTTCACATAGAACCCGAATGTGCATTAAAAATTTGGTTTTCCCTATTGAATATACGAAGTTGATCCTCATGACACAGTAGGGATGTTTAGATGAGCGGTTGTTGCTCAGACAGATGTCTCCTTTGTTGATATTAACCTGTGACCTAGAACATTTGTTTCGTAGGATGCGTTTTTTCTGATATGTTGAATTGTCTCAACTACAAACAAACACCTCATATAAGCTTAATGATGACGAAGTCCCACACTCCTTGAGAGAGCGTAGGGGACGATCCGGGAGAACCGCACCGCCGTTCTAGGCAAGGTCCTAGCGGAGGTTGTTTTCCGTTGCCTTCCTCCGATCGTAATGGGGATGAATGATGATGATGAAGACGACATAACAACACCCTGTCATCTAGAGGTGGGTGAAAATCTCTGACCACGCCGGGAATCGAACACGGGACCCCGTGCTCGGGAAGCGAGATCGCTACCGCGAGACCACGAGCTGCGTGTAACCTTAAGCTTCCTGTGTTTTATACCTTCTACGTTACGAAGATTGTATTCCAGTCAGTTAAAGCGTTCCTCTACATCCACAAATGCTAGAAAGCTTTTGCTGATTGTTTTTACTGAAACTTATGGATTGACTTTTTTCGGGTTCATAAACATTTATTTTTATCTGTTATTACTTTTATGCTGTAATTTCATGTACTGACACGTTCCATGACCTTGGACACTTGCTCCTCAATTTGGTACTACGGAACTTGACCTTAAGAATGATCTTACGATCATTCTTAAGGTTAATATTGCCTCGCGTGTTCCTAGATTTCTTCGGAACCCAAACTGGTACTCCCAGAGGTCGGCTTCTACATGTTTTCCATTCTTCTAAAAAGTAATTGCTTAGAGTGTTTTGCAACCAACACTTAATGAACTGATGATTCGCTAACATTCACAGCTGTTAGTAATTGTCTTGTCTGTAGTGGATTTATTACGATTTTCTTGAAGTCTGAAGGTGTTTCCCCCGTCTCATACGTCTACTCCAGGGCCCTTGTTCCTGCTTTTATCTTTCAGTGTCCTGCGAATTTCGTCTTGCAGTATCACATATACACAACAAGATCCTAAACAGTTTCTTTTTCCGTGGAAAAAAAGGCTACAGAATTTTTTTCTGTTTTTGTTTTCGCAAGGATGCCTTAAGAGCTGATCTTCAATCCCAATCGATCAATAAACACGGAGCACCCAGAGAAGTTTTTATTTTGCCGTGCGACCTGCACCATTAATAATACTGCGTGATGTTCCGCTTGCCTGCGAAAAGCGTTCGACACTTTTTTCAGAAACTTGCCGCCTATGAAAAATTAACATCACTTTTCCTCTCATACCATCCACTCTCCTGTGGACTTTTCTCGTTACGTAATTAATGAACGGCGCGAAAGAACCACGAGGAGCAGTTTTAGCAAAAAGGAAACAATCGGCTCTCATCGAAAGCCGTGTATTATATAACGTTGATTCTTCGCTGATGGACTTCTTTTTTCGTACACTAGATAGCAAGTCATGCTGATTTTTTAATTCAGTAACGCGTCATTAATGGAGAAACCATTAGTGTCTAGGTAAAAATGTGTGTGTAGGTGGGGTGCAAAAGGGGAGGGGGGCGGTCAGATTGTACCGTAGAGATATTCTGCGAGGCAATTAACCTCCCACCGAGCACCGCTGACGTTTCGATAGGCGTTATACAATTATCTTCAGTGACACGCT
Source organism: Schistocerca cancellata (assembly GCF_023864275.1). Classification (NCBI taxonomy): domain Eukaryota; kingdom Metazoa; phylum Arthropoda; class Insecta; order Orthoptera; family Acrididae; genus Schistocerca; species Schistocerca cancellata. The sequence goes on along the minus strand of NC_064637.1, from coordinate 58,093,634 downwards.
CTTTCTGCACCAACGATTGTGCGCAAAAAAAAAGAAAAAAATGAATTCTCTATAGAATGACTTCCGGGTTCAGAAGTCAGAGAAGGCTTGTTCTCATAAAGGGTCCACACAGTGGTAATCATTTTGGTCCTAACGAATGTGGCTTTTTTTTCTCGATCTACCGTTTGCAGCAAACACGTCAGCGAAAGGGGAAGACTCGTATGAAAACGAAGTTTTAGAAACCATCACCTCTCAGAAAAGTTTGACTTACTCAAATGCATACAGTGAAAGTTATCTAAATAAATAAAAATAAGACTTAAGTACATCTACATCTATATACATACGCCACAGTCCACCATACGGTGCGTGGCGGAGGGTACCTCGTACCACAACTAGCATCTTCTCTCCCTGTTCCTCTCCCAAACAGAACGAGGGAAAAATGACTGCCTATATGCTTCTGTATGAGCCCTAATCTCTCTTATCTTTGTGGCCCTTCCGCGAAATATAAGTTGGCGGCAGTAAAATTTGTACTGCAGTCAGCCTCAAATGCTGGTTCTCTAAATTTCCTCAGTAGCGATTCACGAAAAGAACGCCACCTTTCCTCCAGAGACTCGCACCCGAGTTCCTGAAGCATTTCCGTAACACTCGCGTGATAATCAAACATACCAGTAAGAAATCTAGCAGCCCGCCTCTGAATTGCTTCTATGTCCTCCCTCAATCCGACCTGATAGGGATCCCAAACGCTCGAGCAGTACTGTTTCTGACTGTAAGATCTGAGCTGTAATAATAATTAACTGTCGTAATGTTCAAATCTGTGTGATTTCCTGAGGGGTCAAACTACTGAGGTCATCGCTCCCTAGACTTACACATTACGTAAACTAACTTAAGCTTGCGCCTCTAACCGCGCGGCCACTCCGTGGGTCTCGTAATCTAAATTAAAGGGAAGTCTTTCGTACTATAAAAATTAACAATATGAGCGCACGAAGTTTGAACAGTATAAGCTGCCCGAATAATGAACTTTGATATAAAACCTACGATAATTAGTTTTGCAAAACTGAACAGAGATCCCAGAATAAAACTGATACACAACACAGAAAAATCTGTCTCCGAATACCATACGTTGGCCCTGATTGAATTAAAAAAAGATCAAAATATTTAGTCCTTACGTCTATTCTGCTTCATTCACGTAAAGTTCTGAGTGCTATTGACAAAGGATTTCAGATCGATTCCGTATTTCTGGATTTGCGGAAGGCTTTTGACACTGTACCACACAAGCGGCTCGTAGTGAAATTGCGTGCTGATGGAATATCGTCTCAGTTATGTGACTGGATTTCTGATTTCCTGTCAGAGAGGTCACAGTTCGTAGTAATTGACGGAAAGTCATCTAGTAAAACAGAAGTGGTTTCTGGCGTTCCCCAAGGTTGTGTTATAGGCCCTTTGCTGTTCCTTATCTATATAACCGATTTGGGAGGCAATCTGAGCATCTGTCTTAGGTTGTATGCAGATAACGCTGTGGTTTATCGACTAATAAAGTCGTCAGAAGGTCGAAACAAAGTGTAAAACGATTTAGAAAAGATATCTGAATGGTGTGAAAAGTGGCAGTTGACACTAAATAACGGAAAGTGTCAGGTCATCCACGAGAGTGCAAAAGGGAACTCGTTAAACTTCGATTACACGATAAATCAGTCAAATCTAAAAGCCGTAAATTCAACTAAATACGTTGCTATTACAATTACGAACAACTTCAATTGGAAGGAACACATAAAAAATGTGTTTTATTGGCAGGACACTTACAAAATGTAACAGACCAACTAAGGAGACTGCCTACACTACGCTTGTCCGTCCTCTTTCAGAATACTGCTGCGCGGTGTGGGATCCTTACCAGATAGGACTGACGGAGTACATCGATAAAGTTCAAAGAAGGGCAGCACGTTTTGTACTACCGCGAAATATAGGAGAGAATGTCACAGAAATGATACAGGGTTTGGGCTGGACATAACTGAAACAAAGGCGTTTTTCGTTGCGACGGTATCTTCTCACGAAATTCCAATCAGCAACTTTCTCCCTCGAATGCGAAAATATTTTGTTGACACCGACCTACATAGGGAGGAACGATCACCACGATAAAATAAGGGAAATCAGAGCTCGTACGGAAAGATATAGGTGTTCATTCTCTCCGTGCGCTAAACGAGATTGGAATAATAGAGAATTGTGAAGGTGGTTAGATGAACCCGTCAGCCAGGCACTTAAATGTGATTTGCAGAGTCTGCATGTAGATGTAGAAATCTGGATAGCGTTTGTAGTAATGCTCTGTCTTGCAAGCCGCTACGCTAAAACTGCAAATTACTGTATCTACACAGAGACACTCCTGAGGTGCCAATGACATTTCTGGTAGTTGCAAATCGAAGTATTTTCGGAACGCACTTGGTTCCTTTTCTACTTTTGAAAAAAACCATGATCAGTTAAAAAATTGTAAGAGAAAGGTACTGGGTGAAAAATGGCGCTGCAATAATAAAAGAGTCACTTCAAAAAAATTACCTTATAATTCCATTACCCTGCCTCCTTCTCAGATCAGTTACCATTAGATAATCATCTTAATGAAACACATGGATAAACTGAGACTTTACATTTGAAACATAGCATTACAGCTGCTTCCTCACTTTAACACAGCTAACCACTATATGCTACTGCTACTACGTGCTCACCAAAGATAATAACCTAACTTCTGCGGTACACCTTTACAATATCGCTGCCCCTCACAATCGATTCACATACCAAAATTATACGTGACACCTATCAACGTATTATAAAAATCAATTTATGCATGTGTGTGTGTGTGTGTGTGTGTGTGTGTGTGTGTGTGTGTGTGTGTGTGTCCCACATCTCCTCCTAAACCAGTGAACCGATTTCAGTGTAAACGTGGTACACGTATCCCCTACTGTCAGGTAACAAACGCAGTGGGAGAAATCCACCTTCATAACATACTTCTTGAGATATGACATCATAAACACTGAGAAGCATGAAAGACTGCCACATTCTGCATGACGTTTAGATTTATCGTTTCTTTTCTCTTTAATATATTCGCATCACATTTTTGCTGACCGCATCCACATATGCCGCTTAACGTACCTACAAAATTGTATCAATGTTTGGTTCATAGATGTGGAGGTATGACGTCATAAACAATGAGATGCGCTTACGGAAATGTATGATTGTACGACGAGTAGTTCAAGAGATATTACGTCATAAACACTGAGCTACGCAAAAAATGCCGCACCGTGCTTGGAAAGTTTTAATACATTTATTCATTACTACTAAGACAGTGCCACAATCGACTCAATATAAGGAAATTCCTGACACCTGGCAGAAATTTTGACAGCATTAAACTGCGAAACGCGAACGCCTGTAGGCCAAAACGGTAGCCGTGTATAGAGCTGTCAAAAGACATTGCCATGGAGACTTGTAGAAGCAGCGGCGTCCAGCGTGCAGAAAAGCTGGCCATGTTTATTAATTGGGATAACTGTCCTTGTACATTTTTGCATTATACACATTTCTTTGCACCACTGTTTCGTAATTTCCCTGGTGTTTTCACGAATACGTAGAAATAAAATTTTTGTCAAGACTTCACTACAGTTTAATTTTTTGCTTTCGATTCAGACAGAAAATTGGCAAAATGAATACCCAACGAATTTCGGGTCTGTCCGCCAGTTATTTAATAAGGCGACATGTTTCGCGGTACATACTTCATCGACAGGCTAGATTGGCAGTACAAAAAGGTTTACCAGAAGTACACATAGATGTTAAAATCGTTCTGCGCAAGAATTGTAATTGTTCAACAGTTACTCGAACGTTACTAGAAAAAAATTATTAGGATGGTGCTGTCTACAGAAAAATATTTTTAAAAGATACACCAAAGAGACAATGAAATTGCTACACCAGTATAATATCGTGTAAGGGCCCCGCGAGAACGCAGAAGTGCCGCAACACGACGTGGCATGGACTCAACAAATGTCTCAAGTAGTGCTGGAGGGAAATGACACCATGAATCCTGCAGGGCTGTTCATAAACCCGCAAGAGCACGAGGGGGTGGGGATCTCTTCTGAACAGCACGTTGCGACGCATCCCAGAAATGCTCAATGGTGTTCATGTCTGGGGAGTTTGGTGGCCATCGGCAGTATTTAAACGCGGAAGAGCGTTCCTGGAGCAACTCTGTAGCAGGTTTGTACGTATGGGCTGTCGCGTTATCCTGCTGGAATTGCCTATCGGAATGCACAATGGACACGAATGAATGCAGGTGATCAGACAGGATGCTTACGTACCTGTCACCTGTCAGAGTCGTAACCAGACGTATCAAGGATCCCATGTCACTCCAACTGCACACGCCCCACACCATTACAGAGCCTCCACCAGCTTGAACAGCCCCCTGCTGACATGCACCCGTACACATCCATCTGCTCCATACGATTTGGAACGAGACTCGTCCGACCAGGCAACATGTTTCCTATGATTAACAGTCCAATGTCGGTGTTGATGGTCCCAGACGAGGAATAAAGATTTGTTTCGTGCAGTAATCAAGGGTACACGAGTGAGCCTTCTGTTCCGAAAGCCCATATCGATGATGTTTCGTTGTATGGTTCGCATACCGACACTTTTTGATGACCCAGCAATGGTTCGCATACTGGTACTTGTTGATAGCCCAGCAATGAAATTTGCAGCAATTTGCGGAAGGGTTGCACTTCTGTCACGTTGAACGATTCTCTTCAGTCGTCGTTGGTCCCGTTCTTGCAGGATGTTTTTCCGACTGCAGCTATGTCGGAGATTTGATATTTTACCGGATTCCTCATATTCACGGTACACTCGTGAAAAGGCCGTACGGTAAAATCACCACTTCATCGCTATCTGGGAGATGCTGTGTCCCATCGGCTGTGCGCAGACTGTAATACCACGTTGAAACTCACTTAAATCTTTATAACATGGCACTGTAGTAGTAGTAGTAACCGATCTAACTGCGCCAGACACTTGTCTTATACAGGGACCGAGCGAGGTGGCGCAGTGGTTAGCACACTGGACTCGCATTCGGGAGGACGACGGTTCAATCCCGCGTCCGGCCATCCTGATTTCGGTATTCTGTGATTTCCCTAAATCGCTCCAGGCAAATGCCGGGATGCTTCCTTCCCTAATCCGATGACACCGATGACCTCGCTGTCTGGTCTCCTCCCCCCAAACAATCCAATACAATCTTATACAGGCGTTTCTGACCGCAGCGTCGTATTCTGCCTCTTTAAATATCTCTGTATTTGAATTCGTATGCCTATACCAGTTTCTTTAGCGCTTCAGTGTAATATGAGTTGGTTATTCATACTTTCAAAATATTTTTGGCACGCCAGTCTTTGACTTTCAGCGGTCCGATGGTGAACCGCGGTTCGCTTGTTGCCGACCGCTGCTATAAAGGATCTTTTTTTACCGAGTGAGGTACCGAATCGTAAAGAATGACGCAAACTAACCTACAGCTGAGCGCTAATAAAGCACTAATACGACCTATTCTTGAGTACTGCTCGAGCGTTTGGGATCCCTACCAGGTCGGATTGAGGGAGGACATAGAAGCAATTCAGAGGCGGGCTGCTAGATTTGTTACTGGTAGGTTTGATCATCACGCGAGTGTTACGGAAATACTTCAGGAACTCGGGTGGGAGTCTCTGGAGGAAAGGAGGCGTTCTTTTCGTGAATCGCTTCTGAGTCTCAGTTGTGCGACTGGATTCGTGATTTCCTGTCAGGAAGGTCGCAGTTCGCAGTAATAGACGGCAAATCATCTGAAGTGATATCAGGTGTTCCCCAGGGAAGCGTCCTGGGACCTCTGCTGTTCGCCGGCCGAAGTGGCCGTGCGGTTAAAGGCGCTGCAGTCTGGAACCGCAAGACCGGTACGGTCGCAGGTTCGAATCCTGCCTCGGGCATGGATGTTTGTGATGTCCTTAGTTAGGTTTAACTAGTTATAAGTTCTAGGGAACTAATGACCTCAGCAGTTGAGTCCCATAGTGGTCAGAGCCATTTGAACGTCTGCTGTTCCTGATCTATATAAATGACCTGGGTGACAATCTGAGCAGTTGTCTTAGGTTGTTCGCAGATGATGCTGTAATTTACCGTCTAGTAAGGTCATCCGAAGACCAGTATCAGTTGGAAAGCGATTTAGAAAAGATTGCTGTGTGGTGTGGCAGTTGACGCTAAATAACGACAAGTGTAAGGTGATCCACATGAGTTCCAAAAGAAATGCGTTGGAATTCGATTACTGGATAAATAGTACAATTCTCAAGGCTGTCAATTCAACTAAGTACATGGGTGTTACAATTACGAACAAGTTCAGTTGGAAACACCAAAGGTTGCGTTTCATTGGCAGGACACTTAGAAGATGCAACAAGTCCACTAAAGAGACAGCTTACACTACACTCATTCGTCCTCTGTTAGAATATTGCTGCGCGGTGTGGGATCCTTACCAAGTGGGATTGACGGAGGACATCGAAGGGGTGCAAAGAAGGGCAGCTCGTTTTGTATTATCACGCAGTAGGGGAGAGAGTGTGGCAGATATGATACGCGAGTTGGGATGGAAGTGATTAAAGCAAAGACGTTTTTCGTCGCGGCGAGATCTATTTACGAAATTTCAGTCACGAACTTTCTCTTCCGAATGCGAAAATATTTTGTTGAGCCCAACCTACATAGGTAGGAATGATCATCAAAATAATATAAGAGGAATCAGAGCTCGAACAGAAAGGTTTAGGTGTTCGTTTTTCCCGCGCGCTGTTCGGGAGTGGAATGGTAGAGAGATAGTATGATTGTGGTTCGATGAACCCTCTGCCAAGCACTTAAATGTGAATTGCGTAGTAGTCATGTAGATGTAGATGTAGATGTAGATGTAGATGTAGATGTAGATGTAGGAAATTTAGAGAACCAGCATTTGAGGCTGACTGTTGTACAATTTTACTGTCGCCAACTTACACTTCGCGGAAAGACCACAAAAATAAGATAAGAGAGATTAGGGCTCGTACAGAGGCATATAGGCAGTCATCTTGCCCTCGTTCTGCTTGGGAGTGGAACAGGGAGAGAAGATGCTAGTTGTGGTACGAGGTACCCTCCGCCACGCACCGTATGGTCGATTGCGGAGTATGTATGTAGATGTAGATGTAGATGTACAGTCAGTCGGTTCTGCTGCATGGACGCACTTTTGGCACTTTTGCCGCACGCAAATACGTGTCACTGCACACGGAACCAGATGGACCGGTTGCAAGAGACAGATACGATGGAGGATGCGTCAGTCAGGGTGCGTGTTCAGACTTATTTGCGAGTCTGCTCTGCTGTCGCACTGAGTCACCCGCCAAGCGCAGTGCACGCCGTCTATTCCTAGCGTCGCAGCCGGGAAGCGAGCCAGCGGCCGCCAGGTTTGAAGAGGGGGGGGGGGGGGGCAGCGGTCTCGAACCGCCGACCTCTAGACACGTGCGCCAACAAACTTCAGTGCGTATGGATCGCACGGCCGTTGTAGCCGAGCGGTTCTAGGCGCTTCAGTCCGGAACCGCGCTGCTGCTACGGCCGCAGTTTCTAATCCTGCCTCGGGCATGGATGTGTGTGATGTTCTTAGGTTAGTTAGGTTTAAGTAGTTCTAAGTTCTACGGGACTGATGACCTCAGATAGACCTATAGTGCTTGGAGCCATATGGCTCGCAGGGTGTGTCCTCACTACACATGACAGCTACAATGTCGATAAAAAGCAACTGTCGATATTCATATCTCGATATTTCGGGATTGAAAAATGTCACACTCGTCCGACTAGGAAGCAGAAAATACACTACTGGCCATTAAAATTGCTGCACGAAGAAGAAATGCAGATGATAAACGGGTATTCATTGGACAAATATATCATTCTACAACTGACATGTGATTACATTTACAGGCAATTTAGGTACATAGATCCTGAGAAATCAGTACCAAGAACAACCACCTCTGGCCGTAATAACGGCCTTGATATGCCTGGGCATTGAGTCAAACAGAGCTTGGACGCCGTTCATCAACAGTAGCGACTGGCTTATTGTGACGAGCCACTTGCTCCGCCACCATTGACAAGACGTTTTCAATTGGTCAGAGATGTGGAGAATGTGCTGGCCAGAGCAGCAGTCGAACATTTTCTGTATCCAGAAAGACCCGTACAGCAACTGCAACACATGGTCGTGCATTATCCTGCTGAAATGTAGGGTTTCGCAGGTATCGAATAAGGGGTGGAGCCACGGGTCGTAACAAATCTGAAATGTAACGTCCACTGTTCAAAGTGCCGTCAATGCGAACAAGATGTGATCAACACGTGTAACCAATCACACCCCATACCGTCACGCCGGGTGGTACGCCAGTATGGCGATGACGAATACACGCTTACAATATGCGTTCACCGCGATGTAAACAGAACCTGGATTCACCCGAAAAAATGACATTTTGCGATTCGTGCACCCAGGTTCGTCGTTGAGTACACCATCGCAGGCGCTCCTGCCTGTGATGCAGCGTCAAGGGTTAACCGCAGCCGTGGTCTCCGAGCTGATAGTCCGCGCTGCTGCAAACGGAGTCGAACTGTTCGTGCAGATGGTAGTTGTCTTGCAAACGCCGTCATCTGTTGACTCACGCATCGAGACGTGGCTGCACGATCAGTTACAGCCATGCGGATAAGATGCCTGTCATCTCGACTGCTAGTGATACGAGGCCGTTGGGATCCAGCACGGCGTTCCGTATTACCCACCTGAACCCACCGATTCCACTTTCTGCTAACAGTCATTGGATCTCGACAAACGCTAGCAGCAATGTCGCGATACGATAAACCGCAATCGCGATAGGCAACAATCCGACCTTTATCAAAGTCGGAAACGTGATGGTACGCATTTCTCCTCCTTACACGAGGCATCACAACAACGTTTCATCAGGCAACGCCGGTCAACTGCTGTTTGTGTATGAGAAATCGATTGGAAACTTTCCTCATGTCAGCACGTTGTAGGTGTCGCCACCGGCACCAACCTTGTGTGAATGCTCTGAAAAGCTACTCATTTGCATATCACAGCATCTTCTTCCTGTCAGTTAAATTTCACGTCTGTAGCCCGTCATCTTCGTCGTGTAGCATTTTTAGTGGCCAGTAGTGTAGTTATTTAAATAAAAAAAATCTTTTTAATATAAAACGTTTTTAAAGTGGACTAAAAAGAATAACTTCTGCTAGATGCATACGGATTCGTATCCCATCTAGATCGTACCGAAAATTTGTGCTTCCGGATTTTTAATAGCTATGACAAGATTTGTAAAATTTAAAACATAACACGTGAGGCACATCAGAGAGATAGTAATACTGATTTTACAGGGTAGCTGTCGTTGAGAAAAGTAACACAGCAGTTCCTATCGCTGGCAGTGCAATAAAATTGTTAGCGGCGTAGGTAAACAATTCGTGCATCTGTTATACATTGCATGCACCCTACGTTTTTCGTTTTAAATCAAATGGTTCAAATGGCTCTGAGCACTATGGGACTTAACTTCTGAGGACATCAGTCCCCTAGAACTTAGAACTACTTAAACCTAACCAACCTAAGGTCATCACACACATCTATGCCCGAGGCAGGACTCGAACCTGCGACCGTTGGAGCTGTGCAGTTCCGGACTGAAGCACCTAGAACCATTCGGCCACAACGGCCGGCTCGTTTTAAATTTTACAGGTACTGTCGTAGCTATTAAAAATTCATAAGCAAAAATTTTCGGTACTATCTGTAAGGAGGCTACAACTCTGAGTCGGATCAGGTGTGATTGTTTTATGCTTTTTACTCCGTTTTAAAAACGTTTATATTAAAAAGTTTTTATTTAAATAATTATTTTAAAGTGACGTTAAGCATAGCGTTTGTGATACAATTTTGGAACTTCGTAGGACACATCTTTGTGTTAAACGGCCACATCACAAATATTTCTTGAAAGACGTCATAGTCGCCGTTGGCTCCATGACATATATATTATTACCATTGCAATTTCGGCCTTAGGGTCATTTTCAAGTAATACTGTAAAAGTTACATTCTGCCAGAATATAAGACTATCTGACATGAGTACATGAATGCAGCCCTTTGATTGCCAGAGCCCCACAAAATCCGATGAGAACGACACTTATTACATCGTAAAATGTTGTAAAATATGTGCTGTATTGTCAATGTTACCATCGTTCTCAATGGTGACATTGACAATACAGCATTCATGTTCTCATGTCCGATAGTCTTATATTCTGACAGAATGTAACTGTTGCAGTGTTACTTGAAAATAGCCCTAAGGCCGAAATTGCAATCGTAATAATATTTCATACAGTCAACACCGACTATGCTGTATTTTAAGAAATGTTGTATGACTGTGAATCCCAACCATGAGAAGTTAATCACATCACAAGTATCCCGTCTTGAACAAAATCGAGAAAGTGAGAGCGCATTTGTGCTATGCCCGTAATATTGACTCAGCAGAAATCTCAATCAACTTGTTAACACGTTTACTTGTCTGTTCCAGAGTTAGTCAAAAAAAATGGTTCAAATGGCTGTGAGCACTATGGGACTGAACTTCTGAGGTCATCAGTCCACTAGAACTTAGAACTACTTAAACCTAACTAACCTAAGGACATCACACACATCCATGCCCGAGGCAGGATTCGAACCTGCGACGGTAGCGGTCCCGCGGTTGCAGACTGTAGCGCCTAGAACCGCACGGCCACCAGAGTAAGCCCTTTGCACATGTAAAATCTGAGAAATATGTTCTCGACACTCAATTATTTTTTTTTTTTTTTTTTTTGTGTCAAGACCGGAACTGACCTGTTCTGCTAACTTCTTTCATTGTGGGATGCTAACGCAGGACAGCCGCTGCCAATGGCCGCGGCAATATTGCCGATCATGTTGCTATTGCTACCATGCGTCTGGGCAGCAGTTATTTTCTGGCTGTATCTTTGCATATATGCCTTCTTTATGGTCCCTGTAGACGTACCTTCAAAAGGCTACCCGTCGGAGATGACTGGCGCTTTTCACTGCTCGTAACAAAGAGAATGGCCAAAGAAGGAGAGGGAGAGAGAGAGAGAGAGAGAGAATTACAACCGTAGCGGCACCCATGAATGGGAACGCTGGTCTACCAGGTTGCGTCTAGGGCAGTCGGTAAAATGTCGATATACCCATATTTTAATAAATATATCGATACACGTCGGCGACATTCCTCGCCTATGTTTCGGTATACACGGTGTTACAAAAAGGTACTGCCAAACTTTCAGGAAACATTCCTCACACACAAATAAAGAAAAGATGTTATGTGGGCATGTGTCCGGAAACGCTGAATTTCCATGTTAGAGCTCATTTTAGTTTCGTCAGTATGCAGTGTACTTCCTCGATCCACCACCAGTTGGCCCAATTGAAGGAAGGTAATGACTTCGGTGCTTGTGTTGACATGCGACTCATTGCTCTACAGTACTGTGAACGTTTGGGCAGGCATTGTTGGTGATGTCTTGATTGGGCCCCATGTTCTTCCACCTACGCTCAATGGAGCACGGTATCATGATTTCATACGGGATACTCTACCTGTGCTGCTAGAACATGTGCCTTTACAAGTACGACACGACATGTGGTTCATGTACGATGGAGCTCCTGTACATTTCAGGCGAAGTGTTCGTACGCTTCTCAGCAACAGATTCGGTGACCGATGGATTGGTAGAGGCGGACCAATTCCGTGGCCTCCACGCTCTGCTGACCTCAACCCTCTTGACTTTCATTTACGGGGGCATTTGAAAGCTCTTGTCTACGCAACCCCGGTACCAAATGTAGAGACTCTTCGTGCTCGTATTGTGGACGGCTGTGATACAATACACCATTCTCCAGGGCTGCATCAGTGCATCAGGGATTCCGTGCGACGGAGGGTGGATGCACGTATCCTCGCTAACGGAGGACATTTTGAACATTTCCTGTAACAAACTGTTTGAAGTCACGATGGTCCGTTCTTTTGCTGTGTGTTCCATACCATGATTAATGTGATTTGAAGAGAAGTAATAAAATTTGCTCTGATATGGAAAGTAAGCGTTCCCGCACACATGTCCAGATAACATATTTTCTTTCTTTGTGTGTGAGGAATGTTTCCTGAAAGTTTGGCCGTACCTTCTTGTAACACTCTGTATGTGTATGGAAATGCCAATATCGAGTGCCGTTACTTTTATTCTATATTATATTTTTATCGCGCTAAACGATAAACATTGGAAGTCATTCTTTTCAAACAGTAGTCGGACATAACTTTACTTTCACTGTGTGAAGGAGTCTTACTATTTTTAGAGCTTTCATGGCGTCCAGTCTTTCTCTTTGACTTTGCGAAGCAAGTATAGGTGGCAAAAGGTGGCAAGGTGGGGATCCGTGGCATGAATAGAATAATAAGATATCCGATGTGAAGAAATAGCACACCAGTTGCGTTAAAAAATATTTTAACGCAAATAGTGTGCTATTTCCTCACGTCGGCTTTCTTTAAAAACAGTTGCTGAGAATGGTAAACAAAAATCTAAATGACAAGTTTGTCTCTAAGGTGGGCGGAGACTTGTGAGGGGAAATGCTGACGCAATCGGCACTCGGCGCTGCCAACAGAAACCGCAACGTTCAGCATCATCACACAGTTTTGACACTACAACTGGTAGGTCGCTGCCGTTGGCAGAAATGAAATAAGCAGGTAAATCGACACGAAGTGTTCCGGACAAATCTGATATTTGACAAAACCGAACGACTGTCCCATTGGACGCCTTTTACTGTGCCACTTACATGTTAGCAAAATGGTTAACGCCAAGCGTGAACGTGCGCCGTTTCCCTTTGAATTCTTGCTCAGATGCGGATAAGTAGACTGCTAGCTTCTTGATATACAAAATATGTAATAATAAATAAATACTTAAATATACAGCTCTAAAACTGGCAGTATATTAACTATGTTGATGATGAAACTTCCTGGCAGATTAAAACTGTGTGCCGGACCGAGACTCGAACTCGGGAACTTTGCCTTTCGCGGGCAAGTGCTTTACCAACTGAGCTACCCAAGCACAACTCACGCCCCGTCCTCACAACTTTACTTCTGCCAGTACATCGTCTCCTACCTTCCAAACTTTACAGAAGCTCTCCTGTAAAGTTTGGAAGGTAGGAGACGAGATACTGGCAGAAGTAAAGCTGTGAGGACGGGGCGTGAGTTGCGCTTGGGTAGCTCAGTTGGTAAAGCACTTGCCCGCGAAAGGCAAAGTTCCCGAGTTCGAGTCTGGGTCCGGCACACAGTTTTAATAGGCCAGGAAGTTTCGTATCAGCGCACACTCCGCTGTAGAGTGAAAATTTCATTCTATGTTGATGATTTTGAGACAGAAACCAGCGACAAATTTAATTTCAGTTCTTTTATTCAAAAGGTGCCGATGCCGCTTTTGAATCATTACGATTCACCTTCAGACGGTTTTCATGCTTTTATTAGAACACGCGGTGTGTTTATTTACACGTTTTGTCGTAAAATATAAATAATATGTAATTATAAGCAGGCCACACAGATGGTTGCGTTACAGATTTGCATTGGATGTGACTTACGTGAAATGCCGGTTTGCAGTGTTTGTTTTCATAGTTTTCGTCTAAAAGATGTGAATATATTCTCACTGCATTCTTATCGTTCCACCCGTAAATTTTTCTCTCTGAACGCTTTAGATTTGTCACAGAATAGATTCCTAACATGCACCACATGTTTTGATAGATACAAAGTGCTTACAAACATGTGAGTGTCAAAAATGCTATGATATATCGTAACATTATAAAGATGTCACATGTTTGAAAAAAGATCATATATTCACTTATGCAAATGAAACGCCTTTTACACTAGTACAGAGAGACATTGATTTTGTGAGTTTTAGAGCGAATACTATTACATTAATTATAAAGAGCCATGGTACACCGAATTAAAAAAGTACCAATGACTGACACAGACCAACAAAATGAAATCAATATAATTAAAACAGTTGCTCATAATATTGGATATAATCCCATAGTGACAGAAAAACTCCACAACAAAATCCAAGCAAAAACCACAGATCCACTTAACAGTAATCCACACAACACGCACTCCAAACCAAATCAGTGTACCACAGGTGCCAAACGTAAATATACTGCTCTCCCTACATACGCCCACTATCATACCAAATAGTAAACTTATTTAAAAAGAAAAATGTCACAATCAGCTTTTCCACAGATAATAAATTACAACAAATGTAATCCACAATGTAAATATCTCCACGAGTCCCTACGGTAAATCAGGAATATACAAACTCAAATGCGATACATGCCCAAAATTCTACATTGGACAGACTAGCAGAAGTTTTGAAGTTGGATACAAAAAACACATTGCTCCTTTAAGGCTTGTCAACCTGAACAAATCTGCATTTTCAGCCCATATTGCTGAAGAAAACCATTCAGTGAAACATTGAGAACAAAAATTTTACGTCTAGGAGAAAAAGGAGCCACTATGAATATATTAGAAGAAAAAGAAATACACACACACACACACACAAAAACAGCACCCCAGACTATATCCTTAATGAATAAACCAAGTTAGCTAACACCACATTCCTGAAAAATTTCCAAAATTTAATTTCCACCCTCCAAAGGATATAATATTCGTACACACATCCGCAGACCAAGCAGCAAATTTGTATGTTACTACAATTCTCATGATGCTAAATGTAAATAAATAATGCGCTGTCTTACCTATACAGTAGTCACAAAAAAATCTATCTTTGACATGGAGCATCTTTATCATCAACGTAGCAGTATTCGCTCTAAAACTCACAAAGACGTTTCAATTGCATAAGCGAATATATGATCTTTTTCCAAACATGGGACATCTTTGTAATGTTACGATGTATCATAGCATCTTTGACACTCATATGTTTGTAAGCACTTTGTATCTAGCAAAACATATGGTGCATGTTAGAAATCTATTCTGTGACAAATCTAAAGCGTTCAGATAGAAAAATTTACGGGTGGAACGATAAGAATGCAGTGAGAATATATTCACATCTTTTAGACGAAAACTATGAAAAGAAGCACTGCAAACCGGCATTTCACGTAAGTCAGATCCAATGCAAATCTGTAACGCAACCATCTGTGTGGCCTGCTTATAATTACATATTATTTAAATTTTATGACAAAACGTGTAAATAAACACACCGCGTGTTCTAATAAAAGCATGAAAACCGTGTGAAGATGAATGACAACGATTCGAAACCGGTAACGGTACCATTTGAATAAAGGAACTGAAAATAAATTTGTGGCTGGTTGCTATCTCAACGCAATCAACATTTGTCTTTAAATAACAGCCACGGTCTGCAACCATGTCATCATATGACAAAATTGCATATTTGCAATGTGCAGCCGACATTATTTCTTTGGCCGATAGTTTTCTCGTCGATATACCGAGGGCCGATAACGGTATTTTTTAAATATCGATATATCGGCTTCCCGGTATGTTTAAAGATATCGACAGTCCTAGTTGTGTCTCGTCTACTCTGGGACGAACGACACCTTGCATGAAGAGCTGCCTGGAGCTGGAGTTGTTCCGGACCACTTGGCACGTCGAACAATGGACGATCTGCATGCGACGCCCCACTCGGTCGAGGGTCACGATTCACTTGCTCCACACAGTGGTCGTGTATTCGATCGGAATTTTCATCAGCTGGAGACGTAAGTTAACGTCTCCAGCCGCTGGATGTCTACCATTCACGCTAGTCAGACTCCGTCCGCCCCTGCCATTCTGTTCTTATTGACGTTCCCCCTTCCACAGTCCTCGGGAAAAACTCCGCTAACAAAGTAGCCTCTGTTATTTAAAGCCGGACAGAGTGGCCGTGCGGTTCTAGGCGCTACAGTCTGGAGCCGAACGACTGCTCCGGTCGCAGGTTCGAAACCTGCCTCGGGCATGGATGTGTGTGATGTCCTTGGGTTGTTGTTGTTGTTGTGGTCTTCAGTCCTGAGACTGGTTTGATGCAGCTCTCCATGCTACTCTATCCTGTGCAAGCTTCTTCATCTCCCAGTATCTACTGCAACCTACATCCTTCTGAATCTGCTTAGTGTATTCATCTCTTGGGCTCTCTCTACGATTTTTACCCTCCACACTGCCCTCCAATGCTAAATTTGTGATCCCTTGATGCCTCAAAACATGTCCTACCAACCGATCCCTTCTTCTAGTCAAGTTGTGCCACAAACTTCTCTTCTCCCCAATGCTATTCAATACCTCCTCATTAGTTACGTGATCTACCCATGTAATCTTCAGCGTTCTTCTGTAGCACCACATTTCAAAAGCTTCTATTCTCTTCTTGTCTAAACTATTTATCGTCCATGTTTCACTTCCATACAAGGCTACACTCCATACAAATACTTTTAGAAATGACTTCCTGACACTTCAATCTATACTCGATGTTAACAAATTTCTCTTCTTCAGAAACGCTTTCCTTGCCATTGCCAGTCTACATTTTATATCCTCTCTACTTCGACCATCATGAGTTATTTTACTCCCTAAATAGCAAAACTCCTTTACTACTTTAAGTGTCTCATTTCCTAATCTAATTCCCTCAGCATCACCCGACTTAATTTGACTACATTCCATTATCCTCGTTTTGCTTTTGTTGATGTTCATCTTATATCCTCCTTTCAAGACACTGTCCATTCCGTTCAACTGCTCTTCCAAGTCCTTTGCTGTCTCTGACAGAATTACAATGTCATTGGCGAACCTCAAAGTTTTTACTTCTTCTCCATGAATTTTAATACCTACTCCGAATTTTTCCTTTGTTTCCTTTACTGCTTGCTCAATATACAGATTGAATAACATCGGGGAGAGGCTACAACCCTGTCTCACTCCTTTCCCAACCACTGCTTCCCTTTCATGCCCCTCGACTCTTATAACTGCCATATGGTTTCTGTACAAATTGTAAATAGCCTTTCGCTCCCTGTATTTTACCCCTGCCACCTTCAGAATTTGAAAGAGAGTATTCCAGTTAACATTGTCAAAAGCTTTCTCTAAGTCTACAAATGCTAGAAACGTAGGTTTGCCTTTTCTTAATCTTTTTTCTAAGATAAGTCGTAAGGTCAGTATTGCCTCACGTGTTGCAACATTTCTACGGAATCCAAACTGATCTTCCCCGAGGTCGGCTTCTACCAGTTTTTCCATTCGTCTGTAAAGAATTCGCGTTAGTATTTTGCAGCTGTGACTTATTAAACTGATAGTTCGGTAATTTTCACATCTGTCAACACCTGCTTTCTTCGGGATTGGAATTATTATATTCTTCTTGAAGTCTGAGGGTATTTCGCCTGTCTCATACGTTGTGCTCACGAGATGGTAGAGTTTTGTCATGACTGGCTCTCCCGAGGCCATCAGTAGTTCAAATGGAATGTTGTCTACTCCCGGGGCCTTGTTTCGACTCAGGTCTTTCAGTGCTCTGTCAAACTCTTCACGCAGTAAATTATCTCCCATTTCGTCTTCATCTACATGCTCTTCCATTTCCATAATATTGTCCTCAAGTACATCGCCCTTGTATAAGCCCTCTATATACTCCTTCCACCTTTCTGCCTTCCCTTCTTTGCGTAGAACTGGGTTGCCATCTGAGCTCTTGGGTTAGTTAGGTTTAATTAGTTCTGAGTTCTAGGCGACTGATGACCTCAGAAGTTGAGTCGCATAGTGCTCAGAGCCATTTTGTTATTTAAACTCCATAGCTGATCTTGCCAGCGCTTATGGTACTCGCAAACTGCAATACAGATACAGTATTGTAAGATTCGTCGCTTCTGCAGCACGCAGCAGTATGTTGTCTCCACTGAATCAGGCAGATCATTATGACTGTTGATCTACTGTCGAAATAGCCCTTCCAGGCGACAACAGCGTCACCTGCCGAGGAATGCCTGCTAGTCGGACGCACGCACGGTGCATGCAGTATCAGTGAGTGTGTGTGTCCGTGTGTGGAATGGGAAAGGCGGGCCATATGTATGATTTTGACCGGAAGCAGATCGTGATGCCGCGGAGGCTCGCTACGAACATTTCACAAACTGCACGACCTGTGGACTGCTGTGGTCAGTGTCTTCTGACGTGTTGGCAAATGTGCCAACACCTTGTAGATACAGGAGGCCTAAATTCACGCCATAATCTAACGCAGACGGGCGTGAAATCTGGTACAGGATACGTAATGAACGCTATAAAGAAAAGTGCGTAGCTCCAGGAATACTTAACTTTAATTCATCCTTGTGGTACATCGCTCTTGATAATACGAGTGAGATTCTCAGATATGGTTAATGGCGCCTTGCTAGGTCGTAGCCATGGACTTAGCTGAAGGCTATTCTAACTGTCTCTCGGCAAATGGGAGAAAGGCTTCGTCAGTGTAGTCGCTAGCAAAGTCGTCGTACAACTGGGGCGAGTGCTAGTACGACTCTCTAGACCCGCCATGTGGCGGCGCTCGCTCTGCCATCACTGGCAGTGGCGACACGCGGGTCCGACATGTACTAATGGACCGCGGCCGATTTAAAGCTACCACCTAGCAAGTGCGGTGTCTGGCGGTGACACCACATCTTCAACACGTGACGAAACCAAGGTGAAACCATTTACACTACTGGCCATTAAAATTGCTACACCAAGAAGAAATGCAGGTGATATATTATACTAGAATTTTCACGCAATTTGAGTGCTTAGATCCTAAGAAATCAGTACCCAGAACAACCACCTCTGGCCGTAATAACGGCCTTCATTGGCCTGGGTATTGAGTCAAACAGAGCTTGGATGGCGTGTACAGGTACAGCTGCCCATGCAGCTTCAACACGATACCACAGTTCATCAAGAGTAGTGACTGGCGTATTGTGACGAGCCAGTTGCTCGGCCACCATTGACAAGACGTTTTCAATTGCTGAGAGATCTGGAGAATGTGCTGGCCAGGGCAGCAGTCGAACATTTCCTTTATCCAGAAAGGCCCGTACAGGACCTGCAACATGCGGTTGTGCATTATTCTGCTGAAATGTACGGATTCGCAGCGATCGAATGAAGGGTAGAGCCTACATCTGAAATGTAACATCCACTGTTCAAAGTGCCGTCAGTGCGAACAAGAGGTGACCGAGACGTGTAACCGATGGCACCCCATACCATGACGCTGGGTGATACGCCAGTATGGCGATGACGAATACACGCTTCCAATGTGCGTTCACCGCGATGTCGCCAAGCACGGATGCGACCGTCACGATGCTGTAAACAGAACCTGGATTCATCTGAGAAAATGACGTTTTGCCATTCGTGCACCCAGGATCGTCGTTGAGTACACCATCTCAGGCGCTCCTGTCTGTGATGCAGCGTCAAGGGTAACCGCAGCCAGGGTCTCCGAGCTGATACTCCATGTTGCTGCAAACGTCGTCAAACTGTTCGTGCAGATGGTTGTTATCTTGCAAACGTCCCCACCTCTTCACTCAGGGATCGAGACATGACTGCACGATCCGTTACAGGCATGCGGATAAGATGCCTGTCATCTCGACTGCTAGTGATACGAGGCCGTTGGGGTCCAGCACGGCGTTCTGTATTACCCTCCTGAACCCACCGATTCCATATTCTGCTGACAGTCATTGGCTCTCGACAAACGCGAGCAGCAATGTCGCGATACGATAAACCGCAATCGCGATAGGCTACAATCCGACCTTTATCAATGTCGGAAACGTGATGGTACGCATTTCTCCTCCTTACACGAGGCATCACAACAACGTTTCACCAGGCAACGCTAGTCAACTGCTGTTTGTGTATGAGAAATCGGTTGGAAACTTTCCACATGTCAGCACGTTGTAGGTGTCGCCACCGGCGCCAACCTTCTGTGAATGCTCTGAAAAGCTAATCATATGTATATCACAGCATCTTCTTCCTGTCGGTTAAATTTCGCGTCTGTAGCACGTCATCTTCGTGGTGTAGCAATTTTAATGGCCAGTAATCCGACATGCAAATCGACGTTACTCATGTGGGTCTGTAATGAGCAGATTACTCATATTTCATTTCTTGGGTACTGGTGTGACCTGTGCGACCAGTCTTTAGGTACGGATCATTCGACGAGCGAGCGGTTGTACCAGTATAAGACTGCTAAGTGTGGAGCTACTGTATGAGTGTACTTTAAAAGGAACCTGACTGTTATACACTCCTGGAAATGGAAAAAAGAACACAATGACACCGGTGTGTCAGACCCACCATACTTGCTCCGGACACTGCGAGAGGGCTGTACAAGCAATGATCACACGCACGGCACAGCGGACACACCAGGAACCGCGGTGTTGGCCGTCGAATGGCGCTAGCTCCGCAGCATTTGTGCACCGCCGCCGTCAGTGTCAGCCAGTTTGCCGTGGCATACGGAGCTCCATCGCAGTCTTTAACACTGGTTGCATGCCGCGACAGCGTGGACGTGAACCGTATGTGCAGTTGACGGACTTTGAGCGAGGGCGTATAGTGGGCATGCGGGAGGCCGGGTGGACGTACCGCCGAATTGCTCAACACGTGGGGCGTGAGGTCTCCACAGTACATCGATGTTGTCGCCAGTGGTCGGCGGAAGGTGCACGTGCCCGTCGACCTGGGACCGGACCGCAGCGACGCACGGATGCACGCCAAGACCGTAGGATCCTACGCAGTGCCGTAGGGGACCGCACCGCCACTTCCCAGCACATTAGGGACACTGTTGCTCCTGGGGTATCGGCGAGGACCATTCGCAACCGTCTCCATGAAGCTGGGCTACGGTCCCGCACACCGTTAGGCCGTCTTCCGCTCACGCCCCAACATCGTGCAGCCCGCCTCCAGTGGTGTCGCGACAGGCGTGAATGGAGGGACGAATGGAGACGTGTCGTCTTCACCGTTGAGAGTCGCTTCTGCCTTGGTGCCAATGATGGTCGTATGCGTGTTTGGCGCCGTGCAGGTGAGCGCCACAATCAGGACTGCATACAACCGAGGCACACAGGGCCAACACCCGGCATCATGGTGTGGGGAGCGATCTCCTACACTGGCCATACACCACTGGTGATCGTCGAGGGGACACTGAATAGTGCACGGTACATCCAAACCGTCATCGAACCCATCGTTCTACCATTCCTAGAACGGCAAGGGAACTTGCTGTTCCAACAGGACAATGCACGTCCGCATGTATCCCGTGCCACCCAACGTGCTCTAGAAGGTGTAAGTCAACTACCCTGGCCGGCAAGATCTCCGGATCTGTCCCCCATTGAGCATGTTTGGGACTGGATGAAGCGTCGTCTCACGCGGTCTGCACATCCAGCACGAACGCTGGTCCAACTGAGGCGCCAGGTGGAAATGGCATGGCAAGCCGTTCCACAGGACTACATCCAGCATCTCTACGATCGTCTCCATGGGAGAATAGCAGCCTGCATTGCTGCGAAAGGTGGATATACACTGTACTAGTGCCGACATTGTGCATGCTCTGTTGCCTGTGTCTATGTGCGTGTGGTTCTGTCAGTGTGATCATGTGATGTATCTGACCCCAGGAATGTGTCAATAAAGTTTCCCCTTCCTGGGACAATGAATTCACGGTGTTCTTATTTCAATTTCCAGGAGTGTATCTTCTGGACCAGAGACACTGCCTGTAGCATGCGGTACGCCTATACGATACTTCGCTACACCGATAATATCTGCGGCTAAGTTACTCATGCTGGCAGCTGTTCTTGATTCTAATTCTGGAATATTTACTGCACCTTCCTTAGTGAAGAAACTACAGAAGACCATGTGTAGCAACTCTACATTAGTTCCGCTGCCATCGGTAAAATTACTGTCGCTATGTCGCTTTGATGATATTGATCTTATCATCAGACGATAAGACCTACAGATGTACATAACAGTAAATATACTGCTGTGAAATGAGACTGATAACTTCAAGCAGTCGTATGTTTTAGCGGAAAGTGTCTGTCGTATTATAGCGTGTTATTACGTGAAAATTTACGTAGGAGTGGCGGAGAAAGAGTATTTTGTCTGAAGAAATTGACTGGATGTCTAGCGAGTCCTCGCAAGCGACCTTAGACTGATAAAAGAGAGCGGGGAATTGCGTCACCGTGCATCCACTTTTGAGCTACGTCATA